>NC_136063.1:1177799642-1178470267 GCF_964261635.1 Lissotriton helveticus | reverse complement strand
ATCATCTACAAAAATTTCACCCCCCCATCCGGCCCTCTCAACCTTCAAAGTATTCCACTCTGAGGAGAGAAACACCAAGGAAAACACACTAACCTTGTGACCAGTCATTGCCAGAAAAGCAACCACCGACATCTTGTGCATCACCCCCTCATGAGCCTAATCAGATCCATGTCCACACTACATCTTTGCCAAATGGCTTGGTTCCATTTGATTCATCCTTTAACCCATTCTTATGTTTTCCATCTCCACCGCGACCTTTCCAGACTCCTGGAAACACGCTACCATCCTGCTGTTCCTTGAAAAATTGTCAGCAGACCCCCTGACCTGGAGACACTAATTCACATCCGACTTACTAACTACCTCAATCTCAATGTAAACCACCTTCTTAAACCCTCCCAATCCAAATTCAGACCCAACCGTAGCACAGAGAAAGCCCTCACCACCAATGACATTCCCCTCATCATGGACAAAGAGAACACAGCACCACTCATCCTTCTAGAACTCTCAGCAGCATTTGATACCATCTCACACACAGTTCTCATCCAATGCCCCCATGAGGCTGGAATTGGAGGTCTGGCACTCTGATAGGTCAGCTCTTTCCTCTCAGGAAAAACCCAAAAGGTCAAACTGGTGCTCTACTCATCTGATGCCTCCAACCTGATCTGCTGTGCACCGCAACGCTGCTCCCTGAGCCCCACACTTTTCATTATGTTCATGTACCCCTTCACCAACATCCTTCACTCCCAGAAATTCAGCATCTTTTACTACACAGATGACATTCAACTCATCCTCTGTCTATCAGAAGACACCTCCACCACCCAAGCCAGCTTCATCAAATCCATGTCTTCAGTAGCAGGCTGGTTGAAAAGGAGCTTTTGTGTTCCTCTTCAGCAAAGACACCTCTCTCTTGGTCCGAGGTTGGTGGCACACTAAGCTACAGTTGATTCCTCATCTATCTAATGGATAGATGAGCTTGGAACCTGGGCATTGTGGTGCAACAACAGCATCTTTTTGGCAAAACAAGTTAACATGATTGCTTCCACCTGCTTCCACACAGTTCAACTACTCAGAAAAATATGCTTAGGAAAATGCTTCCTCTGAACACTCACAGAACAATCATGGAAGACCTACTCACCAGCAGACTGAACTATATGAATGCACACTATCTTGGCATCACTGTCAAATGCACTAAAATGCTATACATTGTAAAAAACACAACTGCAACACTTACACTCAAACCCCCACACTGTATGCAACAAAGCCATGGAACTTGTACCTCATGAGACCCAAATAACAGTTCGTTAAGAAACGTCTGTCTACAATGAAATAGCAATAGCAACTGACTATACAAATGTAACAAGTAATCAAGTGGTTCCAGCGATTTTACTGAATCCTGAAACAATCCGTACAATTGACAGAACCGCCTCTGGCTATTTCATTAACTTTGATACGTTTTCCGAGGATCCCAGCGAACCTGAAACAACGCCAGTAAAAAGAACTTTCAAAGAAAAAGCAATAGAAATTTTTTCATCAACTGGAAAAGACTTATCTGGTTTCTCCATAAATTGAACTTTGGATTGTGGTGGGTGTATTTTTTCTTCTGCTTTGGTCAACTCTTGTATTTACTTTGGGAATGCAGATTAATGGAAGATATGTTAAAAAGGACACAGCAAGTAAGAATATCAACTTACTCCTCAACCCACACAAATCATCTCATAGTGAACAAAGAGACTTGTCATCAGTGAACATCACAGCCGTTCCTATACCTGGTGGTATAGCTTAGGACAGAACTGAATATGACATTCTTGGTCCGGCGGTGCTGTTGAAGATTCTACACCAATTCAAGATGTCCTTGAGTGACTTTGTTTCATCTAGTAACTTTTCTGATGATTGGGACTTCGAGACTGTTAATAAAATGATGTCAGACTTAGAAATGTCTTCAAAGTTTACAAATCATGAATACTTAGAAGGTTCGTCAGATTATGAACAAATGTATTGTTATATTCACTATGGTCATCATGTTTTGCATAAATCTGCAAATCCTAGAAATGTATTTACTTATAACCAAGAGGAACATTGTCCTACGCCACCAAAGGGTAGCTCAAAAACATTTTATGGTAAATGTCCGTACTTTTCAGGGTATAATGTTTCAACTGCAGAATCATTTTACTTTAAAGATGTTAATAGGACAGGAAAATAAAGTATGTTGACAAATACAAAGCAAATTTATTCTGCAGCCTTTTATGTTCAGCTGTTCACATTAGGTTTTGACTTTTGGAGAGACAACATTGAGACAAAAACTGTCTGGGGCACAAAACACTGGCAAGTGCAGGGATTAGAAGCTTTATTTAGAGCCTGCATCATCCCAGAGCAAATAATGTTTTTGAATGACACTGTTCAGCAGACATCTTTTCTTGGGTTTGCCAAGATAAATTATTTAAACAAACCGTCCATACCTACACCTACACATGATAGCAGTTATACTTCAGAGGGGGAGGTCTACGTACATACTATTTTGCTTCACAACAGAACAGATTGGAAACAATGGTTAATCTGGCCCACAGACAGAAACAACTGTCAAGATTTATTCCTGAATAAGACACAAGTGTTCACAATCACTAGGCCAGATCCAAGATATGTTCAAAGACAGCATCCAGGGATAGTAACATCATACAGTGTAGGGAAACTGTGCATTGAATGGCTACACAAGTCTACACTTAAGGAAGTAAAACAACACTTATCTTTACTTAAAGATGGTGCTGACCTGAGGGACTTCTTACAAGGACCTAAAAAAACGCGTCATAAACGTTTTATATGCGCCGGTATCTATGCCATGTATAATGAAGCATGGAAGATTATGCAAGCAGAGACTGCAGAACGAATTTGAGAAATTGATTGTATTAATTTAGAGAAATCTCTCTCTGTTGTTGACAATGGGTTAACAACTCTGTCATCCAGGATATATTCTTTGGACAGCATAGTATCCTCTGCCATAGACATAGTGGAACAGGACTTGGTCATGTTGCAACATGGTCAGTCGCAAATACGTTCTATCATGTTATCAAGCTGGACGTTACAAAACCTTTGTTCAGGCTATGTGCCTTGGCGTTTAATCAACACAACATCACTGTTTCTGAATTTAATCTCACAGATAAACAAATCAAATTGGCACAGAGGGGGGCAGACTATACAGTGCTGAGCATTGAAAAACTGGAAAGATTGCTATTTATAGTCGCTGAAAATCCAGCTATCACTCTGCCTGTTACAATTTTCCATTTTCAGTATTGATTGAAACGTATACCAGCAGGCCTATATGAAAGGTTGGGTAAAGAATACATCAAGACATCTTGGGAATTACCTTACACACACAGATGCTAGAGTGGGGGAAAAAGTGTTTCTTAGTTGCAATAATTGTGAAAATGCACTAAGTGGCTCTCTCCTATGTCAGGGTGTAAACTTACACGGGGCCTGCGATGGTTCTTCTAACAATTTATCCTGCCACCTGCAAGGTTCACCAGCTGCAGTGATTGATCCAATTTTTAATTAACTTTCTAATGGAAGTTACATCATGTTGAATGATCACAGCTGCTGTGGTATGATGCCAGGTTTAGCCTATCTCATAACTGTGTCAGCCAGGGTCACCTGCTGTATGCAAGTATTGTTTCCAAAAACCAAGACAGACCAGGAGTCACCGTTATGGCCTTCACTGAACATCTCTTCTATATGAATTGATACTTTGAGCAGAATTAAAGCCATTCTTTTACAAAAAACTGTGCCATTGACCCTGGCCAAAGAAACCTATGATCTGCAAGTCGCAAGGACTTCTGCAGAGATACATACCCTATTAACTACAAACTGCCCTATACATTTCTCAGAAATGTTAGGTCGTATCTTAAACATGTCTGAAACGAGTGGTATTGTACATGTATTTAAGACAATTTTTTCGGGGCTGTTAGCACCTTTTGAAGCAGTCCTAGGAATTTTTCCAAACTTCATGCACTCTGTGTTGGGCGGACTGCCTCTCGTTTTGGGACTCGCAGCAGGGATACATTTTTTGCTTCTTTTGCTCCGATATGGCAAGCCAAATCACAAGTGATACCCAGATCACCGTGGAGAACACTCTTCTGGCGATGAAGTGTTGTGAACGCATAGTCCACATTTTGGGACTAACTTATTTAAGAGAATTAAATACCACATGGTTTATGTCATTCAGACCAATCTGGCAAGATTGCATCTTACCTGTTCTACGATGCCTGCTATGTGGAGAAGAATGCATGGTAGACATCTGTGTCACACTCCCATCAGTCATGCTAACAGATGTTGATGCTTTGCTGGACCCGGTAAAGGCCCATGCACTGTGTTGTCCCCAGCGGCTACAAATTCTGATGACGGCATTCATTGAGATCTCACAGATGCAAAATGCTGACGGTGAGGTACGAGAGGGAAGCGGCACACAGGTACCATCCAATTTGAACATTGCTAACGTGACCAACGCTAACGGCGATGCTTTGCTTCTTTGTGCAATTAATCTTCTTAACGAGGTAATCCAACTTTCACCTACAATGGTTGACTTTTAAATTGGCACACAGTGTGCTAAGAGACTCTGAATTCGACCTTCATTTTTTAAAACAAGTTTCTAATTTTGGAACTCTTTTTTCTATAATCAAGTTTTTGTTTTTCCAAATTTATATTTTCTCATTTTTTGTCACAAAGTAATCTGCTCATAGTAGAACTATTCATAGAGAACTATGATTCTTTGAAAAAACTTCCAAGAGACAATATTTGACCTTGTCCATATTCAAACAGTTTATATAATCTACCATGGAATGGTCTCGACTTTTCTACTCTAATTAAGAGCCATTTCATAAATGTATTTTCATGATTCATTGGGATAGCATTTTCAAATGTCATCTATATGCTTTGAATGAAACAATGCATTAAATGGGTACAGCACATATGCTTTTCGTGTACAACCAGTACCAATGCATTTTTATGTATTTTGGAAGGGTTTAAACACATCGTTTAGATATGTGTTTGTAACTTAGTAATGTCATACATAATAAAGTGGAGTGGGTGTTGTGTGGCGTTTTAGGCTCCGAGTGAAGTTTTTCTGATTCATGCCCTTATATAGGCATAATTTACATTGCTCTTATATAGACATAGAAATCAAGCCCTTATTTAGGCATTGCCCATGCTACCCAAATTCAGGCATAGCTACTTCCACCCATACCAAACGTCACAAAGATTTCTTAGAAAATCGGCTTAAGCAATTAGGGAACTTCCCCTTGCTTGAATGTTGATTTGTCCAAGAACTCATGTACTTTACAAAGAACAGCTATTCCCTAGGGATTCTTTCCTGACGTTATTATGCCAGACTTTACGTCAAACTATGGCATTCCTAAACACCTTCAAGGAATGAATATACCTTCACTTGCTATGGCAAACTACGGTGGTTCAGGGCAATTCGACTATCTACTTGCCCGACGCAGCTCGCTACAGCAAGTGCCGAAGGAAGCCGACCCTCCAGCTGACGCACTGATCAAGAGACTGCCTTTCTCTTGCTGAGAATCCAGCTCCAGTGTTTCCAAGCTCCACTTGCGGGGTGTTGGGAAATCAAGTCCTGAGACAGAGATACCAGACCACCCTAATTCTAAACCAAGGTATTGAGCTGATTAGAACCTAGAGAAACCTTTGGTATATTCTTGGCAAAAACAACTAAACGTAAGCTACACAATACTTACTTCTTCCCGCGTACTAGACTTAGGTTAGGTACATTGGGGTAGGTGTATTTAGAAGCACCAGTTGAGTATTTTAGTCAATGTTATTTATGTATGTATTTTTATATGGCTTAGAAACCATACAATGCTTTTACAGTATTATTTTATAATACTATTCTCGCTGTAAGCATTATACTTTGCAGTCTGCTTAACGATTGTAGCAGTTCACGTCTCTTGCATGAGAAAGAAGATGGTTCAATAAACCTTTTTATTGAAAATGCCCATCTCTCTATTTTTCTGCAACTCTATTGAAACGAAGCATGCACGATTGACTGAGTGAAATACTTATCTATTGTTTCCGTGACTGTAGAGATATATTTATTATTCATTGGAAACAAAGCTGTCATGTTTATGCGGTTGTCAGAAACGAATCCCTTCTTGTGAATTCGAGAAAGTTTCTAGTGACCTCTGAGTTAGCTGGCACTCACTATTAAGTTTAGTATATTCGATAGAGACCTAGTCGACCTCCGTCCTACGTCTAATCTGTAGGATACATTATTCCAATGCGCAGAGCCTTTTGGGAATTTAGGAACTACACTACAATTTGAGGGATTTTCCACCCTAGTCCCAAATCAACGGTGATGTTTAATGGAGCCTTGCATAATCTCTGGCTCAGAATTTGAGCTTTTCTATAAAAATGCTGGTGCCTCAACCTCGACAACTAGTCACCAGGAAAAAGACGCGACCTTTAGAGCAGTGTGACCGATGTTGCTGCACTGGGTACCAAGCACTAGGGTTTCTGCATTTTGCAATATTTTAAGGTGTTAAAGGCACCTACTGCAGGGGTCTTTGTGTATTGGGAAATTTCTAGGGGAAATGATTACAGATAGATGCCCGGGATGTGTGTGAGTAGGAGTCCTATGCACACATTCCACGCATACACAGGGCCAGAGATGGAGGACATGTGTTTTCTTACATCGCTCTTGAAGTGTGGAACAGCCTCCCACACCACACCAGAGCCTCTTCTTCTCTTCTTGAATTTTGCAAGAAGCAGGAAACTTGCCTTTTCAATTAACCAACCTGGCATTGGCAGGCCTAGGCATACACACTTGCTCAGCACAAGGATAACCTCATGAGTGAAAGTGTGCTTTACAAATACATAAAGCCGAACCTAACATAACATAACCAAACTCAACATAACAAATATATATCTGGTGATTAATGTGCTTGTTGGGGAAATCTGTATTTTGTTGAGTCACAGGTTTGACTCGTCATAAAGTAGCACCGAAGATTATTGTGCCTGCTTCAAAGCACAATATGTCAGATCACAGATTTATATTTTTTGTAGCCAGCTCAGTTGGTTACTGCTTTTGGCACCGAGTTCCTTTTCTTATTTGCACTTCATGAGTTCCAGTCTTTCCAATACAACAAAGTAAGCTATGAACCAGCATCAACGAGATGCATGCGAACTGCAAATCATGGCAGACCTTTATTTTTTTCCCATCTTTTGTTTTTGCAAGGTTGCTGAAAAGGGTTCCTTTAGGTAGTAATACATTCTTATTAGAATAGTCAGCCCCAACTACTGTGTAATGTTTGAAACACTGACTTTGTGTTTCTCTCGACCAACTGCTCTTAATGCCGACCAGTATGGACGATATATGACTCCTACACATTGCTGTCCTTAGTGTCTTAGGTAACAATTACTATGCACTGATTTACAAACACTTGTATGATTAATTGATTCTGTTTAATATGTGATGTGTGATGTAAAGCGTTCTTGCTTCCTAGACTGAAATGAGTAGCACTATATAATAAGTAAATGTTAGAGAGGGGCTATGGAGAGTATTGGAGGATGGTAGAAAGAAAATCATAATGTCCATCATACTGCCAAAGTATATCCACAACATTTTATAACATAACATGGCCAACAGCTTTAAACACATAAGTGCATATAATTTTGCCAGAATTTCACCACTCCCAGTGCCCTGTCCTCTACGTAGTGCCAAGGTCTTAGTTATCAGTGGTCCATCAGTTGCAGTGGCCCCCAGACCCACAGCTTCAAGGACCCTATGCTCCCCAATTTTGGACATTATGTTCAATTGAACATACTAATAGGGGCTCATTTTCCATACCAGCATCAGGATGTATGTTGCCTTTGCTTCATCACTGCATAGTACCACAAAAGTACCACTAACCTCTGAGCTCATCCTTTTCTATAGCCTGCTTGGCTACACCCCACAGCAACCCTTCCTGTCTTGGTAACTTATCTCAATCCTCTTACTAAATGATACAACATGCCTTGCCCAGACAAACGGTACCTTAAAGATACACTACTGTAACTAAAAGCTTCTATACATTTGACTGGCTGAGTTCGGTGTGATTTCTGCTTTGTTTTTAACTCTGTCTTTTCCCCTAGTGCTTTGAGGCTGCAAGGGGTTAGGAAACTGTATTATGTGTATGTGTGTTTGCAGATGCATATGAGAACATTACGCTCTAGCTAGTTTATTTATCTCTATGCCATATACCACACAGTCTGCAATTTCCAAAGTCGCCACTTTGTATTTGCTCTATGTGGGTTGTATATGTGGCTTTTTTGCAGATGTATGTGAACACATTAATAGTAACTATTTCACCTATTTCCTTGGTGTTTTCCACACTGTTTGCAGTCACCAGCTCTGTATTTGTTTTTGCACTACATTTAGATGATATCTACAAGTGAAGTTAAAAACCTACTACAAGCTAGGTGAGGCCTGGTAGATCTTTTTAAAGTGCCCATCTCCTTGTCTGCCGCCATATAAATTGTACTTTGTGTCCAACTCTGACTTTGTTCCTGGAACTTTTGAAGTTGCATGTCATTAGTATCCTGTTGTAATCTTCTTTCCTGTTTATGTATTCAGGTGGTACATTCCGTTCACCCCTTTTCACCCTTCCTGTTACATTTCATACATGTTGCATTGCGGGCAGTGAAATTAACATTGTTTGCAAGGTGGTTACTGCTGACACACCTAAAACACTTTAACCCTTATGTAACACTAATAGGTTTTTCTGTCTGGACTTCTCTTGCCTTAACTTTCAAAATCTCACTGTCATTGTTGTCATCCTGATACCCTTTGGCATTACCTACACTACAAACCGGTTCTTTGGGTGGGTTCATTTCTAAAATGCACTGAGCAGTGTGTTCAATAGACTGTGCCATACTAATAGCTTCTCTCAAGGATGGGTTTTTGGATAGGAGTTTCTCTCTAATGCGGGGATTGTGGGTACACCTTACTAACTGTTCCCTGATAAGGGAGTCGTTAAGTTCCACAAACCCACATAATTGAGTCAGACCTCTGAGAGCCGCAATGTAATTGCTAACTGACTCTTGTTTACCCTGCACTCGAGTAAAGAACTTGTGCCTTTCTCGGTCGACGTTTACTTTGTCACCAAAGTGACTTTCCAACTTCATAAGAGTGATTTTGAAAACATCCAAATCAACCTCATCATCTTCTAACTCGGGATCAGGTAGGGTATCGTATATCTTTCTACCTTGGACACCAAGGTTGTGCAACAGGACATGTTGTTTGCCAACAGCAGAGAACTTTTCCCCCCAATAGCAATAAGGTAGGAATCGAACAGGTGAATCCAATCCTTCCAATGGATTTCAGGATCACCAATATCTTTTAAAAATGAGGGTGGTTGACTCATGGACGAAGCAGCCATGGAGGAAAAGGAGGGAAAACTCCCCTAAATTCTAAGAACAGAGGAAAAGGTACAATGTAAACGCTCACTAAATAAATTTCTTAGAGGTACAGTGAAACCCAGTGGCAGGAGGTCCTACCGCGTCTAACACAACCTAGAGGAGAGGGATGGATAAAGTATATGTACACTTTACTGAGGGAGGAGTTAACTTATTATGAACACAAAGAAGTACTCTGAATGTACTAACAGTACAAAACTGACTGTATGTGAAGTACTAGGTCACAATGTAAATACTATCTGGATAGGATGTCACAAATTGTACGCTATCACTGCAGATTTGAACTATGATGCACTAAAAGGTCAAAACACCCCAACATTAGATGTAAATACAATCAGAGCATGGTATCCTGACAACTTTGGGGGGAAACAAGGAGAAGGAAAAAGACAATTAGGCAATTACCAAAGGACGTAGGAGTCTCTATAAGGATATAACAGGTTAATTGACTTAAAGTAAAATGTCTACATGTCCCATCTAGCATGGATTTATACACAGGCAGATGAAGATATTGACAACGTACAGAGCGTACAGGGAGTACAAAGGCTCTTAGGGTGTATAATGACAATAATTGGAGGTTATATGTGATGAGCAATAAAGTCAACTGGTGTGTGTACCAGTGATACACAGGAGAAAAAGGAAAGCAGAGGTGGCTGGAGTATAGGTAGGGTTACTATGGGCACAAAAGAAGATGTGCATTCACCGATGGCAACGCACCAGGCTCATTAAAGTAAGAAGAAATTGCTAGCACCCACAACAGATATGCATCACCACGAAAGTACTCAAAACTGGCAGTACAGAGTCACATGAAAGGATGTCCTGGGCCAGCAGATCATAAAAATCATACTGAACAGTTTTTCTTTCATTGAAAATGTAGGGGAGAGGCGAATATAAACTATGCAGTGAATTAACTGCCAAATAGAAGCCTCTCCTAACAGGGAAAGTCACAGAGGTTACCGGAAAAACAATTCATTGGGTAGGATATCGGCAAAAGAAATAGAACAGTCTTAATTGCGTAGATACTGACGATTTTTTTTTTAAGAATGCAGCCAGCTGCCAGGTAACCCACAATATAGACCGACTTTTAGGTACAGTGCTCCAGGCGGCCCTTTTTGTATGAAATGTAACAGGAAGGGACATTTTGCAAGAGTGTGCAGAGAGGGGGAGAATAACCAGGTAAAACTTGTTAGCAATGGAGAGGAACACTCTCCACAGTACGTATTTCAAGTGGTAAGTGTGGATGTGAAGACTTCTATGAGTGATACTTTGCAACATCTGTATCCTGAATGTACCATTTTCTTGAACAAAAAACTTTTGGTTGCTTATGCAGATTCATGTTCTCCAGTTACGATGATTAATCGACGTTAGATGGATGATCTGTTTAGCATTTCCAGTCTTAATGTGTTAAAACCCGATGTATCACTTACTAGTTAACGCTGGGGAACCCATACACCTGGTGGGCATGGTAGAGATGGAAATAGAATTCAGAGGAAGGTCTACCATTGGGTAGGTTTATTTTGTAAAAGAGGGGTCAAACCTACTAGGCTGGCACCATTTAAAAGTACTAGGAATAATGCTTGACCCTAATAATGTAGATCAAGTGTGTCTGTGTAATGGAAATTAATCTTGCATCTGCCTTTACACATCGTGTAGGGTGGGTCTGCAATGCTTGGAATGTAAAGGATATGCTTCCTAGTATATTTCTCTGGTCAACTTGTTCAGGAAGCTATTTGAGATGAAATTGTACTTGGGTGACCTATGAACTATATTTATCCTGTTCATTCTTGTGTGCTCTTTACGTCACTGTATTTTGCCAGTGGTGGATGCCTTGTTTCCCTTCCCTTTTTTTTCCCTCTATCTCTTGTTTCAGGTTCTCCTGGTTGTATGCTGTTCCTCGTCGACTCACTCCTGACATCATCTGTTTCCTTTATAACATTAGCGAATGGAGATGTGTTGTAATCTTCTTTCTTGTTTATGTATTCAGGTGGTACATTCCGTTCCCCCTGTTTTTACCCTCCCAGGTTGGTATGTCCCACTAGAGCTTGACTTAGAACGTTGGCACCCCTCAGGCAGTCTTGGAGAGTGGGTGACAGAATAAAGACTTCTTCTACCTTCTCTTGCCTCAGAGTGACTTTCTTTTCAACATATACTATGCTATGTTTATGCTGTAATGTACATGAGAACACTATACCAAATATTTAACCTATTTCTATGTCATTTGCCACATTGTCTGCAGTGCCCAGCTGTTTATAGGTACAAATTCTCTACAGGATTTATAAACTTTATTTCCATTTAGAAAAAATCACAAAAGTTGGAACAACATAGACATGAGGGCCAAATGAACAATACAACATGATTCTAAAACAAGAGACTTATTAATTAGATTAGTTTAAAACTAGCACCCTGGATATCCTTCATAAAACAATAAGTATGTTAAAAAAGACTCTAAAACAAACCCGTATTGGGCAACCTAGATAAAAAATTGGCATTTGATTTTATATGTGTAGGGGAGCGTAATGACAGTACAATAAAGTGCATAGTGCTATATTGAAGATACAGAGGTATGAGACAAAACGTGGACAGTTACAAGCGTCTCCCTTCATTCCATCGAATCACCCACACCCAGCCCAGGAACTTTGCAGTAGCAACCACAATTGGGCCTTCCACTGAGGTTTTTAGGATTCTGAAGGCCTCACTACTGGACCTAGTGCCCAGACTAGAGCAAACGGGTTTCAGCCAAGTGTGTCTGGGTTTAGTATTGGCTTGACAGACAAAAAAGATATGACCCAATGTTTCAATCCTGTCCGGACAGAATGGACAAACGCTAGTATTTGTATTGCACCATTTGGAGGTAAAAGTATTTATGGGCAAAGATCCGTCCCTAAACTGGTGGAATAATTTCCTGTCTCGAGTTAAAGTAATTAAGCACCAATACCCCTCATGCTTGGGCACGTGCTTTGTTTCAAGAAAAGCTTTAGACAGAGTATGGCTGGAACAAAGTGCAAAGCGTTTCATATTAATCAAATTCCAATAGGCTGCCTTTAGCTCATTTTTACTTGGAAATACTCTTCCGGCTGGGGCGGTCCACAAACTGCTCATCTCCAGCTCACAAAGTATGTTTTTTAACACAACTGAATCACACAATTTTCCTGTTAACATCTAGAAACTCACTTCTAAGAGGGCCCGGGCGTAATGTGCGAGCTCAGGAGTCACCCAAAGTCGCCTCCAATATGCTACAAGCCTATATTGTGCCACATCCCTTATTGAGTGGCATCCCAAATCCAAAGGAAGAGGTACTAATGGAGTGGATTGGGGAAGGCCAATTAGGGACTTAAAAATGTAATCTGGCCCACCACTAAAGAATCCAAATTGGCATGTCCCCACAACTCCACCCCATAGAGGATTGAGTCCCAATGTTGGCATTATAAATCTGTAGCACGGGAGCTAGGGGTTTAGTGTATGAGCGTCTGTGCTCCTTAAGCAAGGCGCCAAAAAGTTGTGCGTGTTTAACAGAAAGGCCGTCTAATTGTGGCTTCCAGCTCTGTTTTCTATCTAATAGTACCCCCAGATAGGAAAAGATCTCAGTTTCATCCAAAGACCCTTCCTTCATTCTAACATCAACGATAACTTTTTTAGAGTTGTGCAAGACCATGTACTTCATTTTATCGACGTTTACAATGAGGTCGTGGTCCGCACAAAACTATTTGAATCTTGAGAGGGCACGTTGGAGTCCCTGTCCTGTCTTTGAGAGAATAAGAGTGTCATTGGTGAACATTAGTAGCAGGATCCTAATCCCAGCTAGATACGGGGCATCTGTGCAGAAATCTTCAAAATATTTCACTACCCTATTGATGTACATAGAGAAGAGGGTGGGTGCTTGGACGCATCCTTGTCTCACCCCCTTCTCGACCGGGAACTTTTCAGTGGTACTACCCGCCGCGTCCGTTCTAACCTGTGCGTAATTGTCTGTGTGTAGTTTGACAACAAGAGCCAGGATATCCAGCGGCATACCCAACTTTAGCAGGATGTGCCACAACTTGGGTCGCTGGACCAAGTCAAATGCTGACTTGAGGTCTACGAAGGCAGTGTAGATAGTACCTCTCCCCAAGGTTACAGTGTGCCAGTGTAGAAGAATAAACTTTAAAACCTGGTCCACTGTACTAATGCATTGCCGAATACCCGCTTGAAGGTCAGAAAGGATATGACATTCCTCCATCCACGCCTGAATTCTACATAGCACCACCTTAGCTGACACCTTTTGGATGCAGTCAATCAGGCTTATGGGCCTATAATTACCCATTATCGAACGATCCCCTTTTTTGTGAACAGGAAGAATTACTGCTCCTGCCCAGGTACTGAGCAACGACGCTCCATTAGCGATGGCATTCAGTAGGAGTTGAATATACAATGCCCAGGAGTCAAGATCTTGGAAGGAACAGGTCCGCGGGGATACAGTCTGGCCCGGGGGCTCTACCTTTCGGGACCAGGTGGAGGGTATTTTCCACTTCTTTCTTAGTTATGTGTATAGTGGTAATAGGAGACGGCATTACAAAAATATCTTGGACAACTGAGCCACATGCGAACTGGCCTTTGTAGTGAAGAACCCACTGATCTGATGCCACATGATTCGTAGGAGCTTTACTTTGGTCCCCACTAACCCACTTCACCAGATGCCAGAATTCGGTCATGTCTCTCACGGAACAAGCTTTGAGCAGATCAGCCCAATGATCTTCATCCCAGGCCCTTTTGGCCTGGGATTGTGCTGCCTTATAAGCCGACCTTTTCTCTCTTATTAAATCACCATCTTTAGTCCTGATGGCTGCCGCTAGAGATCTATAAGCAATGCGGCAAGAAGAGTTATACCAGACAGCGGCCTTCTGACGTGGGGGTTTAGCCAATTTTTTAGGTTTGGCGATAAAAAAACGTTTAAGATCCTTAAAAAGATGCTCATGAACCTGAGCAGCTCTAAGGGTGGCTACATTATGCGCAGCGTCAGCCTGGAGAATAGCTATAGCGTTGGCTACCAGTATACTCATTTGATTCACGCGGTCTGCTTTATTTACCACATTAGCCCATTTAAGGCATTGTGTGTCGTTTGTCAAATGAGCTTCTACGGAGTCAACGTGTGGTATCAAACCTTCTCCATGGTTTGAATGCAAATCCCACAAGGAAAAAAGCAAAGGGTTATGGTCGCTTTCGGGGCGAGAGTGAACCTGCATGTCTGACAGGTTGGTCCAAAACTCCTTATTAATGATGAAATAGTCTATGCGACCGGTACGTTGCCCACTAATGTATGTTGGCATCCCAGTATTATCTGATATAGTACGGCCGTTAGCTGCTCTCACCCCATGTTCCAAACAAAATACTTTTAGTTGGAGTGCTGCGCTAGACCACCTTTTTATTGGAGTAAGATCTAGAGAAGGAATCAACCATTTTTCATCCTCCTCTAAGCTATAAAATACATATCCTGAAAGTCCAGGGGTTCGAAAGTGCAGTTAAAGTCTCCGGCTATTATTGTGTTGTTTTGACCTCTTTGATTTGTTAAAAAAACGTCGAGAAGTGCTATGGTGTTTGAGGCCTTCCCACCTTGCAAGCCCCTGGAGTAAACATTGATAAATAGGAGATCAGGAAGATTTCCCTGGTGTAACCTAATGATAAGAATATCCCTAGAATCAAAGTAAATCTCCTCTAGCTTTTATTGAAGGCACTGCCTAACCCAGATTATCAGGCCCCCTTTGGGCCTACCCCGCTCTCCCTATTCTGCGTTTTTAGAGACATTGATATAACCTGGGCGGAATACCTGGTCCACCGCCCAAGTCTCTTAGAAGAACAGAATGTCTAGTTCCTCAATAAATGAAGACCATTCAGTTGAGGCTGTTTTATTTACAAGCCCTACTTACAAGCCCTGCAATGTTCCAGGAAGCAAGTTTTAAGCCAGTACTGTTGTCCTTAGGGACTCCGATTCTTGAATGGGGACGTGGGCTGCGCCTTATCGCGGGAGAATCGACGGATTTTGTAGTAGAATTCTCAGTGCATACCATACCACAATCTAGTTCCCTTCTAATTCCATATGAGCCTAGATCTTTACGCTGTGTTAGCCCAAAGGTAACGTGGGAAAGAGGAAGATTGCTCTGGGTGGGGGCCAGAACTAAATCACCCGCGCTCAAGTCGGCCTCTAGAGATGGAGTCTTTTCGCGAGAGGACAAACAGCCCAGTCAGTCTATGTCTTCCAGATTGGAAAGGAGATCGTAACTATTGTGGGTAGGTACATTGTATTCATAGATTCCCTGAGCATAAGGTGTAGCTCTATAGTCGCCCATCCCAACAGACAGTGTTTGGCGGTTTCGATAACAAAAAAACAATGGTAGGCTACTAATATCTTCCCCACTCAATTGCCTTGTCCCTGCCCTATCTAAAATGGTTTTCACTATTAGGGGGGACCCAAAGTTCAACAACAAACAATCACCTCTACTAGTTTTTGGCGATTTCCCTTTCCATGAAATTCTGCGAATCATTTTAAATTCCTGGAATAGATGTCTACCCAGCCTGGTATTGTTATTTAGAAAAAGAAGAGGCTTATTCCTGAGCTATGCCCAGTGTTCCCCATTGCTGGGTTGTAATGGGGGTACATTAGATAGTATAATAGTGTAGGGCGTGGCATCACAGGGTAGGTTAAGATAGTCGTTATGGCTGACCAAGCCACCCCAGGTCGTCCCTTTGTTTTTACCCCAGATAGTTCCCTCGTGGGAACAACCTTTGGATGGCTAAGAAGTGTGCTACTGGGGTTTGCAAGGGAAGCTTGCACAACTGAATTGATGCCATCACCAACAGCAGTAGTAGGTAGATTTGATGCAGGGGCTAAAGCTATACTGCGATCAATAGGACCACTAGAAGCTCCTTTAGATAAAGTGGGTTTTGGGAGGGAAAGCTGTTGCTCAATTTTAATCAATCTGGAATCAATATCTGACAATTTGGTAAATAAGGGTTTAAGCAATGCCATGAGTTTTTCTTCGAATTTTACTAGAATACGGTCTTCAGAGTCGCATGGCACCTCACAAGGACGAGCCTGTACACTGGTCTCTAATGTAATAGAGGTACTGATGTCTGCAACCCCATGGGAGCTGCCTTTTGTTACCACAAACCACCCCTCTGGTTTTTGCCACTTTATTGGCCTGATGTGTGGTAAGTGGCAGTCCACCCACTTTCCTTTTCTTAGCTAAGGCTGTAGAGGCACCCTCCCTTCCCTTTGCCTGTGTTGATCGTTAATTACGAGTAAGAATCTTGGCTGGGGGAGGAGGAGTGGAAGTGGGGGCACTAACTGGAATGGGGAGATCATCTAGTAATGCTATTGGAGACAAGGGAGCCTGCTGCGGCGTGCATTCAGCAAGTGGATCCGTAATTAACAGAGGACCAACTGGGAGAACTTCAGAGGAGGCTCGACGGGGCTCAAGAGAGAGTCTCCTTTGCGTAAGCTCAATTTCTTGGATGAGAACAGATTCAGCCCTCATAAGGAATGCATTAAGTGTGCTTACAACACTTTGCCCCTCTGCCCCCTTGCGACTACCCTTGCTCATAGTTGATAGCTAATAATAAGATATAAAAACTACAAGTAGGTTAACAAGTGGGCAACAATTACAGTTACAGTTAGAAGCACTAACCAAAGTCTTTGAAGGCACTCAATGGCTGATGAAAAAGGGTGGCCCTGCCCTGCCTCCTCCTGGCTTTGACGGGCACGGACAGGCCCGCCCTTGGCCAGGGCACACCCGTGCGCGTCTCGCACTGCGGGAGGCTCAGAGCGATTTTAGGCGCCTCCTGGCGCTTTGGGATGACGACGATGGTGTTCGCCAATGGAGAATGCCGGGAATTGCAGTCCTAGATCGCCCCCGTCTAGACCAGTGGGACCAGCGGGACGGCCGTCAGGGCAGGAGAAGTGCAGGCAGCGTAATGACCTCAAGGTCGGATGGCAGGTAGGTCGAGTCCCGGGAAAAAAAGTTCATCAGAGAGCAAAAGAAATCCGTGCTGCGGGAGGCTCAGAGCGATTTTAAGCACCTCCTGGCGCTTTTGGATAACGATGATGGTGTTCGCCAATGGAGAATGCCGGGAATTGCAGTCCTAGAACGCCCGCGTCCAGACCAACGGGACGGCTGTCAGGGCAGGAGAAGTGCAGGCAGCGTAACGGACCTCAAGGTCGGATGGCAGGTAGGTCGAGTCCCGGGGAAAAAAGTTCAGCAGTGAGCAAAAGAAACCCATGCTGCGGGAGGCTCAGAGCGATTATAAGCGCCTCCTGGCGCTTTGGGATGACGATGATGGTGTTCGCCAATGGAGAATGCCGGTAATTGCAGTCCTAGACCGCCGGCGTCCAGACCAGCGGTATGGCCCTCAGGGCAGGAGAAGTGCAGGCAGCGTAACGGACCTCAAGGTCGGATGGCAGGTAGGTCGAGTCCTGGGAAAAAAAGTTCAGCAGTGAGCAGAAGAAACCCGTGCTGCGGGAGGCTCAGAGCGATTTTAAGCACCTCCTGGCGCTTTGGAATGATGATGATGGTGTTCGCCAATTGAGAATGCCGGGAATTGCAGTCCGAGACCGCCCGCGTCCACACCAGCGGGACGGCCGTCAAGGCAGGAGAAGTGCAGGCAGCGTAACGGACCTCAAGGTCGGATGGCAGGTAGGTCGAGTCCCGGGAAAAAAAGTTCACCAGAGAGCAAAAGCAATCTGTGCTGCGGGAGGCTCAGAGCAATTTTAAGCACCTCCTGGCACTTTTGGATGACGATGATGGTGTTCACCAATGGAGAATGCCGGGAATTGCAGTCCTAGACCACCCGCGTCCAGACCAACGGGACGGCCGTCAGGGCAGGAGAAGTGCAGGCATCGTAACGGACCTCAAGGTCGGATGGCAGGTAGGTCGAGTCCCGGGAAAAAAAGTTCAGCAGTGAGCAAAAGAAACCCGTGCTGCGGGAGGCTCAGAGCGATTATAAGCGCCTCCTGGCGCTTTGGGGTGACGATGATGGTGTTCGCCAATGGAGAATGCCGGGAATTGCAGTCCTAGACCGCCCGCGTCCAGACCAGCGGGATGGCCGTCAGGGCAGGAGAAGTGCAGGCAGCGTAATGGACCTCAAGGTCGGATGGCAGGTAGGTCGAGTCCCGGGAAAAAAAGTTCAGCAGTGAGCAAAATAAAGTTTTGTTTCAAAATAGGTTCACCTAATGACGGTGCAGTAATAGTTAACATAGCTTTTAAACCATTCTTTTTTAGTAAAGAACCACTGTCTTGCTTTATGCCAGACACTTAATATGAGGTGCCTACATTGGGTATAGGGGAGAGCTGCTTATATCCAAGAGGAAGCTGTGGTGGTATCTATAGGTGCATGGATGTCCTTTGACCCGATCGAAAGGCCCTTTATCTATGCAGTTTTAAAGAAGCAAGGGTTAGGACCGAAGTTTTTATCCTGGATTCAGCTTTTGTACGCAGAACCCCTAGCACAGGCAATGGTGAAAGGCGGTACACCAGCAACCTCCAGCTACATCTTGGCATGAGACAGGGCTTCCTCATTTCACTATTGTTTTGTGCCCTTGTACTGGAACCTTTGGCGGTTTGGATAAGGGGAGACCTGCTATTGGAGCGTTAAGATGGTCCGAGGATTGAGAAGATAGTCTTTCTCTATGCGGATGACATCCTCCTCTACATTGCAAATGCGTATACTACGTTACATCGAACATTCCACATATTGGACCTGTACCGTAAATACTCAGGGTACATCTAAATTGGGATAAAACTCTAATATATGTACTCAATGGGGATGACCAAAGTGTCCCCAGGAATTGTACAGCCCGGGTGGTAACAGAGGGGTTTCAATATCTGGGAATTTTCATCACTAGAGACCCCTACTGCAACGCCTGAGGGCAAATGTACAACACTGCAGAGCTCTACCCCTGTCCCTGTTAGGGAAAACGTCACTGTTTTAAATTATGCTCTGCCTCGTGTTATTTACATCCTCCACAATACAATGTAGCAGGTTCCCCCACCGTGTTTTCAGGTGGTTGATGCTGTTGTCCAGATGCTCCCCTGGGATGGAGAAGCCCCTCTTTACCTAAATTGGCATGAGGCTGGTATTATGGAGGAGTGGCACTCCAACATTACTATTGGTCAGTCCAACTCACATCAGTTAATTACTAGGTCCACCTTCCTCATGATGAACCTGTGTACAGGATGGACATGCAAAATGTGCAGCCACGGGGCTACCTTAGATCCATCTATAGGGGGAAACACAATCAATTATTGCTCACCTTGACCTCTTCAATAATTAAGATTTGGCACACTGCATCGCTGGCACTGGGATGGCAGAGCAGGATCATCCGGTCTACACCGCTGTGGGACACAGGACAGTTTAGCCTACTGGCTGAGTATCAAGGTTTAGATAAATGAGATCTAATAGGCCTTTCACATGTAGGGGATTTATGGGCAAATGGGGAGGTGAAGTCCTTTGGCGACTTACAAAAGGAAAAGGAATACCAGTTGGCAGTTGCCAGTTGGCAGGTGTCACTCTCAGATAGATCGCCTCATTCCTCACCGGGAGAAAGCAAAAAGTCTTTCTTCCCCCCTTCACCTCTGAACTCCAGGAAATCATCTGTAGAGTACCCCAAGGAACCCTCTCTAAGCCCCACCTTCTTCGACACTTATGCGTCATCTCTGGCCAGCATCGCCAAAACCCATAGACTCAACAACATATCCTACGCTGATGACACACAACCCATCCTCTCCCTCTCTGAAGGTACAACCAAGACCAAAAACAACTTCCAAAACTGCATGACAGACATTGCCAGCTAGTCGAAGGACAACTGCCTGGAGCTCAACTCAGACAAGATAGAGGTACTCATTTTCGGAAACAAAAGCTCATCATGAGATGCATCTTGGTAGCCTTCAGAACTCTGACCTACTCCTAACCCCACTGATCACACTAAGAACGTAGGCCTCATTCTGGACAACAAGCTAACCATGATGACTCAGGTCAACTCTGTCTCCTTCCCCTGATTCTTCATCCCCCACATGCTTCATAAGATATTCAAATGGCAACCCGAAGGTCAAGATGCACCACCAACTAAACCCCCGACTGGAATATAGCAACACTCTCTACACAAAGGTCTCAGCTCATCTGCTTCTCCAATTACAGGCTATACAGAATGACGCTGTGGGGCTCTACAGTTAACGCTGCCTGCATCAGTGCTCCTAACCGTGCCCAAGATCACAGAAGTGAGCCCCGCCTGCTGACTCCTGTCAGCTGGTGAAGGCGGCGCTTAAGCAGATATAAGGGAGGGGTCCGAAAGGGACACGCGCTTCGCATTCCAACACGGACCCCACCAGGCCTCCCGTATTTCCTTTACCACTGGCCTGCCATAATTTGATTCCACGCCGAATGGGAGACATTCCTGTGTTCTTGTCCAGGCGTCTTTGAGGTGTCGTCCACTTCAGGGTTCTTGAGTTCTCTTTCGGGACTTCAAGAATCTCGGAGCTCCCTTGCCGCTGGCAACATTGTTTCTTTCGGGTTTTTTCTGCTCTTTGTAACCGTTCGTTCCCTGGCTGCCTACCTCTGAAAAATAGAAAAAGGAAGGTATTTAAAGCATCACAGTTTAGTTTATCTGGAGAATACGCTTTCCTTTTGTTGCAGCGCTTTCACACTTATCTGAGTGCGGTGTTCCTTTGTTTGATTGAGGGGAGTGGTTCCCATTCTCCTCTGGTTGCGTCAAGTCTCGAACCTCGAATCCTCGAACCTCGAACCTCGAACCTCGAGCCTCGAACCTTGGGAGCCTCGGGCGGGTAGAGAGCCCCGGACAGAGGTGAGAGCCTCAAACCTTGGGAGCCTCGAACAGGAGCAGGAGCCTCGAACTTTGGGAGCCTCGAACCTTGGGAGCCTCGGGCGGGTAGAGAGCCCCGGACAGAGGTGTGAGCCTCGAACCATGGGAGCCTCGAACAGCAGCAGGAGCCTTGGACTTTGGGAGCCTCGAACCTTTGGAAGCCTCGAGCGGGTGGAGAGCTCTGGAGAGCGGCAGGCGGACCCCTGCAGCTCTGATCCCCGGACCCCGCGGCCGGTAGGTGACTCAAGTAGTGCATGCACGTGCTGCGTGCCCGGGGGGAGAATCGATGCCCGCCATTTTAGGAGTTGGACTCCACGTGGGCTCAGACGGACCTGAAATCAGCCCTTTTGGAGCTCGAAAACTCCTTCCCCTGCCATCTGAGGTAAGCGCATGGTTGCATAGGGACCCTTCACCTCTACCCGGGCTTTTATGGAGGAATTTACTTCACTAGGGATAAGATGTGTACCCCTCTCGGGTGACGCCTGACTTCAAAATGGCGCAGCGCTCAGTGCAGGATGCCTCTTAACCTGTCCCCAGCCTGTGATTCTCATACCAATGTCCAGCGCAACGAGTCTACTACTAGTGGGGATAAAATTCAGCCCTAGTTGTTATGCTGGCCACTCGTTGATCCTTATTGCCTGAAAGAAGCCCATGTCCACTCATGAATGCCTGACCTTAAGATGGCGGAACTAGAGACTGCTCTCTACATTGCCATTATCAGTGCTCCTCGCCCGAGCTTGTGCCCTTGGAGCAGCTAATTGCACCCCTAATGTTATTTGCAGGGGCCCTTGGCACATTATAATCACTGTCTCTGTCTGATCTTTCATTGTCACGAGCTTGCCCTTCAACACGGTGGAGAGCTGGGAGCAGACCCGGGAGCAGGTGAGCACCTCGACGCCGCGCACAGCGCGCACCTGCACGCCTAATTACTGAGCTGCAATAAGTGACTTCACGGCCTGTCTTCCAGATTACTTATTCCTTATTACTGAGCTGTATTAAGTGAGCTCACAGCCTGTCTTCCAGATGTGTCATCTTCAAGACCAGTGCTTCCTGCAGCAACCGGACAGCCCTGCGGGCACCTGCGAGAAATGCATTCTTCCATCATAATCACCATCCGCTTAACTCTTTTACTGTGTGGTATTTATTTTTAACACTTTTACTGCTGCACAGCAAATAGTGCCAGCTGCACCGTTTAGGCCTTTTACAGCTGCGCAGCAAGTAGTGCCAGCTGCACCGTTTAGGCCTCCTACAGCTGCGCAGCAAGTAGTGCCAGCTGCATTGTTTAGGCCTTTTTTACAGCTGCGCAGCAAGTAATGCCAGCTGCACCGTTTAGGCATGTTACAGCTGCGCAGCAAGTAGTGCCAGCTGCATCGTTTTGGCCTTTTTACAGCTGCGCAGCAAGTAGTGCCAGCTGCACCGTTTAGGCCCTTTTTACAGCTGTGAAGCAAGTAGTGCCAGCTGCATCGTCTAGGCCTTTTTACAGCTACGCAGCAAGTAGTGCCAGCTGCACCGTTCAGGCCATCAATCTGTTGTACAGCAAGTAATGCCAGCTGCATTGTTTTGACCTTTTCACAGGTGCACATCTTGTAGTGCCTGCTGCACCTATTAAGCAACTTTCTCCGTGGGGACAGTTCAAATTGAGTCATGACTCCTGCTGCATCAGAATTGGTCTGAAGATGGCGAGGTTACTGTGCATTTTCTAGACATTGCTAATCAATTTGTGATCCACCCTATGCTCTTTGCCCTAACGTTAGTGTCTCACAGGAGCTTAGGGTCATATAGCAGTCTGTTGAGAACTTGGGCATACATGGCGGCTGGTACTGAATTTGGTTCTATTAGCAGGCTGGTACTAAGTTTAGTGTTCTCCAATGGTCACTGGGTGGTCATTTTTATTCTGTTCTACTTTGTCTGTATTTGCTCTGTGATGGGTCCCTACTATTTGCAAATATTTCCCTTGTAACTTTTATCTAGTGCTAGGTGGCACCTCTTACTCCTAGATGAAGGACCCAACAAATTCCCACCTCACTTCCCTGACGGCACATTAACTCGGTTATCTCACCATAAACGTTTGGATTATGCGCCCCCTTTTTGCCCTTTTATTTCTCCTCACCACCGCTTTCCCAATAACATCCCTCTCATCCCCCCCACCCTTCTTCGCCTCATCTTCCCAACATGGCCACCTCTCGAGTTAAGTCTGGAGCCAAATGCTACAAAATCATTTATCCTCCCGACCAGACTAAAGCTACAATAAAACGACTGAAGCATAATACTATTGAACGTTTCCCGGACTCCCTTTTTGTTGATCAATTTTACAATGGTTGTCTTGGGAGACTCAAAAACGATTTCATTTTCTTCACTCGCGACACCCCCTCTTGGTCCAACAGTTTTTACAATTCCCTTAACGTCACCTCCTCCTCCTCTATCCCTTATGGGAAACAACTAAAAATGTCCCCCTCTGAGTGCTTCAATGGCTACCTCACTATCTCACTCTATAACAACGGTACTGTCATGATCCAAGGCAAAGACGCCTGCCTCTCGCTCTTTGACCACCTCTTCCCCTCCTCTGCAACCGGGTTTCCCCCTGTCTCTCCTTCCAGCTCCACCCATTACTCCCTTTCTCCTCCGCCGACCCCACCCCACTCCAATTGGCTGCACTCTCGAGAAACACAGGTCGGCCCTCTTCCCTCGCTGCCCCAACTTACATCATCTCCTATTCCTCCCCCCTCACAGTATGTCCCCTTCCACATTACTTCAAACGTACCACTAGCTAATACGCTCCTCGTCCCATCTGCACTATCACTATACTCCAATCTCTTCTCCTCCCCCATACTTCTTCCTATCACCCCCCTTCTTAGTCCACCTCTCCTCCAACCCTCTCCCCCAATTAACTTTCCCTATGCTCCCCTTATCCCTCCTTCCATCCCTCCTCTCCACCCCTTCATCCCCTCGTCTTTCATCCCGTTTTCGCCACATTCCCACTGCATCTCTCTCCTCCCTCCTACTCCTCCAGTACTGCTGCACTACCCCCCTTCCCCTCCTAGTAACCCCTTCCATCTCCCTCCCTCGGGCTCAGCAGGACCACTTCCTTTCCTCAGCTTCCTTCTCTCTCAACCCCCCTCACTCTGCCAGATGACCGTTCCCTCACTGCCACCTCTCCTAACTGACATGACCTCCACAACCAGTGTACCTCTTTTCCTCCCAAACCTCCTACATTCCCATGACGCCACACAGGCCTCCCCCCTCCTACTTCCCTACCGCCGTGTTCCGCACCTTTCTCACTCTAAATTTGTCCTTAATTCCTCTCCCTCTTGCAACACCAACAATGACAACTCTCCCTTAACGCCCAATTCACTTACTCTACCTGTGAACCCCACACCCCAACGTACCTCCTGTCCCCCCACCTCTCCCCAACTTACCTCCTGTCCCCCCACCTCTCCCTGCCCTCCACCACCAATTCCACCCCCCTTGTCTCAATTGAACCACCCAACCTTCCGTGCTCTGCCTCATTCTCACTGGAAAATAAGCTAGGCTCTCTGATCACCTCCATCTCCCAGCTTACAGCTGCCATTTCACTTTTATGCTCTAAGATCTCCACCCACCCATGCACCTCTACTCCCTCCCAACTTCCCATGAGATGCACCTCGCCCCCTCACCCCAATACAGCCAAGCTCAACCTCTCGTCTGCGAACGTCGTTAACTCACACAAGCCCTTGAACGCCGCCCTTCTTCAACAGACGTACCCTAGCAACCCCACTATCTACACTATTCCGACCATCACCTCTGTCAGAACAAAGCATCCACCTAAACCTTCCCGAGCAACCCCACATAAGTACAATATCCCGATCACCCTTCAGAGCCCAAGTGCCCCCGTCACCAAAACAGTCTTGACAGAGCTGCGCTGTATGCTTCACAACTGCAGATCTGCAGTAAAACACAAACTTGAAATCTCCGATACCATCACCCTTCACAAACTTGACATGCTCTTCCTCACAGAGACCTGGTTCAAAGATACCTCTCACTCTATGTTTGATCTCCTATTACCCACAAGTTATTCCATTTTTAGGAATGACAGAACTGACAACACGGGGGGAGGTGTTGCAGTCATCTTTAGAAACGCCCTCCAACTTAAGGCTTCTCCAATCAGTTCTTCCCTCACCTTTGAATGCCTTTCTCTTGAGCTTCAATTGAAACACCGTTCACCGCTCAGATTCCATATCATTTACAGCCCGCCTCATAGTGGCCCTTCGTTTATAGAAGATCTCACTGACTTCATCAGCGATCCATACACAGAAAGTGACAATCAGACCTTCGTGGGTGACTTCAATCTCCACTGGGGCGTACCGCAAGACTCCTCTGCGAACTCTCTGGCCACCTTCCTCTCTACAAACGATCTTATCCAACACTGCATTGAACCAACCCACTCTAAGGGCGCAATCCTGGACCTTGTTATTTCTAAAGCAGGCATGCTTTCTACCACTACCCCAATTCATGTAGATTGGTCTGACCACCACCTCATCCCATTCTCTCTTCAACTTTCACACTCTATAACTCTTGGCCAACCCAAGAGGGCCATATCCTGGTTCCGTGATGCCAAACATATTGATGTTGGTCCCCTCTGTGAGTCAGCTTTGCTATCACTTCCAAGGCCAGACCCGAACATAGCTGTTGACGACCTCACTTCCCAATGCCTCGCAGTTCTTGCAGCTGAAATTAATAACGTCGCTCCACTCAAAAGCAAAAGGATAAGGCCCACTCCCTCAGCACCTTGGTTCAACAAATCCCTTTATGAGGAAAGGAAGCAGCTAAGATTCCTGGAGAAGCAATGGAGGCAAGTGCCCTCCACAGACAATTTAGCCATGCTTCGCACAGCAAGATCCAAGTACCACAAGCATATCTTCCTTGAGAAAGCGGCGCACTTCAAAACCCTCCTTGACTCCGCCAAAAATAGACCCAAAAAACTATTCGATCTCATCAAGATTCCAAGCTGCTCTCCCCCATCCTCCGAGGTGGAGGATTCTACTAAGAGAGCAGCAGATTTCGCTATTTTCTTCGATGTAAAAGTGAAATCACTTGTGGATCAGGTCGCTCATCCTACACCTCCAGAGGAGCGCAAATCCTTAGCCATTTGGCAGAGCTTTGACCCCATATCTGAAGATGCCCTTCTCAAGTGCATACGCGAAACAAAGCCCTCCAACCATTCTCTTGACCCTATCCCCAGTGCCATTGCCTTTGACTTCTATACCCATTCCCTTTCCTATTGGACCACTCTGATCAACCTCTCCCTCTGGCAAGGCTCCCTGCCTGTCTCCTTCAAAACTGGGCAGGTCACCCCTCTGCTTAAAAAGCCCACTGCTGATGCGAAGGACCTCAACAACTTCCGCCCCATCACTAACCTTCCCTTTCTTGCGAAGATCACAGAAAGATGTGTAGCTAAACAACTCTCTCGTCATATCAAGGACAATGATCTTCTTGACAATTGTCAGTCCGGGTTCATCCAAAACTACAGCACTGAAACAGCCCTACTGCAAGTGGTTGATGATGCGCTGAGGATACTCGACTCAGGGGGGTCCTGTCTGCTAATTCTCCTTGACCTTTCTGCAGCCTTTGACACTGTCAATCACAACACCCTCCTCAATATCCTTCAACAGAGAATGGGCATGGAGGGCACTGTGCTTAAATGGTTTGCATCCTTCCTCTCTGACAGATCTCAAATGATCAAAATAGCGAACAGTCTTTCTCCTCCTGTGGCGGTGGGTCAAGGTGTTCCCCAAGGCTCTATACTTGCACCCACTTTGTTCAATCTCTACTTAGAACCACTGGGAAATCTCCTAAGCAAATCCGGGATTCACTATCATCTCTATGCAGAAAACACTCAACTCTATTTCAAGGTTGCCTCCACTCATGATCTCTCCATCCTAAGCTCTACTCTTGACTCCATCCAAAACTGGATGGCAACTCATCAATTGATTCTGAATCCCTCCAAAACTGAATTCCTCCTCCTCTCCTCCTCTCTCTCTCCTCCCCCGGTTCAATCATGGATGGATCAGATGAATCTACTAAACAATAAACCCATCATTGTCGACAGCGCAAAATCCCTTGGTGTCATTCTAGACAAAAAACTCAATCTAACTCCCCACATCAATTCTATTGCAAAATCTGCTTGTTACCAACTGCGCCTTCTTTGGGGAATCCGACGCTTCTTCCCGGAGCAGGACCTTATAACCTTGGTGCAATCGCTGGTCCTCTCCAGACTAGACTACTGCAATTCTCTTCTTACTGGCCTCCCCAAATCTCACCTGTCACCACTTAAGTCTGTTTTCCATTCAGCAGCTCGCTTCATTTATGGGGCCAAAAGAAGCGATCACATCACACCGATGTTATCCACCCTCCGCTGGCTTCCCTTCGAGGCTAGAGCTATCTACAAGACCGCTTGTATCACCCACAAAGCCTTGCACTCCTCCTCTCCTCGCTACCTGGCGAATAAACTGAAACTCTCTGGAGGCTCTAGACCTTCACGCAATGCGGAGAATCTACTGCTTGAACCTCCCACTTTCAAGAAGGAGAGAACAATGGCCCAATCCTTTTCTGGCAACGCAGTGAGAATCTGGAACTCTTTTCCGCCTCAGCTCCGGACCACCGCCTCCTCCCAGGCCTTCAAAAGGGACCTCAAAGTACTCCTCCTCCAGAGACACCTCCAAAAGTAATTCACGCCCTCATGTTATTGGAGGAAGACTTCCCACTACTGAAAATTTCTACTTTCCATGACCCTGGAAGTGCCTTCCAATTGTATCATTGTGCTTGGAGTGTCTGCCTTTTTGCAGTATTTTCCATGTACTTGTGTTTGGTGCCCTTTTGTAACATGCACACACCACTTTACCCTTGTATCACACGGTTTGCTACCTCTCACATGTTTTTACCTTTGCTACCAGGTCCCGAGAGTAAAAAGATCACGCACGGGCGGGAGACGATTCTCTGTGCACACAGCAACGCTCTGGAACTCCCTCCCCTTAAAACTTCGTGCTGAGACCTGCACCCTGCGTTTTCGCAAAGGTTTGAAAACACACCTGTTTCCCTTGTGAGTCGCTACTACTACTTCATGGTCCCACGGTTGATGCACTGTTCATAGCGCCGGGATGCCTCAGGGTAGCTGTGCGCTATATAAGTTTTAATAATAATAATAATAATAACTTGCACAAGTGCCACCTTTGCCTACGTAACGCTTGTTTTTGTGCCTGTGTGTCTAGCACCTATTGCAGTATTATACCTCAAAATATACTTCGTTTTCTCTTGTAACTGCACACCTGTCACTTTTTCCTCTTGTGCACTTTTTACTACCTCATGTATTTTGGTTGCTCACAATTTTTACTACCTCATGTATTTTGATTGCTCACAATTGTCACTATTACCTTATGTAACGTATGCTTTTGTAATCTGTTCTTGTGTAATGTTTCTCATTATGTTTCATTTCTGTTCCAAATTGTGAAGCGCTCTGACGCCTTCGGGTAAAGTCTGCGCTATATAAAAATGCATAAATAAATAAAAATAAAATAAATAAAGTCTCTTCTTGCTAAGATCATAAAGAGACTGTATTAGAACCACATATTGTTTACATTCCTTACTTAGTTAGACCCTGCACTTTTTGCTATAATTTTTATCCTTGTTTTTGCTTGACTAGGGAAATGAGTTTTTAGGTTTTTCCCTAACTTAGGCATAAGTAAGATTTTTCCTACGGGTCTCTTGATCTCTGAAGATGATTCTGTTTTAGGTTGGTATGCTTTATATTCCATCCTTGGTTGTGGTTAAACTCCTGTAGTCCTTATAAATAATATTTTGTATTTATGTTCTAGATATCTTATATGTATACTACATTCTAGTTGAGAATGTTCTCTACGTACGAATAACACATCAGTTAAAAGTTATAATATCAGAATAGTTGATTGAAATATACAGCCAGTTACTTGTATAACAGAAGCATACTTACCTTGTGTCTTTTCCATTAAGAGCATTGGCAACACCCCAGCAGATGATCCATTGGATTCTACCCCTTCTTCCTTTCCTTGTTTTGTCTCCCCTTCTTCCCCACCTTCCCTCTTTTGCTTTGACCTGGTTGGGCGAAGGAGGGATGCTGGGATCTAGCATCAATTCCATCCATTTAGTCTCTGCAGTAAATCCAGCGGAGCCTCACAGAATTCAGCCAGACTTGTCCATCGGCCTAGATGAACTCACATCACCCACAACCTAAGGGAACTCAACTGGCTCCCTGTACCGAAAAGATGCCAGATGAGGCTCCGGACCCATTCATACAAGTCCCTACACAAGTGCACACCCGCCTACTAGACCCACCGCCTGAATTTCCATCAGCCTACCAGGCACCTCCGTTCTGTGTCCCTTCATCTAACGCTCCCCCCCCCGCATACATCGTAGCAGATGAAGAGGCCACTCTTCTCCTACCTAGCAGTGAAGACATGGAACGAGCTACCCTTTCATTTACAGTCCTCTCCATCTCCTTCAAAGTTTCAAAAGTCCCTGAAGACATGGCTATTCAGCTTATCAACTGGACCCTGCCAGTGCCCAGATACCTTCACAAGTGACAAGAAGTGCACTACAAATCTACTGATTGATTGATTTTTGGGAGTAAATCCAAGGCTTAATTGTATGTAGATGGACCTTGTCTGGAGTGACACAGTGAGCAATGTGTTAATTGACTGAAATGCAGCAAGGAGACTAGTGGGTGAGATTAACACAAGTATACCATCCAACTGGTTTGCTCAGATAATAAAATCACATTCGTTGTTGTATTCATATCCTTGGCCAAAATGTAATTCAGAAAAAATAGATTTATTGGAAAATTGTAGTTGAAGCTTACAGCTCAATCATCCATTTTGGGGAGATACATAGCCTTTGCTCCATTTTTGTTCCATCTCTCACTCCTTCCCCATGTTTTGAGGGCTTTCATTGCCTCGCCTTTTTTTCGGTTTTCGCGAGGGTTGGTATGCTATCTATTTCTTAATTACAACCCCAACCTCAAGTAGTTCTCTCTACTAGTGCGATAAGTTTGTCGTTTAAAACAAACGGACATTTTTAGGAAACGTGACAGCTATCCGAGCCGCGATGCTCTGAACTATTCGTCGTCACGCTCAACGCCGGAGTGAGCGATTGCAAAAGCGTGCTGCGGTTTCTTTCACACACGAAAAAGTTCATTGTAAAGGTCAGTTTTTGTATTTCACAATGCTATTTAATAAGGCGAACTTTCATTACATATTCCACACTTTAGAAACAAAGGCGTGAAAGAACGCTATAATTATATTCTTTTTCTAGCCGACACAAACAACCAATATAAATAACGCTCTCTTGGCACGCGGGGACCGTTTCTGCATTTTAAGCAACAATAGCTCGAGATAAGAGCAGACCGGTAAAAAAAAACCTGCTCTCGACTCTGATCGTCTACAGAGAGTCGGCTGCAGTTTTTAAGTCTCATAATTACAGATTTGGCCGTTTCGGATGACAGAACTGACAGAGAGAATACAGTATTTATTGTGAAACGGAAGATCTCCCCTTTCATCTCTGACCTGTGTAAAAGACATATTTCATGCTAACCAATCTAATAAATTACTTTCTGTAGTTCATCCTTTTGCTATAATATTTTAGAGAAGTGACATTTAGCAAGTCATATCTCATCTGCCAACAAAGATGAACGAGCCCGCGAAGAGCGTGGAGCAGTTCAATTATAAAAGACCATCTGCATCATTGAAGCGCGACAGATAAACTACTGTCGGCCCATGTTTCCTGGTATGAACTTGAACAACCAATGATTGAGCAGGGTGCCTCTAACAACACGGAGCTTTGCAATTAAGATGACACATTCTTTGTTTAACCGAGCAATATAAAAGCATATTCTGTTATGCAGCTTTTGGAGAAGTGTTCAACGTCCTGTCCCGCAGCGTTCATTAAAGAAATGTGAGCTTAACATTTAATTATGGGTCATATAGTTTCTCAAGTTCCAAATTAGCTGTTGGTCTTTGTAAAAAGCGTGACAGTGAGGAATGTTTCTCGGCGACATGGCAGAAAAGAAGCCGTGGATCGTTATAATATATGAAAGATTTAGTTCAGCATAGCTGTTTTCCCTAATCAACTGCAGCCGCAGCCCGTGCAGGTAAGAGCCGTGAGGCGGTGTGTCCCGGTGGGGTGGGGGGTGAGATTTCGACAGAGGAGGCCAAATAAAAATTAAATTATTTTTTTATTTTCTCCTCATCATCGTCCATCAAAATCCCCCCCACTCGGCCCAACCGTCCTTACCTGCACAGGCCGCGGCTGATAAACCGACATCTCAACTAGTAAATCACCAGCCACACAACAAGACCGCATCACCACCTTCAGCGCTTCTTGAACCTACCCCCTCCCCCCCACCCGTAACTTCACCTATCCTATGTTTGACCACAAACTTGACTTGATCTAACCTACCTGAGCTGATTTATCTAGTTACCTTATTGTTTAAACATTCACAGAGTTGCCATACCTTGTTATCTCGATGTAATCATGTACTGATGTAATGCACTCTGATATCATTGGGTCCTGCAAGTGCTATATAAAACTCTTAAAATAAAAATAAATAAATAAATTAAATAAATAAATTTTGAAGTGTCCAACTGGGATCACCACTGGGCTGTTTTTTCGTCAGCCTTAGTAGTATGTTAGTGTCCTGGCTGTACAAAAATGAGAATATTCTCCAAAAGCCGTTATTTTTTTCTCTTGTCAGTAGTAATGTCTGATACATATGGGGGCGTATATATTCAAAGAAAAGAACAAAGGAACAAAGGTTCAGGGACATTATAGTTAGGAAATAGAATTTGTAAAATATCAAAGAAATTCACTGAAAAAAACTAAAGTTACAGAGCAGGTGATTTCGCTTGTACAAAACCATTTAAATTTCGCATTTATAGTTACCTAAGCTAACTATAACTTACACCCCCACAATGCAATGCTTATGACTTCACACACTACATTACTCATGACATAGTTAGTGACATCCCTGATAAAATCATTGATGACATTTCAAATGACATCACTGATGACATCATCCAGGGAGTGTAAGTGTTTTGTAAAGGTTACTGAGAGTTAAAGATACATGCTAAGGTACTGAATTAGTTAAATTACTATTGTTTTTGAACAACAAATAACTGATACTGTTTCTAATATATATAATCTCAGTGACACTATGAATACCTGCATCAGTACGAGTGGAAGTCTGGGGGGCTGTATCGGGGTGTGTTGTCTGTGTTGGTGAATACATGGGTTTGTGAGTAGCTGTACTTGTGAGTGAGTGGCTTTGTGGGAGGGTGAGTATCTGTGTGAGTGGCCATATCAGGGACTTTAATGGCTGTGTGAGTGACTATGGGTGGATGAGTGTGTGTGTGAGTGGCTGTATGGGTGACTGAGTGGCTGTGTGAATGGCCCTATGGGTGAGGGACTGAGTGTGTAAGTGGATGGATGAGTAGGTGAAAGGCTGTTTGGCTGGTTGTATGGTTATGTGAATTGCTGTGTGAGTGACTGTTTTGCACAGTAAGTATTTGTGTGAGTGGCTGTGTAGATGAGTAAGTGAGTGTAAGTTATTGTATTGATATGTAAATGGGTATCTAAGTGGGCTTGAGGATGAGGAATGGATGTGTGAGTGGCTGTATGGATGAATGAGTAGCTCTGTTAATAGCTGCATGGGTGATTGAGTGACTGTATCTGTGGCTGTATCGGTATGTGAGTGGTTGTTTTGAGTGGCTGTGTGAGTGTTTGAGTGGTTGTGTTGGTGTGTGATTGGGTAAATGAGTGGTTGTGTGGGTGTGTGTGGGGATGTATGAGAGATTGTATGGGGTGTCAGTGGGCGTGTGAGTGGCTCGGTGGACGATGTAATCAATGATGTCAGCAGTGATATAATTTGAAATGTCATCAGTGATGTCACTAACCATGTTATGAGTGATGTAATATGTGAGATCATATGCAGTGCGTTGCGGGGTGAATAAAATATAGTTAGCTTAGGTAACTATAACTGCTGAATTTCAATGATTTTGTGCAAGTGAAATCTAAGCCTAACTATAACATCCTTTTAACCTTTGATTTTTTCATTCCAGTTCTAAGTTTTTTTTAAATTATAATACCTAACTATAACTTCTCTGTTACCTATTGGTTTTTCAGTAAATTGCTAGGATTTTTTAAATTCTATTTCCTACATATAAATCCTATGTAATCTTTCTTTTTATTTGATAAAACTCTATGTTTTTTTTAATGGTATTACCTAACATGACCTCTTTGTTGCCTTTGGTTTTTAATTGGATTTCAAAGGTTTTTTACATTTTGTTTCCTAAATGTAACCACTAACTTCTGACAGTGAGTGAGTGCATGAGTGTCTGTTAAGGTTCGATTCCAAACTCCCAGGATTGGTTCGATGCTCAAATGGGTCCACCTCTCAATTGCCTCAATTCTGGTAGCTATAATAGCACAGAAGCTTGAGGAGGTAAATCGAGGGACGATAAGGAAGGGAACAGCAGACAGTGAGACCTGTAAGACAAAGACAAACCATAAGAAATATTTACATGTATTTCTAGCACTATGAATAACACTCTCCCTATAGGTCACTCACTAAGTACCTGTAAAGAAAATATCTGTCCTGGGCATTTACTGGAAGAGAAGAGTACATTCCTTCATGTCCTGATGACTCTCTTTCACATTCAAAATAAATAAACTTCTGAAACTAGGAAGAAAGATTACTGATCTGTATGCATGCTCTTTATCTTTTCTCATTTATAAATGTGTACACTTTCTTACCCACCAAATAAATCATATGGTTTTACATCACCGGGGTTGGGAGCTCACTCAATGTATCTTCAGATTCTGAATTTAGCACTAATTAGAACCTTAGCTTATATCTTCCATGTAGAAGATGGATTCTGACGTTAATCTTACATCAGATTAGTGATGAGCGGTAGGAACCATTCCTGTAATCCAGTTATTTCCTCATACATAATACTATGTAAACAAGGTAGTTATCAATAGCCCCAATTCATATTTAAGTCTTCATCCGATCACAGACAACTCAGTACCTAGCAATGGTGATATGATTGGATTTCCTTATGAACACTTCTCTTCTTTAGATTAAAAATATTGTCAAACTGAAACAGCAAGTGTTTTATGAACACCCCCCCACAAAGTGAAGAATCCGAATAACCCCAGCAAAAGTATATACAAGTGTGCTCTCGCTACTACAACAAAGTATCACAAACAGTGCAATGACTGAAAAATATATAAGGAAACAGAAGCAGAATCTTTGGTGTGTTCTTGATACAGCAAGAAGATGATTTATTCTCTCCAGACTCAAGAGATGTAATGAAAAGCCGACACGTGTTTCGTCGTGTACAGTTGAGTCAACACGACTCTTCAGGGCTGATGATACAAGAATAAAATACATCAAGTCAGTACTGCCGTTGTCAAATACTGCAAATGGTGACAAACTGCAGCCAACATGCAGTGGTGCCGTACGAATCGGTTCGCACGTGATAGTGTTGTGTAGTGGTGACATCAACACATTAGTACATGTGTCACTCAAAGGCTGTGAGTGGTAGCCCTCGGGTGGTGGTGCATAGACAAGAAATTTCGTGACATGACGCTTTGGTGTGTGATCGTGTTTAACACATACACAGAGATCTTGCATTTCGAGGGTTCATGCAGTTGTGGATTAATCCGAATAAAACTAAGTGAGCCTGTGTGAGGAGGTGTGGGTGAGGGACCATAACAGTAACATGACGTGGTTGGCCGGTGTTGTCTATATCCGTGCTGTTTAGGGGTACTCAGGGAGTTCTGTTATTGCGCCCCTTAAGAACGTGTGATTGGATAGGATAGGACAAGTCACTGTCTCTCGCCATTATGGATTATTTACCTTGAGGAATAATACGTTCGTGGTGTTTGGTAATAGGTCTGGGCTAATATCCGAGTATTGGACGTTACTTGCCGGAGAGAGACTAAAGGAGAGAGTATATGGAAAAAGGGAAGGAATCATTAGTAGAAGCATTCTAAGGTAGGGGAAAAAGGACATCTACTCAGTTGAATAGACGGAGAACAAAAAGTGCGGTATTCTTACCACGAGTCTAGATGTGACTGGAAAGAAACGGTCTGTCCCTTTATGATAGTCACGTGGAAGGTACTATTTAGTTGATATTTTGTATTCAAGAAAGGCCAAAATCTTCGTATTTATCCATTCTGTGTAAAAGGGGATCACAGAAAGAATACAGAAAAACAGTCGGATTAATGCGCGAGTTAGCGCAACGTTTAACAAAAGGACATATTGCATTGTTTCTTTTCGAAATAATTATGGGTCTATAGAGCATTCCATTAAGGAGAAAATACTAGACTCCTGGTGTGTTAGGTATTGGACATTTAACACGCATGATAGCGTATTCTTTCATGAGGACATATAGCTCCTTGGAAAGAGATAGGATCTCTAGGACTGAATTAGGAAAATACCTGACTCCTGGTGTGTCAGGAGATAAGCCGGGAGGGGATCCGTCTATTACTGGACTGGCTCGAGACGAGTGTGTCTCTCAACAGGGCGATGCGCTAAAAAACGGGAAACAAGAGCGCGGGTTAGCTCTAAAAGCCCAGTACTCTGGGCTTCACATCAAATGGGGGTGATCACGGGAGATAGTTGCCGCTTACCTCTGTTAAGGAATCCCTCCTCCTGTAGTTCCCGGTTGCCGTCTCTCTGTACGGACACGTGACCGGGTGGGAGGGATTGTCTTATAGACAAAGGTAGAGATCGAAGATGTCCCCGTTGTCAGTGTTGAGGACGAAAGGATTCGCCATCTTTGAATGGCCAGAGTGCATCAGAGAAGTATATCAAAAAATATATGCAATCAGTTCCGTGCAAAGGTAGTTTTTGATTCGGATGAGCGAAAAAAAAAAAAAAAAAAACCGTTTCGAAAAGGAACTCTTGATGTCTTGGCCTGCATACAATGAGGAGGCTCGCATAGTAATAGATTAAAAGCGCGTGAAGGTGGTTGGTGCGCAAGAGAGTGTTGGGGTTCCACGACACAATCGAGGCAAGACTCGTAAAGCTCAGTGACCTAAGTAGTTATGTGTGAAAGTGCCCCCCCGCACCTCTCATTCGTGAACATAACATATAAATCAACACGTTCAAAACATATTGCGATTGGTTACTTAGACATTATGATCATAATACAATAATGGACCTAGGTATTGGTCAGAGATATCACATGGTACAATCACTAATGAGATCATGTATTCACATACTATACATAGTAGTTATCTTCTTTGATATTCTAGTACATGGTAGGTATCTCTAGAAATGTCTAAATTTGATACTATGAGTTCCTTGCTGATCATGCATTACAAGTTTCAGTAAGTCTCCGTAGAAGAAGGGTCCCCCAGACGGCTGCCTAGTCGCCTAAGAAGAATTGAAGCTCAGGATCGTAGTTGAGCCCCTGTTCCACGCATCTAAGACGCATGATCCAGGTCGCCTCCCTACGTCTGAGCTTCAATTCGCGGTTGCCCCCTCTAATGTCGAGGGGAATTACATCTATGCCGAAAACACGTACTTTGGCATCGTCTACCAGTGGTTGACATTCAGCAACGTGTAGAGCCACAGGGTATTTGGGGTCTCTCCTCTGTATGGCTCTTATATGTTCGGAAATTCTTTCCTTGAAAGCCCTGATGGTACTGCCCACATAGATTTTTCCACACTGGCATTCAATTATGTATACCACAAATTTAGTCAAACACGTGATGTTGTGTCTAATTTTGTAGACGGCTCCATCAGGGCCTTCGAAAGTCTTGGTGCCATGTTTGCCCCAAATGCACATGGAGCAACACCCACATTTGTGGAAACCAAGACCTCGTGTGGATAACCAGTCCTGAGCCAGTGTGTTGTGGGGGACTGTAGGGCTTAATTTGTTTCTCAGTGTAAAGCCCTTTCTGTATGTGATGGAAGGTCTATTTGGAAGAAACTCTTTAAGAACAGGATCATCTGTTAAGATTTTCCAGTGTTTGTTAAAGCTCTTCTTGACGTGATAGTTGAGTGCATTGAATTCAGTAATCAGTCTGATTGGTTGTTTGGAGGATTCAACCTCCGTACGTGCTTTCAGACAATCTGGTCTAGAGATGACTCTGGATTTACGTTCTGCTTTCAGAAGCGATGAGCTCGAATAGCCTCTCTTTTGAAATCTGTTTTTCATGGTCATGATACAGTTATCAAATTCCATTGCTTCACTGCAGTTGCGTTTAGCCCTAAGGAATTCTCCATAAGGGATGGACCGCAACTGATGTTCAGGGTGAAAGCTCGAAGCGTGAAGAATGGAGTTGCAGGAGGTAGGTTTCCTGAATAGTTTAGAATGCAATTGGTTATTCTTAACATAGAATTCTAGATCTAGAAATTCAATGTTAGTGAGGCTGTGGTGCATAGTGAAGCTGATTTCCCATAGGTTATCGTTTAGATATTCAAAGAAGGATTGGAGAAGTTCCTCGGATCCTGACCATAAGAGAAAACAGTCGTCAATGTACCGCCCCCAGTAGACTATGGAGTCAATGTATGGTTTGCCTTTGATACCCCAGATTAGGTCAGTTTCCAAGGCCCCCATAAAGAGATTTGCGAAGGATGGTGAAAATTTCGAGCCCATGGCTACTCCCTTCTTCTGTCTGTACCAATTACGGTTAAAAATGAAAAAGTTATTGTCCAGGATAATCTTCATCATGTGTAGCAGCATGTTGGTGTGTGCCCATAGCGAAGCAGGTCTGTTAGAAAGAAGTTTGGTAATAGCACTGATACCTATTTCAGGATTAATGCTGGTGTATAGGGACACCACATCCAAAGTTACTAGTCTAGTCCCTTGCTGCCACTCCAGGTCTGACATGATGTTCAGTATGTGTTTTGAATCCTGTATAAAAGATGGAAGGTTCTTGACTAGAGGTCCCAGAAAAAGATCCACATACTCTGCGATTCTTTCAGTGGGGCCCCCAATCCCCGATACTATCGGTCTGCCTGGTGGGAAAGGTAAATTCTTGTGGACTTTGGGTAGGGTATACAGCCACGGATATGTGGGTCTGAAGATTTTAAGATACAAATATTCATTGTCATCAAGTAGACCAGATTGCTTCCAACTCAATAGGAGTCCATTAAGTAGTGTTGTTAATGGTCCCATAGGGTTGTAGTCAATACGCTCATAACAAGAGTCATCACTCAGTTGGCCAAGGACCTCATTGTTGTAGTCATTGAGATCCATGACCACCACATTCCCCCCTTTGTCCGCTTCCCTGATGATAATATTGTGGTTGTCGCTAAGAATAGAGAGTGCTGACCGTTCACCCTTGGTCAAATTGTCTCTATATCTAAATTTCGTATCAAGGTTCTTAATGTTAGTGCTGTTAAGATCCTCAAGGACGTGTCTGTAAAATTTGTCAATATTGTTGCCCCCTGCTAGTGTAGGAGTCCATTTGGATCTACTCTTAAGGCCACTCGTCATACTGTAATCGGTCTCGATATCCAACTCTTCAAGGAGTCTTTCCATTTCAAGTGGGCTATCTTCCCTATCTGTCAAAGAAAGAAGCAGGTGTGTATCTTGCACATCTTTAATGGTCAAAGGTACATTGTCAAATACAGTAGGGATGTGTCTAGGTTGTTTCGGCACATCTTGTGATCCAGCAAAATGTTTCTTGAGTTTGAGATTGCGTATGAACTTGAAGATATCAATCTTGGTTTGACATATATCGCCGGTGGAATAGGGATTGAAATTTAAGCCTCTGCCAAGTAAGGATGTCATCTCGGACGTTAGAGGAAATGAGGAAAGGTTTATGACTTGAACTGTATCACCTAGTGTGGTTGGTTCCTCTGTGTGACTGACCTCAATTTCCTGCGATATTCCTCGCTTGTCCCTACGTTTCCCCCTGTGGGTTCTGGGTCTGTAGCGGCCCTGGGTGGCTGAGTTCTGTTGCCTCTCCTTACTCGTTGCATCTCTAAAAAAAAGGTTGAATTATGAGGTTCTGAATTGGCCAGAATTTCATTCTCTATGTCGCTGAGTCCAGTAGAACTCAGAGAGGTGGTGCTAGAACTAGCAGAGTTGGTGATGGTAGACCTGCCGGTTTGTGAGCCTGCCTTAGGTTTCGGGATTAAGGAGTCATACTTGCGATCAAAAGTATATATCCTGCCATTTTTATAGTCTGCCTCATCCCTCTTGATTTGACGTGCCTTTCTGCTCTGGATTTCGGATTGGTGTTTCAAAAGAATTTCGTCCAGAATGGTGTAATTTTTAACAGTGGCCTCAGGTTTGTTCAGATCTTTGATCTCTTGTTCTACCACAGAGATTTCAGATTGTAGTAGGGCAGTCTTCCGATCAGCACTCTCAATGAGAATGTCTATCAGTGTGATCGAGTTTAGGTTCAGAGAATCTTCCCATTTACTCATGAGATCCCGGTCTAGATCGTCATAGGTCGGGAAGATGTTGGACCGTAGTCCTCTAGGAACTAGTTTGAGTTTCAGGTAGTGTTTCAAAGTTGCTCCGTCCCACCAACGGGAGTTTTCTTGTTTCTTTAGTTTTTCAAGTTTGAAGAACTTGTCTCTTAAACCCTCTATACGTGCAGGACCTGCCGTGGCTGATGCCTGGTGTGTGGGCATGCCCTTGGCCAGATTCTCAAAAAGATCTGCTGCCGCTTTAGCCCTGTCCATAGTGTGGTGGACAGTGAGAAACCTGAGATAAGGTCGAGTGGTTCAGAAATGTAACGTGGAGGCGCCCAATCTGCAAACTCAAGAAACACTTTAGTGGGGTTTTTAGAAAATCAGATTACTCTGGCGCACTGCCTAGGATATACGTTACAGGGTATTGATTGACAATCAGACATGTAGTGCGTAAAGAGCAGGCGGAAAAACACCCTTAACCGTCTAAAAAGTCAAGGGACTAAACAATGTATATAAAAGTGTGCTCTCGCTACTACAACAAAGTATCACAAACAGTGCAATGACTGAAAAATATATAAGGAAACAGAAGCAGAATCTTTGGTGTGTTCTTGATACAGCAAGAAGATGATTTATTCTCTCCAGACTCAAGAGATGTAATGAAAAGCCGACACGTGTTTCGTCGTGTACAGTTGAGTCAACACGACTCTTCAGGGCTGATGATACAAGAATAAAATACATCAAGTCAGTACTGCCGTTGTCAAATACTGCAAATGGTGACAAACTGCAGCCAACATGCAGTGGTGCCGTACGAATCGGTTCGCACGTGATAGTGTTGTGTAGTGGTGACATCAACACATTAGTACATGTGTCACTCAAAGGCTGTGAGTGGTAGCCCTCGGGTGGTGGTGCATAGACAAGAAATTTCGTGACATGACGCTTTGGTGTGTGATCGTGTTTAACACATACACAGAGATCTTGCATTTCGAGGGTTCATGCAGTTGTGGATTAATCCGAATAAAACTAAGTGAGCCTGTGTGAGGAGGTGTGGGTGAGGGACCATAACAGTAACATGACGTGGTTGGCCGGTGTTGTCTATATCCGTGCTGTTTAGGGGTACTCAGGGAGTTCTGTTATTGCGCCCCTTAAGAACGTGTGATTGGATAGGATAGGACAAGTCACTGTCTCTCGCCATTATGGATTATTTACCTTGAGGAATAATACGTTCGTGGTGTTTGGTAATAGGTCTGGGCTAATATCCGAGTATTAGACGTTACTTGCCGGAGAGAGACTAAAGGAGAGAGTATATGGAAAAAGGGAAGGAATCATTAGTAGAAGCATTCTAAGGTAGGGGAAAAAGGACATCTACTCAGTTGAATAGACGGAGAACAAAAAGTGCGGTATTCTTACCACGAGTCTAGATGTGACTGGAAAGAAACGGTCTGTCCCTTTATGATAGTCACGTGGAAGGTACTATTTAGTTGATATTTTGTATTCAAGAAAGGCCAAAATCTTCGTATTTATCCATTCTGTGTAAAAGGGGATCACAGAAAGAATACAGAAAAACAGTCGGATTAATGCGCGAGTTAGCGCAACGTTTAACAAAAGGACATATTGCATTGTTTCTTTTCGAAATAATTATGGGTCTATAGAGCATTCCATTAAGGAGAAAATACTAGACTCCTGGTGTGTTAGGTATTGGACATTTAACACGCATGATAGCGTATTCTTTCATGAGGACATATAGCTCCTTGGAAAGAGATAGGATCTCTAGGACTGAATTAGGAAAATACCTGACTCCTGGTGTGTCAGGAGATAAGCCGGGAGGGGATCCGTCTATTACTGGACTGGCTCGAGACGAGTGTGTCTCTCAACAGGGCGATGCGCTAAAAAACGGGAAACAAGAGCGCGGGTTAGCTCTAAAAGCCCAGTACTCTGGGCTTCACATCAAATGGGGGTGATCACGGGAGATAGTTGCCGCTTACCTCTGTTAAGGAATCCCTCCTCCTGTAGTTCCCGGTTGCCGTCTCTCTGTACGGACACGTGACCGGGTGGGAGGGATTGTCTTATAGACAAAGGTAGAGATCGAAGATGTCCCCGTTGTCAGTGTTGAGGACGAAAGGATTCGCCATCTTTGAATGGCCAGAGTGCATCAGAGAAGTATATCAAAAAATATATGCAATCAGTTCCGTGCAAAGGTAGTTTTTGATTCGGATGAGCGAAAAAAAAAAAAAAAAAAAACCGTTTCGAAAAGGAACTCTTGATGTCTTGGCCTGCATACAATGAGGAGGCTCGCATAGTAATAGATTAAAAGCGCGTGAAGGTGGTTGGTGCGCAAGAGAGTGTTGGGGTTCCACGACACAATCGAGGCAAGACTCGTAAAGCTCAGTGACCTAAGTAGTTATGTGTGAAAGTGCCCCCCCGCACCTCTCATTCGTGAACATAACATATAAATCAACACGTTCAAAACATATTGCGATTGGTTACTTAGACATTATGATCATAATACAATAATGGACCTAGGTATTGGTCAGAGATATCACATGGTACAATCACTAATGAGATCATGTATTCACATACTATACATAGTAGTTATCTTCTTTGATATTCTAGTACATGGTAGGTATCTCTAGAAATGTCTAAATTTGATACTATGAGTTCCTTGCTGATCATGCATTACAAGTTTCAGTAAGTCTCCGTAGAAGAAGGGTCCCCCAGACGGCTGCCTAGTCGCCTAAGAAGAATTGAAGCTCAGGATCGTAGTTGAGCCCCTGTTCCACGCATCTAAGACGCATGATCCAGGTCGCCTCCCTACGTCTGAGCTTCAATTCGCGGTTGCCCCCTCTAATGTCGAGGGGAATTACATCTATGCCGAAAACACGTACTTTGGCATCGTCTACCAGTGGTTGACATTCAGCAACGTGTAGAGCCACAGGGTATTTGGGGTCTCTCCTCTGTATGGCTCTTATATGTTCGGAAATTCTTTCCTTGAAAGCCCTGATGGTACTGCCCACATAGATTTTTCCACACTGGCATTCAATTATGTATACCACAAATTTAGTCAAACACGTGATGTTGTGTCTAATTTTGTAGACGGCTCCATCAGGGCCTTCGAAAGTCTTGGTGCCATGTTTGCCCCAAATGCACATGGAGCAACACCCACATTTGTGGAAACCAAGACCTCGTGTGGATAACCAGTCCTGAGCCAGTGTGTTGTGGGGGACTGTAGGGCTTAATTTGTTTCTCAGTGTAAAGCCCTTTCTGTATGTGATGGAAGGTCTATTTGGAAGAAACTCTTTAAGAACAGGATCATCTGTTAAGATTTTCCAGTGTTTGTTAAAGCTCTTCTTGACGTGATAGTTGAGTGCATTGAATTCAGTAATCAGTCTGATTGGTTGTTTGGAGGATTCAACCTCCGTACGTGCTTTCAGACAATCTGGTCTAGAGATGACTCTGGATTTACGTTCTGCTTTCAGAAGCGATGAGCTCGAATAGCCTCTCTTTTGAAATCTGTTTTTCATGGTCATGATACAGTTATCAAATTCCATTGCTTCACTGCAGTTGCGTTTAGCCCTAAGGAATTCTCCATAAGGGATGGACCGCAACTGATGTTCAGGGTGAAAGCTCGAAGCGTGAAGAATGGAGTTGCAGGAGGTAGGTTTCCTGAATAGTTTAGAATGCAATTGGTTATTCTTAACATAGAATTCTAGATCTAGAAATTCAATGTTAGTGAGGCTGTGGGGCATAGTGAAGCTGATTTCCCATAGGTTATCGTTTAGATATTCAAAGAAGGATTGGAGAAGTTCCTCGGATCCTGACCATAAGAGAAAACAGTCGTCAATGTACCGCCCCCAGTAGACTATGGAGTCAATGTATGGTTTGCCTTTGATACCCCAGATTAGGTCAGTTTCCAAGGCCCCCATAAAGAGATTTGCGAAGGATGGTGAAATTTTCGAGCCCATGGCTACTCCCTTCTTCTGTCTGTACCAATTACGGTTAAAAATGAAAAAGTTATTGTCCAGGATAATCTTCATCATGTGTAGCAGCATGTTGGTGTGTGCCCATAGCGAAGCAGGTCTGTTAGAAAGAAGTTTGGTAATAGCACTGATACCTATTTCAGGATTAATGCTGGTGTATAGGGACACCACATCCAAAGTTACTAGTCTAGTCCCTTGCTGCCACTCCAGGTCTGACATGATGTTCAGTATGTGTTTTGAATCCTGTATAAAAGATGGAAGGTTCTTGACTAGAGGTCCCAGAAAAAGATCCACATACTCTGCGATTCTTTCATCTCTAGACCAGATTGTCTGAAAGCACGTACGGAGGTTGAATCCTCCAAACAACCAATCAGACTGATTACTGAATTCAATGCACTCAACTATCACGTCAAGAAGAGCTTTAACAAACACTGGAAAATCTTAACAGATGATCCTGTTCTTAAAGAGTTTCTTCCAAATAGACCTTCCATCACATACAGAAAGGGCTTTACACTGAGAAACAAATTAAGCCCTACAGTCCCCCACAACACACTGGCTCAGGACTGGTTATCCACACGAGGTCTTGGTTTCCACAAATGTGGGTGTTGCTCCATGTGCATTTGGGGCAAACATGGCACCAAGACTTTCGAAGGCCCTGATGGAGCCGTCTACAAAATTAGACACAACATCACGTGTTTGACTAAATTTGTGGTATACATAATTGAATGCCAGTGTGGAAAAATCTATGTGGGCAGTACCATCAGGGCTTTCAAGGAAAGAATTTCCGAACATATAAGAGCCATACAGAGGAGAGACCCCAAATACCCTGTGGCTCTACACGTTGCTGAATGTCAACCACTGGTAGACGATGCCAAAGTACGTGTTTTCGGCATAGATGTAATTCCCCTCGACATTAGAGGGGGCAACCGCGAATTGAAGCTCAGACGTAGGGAGGCGACCTGGATCATGCGTCTTAGATGCGTGGAACAGGGGCTCAACTACGATCCTGAGCTTCAATTCTTCTTAGGCGACTAGGCAGCCGTCTGGGGGACCCTTCTTCTACGGAGACTTACTGAAACTTGTAATGCATGATCAGCAAGGAACTCATAGTATCAAATTTAGACATTTCTAGAGATACCTACCATGTACTAGAATATCAAAGAAGATAACTACTATGTATAGTATGTGAATACATGATCTCATTAGTGATTGTACCATGTGATATCTCTGACCAATACCTAGGTCCATTATTGTATTATGATCATAATGTCTAAGTAACCAATCGCAATATGTTTTGAACGTGTTGATTTATATGTTATGTTCACGAATGAGAGGTGCGGGGGGGCACTTTCACACATAACTACTTAGGTCACTGAGCTTTACGAGTCTTGCCTCGATTGTGTCGTGGAACCCCAACACTCTCTTGCGCACCAACCACCTTCACGCGCTTTTAATCTATTACTATGCGAGCCTCCTCATTGTATGCAGGCCAAGACATCAAGAGTTCCTTTTCGAAACGTTTTTTTTTTTTTTTTCTTTTCGCTCATCCGAATCAAAAACTACCTTTGCACGGAACTGATTGCATATATTTTTTTATATACTTCTCTGATGCACTCTGGCCATTCAAAGATGGCGAATCCTTTCGTCCTCAACACTGACAACGGGGACATCTTCGATCTCTACCTTTGTCTATAAGACAATCCCTCCCACCCGGTCACGTGTCCGTACAGAGAGACGGCAACCGGGAACTACAGGAGAAGGGATTCCTTAACAGAGGTAAGCGGCAACTATCTCCCGTGATCACCCCCATTTGATGTGAAGCCCAGAGTACTGGGCTTTTAGAGCTAACCCGCGCTCTTGTTTCCCGTTTTTTAGCGCATCGCCCTGTTGAGAGACACACTCGTCTCGAGCCAGTCCAGTAATAGACGGATCCCCTCCCGGCTTATCTCCTGACACACCAGGAGTCAGGTATTTTCCTAATTCAGTCCTAGAGATCCTATCTCTTTCCAAGGAGCTATATGTCCTCATGAAAGAATACGCTATCATGCGTGTTAAATGTCCAATACCTAACACACCAGGAGTCTAGTATTTTCTCCTTAATGGAATGCTCTATAGACCCATAATTATTTCGAAAAGAAACAATGCAATATGTCCTTTTGTTAAACGTTGCGCTAACTCGCGCATTAATCCGACTGTTTTTCTGTATTCTTTCTGTGATCCCCTTTTACACAGAATGGATAAATACGAAGATTTTGGCCTTTCTTGAATACAAAATATCAACTAAATAGTACCTTCCACGTGACTATCATAAAGGGACAGACCGTTTCTTTCCAGTCACATCTAGACTCGTGGTAAGAATACCGCACTTTTTGTTCTCCGTCTATTCAACTGAGTAGATGTCCTTTTTCCCCTACCTTAGAATGCTTCTACTAATGATTCCTTCCCTTTTTCCATATACTCTCTCCTTTAGTCTCTCTCCGGCAAGTAACGTCCAATACTCGGATATTAGCCCAGACCTATTACCAAACACCACGAACGTATTATTCCTCAAGGTAAATAATCCATAATGGCGAGAGACAGTGACTTGTCCTATCCTATCCAATCACACGTTCTTAAGGGGCGCAATAACAGAACTCCCTGAGTACCCCTAAACAGCACGGATATAGACAACACCGGCCAACCACGTCATGTTACTGTTATGGTCCCTCACCCACACCTCCTCACACAGGCTCACTTAGTTTTATTCGGATTAATCCACAACTGCATGAACCCTCGAAATGCAAGATCTCTGTGTATGTGTTAAACACGATCACACACCAAAGCGGCATGTCACGAAATTTCTTGTCTATGCACCACCACCCGAGGGCTACCACTCACAGCCTTTGAGTGACACATGTACTAATGTGTTGATGTCACCACTACACAACACTATCACGTGCGAACCGATTCGTACGGCACCACTGCATGTTGGCTGCAGTTTGTCACCATTTGCAGTATTTGACAACGGCAGTACTGACTTGATGTATTTTATTCTTGTATCATCAGCCCTGAAGAGTCGTGTTGACTCAACTGTACACGACGAAACACGTGTCGGCTTTTCATTACATCTCTTGAGTCTGGAGAGAATAAATCATCTTCTTGCTGTATCAAGAACACACCAAAGATTCTGCTTCTGTTTCCTTATATATTTTTCAGTCATTGCACTGTTTGTGATACTTTGTTGTAGTAGCGAGAGCACACTTGTATATACATTGTTTAGTCCCTTGACTTTTTAGACGGTTAAGGGTGTTTTTCCGCCTGCTCTTTACGCACTACATGTCTGATTGTCAATCAATACCCTGTAACGTATATCCTAGGCAGTGCGCCAGAGTAATCTGATTTTCTAAAAACCCCAGCAAAAGTATTTGAGTCATTTATTATCAATGATGGGCCCTTTGTTAGGGGTTCAAGGTTTTCAGGATATAAAATAGTTATAGAACTTGAGTGGTGAACTTGTCACCCTTACCGCAGCTCAGTTCACAGGGTTGTAGCGTTGACTTGACTGAGCCACATTGACCAAAATAAGCAGCAAGCGACTGAAATCAGAACCACTTCTTTTTCCTTCCGGTTCATGACATTTTCAACTTGCGCGTAGGTTGTATTCGCTTTGTCTAATGGGAAATGTAGTCCCAATCGCATCAATCTCTCGAGAAGCTGCGTGCCACTCCAACTATTGCCGAATACCAATTTGTTGTGCCCCTATCAACTTGTCGGTAAGTGTCTTCATGTAATCCGAGGATACCGCCCTCCACAGACAGCATTCATTAGTACCTAGTGCGGCAAATTGATCAGGGTGCAAGTGTCTCTGTAAGTCTCTTAGTGTGTGTGTGTGTGTGTCTCTGAGAGGGGGTCAGTGTCTGAGTGCTCTCTGTTTTGACCTCTTTTGCTAATTCTCTGCTTCTTTTAAGGTTATTTCTGCTCACTTCTGGCCTTTATTTTCACCTCTTTCCGCTTGTTTCTCACCATTTTCAGATCTTAATTAGACCTTGATCTGAACTTTTTTTTGCCTCTTTCTGCTCATTGCTGACCTTTATGTTGCTTATGTCTGCTCATGTCTCACCTTCATTTTGCCTCTTGCTGCTCATTGCTGTCCTTAATTCTGCCTCTTTCCACTCCCTTCTGACCGTTATTGTGCCTCTTTCTTCTCCTTTCTCACCTTTATCTTGCCTATTTCTGCTCATTGCTGACCTTTATTTTGCCTCTTTCTGCTAGTTTCTGTTCTCTATTTTACCTCTTTCTACCTCTTGCTGGCCTTTACTTTGCCTCTTACTGCTCGTTTCTGATCTTTATTTTGCCTCTTTCTGCTTGTTTCTGACCATTATTTTGCCTCTTTCTGCTTATTGCTGACCTTTATTTTGCTACTTCCTACTAATTTCTAACCCTGGGCGGTGAAGTACACACCGCTCGCGGAGCGTGTAAAGTTTCGGTAACTTTGCGGTTCACGTAGAGCACGAAGTTGTCGAATACTACGCAATCTACTGCGGAGTGTAGTGTTTTTCTTCCTTGCACACTCAATATGCGTTCTCGCGAGCGCGGTAACGTCTTACCGTGATTCTGCGTTTGCCGACTTGGGGCCCGATGTAGGTAATTTCGATTTACCTACTCTTAAATACCGAATCATACCGATTCGGTATTTAAGAGTAGGTAAATATGAAGTAGGCAGATGTAGGTAATTTTTATTTTTAAATTACCGAATCTGTATGATTCGGTATTTACCGATTCGGTAAATACCGAATCAGTATTTGCCATTTATTCCTATCGGCCTTGAAGCCCATAGGAATCAATGGCAAATACCGATTGGGTAATTACCGAATCGGTAAATACCGAAACATGCCAGGGGGAACGGGGTGTCACTTTGACACCCTGTAGCACCCCAATGTCGGGCTTGTGTGCCATGTGGCACACATACATGCCCTAAGGGCATGTCTGTGTGTCACATGGCACAGGTGTACATGCACAGATGTGCATGTACACCTGAATTCGTTATTTACCATGCAATAGTATTACATGGTAAATAACGAATTCTGAGGGGCCTGTGGCACTGTTTAAAGTGCCTCCTACATCTGCATTTACAGATCCGGTATTTTTACAGAGTCTGTATTTACCAATTCGGTAATTTTACCGATTCTGTAAAAATACCGAATCTGTAAATACATGCCCCCTACATTGGAAAAGGCATTTATCGGTCGGTAACGGCCGAATTCAGCCGTTACCGACCGGTAAATGCCTACCTACATCGGGCCCTTGATTTTCTATCCCGGTTGCGCACGCCTCGAGGTTTGGAATCCGGCCGCATGATCCCGCGAGACTGTGCAAATGCGACCACGTCATTCTGATGCGCGAACACGTCATTCCGACACGCTATCTCCTTCCGGCAGCAGTGTTGGTAAGATTGCCTTCCCGAACACGCAGAAACTACAATCTGGCAAAGAATATCTCTCAAGCACGATAACACCTTCTCGAAAATGATCATTTTGCTCAGAAAAACTCCTCAGATTGTGAATTGGCTGTAGTCTTTTGTGCAAGGAGTCCTCTTTTTTCTCTACTCTTTGGATGTATGACGGTACAACGTGTGCTTTTACAACGCGTACCGTTACGCGCAGGTTTTACAACGCAAGTCGTTACAACGACTTGCATTGGGGGGCGCTGGATAGTGAATAGTTTAATTTACTATTCCAACTCCAGTCCCCGTGGGTAGTAGGGAAGGTGTTGGATAGTAAATTAACTATTACCTATCCTAGAGCGCCCTCCAGCGAAAGTCGTTGTAATGACTTTCGTTGTTAAACCTGCGTCGTAACGGTACTTCGTTGTAAAAGTTCTGTTGTAAAGGACGTTCCCCCTACTCTTTTTTTCAAGAGGAAGCAAGTGCCCCTGACACGTGTTTTGTCTTAAACAGGCAGTTACCCGTGACTCTTCAGGGCTTGTGGTGATACAAAAAGAGATAGTACAGTATATGGTGTAATACATGAAAATCTCAAAAATGGACATGGGTGAGCGGAAATGACACCTTATGTGAGTGGAAACCCTAAGGATTTGGTGTGAAGGACATAGGAAGTGACTCCAAACTCTTAGAAAGATTAAAAAACCAAAGGGTGTGTGGGTAAAAATGTTCATCAACAAAATGATTAATAAAAGAACAGTAAAAGATCATACATGGAGCAACAGGCTGGGTAAGGCAGTCAGCAAAAGAAAAAGGGGAGAGGAGCCAGAGGACTGGGGCAAGAAAGAAATGGAAAAGGGAGTAATAAACATGAAGCCTTAGTTCAGGATCACCGCTATACCTAAGGTTTCAACATAAAAACTAAATTTCAAAAGAAAGAATGGTGAGTGATGTGAGGTGAGTGAGTACTTAAAATTAAATGGTATGAACAGAGAAAAAACAGTAATGTTCCATACAAAACGTTAGTCATTTAGCCAAATGTTATAGAATATGTACACATTGCGAAGAAGGTAAGTACACACATCCCATTGACCTTTGGAGAAAAATGGGAGAAAAAGGAGAGAGCAAACAGAACCATAAAGGTACAGGTAGCACATGAAATCGTCTTTGTTGTAGTTGAAATGGGTAGGTTCTGTAAGAAAACATAAACAACAAGCGTGCAATGTCGAATGATCAAATATCCATAATACATATCACAAAAAATGGCAACCATGTAATAGACAATCAGTACACCTGAATAGCGGGAGAAAAAACGAAGGAAAAAAGGAAAAGAAAAGCAAAAATGATTTGAGCAACGTGGCCTGACTACAATAAATGAAAAGAAATGGAAATAACTGAATAAGTGTTAAAGTGTGGCAGTATCTGCGAAAAGGGAAAACAAGGTTCGCATAATCAGAACCTGTCAAACATTATAAGCAGAGGGCACCGCAGCAAGCAAATAAGGACACACCCGACACGGGCAAAAAAAAACTCACCGGGGGACCGGTGATATTTCCAACCAGGTCCTGGTTGGGTTAAATCAGAGCAGGCCGAATGCGGACGAAATTGTGAAAAGAGGAACCAAGCCTGTAAAGTTCGAGGAGTCGGGCCGGGTATGCCGTCTCAATCTCCAAACGGACTGCGAAGCAAAAAAAAAAAAATAAGATATCTAATAGATGAAGACCGCTTGTTACAGAGATAAGTATTCCATGTAAAAGAGGAGCCTACCTGCAAGCCGATGTGGAGTGCTGTGGGAGAATGTTGCAGCATACGGAAACAACCTCGCTGTCAGGTGCCAATCTTTATATAACGATGTGGCACGGGCGGGAACAACGCAGCCGCTAACCTGAGGATATTATAGTTGGAACATTCAGCCATGGACATGAAAAAGGGACTGCGAGAACGCAAGAAATACACAGTACACCTCACAGGGTGGTACACAGTAAGAGGCAAAAAGGAAGAATAAAGCCAAATTACCGGATGGGGTAAATGAAGAAATATTTAAGAATTCCATTACTTAGTTAAATCAAAAATGTATTAAATGTCCCAAAGTATTAATGTGTATATGTAAAAAAGGAAAAGATAAAAGCATGGAGAACATAGATAGACTGGTGCAAGGCAAGAGGTTCAACGAGCAAGAAAAGTGCATAAGAAACAGCGGAACAACACAAAAAGCCTAAATTACAACTAGAAAAATATTAATTACATTGTATGAGAAAGTCCATTATCATTAGATTTATGCATAAAGCTGTCCACATCATAATGTGTCAAGTAAGTTATTTGAGAAAGCAACTAATTGATATGTGTAATCGTAAAGGCCTAGTTCATGTTTGGGTTAACAAAAGCAAAGTAGCATATGGTCAATCTATTTTAAACAGAAAAAAAATTGAAGACAATATTTGTAAAGGATGTGAAGGATAATGAAACAACAATAGGAATGTTCGCAGTGAACCAACACAATAATAATGGATGCAATAGGTACAAAGGCCTATAGAAAACACATGAGACTTAAAACACAAAGCAACCAAACAGAGGAATTTACAGGCAATAATAGATTTCATCTTTGAGCAATGCTCCCGACGGAGGGTGCATATCGATAAGAGAATTCAGGAAGTATGATGAGGCTCAGGGACCCAAGAAGTAATGAAGCTCATGATCAGAATTTTGTCCATACTTTATTGTGTTAAGACGCATAATCCAGGTGGCTTCTTGGGGTCTGAGTTTGAGTTCTCGATTGCCACCCCTGACATTTATCTCTCTGACGTCAATTCCAAAGAAACAGAATGTTTTGATTTCTGCTTGTGATGGGCAAGTTGCCATGTGTATTGCCATGGGGTAACGTGCATCTTGTTGAAGGATGGCTCGGACATGTTCCCTGAAGCGTTCTTTAAGGGGCATGATGGTGCTACCCACATATTGGCTGTGGCAAGTACATTGTATGATATAAACCACATATCTGGTATTGCAGTTGATATTTCTGTTGATGGTAAATTGCTGTTTGTGGAATCCTGAGAAAGTTTTGACGCCATGGTTGGCCCATTTGCATACTCCACAGCATCCACATTTGAAAAAGCCTTTGGACCATTCAGTTAACCATGTTTCATTCTTTATTTCAAGTGGAACAGTGGGACTAAGTCTGTTTTTAAGGTTCCTGCCACGCCGGTACGTGATTTGAGGTCTGGTTGTGATGGCATCCTTCAAGGACCTGTCTGCCAGTAGAACACCCCAATGTTTGTTGATGCTTATTTGGACACATAAGCTCTTTTCATTGTAGTCCATGATCAACCTGACTGGTTGGTTGGTAGCCATTGGACGCTTTGCGCTGGTAAGTGTCACCTCTTTATTGATTTTCTTGATTCTAGTTCCTGCCTGGTGTAGAACTTGTGGTTTGTATCCTCTCCTGGAAAAACGTTCGGTCATGTCACTGATGCAGTCCTCAAATTCACTTTCTTCACTGCAATTTCTCCTTGCACGTACAAATTCACCATATGGGATGTTGTTGATCTGATGACTGGGAAGGGAACTAACTGCATGCAAGATCGCATTGCAGGCAGTTTCCTTGCGACATAGGCGACTGTGAAGAACATTGTTTTTGACATATAGTACTACATCTAGGAAAGTAACATTGGTGGTGCTGATGTGACTGGTGAATCTCATGTCCATGTTGTTACTGTTTAAATGATCACAGAAGTCAGTTAGTGTCTCTTGGATGCCGGACCAGATCAATAGGCAGTCATCGATATACCTCCCCCAGTAAACAATGTAGTCAATCCATGGGATACCTGTGCTACCCCAGATCCAGTCTGCTTCAAGGGCCCCCATGTAGAGGTTAGCAAAGGATACATTTGTATTTTTGTTCTTTGCTATTCTTAATCTTCCTGAGGGTACACAGTACAGTAGTAGTAATTCAATTTAAAGCACAACAAATTCCAAGTTTGACTGATGTTCTTTTGGCTTTTTAGCTTTTAGGTGCACAAAAGACTGAGGAGGAGGTGTCTGTCATCATCGCCCATTGTACTGCCAGACAGACATCCTGCTGTTGTACGTGACGTGTGGTGTGACCTGACCAAACATCTCTGCAACTTGTGCAACTGAGTGCTGCTGACATCTGAAGAAGATGGGCCCAAAGAAAGCAGGTACCAGGTCCTCCAAGACCAAGAAAGTTGCTGAGAAGAAGGAAGAACAGAAGAAGGAAGTGACACTTAAGTCTGGTGTTGACCCCAAAACCTTTTTTGGGAAAACAAAAATACCCCTGTAGCAGCAGTGTCTGGGGGCAGGCTGGGGGCAGCACCTCCGCATCGGTGGGCCCAACCCAGGCCCAAGCAGATGAGTGTGGAAGAGTTAGCCTACCTAATGGTGGAAAGCAGTGATGTTGAGCCTGACCTATCTCAAAGTAGTACACAATCAACGCAGGAGGGAACAAAGCAGATAAGTGGAGAACAACAACTGCTGCAACCACCGCCCGCAATAGTAGTTGTGGTTCCTCCCAAAGTTGGGGCAGATCAGGAAAATTGAGCCTCATGCAGAGGAAGAAGAAGAGGAAGCCACTCATGCAGGAGATCCATTGTCTCCCAAATCCCCAGCAAGGAAAAGGAGGGTTAGTCCATCGAGTTCTTCGCCAAGCATCCCTTCTGATGATGTAGATCTCACTTGGGAGCCACAACAATCTGAGCATGAGAGGGAGACACAACCCAAGACCAGGCTAGGGAAAAGGAAGGTTCCAGAAAGCCTTAGACTTATGGAGGACGATGTAGAACAGCAGGATAATGATGATGAAGAGCCAGTCATCACGAAGATCACTCCCGGCCCCGAGGACATGGAGACCAACATCATTAACCTATCCAGAATGGCTGCGACTGGTAGGGATGTAGCACGCATATCTCCAACACAGGTAACACCAACACTACCTCCAGCTTCCATATTTACATTATCAAAGGGCCAACAGCGTCCAATATCCAACACAAGTACCTCCCCAGCAGAAGTAGGTATTGGTACTGCACAGCCACAGAGTCAAATTCAACACACACCCTCCAGCACATCCGGCATTGGGAGTGGCACCTCCAGCAGGAGACAAAAGTTAACCTCCCCAGTGTGGGACTTTTTTTGCGGTTAGCGTAAAGGAGGACAACATTGCTACCTCTGTAATCGTCGTGGTATGCTTGGTAAAAACTATGGTACCGGAGGCCATATGACCCATCTGAAAAAACACCACGCAATCAACTGGGAGGACCACCTTCGTCGCATAAAAACTGGAACCATTGCTGTTGGTGGGGATAAAGGAGTAGAAGGTCCGCTCACGGTGTAACAGGAAGAAGAAGAAGAGGGAGACATTCTCTTTGGTAGTGGTACACAAAGTAGCCCTGTCCCTAGTACTGCAGTGGTACCGCCCACATCCTCAGCATCAGCAATATCTCAGTGGCACCAGAGTAAGAGTCAGCCTGAGACACCAAGGACTACTGCAATGCAAAAAAGTGCCACGTCGAGCTGAACAGATAGGAATACCACGCAGCGTACCATTCTTAGCATGTTTACTAGGCAGGAGGGACAGTGCGAACGCAACTACCCAATAGCACATTTGTATAATGCGATGCTGGCTAAAATGTTAGCCCTGGACCTTCTCCCTTTCTCTTTTGTTGAAGGGGTGAGTTTTCTGGAATTTGTGACAACCATCTGCCCAAAATGGAAGGCTCCCAGATGCTACTATTTCGCCAGAGTTGCTGTTCCAGCACTACATTACGACCTGATGGAATTGCTTGGAAAAGCCTTAAAACAGAGTGCTGTTCAGAGTATCCACCTGACAACAGACATGCGGACCAGTTGCAAAGCCACTGATTACATGTGCATCACTGCACACTGGACCTCTTTTTTGGGTGTTAGAGAAAAGATATCTGCAGGCGTTGACTCTGCTGATATTCTTAATGACACTCGCAAACATGCAACTGTAGCCATGTTTGCTATGGAGAAATCTCATCCTGCTGCAAACATTTTGGATGACTTTAACAGCAAGGTCTTTGAGAGGCTGCGCCCAAGAGGGCTTAACATTGGTTCTGTTGCCAGGGACAATGGCAGTAATGTAGTTAAGAACATGAAAGATGGTGGCTATTTCAGGGTCCCGTGTTTAGCACACTGCATTAACATTGTTGTTCAAGACTTTCTGAAAAATGAAAGCACAGTCAGCAACTTACTGACCACCTTCAGAAGAATATGCACACATTTCAACCATTCTTTTAAAGCCCGGAAGCAGCTGAGGGTCATGCAACATGAGCATAAAATGTCAGTCAAAGCACTCATCCAGGAGGTGCAAACATGTTGGAACTCAACATATTACATGCTTGATCGTCTGTTTGAGCAGTACATACCACTTAATGCTTATGTCATGACAAGAAGATTAGGGGATCCTACTGTGAAAGCAATTACCGTTGAGATGGGCCAATGGGACCTTATTAAATGCCTGACAGATGGTACTTCCTTTTGAGGTCTTCACACGTGCAGTCAGCAGGGAGGACTGTACTATGGGCCAAGCTATCCCATTGTTGTACATGCTAGAGCAACAGCTGAAGGAGGTGCCTGAAACGTACGAAGGAGTGGATGACAAAGTAGACGCATATTATTTGATGTACGCCTTAGCCGCTCGCTTATCTGAAAATACAAGGATTCAAAATAAGATTGTGTCACATCGACATTACATTACTGCCACAATTTTGGATCCACGGTACAAATTATTTATGAACAGTAATGCAGTAATTCCTTTTTCAGAAGTGGATGTTGCCAAGTACAAAACGTTGATAGCTGAGGAAGCCACTGATTTAGAAATCGAACGGCTCTTAATTAGAGGCCTTCCACCCCAGGACAGAGCAAATACTACAGGGCATCCAGATTCAAGTTCTACTTCAGAGCTTGAGAGCAGTGCATTTGCCTCCCAGCAGTCACCAACACTACCAATAATAACATCAACAACATCACGAACAGGATTATCAGACTAAATGGTAACTGATTGGTTTCTACGGAAAGGGATGGGTAAGTCCATTGCTGATGCAAAGTCAAAAGAGGCCAAGCAAATCGGAGCACCCCTGAACATTGAGCGGATGGTCCAGGCCTATCTGGATGACACAACAGAGGTCTTCATTGGTGTATTGGTATGGGAAAAGAAGCCAATGGCTATTGTTCAGCAGGCTGGCGATAAAGTATCTGGATTGCCCTGTCGCAAGGGTCTCTTCTGAGCGTCTTTTCAGTGTTGCTGGTGCCATTGTAACTGTGAAAAGGACCAGTCTCTCGCCCAAAAGCATGGAGAGGTTACCCATGATCAAAATGAATCAGCACTTCATACCACCGGAGTAAAAAATACGTGAATCACAGCAGGAGGAAGAGGAGAGCGACTCCGAAAAGATAAGTAGTGTGTTACATGACCTACTTCTTTCCAAACCACCACAGTTTGAGGAGGAGCTCCTCTTCCCTGACAACTAGGCTTTCAAATTGTTACTTTCTTCCTTCCTCTATTTGTGTGTGTATCTGTCTTTCTGGTTCAATTCAAATCGCAACAAACCCATCACCACCGTCTCCCATTTTTATTTACCTATTGGAGTTGCACGCCTGTGTATTTAACTGTCCACTCCACTCCTCAGAGTCCTGCTCCATCCTTCTGACTCGCCCTAAATACATTTCCATCAAGCCAGACATTGGATGGAGATGGAGAATAGTACAATTAATGTTGCCTCTAACAGTCCCGCCATAAAAAGTAAAATGTACGTGACTACTATAGCTATCTTCTGTTTTGTACTTTACAAGCCGAAAGTCCGAAACTCATCACTGTCCTAAGAATACCGCCTCTGTCTTCAGGCATCCACAAATCTTCACTGTCAGAAGAACTTGAGCAGGCATCCAAAAGTAAACTCATCACTGTCAGAAGGCTCGGCATCTGATCTGACAGCCGAAGAGAAGAGCAAGACAGGTATGATTAATGGATGATGCCATGCATTGCATTGGATGCTTGCTGACTCTGAGCGAATGTGCATGAAGTCGAACTATACCAGTTAATCTACAAAGTAAAGTGACCCAAGTGACAGTGAATGTTTCCTTGTTGTTAACCACATTATTTGTACTCCTACTACTGCTAGTGCAGTCTGGACCTAATCAGAGTCACTCACTACAGACTGAGTTGGTGTTGGACAACACGTACACGTACCACACCACGATGATGATGACCATACTATCTTTGCATGCAGTCAGTCAGTTGGATTAGGGATAATTGATGGAATAACTGCGTTTCATGAACTGGCATAAAAGGTAAACACAATAATTCAACAAGAACCACAGCAGACCTAGGCTACATGTCTGTGTAGTCGAATAGTGGTATGACTGACAGTGGCGCATTGATTTAGTCACTTGATTTGGAAAATGCTATGTTGCTGTATATGCCTTTTATCTGGCTCTGTCAAAATTTAAGGTAAATGGAGGGTGGGTCATGGGCTGGCCCGGTGCTGTGAGCCTGTTCTGTGCTGGATACTGTCCTGTTGTTGTTGTAGCTTAATGCTGTGTAAATACTAGAGTAGACACAATATATCCAAGCCACCTCAGTCTGAAAGTATTCTCGCTCAAGAGTCTTATCTTCTTGCACTACACCGTAATACCCTTTTGTTTTCCCATCTGCACTTACAGGCCGGCCTTTACCCAGTGCTATTATACTGGAAGCAACAACTCACACTTACCTTACCAATCCGCATCAATCATTACGACTGTGTGTTGTTGTATTCTTGTTTGTTTGCTAATTGATCCCTACAACTATTTTTAAATTTTCTTTGCCAGCTTTAAAAGTAAGCCTGGGACAGTCTCTCTGACGGCATACAGCCAAGGCAAATTTCATATAATTCTGCTGCTCTGTACTCTCTAATTGTGTAGTAGTAGTTAGTAAGTACTCATTAACCATCAAGTTATCTTCATCATGCAGGCATTTCCTTTTTCTCCCTTTATAGATTTATTGGGAAGCGGATCATCCTCGTCTTATATGCAAAGAAGTATGGGATGTACTCCTCCATGTGTTATTTACTATTCTCTCCACACTGTATGGGCTTGATGTAAGTTGAGATAGCAATTGTGGATAAATGTTGCATGTAATTGTATGATTATGTAAACAAATAAGTGAAGGATTTGCTTGTGGATTTATATACCATTTACAGTTGCTAGTTTGGTAGTGTCATTATGGTGACACAACAATAGTGTCTCTGGATGGTATATTGTGGACAGTGTCACAGTCCACCATTCATCAGTGACTTAATACTGTCCAAGCACTATTATGCAACAACCAAATTTACAGCTCAAGTCATTAGTCAGTCAAAGACCCACTGACCCTGTTCTTTGTTCTGTTCCCTACCCCAGGAACTTGAAGGAGGCTGTGGTTCTGGGACAAGGTCTATAGGTAAACCCTGTCATTTGAGTATGTTGTGAAAACATGCAACAGCCTAAAGTGATCTTTCATAGAGAAACTCCTCTGTATGATCAAAACATCTGAAGTGCAACTTGAGGCTGCCAAAAGTGTGCTCAATGACAGCAAACATCGCTGTTTGTGCCATGTTGTACCTCAATTGATGCTGTGTGGATGGGCATCTTCAGAGGTTAGAGACAGGGGAGAGCGGGCATACACAGAATCACTTGCAACAAATATGATATTTTTTACTGTAAAAATGCTGCAGACTTTCCAAGCATGTATACAATCAATGTTAAACGCTTGGGTGTATATCGGGAAGGGCTGAAGTTATGAGTGACCATGCTTGCTAGGCCTTTCCTAGGTATACATGCAGTGCCTGCGGGTGCATAAACATATGTAGTAGTGGCATGTCACTTAAATCCCGAGCCACCAGCTGACATGCTAAAACAGACAATCTGAATAAGCAGCATTATGCTTGCCTGGAGTAAGGTTGCGTAGTCATTAATGAAACAGCCCCTAGCATTGCAGACAGATTAAACATTGGAGTGCTGGCAGTATTCTGTTACGGTAGTAGTTTTTCTTGTGGAGGGGGGCTCAAGTGCCACATGCGTGCACTGAATGGCATCTAATACCTGAGGGAAGTGGAAAATGTCATAGAATTTCCTTGGCATCTATTGCTTTCTTACGTGTGCAAGCTATGTGGTATTGCTTGTTGTAGTGAGTTTTGCCTCAATATGTATAACGTAGACATGCCAGTTGAATCCCCTAACATTGTAAATAGTGACATTTTGAATTAAAAACGAATTAACAAATTTGATAGTTTGCCTTAGATATTAATGAGAAAACATACTGTAAAATGGCACGTAATAAAAATGTGCAAAATGCATCAGGCAGCAATATTAATTGGTAGGCCACTTTTAGATTTTCCTTTGACAAACAGATGCTTTAGGAATTGCTGAACCATGCACAAATGTATTTGATAGCTTGATCATAATGTAAGAAATGTTATCATATTTGCAGAATATTCTGGTTTTTATTGAATTATCTTTCTAAAGCAACATGTTCTCATTTCCACTAGGCTTGAATTTCCTATCTAGCTTGTGTTCATGTAATGTCGAATAGAAAGTCGCATAATTTAACAATAACTCTCATGCATATGAAATACAAGAAATATTACCTAACTAGAAATCTGCAAGTAGTAAGTAAATCTTTATTCGGTTTCAATTTACATAAAAAACCATAAAAGCGTTTACACAATAGATTTCAACATTTAAGATACATTTTAACGAAGGTAAGACAGTTTTAATATATTTTCATTTAAAAGAGGTACCCTTATTCTTTGTTCCAAGTAATCAAACAATATCATATTAAAGATTTACTCTATGTTTAAAAATACATTTTAAAAAGGTGCTCACAGTTTTACATATTAGTTCAGAGCTTAAAAATTGCAGCCACAACATGGCAGGATGACATTTTCTGAGACCTAAAATTCTCAACAGGGGAATTAACCATAACTTGCGGTGTGCGGAGTAATATTTGCAAAACAATACGGTGTGAATCGTTGACTGTTCAGATATTTCATCACTCGGGCATACCGTTAGGCTTTCTTCCCAGCTGTTTCTATTAGGGAAGGCTACAACCCTGTGGAAAATATTCAGCCTGAATCTTACCAATAAAAAGCGCTCAAAGTGAGACTCGACATAAGTTAAGTAAGGTTCCATTTCTAGTGTAGTCATGACTGCCAAGGAGTGTTGCACTGATGGTTTCTTAATCTCTAGGCTGGTACGTAACTCTTCCATGTGACTCAACGCCCTTATTTTTAGCTCTTTCTTTGGGATTTCAATGATCGTTTCAGGGTTGGAGAAATACTCAGCCATCCCTAAATCAGTGAGAAGATTTTTTACGTATCTTACCATTCTATTTTTTCCACATGGTCCAATTTCATACAATCTGCCATAATCTATTTAGTAAGTGTATTTTTTTTTTGACGTCCAAATACGGCGCCAAAGGAGTATGGGTTTGATCTTTGCCAGATCCTCAATGTGGGGCATTCCCAGCTCAGCATGGCAAGCAAAAGTAGATACTCGTTTTGGGACCGCCAAGAGAAATCTCATGAAAGTATTCTCCGCTACCTGTAAGGCTTTTGTATTTTTATGTCCCCACAGGCCCGCCCCGTAAAGTGCGATGGAATGGCATTTTGCTTTATAAATGCGGAGTAGTTAAACTGGTGGCCTTTTTCCTAATTTCTTTGTGAATGTTATAAGTGCCCGCAATAGATCGCAAGAGTTGGTGTTTGCGGGCTTCTATGGCCGCTTTCCAGTTAAGCTTCTCATCCATCATAATCCCCAAGTAAGGGTATTGGGTGGTTGATTCTAGTTTTTCGTTGTCAAGGAAAATACTCTTCCCGTGTTTCTTTGTTTGGCCTGCCACCATGACATATGTCTTCTTTATATTTATGTGGAGATCTAGGTTGCCCATGAATTTTGCATACCTATTCAGTGCTTTTTGTAGCTCTCGTGGGGTGCGTGCTAAAATCACCGCATCATCTGCGTATAGGAGCGCAGGCACCAGGCGGTCTTTCACTTGGGGCAAGTCCAGGCCCCCCCTCAACATCTCTACCTCAAGACCATTAGTGTAGAGGGAGAAGAGGAAGGGGGCCAGCACACATCCCTGCCTGACACCGCGCTCCACTGTGAAGGACTCTGACAATTCACCCCGCACTCCAAAACGTACCCTAGAGGAGGCATTGGAATATAGTTCTCTGAGAAAGGTTACAAGAACTGGATCTATTCCCATATCGGACAGGACTAACCACAGTTTTGCATGAGAGACGCAGTCAAAAGCTGCAGAAAGGTCGACATAGACCATGTACAGCTTTTCCTGCTTGGCCGACATGTACTTTCCCATCATCAGGGCCAGGTTCAGGGCTTGTTCCGTTGTCCCAAAACCCTCTCGGAAGCCGAACTGGATATCCGAAAGTGTCCCGGTATCGTCCGCCCACTCCTGTAGACGCTGGAGGACCACTCTGCTCAGTACTTTCCCCAGCGAATCCAGGAGTGCGATTGGGCGATAACAGGACACCTCCTCTCTGTTTCCCTTCTTAAAAATGGGTACCAAAATTGATTGGGTCCAGGAAGTGAGCAGTCCACACTTCATTGTGGCGTCGAACACCCTTTTTATGATTGGGGCCCACAGATCTAATTTAAATTTAAGAAAGTCGACTGGCACCCCGTCCGGACCAGGGGCTTTTCCACCTTTACTCACTTTAACTGCGTTTATCACCTCATAGAGTTCTGCTTCCAATGCAATTGGATATGGATTGCCCTGAGTTTCCCTGTTATTTCCCTCTGTTAAAACTGCTTCTGGAGGTTTACCAAAAATTTTTGAAAAATGGTTTACCCAGGTTTGTCCCTCGATCGCAACTTCTACTTTTGGGTGGTCCTTTGTATCTGCCAAAAGGGTGCTTTTACCACCTTCCAGAATAGTTCGCTATTTCTACTTTGTGAGCTCTCATGGAGTTGATTCCGTAAGGCTTTCTTTAATTCCTCTTTTCTCACTTTACACGCCAACCTATATGCTTTTCTCATGGTTCTAACCTCCTCTTGATCTCTGGTGGTTTTTGTTAAAGCTCTTTTTAAAGTTTTATTTGCTACTGAGCATCCGTGGCTAAACCATCCTTTTTTTCGTGCCATCCTCCCTTTTTGCTTTATTGTCAGGCATTCATTTACCTTTTCCAGAATCGTCTTAAAATGGACTAGAAGTTCCTCTTCTTTTACGTCAGTGTCTAAACACTTCAGTATAGCCGGGTATGCCGCAGTTACTACCTTATTTGTTAGTTCATCAGGATCTATCTTCCCCCAACCTAGAGTGTAGCCGTTATTTTTCTTTAGGTGTATGTTATTCTGGGCAAGGGTGACCATTAAGGTTTGTGCTAATAGTTGGCCCTGATCTATAATTAGGTCAAAGGCTAAAGCGGCATGATCACTTAATGTACTTGTTATTACTCTAAAACTCTTCGTCTTATTTACAAGGGTCGCTATGGTCAAAATGTAATCAATTGTTGATTCACTACCCCTTCCAAGGTAGGTGGGGTCCAGTTTTCCACAGAGGGGTTTTATTTCATTGCGTATTACCAAGTCCAAACTGGATAAGGTTTCATTTAAAAAATCACCCACCACTGAATGGCTAAAGTGCGTTATTTGCTTGTCTGTTTCGTACCCCATACCACAGATATTACTATTATTCCTTTCACAGGGGTGGTGATTGAAATCACCACCCCACACAATACTTGGGGGTTCTAGACCTTGTGTTTGTCTTATCCCTATAAGGAGTTTCTTGCGGAGGGCCCAGAGTGTTTTTACTCTCTCGCTTTCTACTAAGTTGTCATACAAAAAGACCCGCTTTCTCTGGAAAGACAATTTCGAGATCTGATAATTGGATTCTAGGCTGAGTACGGTAGTTTCTAGCCCTGGTACCGTATTCGCTATAAAAATTGTCAATCCGCCCTTTGCCCTACCGTGGGTACTTGCTGGGGAAAAATACGTTTTATACCCCGTCAGATGCCTTTCTGTAGTAGGCCAGGTCTCCTGGAGGGCTAACACTTGATAGTCTTTAGCAAACTCTGAGAGACTGCCAGATGTAGTACTAGTTGTATTCGCCAGGATAGGATTTCCCCCCCCCCCCCCCCCCACGGGTATCATGTTCGATCGAGCCAGCTGATTTTCACCTTCTAACTTAAATCTTTCTGGGGGATCTTTAAGAATGGTGTCACCCTGCAGACTGATGGATTCCGCCAGAGTGAAGTTTACTAGGGAAGGTCGTCTACTGTCGAGTCAATCTACTTCCTCCAGCCCAAACAGCGTTGAGAAAGGATTAAAAGTGGGTATGTTGAATTCTGGAAATGATTGGTAGTTATTATTCTGATTCCCCCACTGTGGCTGTGAATATACTGGTTGATGAGATTGATTAAAAAAAAAATTCTGGAAAGGTTGATAGCCTACTTCTCTCCGGTTTGGACAATATCTTTTCATTGGGTTATGTTTTAGATTTGTCATCAATTCTCGTGGATAGAAATAGCTAACATAGTGTGTAGAAATATTATCTCCCCCTATGTACTCAAACCAATCACCAATGCACCTCACCGCTCTATGGTCCTTGAAGTTTATTATTATGACGTCCCCCCTCTTGTCTTTTGGTCTTGATCCCACCCAGACAGCACGCCTTACTGTTAACATTTCCCCGTTTACATGTGCAGGAAGAGGTCTATTTTGCTTCAGCCAATAGATAGTTTTGTTGTATAAGGCATGGTAGTTCTCTCTAACCCCCTCTGCTAATTCCGGAACCCCAGTCATAATGATTGTGTAAGGGGCTGATTCCGGGGGTAAATCCACTATCCTAGGTGTTGGTCTTTTTGGGCGCTGAATTTGCTGTTCTACCTTCTCCCTATCTGGTTTATATCTCAAGGGTGGGTCGGTCTTCGCAGGGGGGGGATTTATTTCTGCTTGGTTGTTCTCTGCAGCCTTTTTCCCCCCTGTCAGTTTCAGTAGTTCCATTTTTTACTTGAATATTTACAGGTAACTTTGGTTTTTCTTTATTAGTTATTTCTTTTGAGTATTTTGCTAATGCTTTTTTCCCCTGGGTAATGCCGGATTTTGGGGGTACGCCGCTAGTAGATGGTTGTTCTGGTAGTGGGACAGTGGGAACAATTGAATTTATCATAGAATTTTTAGGCTGTGATGTTAACAATTTCGTTAAAGCCAAGGTGTTCCCTTCTATTTGCTTACCCAACTTATCTAGATGTGTGCTTATTAGTCTCGTTCTCTCCAGGAGAGGGAGCAAAAGTGACTTCACTATAACCTTTATTTTTGAGAGGAGCTCACTATCCAGATTTTTATCAGGAAGTGACCCTGTTATGTTATTCATTATAGGTGGGTCATTGGACTTGGGAGACCGTGTAAGTGGGGGGGTTGAATTCAAGGTGATGAACGTGCTTGGAGACGAGAGAGAAACTCGTCTCTTTCTTTTTTTTGGCTGGGTTTCTGCTTGTTCTAAAATAACCGGGGAAGAAACAGGTAGTTTGGGCGAGCTGGATAATCTCGATAAATTGGGGCTGACTTGAAGATTAGAGGGGGATGTCACATCATAGCTGTTAGTCCCATTATTTTCCTCGTTGTTTTCCTCATCCCCCACAGCCCCTAGGAGGGAGAGAGAAGTGATGTAGTGGGGGGGGGGGCGGTAGCACTCAGGGAATCTAAGGCTATCACGTCAGGTGAACGTGCTTCCCCAATCAGACCTAGGGAGGAGCGCATACCAGTTAGTAAGTCCATCGAAAAGCGTCTTTCTGTGTCTGCAATTTCTTTTTCTAGGACAATAGTTACCCGTTTAAAAAATTGATCTATTGTGCCTGTTACTGCCCCCTTCAATGTATTAACAGTTATGTTCCTTGTTTTTCCAGTATCTGAAGACATGGTTATGCAGGGATAACAACTTCAATATGTAACCACAGTTAACGGCGAACAGTAACAATGTCTTATAGTTCGTCGCTCTTTACCCGCTTTTCAACAGATGGTAATGGGAATAGGTCTCTTACCGGGAAACAAATGTTAGGGGGCTGGCCCGTCCCGTCCTTTATCTACCTTTGACGGCCTTAGACGGCCCGCCCTTTGCCCGGGCTTTGCCCCGGGCTACGTCCCGCGATGCGCGTTAGCAATGTCGCTTTTGTAAGAGGGGGCGCGGCTCGGCCGGGAAGAGGAACCAGCTAGAGATCTTTCAGAAAATGCTGGTCCTCGCAGTCCCGGTCTCCGCACCTCTCACCTCTACAGCCACGCTGGTCCGGTTCTCTTGGCAGCAACTACAGGGTCCACAAAAAGGCAGGGACCTCCACGCGCTCCGTGGATTGATGGGCAAGTCTTTACAGGTTAACTCCAATCTCGAGCTGCACCCAAATCTGCAAGTAAATGTTTCTGGTTTTAGTATAGTCACACAGCAAAACATTCAATAAATTATAGAATAGACTCTGCCTTAAGCTTCTCTGCAAACCAAGGTTAATCCGTCCAGAAGCACAACTGTTTAGTGATGTCTGTTACAAAATTGATAGTAGGCTATCAGCTTCATGTGTTTTCCATGGGAAACGAAGAAGGTAGCCTGCTCAGCATCCAAAGATGTCATTCCATTGGATGGAAGTGATGTAACCTGCAATAATTATATTTATATGGGTTCTTGTATTTTATATTGGTGCATGTTTCTAGTTAGACAGATGCTCTGAACTCTGCCACAGAGATTCTACTTATACTACTGCTGACGGCTGCTGCTGTTGCCTGCCACCTTTGGAGATGACACTCTCAGATTTTCAGCCTTCCTATATCCACCCTTGACTGCTGTAGCTATTGCTGCATATGTTGCTCCTTATTTCCCCTTGGAGGCTTTACTTGTACAATTTGCCACTCAAACTATATGCTGACGTTCTTCGGATAGTGAGACAGCTGAATTTCACAAGCTTCTCTTTCTGCTGAGTTTGACCACTAAATGTATTTAGAACCCAATGCTTTGTTGATCTTACTTATTTTCCTCGACCTCTTTATGGGTTCTATTAACTTCTGAGTCTGGACCTTTATTTAGAATTGTGAATAATTCTTAGGGAACATGCGTGTCATTTTGCATTATTACTGATGCTAATCATCTTTTCTTCTTGATCAATTTATATAAACTGATTAATCTGACTTACTAATTGAATAAAGGCAAAAAGCATTTTACTAATCTCTTTATAACAATAAAGGTTTTCTAAACCTATTCAAATCTCTCAATATTGACTGAACATAAAGACTGATAAATGTAAATGTCAATTGATTTGATTTGATTTAGCTTCCATTAAAAAATGGTGGCAAAAATCTGTCGCCTATGTCAAAGACTTTGGCATGGAGTCGGAGCCCAATCTTGTAATGTACAGGTTGAACTGATACTGGGAATGTAATTTAGACCTTTCCCCGCTATCACTACAATAGCCTTGTTCCTATGTGTTTTGCATCTTTCTGCTAATTCTAGCAATGTTAACTGCTATGTCTAAATAGCTACTATTTTTTTTAAAAATAAAACCATGTTTCTTATTTTGCATTTGCACTGTTAATATTACTATTAGTTTTAAATCCCTGCCTCTATTTATTTTTATAAAATTCCCCTTCAGTACCGATGAGTGGCCATGTATGCTGCATGACTTACTTCAAGAACCAGCCAGAGTTGATTTGTGCCTATTGGGCTTACGTACTTCTGAATAAATGTGGGCTCAATGTTGGTGAACAGTACCTTAATTACAATTTTGTAGGTGTGTTTTTTTTATCTACATGTCCTTGCTGTACCCCTCTCTAGTTAGCCTTAACTTCTCTTGTTTGCAGTAGATATTCACCATTATCCAACCAAACCCCCTTGCCCTACCCTCATTTACACCAAATATGAATACCTCATTGTGGGTAGGATAGGCATAGGTGAGATCACCCTATACATGTTAATATTATTTGTGAGTGCATAAAGTAGTATTTCTAGAGTACTACTTTATGTACTCAACATGGTTGAAAGATGATGTTCTTATGTCAAATAGATTTGTTCCCATAATGTGCTTGTCAGCTGTAAGTTGGTGGCAGGTTTAGAATTATACTCAGATATATCTTGTGAGAGCTATGGTATGTCATTTATGTTGCTAATATTTCTTATCGCAGATAATGTTCCAAAAGAAATTACCACTGTTGAAGAGTGTAGAAGGGCAGATCGGAAACTTTCTAAGCAGGTGCTTGGCAATGGTGATTTAATTAAATTTAAGCAAAACAGAGAGAAAACAAAAAAGCTTTCTATGAAGTATTCAGTCTCTGCAGCTCTTTTGTCCCTCAAGAAAACTTGATGGCAGATTGTCACCCTGTTATAGATGGTAGCCTAGCGGTTCCATGGTGACAGTGAACACCTAATGGGAGCAATGGCAAACCTGCTGTGTCCTTCACTCCAGCTGAAAGCATGACAAGACTACTTGACCAATGTGTACCCTTGCCACGGGGTTGATATTTAGTCACTCAACCCGTCTGATATAATTGCTCCCTAGCCCGACTAGGACAGCACTTCCTACATGTGCTCTCATTTTACTTTGTTGAAGGCCTGCTCATTATCTAACGCAGTCAACTGCGATCCATGCATAACATGGAATAGTCTATGAAGGCTACAGATCGTGTTCTTTTTTGGGATGAATCCGCATTGATCTTCATGAAGTACCATTTCATTAAAAACATTTATTAAAGATAGGGGGCAAATCACAGTCATGTGGGATTTACCTTTTTCAGGCTTGGGGATGAGCACTATCAGTAACTTAACCCTTGACTCAGGGAGCACTCCGGGATCATACGCTTCACCGTAGACTTCTCATAACTTTTCTGCTAATATTCCTATATTTGCTGATAAACTTCTACAGGGATGCCATCTGCCCCAGGGGCTTTTGCTTTGGCATTGAAGAGATAGGTGCAATAATTTCCTCTTTCGTAAGTGGGGCATTGACCATCTCCTGCTGTTCAAGCATGACCCTGTGGAGTGAGAGTGCCAGGAGGTAATCACCCATTCACTGCAAGTTGCTGTCCTAAGGTGGATTATATATCCATCGAAAAGATGTGTAGTAAATGCATCATTTATAACACCCCTGTGTCAACTCTTCTCCACCAGGCTCATTCCTAATCTTCATTATGGTAATATATTGAATCTCCCATTTTATTGGCCACACCAAGAGTCTACCTGACTTATCTCCCTTTTATGTCATCTCTGGCAATATGTCAGGTGAGTTTGGCACTATAACCTATGCCATGTATTCACAAGAGGGTTATTATTGTCACCTACTCCAGTTAGTTTCTTCGGGTGCAGAGGGAAGTCTCTATCTACTTTCTCTAAATGTCTTTCTAATGTGGACAGCATTGTCTTGAGATGTATTTTACTGTCATATAGTTTTTACATGTATTCTCCCCTTAGCAGCAATGTCATAGCCTCCCATTCAATCATTTTATCTCTGGCAGTACCTTGGTTGTTATAGTAATAGCACACAAGCTTGTCCTGTAGCCACTAAAAATAGAAGTCATTTAACGCCACCTCCCTTTTCCACCAAGATGCAATCTGCAGCACCTCTTGCCTTTTATTATACGTATCTGACAATGGGGACTGGTCTGACATATGTTTCTAGGTATTTCACTTCTTGTATTTTCTGACTATACCGAGACTGTACTATTAATATTCCAGTCTGTTATATGTCTCCACTGCTGGTGTGTAGCAGAAGTAGATGTGTCCTCAGAATGTAAAAATCACCAGATATCCCATTCCCTCCTACAACCCCCCTCCATCACTTCACTTAGGGCCAGATGTAGGAGCCCTAATACCGGTCGGAAACGGCCGATTTCGGCCGTTTCCGACCGGTATTAGGGTTTTCAGATGTAGGGGGCTGAAAATTATAGAATCGGTATATTTACCGATTCGGTATATTTACCGATTCGGTATATTTACCGATTCGGTAAAATTACCGATTCGGCAAAATTACCGATTCGGTAAATTCACCGAATCGGTAAATATATCGATTCTGTAATTCCAAATGTAGGTGGCACAGTTTACAGTGCCACAGGCCCTTAAGAGTCGGTATTTTACCACACAATCCTATTGTGTGGTAAAATACCGAATTCAGGTGTGCATGCACACCTGTGCAATGTGACACACAGACATGCCCTTAGGGCATGTATGTGTGCCACATGTCACACAAGCCTGTACTTGGGGTGCTAGAGGGTGTCAAAGTGACACCCCCTGCACCCTTGCAGGATTCGGTATTTACCGATTCTGTAAATACAGAATCGGTATTTCCCATTGATTCCTATGGGCTTCAAAGCCCATAGGAATCAACGGGAAATACCGATTCTGTATTTACAGAATCGGTAAATACCGAATGTTACAGATTCGGTAATTCTGAATTTAAAATTACCTACATCTGCCTCCTTCCTATTTACCTACTCTTAAATACCGAATCGGTAAAATTCGGTATTCAAGAGTAGGTAAATCGAAATTACCTACATCTAGCCCCAAGTCTATTAGTCATATTAGGTTTAGTGTTTTCTTTGGGGTGACATCCGTTGAGTGATCCATCTAGCACACAGTTTAGATCCCTCTCCCACATTATTTCACCTTGCAAATAGGGAGTTATGATTGTAATAAGGAATTCCTCATCATCTAAATTGTGTGTGTAAAGATTTACCAGACAGACGTCATGTACATCTATAGTTTCAAGCACTCCAAGGTACATACCACCAAAGCAATCTGGGATTTTTGTGACATAAGTGGACTCCAAGTGCAATCCATTTGAGGACCTCCACCTTGGAAAAGGCAGAATAAGATGTTGTTTACAGCTGCCCTCTCCATTTGTTATGAGTTTCTGCGATGGTATGACCACTAATATTTGTCCCTTGCAATCTTGTAATTTCCACACCATAACTCTTTAAATATGCATTTCCTCTTTGGTCCCGATTCACATAGGTAAACGTACACCTGAAGTCTAAGTTTAGACCTAATGTCTAAGTTTAGACCTAAAGCCTAAGTTTAGACCTAAAGTCTATCTTTAGACCTGAAGTCTAAGGGTCAGATTCAAAGAGGTAAACTTAGAAATGTGGCCTAAACTTAGACCAAATGTCTAAGTTTATAGCTTTGGGAATTTACAAAGGGCATTTACGAGTATTATTTATGTGTCCTCACTCGGGTGCGGACATAAATGGACTCAATGGGCATAGTATAGTGCACTATTTTGTTCTTCCTTTTCGGTTTCAGCCCCTAATCCCTGGCCATCATTTGGCCTTTGTTTTTCCTTCAAACCCTCCAATCAGACATAATGTTTGTGGGTTCAACCGCCTCCAAGATAAGGCACCTGGAAGACCAGAGGCCACTTTAATTATTGTAGGGGATTCCCCTGGCTGGTCTTCACCCTTAGGCCCTGTTTCAATCAGGATTGGGCTTACACTACGTGGGTCCAGTGTAAATTTCACTTGTCTATAAGGACTTTAGCACTGCAGCTGTGCCTCTTCAAAAGCCCATAGACCCCCCAGTTCAAACGCCCCACTCTGGGTCCACCACAGCCAGTGGGAGCCACAGAGTCACTGAACACCCCATAGCTGATGTTGGATGATGTCCTTTCCTGGCAAAATCCCTATGCCAGTAGGTATTGCAGTGGGTGGGGGAGTAAGGACAACTCTGTTAGTGTTTCTATAGGGCCGATCAATAAGGTTGTAGCATTCAGGTAGCCAGTTCCACCTCGCTGCTTATTATGGTAGAGTAACAATTATATGTGGTAACGGTCCCCCCACCTCCCACCACAGTGTTTGTCTGGGGGTCGCCACTCAACCAGTCTGAACTTCACAGTGGTCACCCTCTCCCGGCGTACCCTCTAGGCTACAAAACCCACCTCAGCCTAGAATACCTCCATAGGTTCTGGAATTCCAAGAATGACAGACAGGCCTCCTCTCACTGGCCACACAGCAGGCCGTTTCTTAGCTGCAGGGCACAGGATGTGCATTGCTGCATCGATTGGTTTGGGCAGGATTTCCTGTAGGATACCACCAAAGGTATGGGAGCTCGCGGCAAATGCAGGTAGTTGGCCATCTTGCATAGCCATGCCTCTATGGCCATGCATACATAACAGTACAGACACTGCTATAATCCTGGCCCTATTTTATTAGAAATAATTCCTGGCATGGTATGTCACTAGAATATTGTAGCCTAAATGTCATCAGGTGGAACTATAGTGTCCACAATATCATGTACAAAATTATAGCCCTATTGGAGTTAATACTATAAAATCTTCACCCAATGCAGGAATTTTCTCGTAAATTATTTTTAAGCCACAATATTTATGACAGCAAATATTTTCTTTATCAATACTCAGACATGTGTCGTCCCTGCATATTGCGGGCAGCCATGGTATGATGGTGCCAAGGCACAAATTAAAATAATTTGGAATATATTAAAGTTCAAGCAAGCTCAAAAAGAAGGGCGACAAATGCAAGTAAGCATAACTAATATGTACATTACTGTGCAAAATTAGCCAACCCATCATCCAAACCGTAGACCAGATGCAGCTTTTCCAATGCCTGGGTTTTGGAGAAAGGGTTGGGCAAGGCAAAACCCATTGCTTTTGTAAATGCTTGCTATAAATAATACGAATTTTAGTCTTTCTGACTATCACAAATAACCTCTGACTGTAATGTTGCTTTACCACGATATGGATATAAATCAATAACACAATGTGGACTGTTTCAAAAGGTAAGTATAACAGCACCATTACTATATAAGGTCCGTTTACTAAAAGGCTATTATTGTGCAGACATATGCAAAGGTGGTTGGATTATTTTGTATGTTTATGGTGAAAACTGTTGCTTTCTTTTTCTAATGATGTGTCCTTGTGATAACTGAAAGTTAATATAAAGAAATGGATTAGCATGAACATACCGAGAAATGTAGAATGTTAATTGGCCCCAACGATGGCTTGGTTTGGGGATATCCCTTTAGTGCAAAACATATGTAGATCATTTTTCTATAGATGGTTCAGGTCAAGTAACATATTTGACACGTTTGAACTTTTAGATTAGTTCAGTTATCATAATTGATTTTTCCTTGTCATTGCTATTATCTGATTTTGAAAAGTAATTTCCTTCATGTTTTTTATTAGTGTACTTCACTTTATACCTATGAGAGCATTTGCATATTGATTGTGTGAACATTCACCAGAATGAATTAATGGCTTGAAATAAAAGTGAAACTGCTGTGTGTCCCTTTCTATCTGGAAATTGGGTTATATGGCGGCCCTCTTCAAGATCAAGTTGGTCAAGGGGCAGTGTGGGTGAGCCAACTGCCCCTCTGAAGTGATGTACTTGTTGTACTGAGGCATGGCCAGCTGTAATTTAAAACCCAATGTCTTTAAGGCAGGCTCACTTTCTATATCCTCCTCTATCAGGCTCATTCCATATTCTAGGCCGATCAGAGAAAAGGAGACTTTTATATATCTTAGGCTCAGTACCAGTCTTGAAGGGGGCATCAAATTCCACAGTCCATGCCGTGCTCAGACGTCTCGTAGATGCTATTCTGCACCATTCTGAGATGGCACAGGGGCCATATAAAAACAATACATTTGAATGTATTAAAAAATGCTTTCGGCCAACAATGCAAAAACCTAGCTGCCTTTTACACAGGCCTTTTTAAAAGAACAAAAGTAATTGAAGCAGAAAAAAAGAGGACAAAAATGACGATTGTCCCATAAAATACAGTGAAATAAGATGAAAAATGTTTTGCCTCCAAAATCTTTGTGTTCTGAGGAAATTTCTTTCATGTAAAACGTACAAATCTTCTGTTACCTGCCAGGTCTTTAACTGCTAGGAGTTTTATGTGACTATCTCAACTCTTCCTTAAATATAAACCAGTTCGTTTGTTGCATGGCCTGAAAGGTCGCAAAGGAGGAAAATATTTACTCTGCTGGTTTTTCAACCTGTTCTCTGCATAAGATCCTGGCGTTTGTATGAGTCCTCACCTTGTAGCAATTGTAAAACAGCGTGAAGTGCTGCATGTCCTCTCCTGCACAACATGGGCATTTATCTGAAGCGGCAGAGTTTTTTCTGTTTTTGATGTCATTCAGCAGCAGGCTACCTCCGCTTGCCAGGGTAAAGAGCCTATTTTCTCTGTGGTTTGTTAGCAGAATAAGTTGTTGTTGGCATTCTGAGAAGGACCAAACAACATGCATGGATCCTTGGGTATAGATTTCTGAGAGCAACCAATTTCTGATTCAGGTTTAAGCTTGAAAATCAAGACCTGCGGACTTATTACATAACGTGCCCTGGGGGCGCAATGGCTGTTTGTGCCCACTTTGTGCGCCCCGGGGCACTTTGGTATTATAAAAGGGGGCGCAGATGCTGGTGCGTCCACTTCTATAATACTGATAGCACTGGTGCACTTAAAGCACCAGCGCTATCAACAGAGGGTGTTCCCTCATTTGGATTGGGGTGTGCCCTATGTAAATGAGGGAATTATTTTGACTCTGCACCCCCGCCATATTACAGATGCTGGCGCAGAGTCAAAGAAGTCCTGAGGAGGCACACTGAGAGCAGCACTCTGCAGTGGGTAAATGGTGTCCCATGGACCCCCCCCAGACAGCCCCTTGCAGGCAGGTACAGTCACTGTCTGCACCCGCCTGCAAGGGGATCTCTAATCCCCTGTGAAAGTGTGAAAACGCGGTGAAGCTGCTCCGTGGTTTCACATGAAGTTTGTGGCTGCACCCGGGGCATTGCATTCACCATAATGGGGCGCATTGGCATTGTTTGCGTCCGGCGCACCTTTTCAAAGTTGCACCGGGCGCATTAATACGGCCCCTGGTAGACTAGATCTTTGACCAGCATTCCAAGTATTTCAGGCCCTTATTTTGTAGGGACCATTTGGCAATTGGTTTTTAATAGGAGTAGCTGAGGTCCGATTTCATGGCCACTGCTAAACCCTTGATGATAAATTGAGCATTAATTTTAAGAATTTCCTCTCGTGGCAGCCTACTCTGTTTGTGGGTTTATCCAGCCTCCACAACTCGGATCTGTATGAGATTTTGCTTCCAACTTTGGCCTGTAAGACTTTGCTGATGTAATTAGAAAAACAATAACTGTGTTTATACACTATCCTCAAGATGGGATTTACGGTGGCTTCAGATTTCCCGTTAAATATGAGTTTTCCATTTTAGGGTTCTGTCTGTTATTACCCCAAGGTATTTAATGGATATGACTTCTTCCACTCTTGTTTCATTTTTTGAAATATGATTCTTCTTTTCACACTTTGTCCTAAAAGTCATGATTTTGGTTTTCCTTGTGTTGATTATTAAGTTATTTGCCTTTTCAATATTCTTATATAGCTGTAAATTGGGCTTGCAGGCCATTTGGGATTTTAGATATCAAAATAGAATCTTTGGCATAGGGATCGTAAAGTTTTTTTATTGTTGGAATGTCGTTTTCGGACCTCTTGGTACAGATCTTTTGCATTAAGGGAGAACAAGAGGGATGCCAAAAGGCAACCTTGCATGACTACTCTATGGATGTATAGTATTTTGCTGATGTTTCCTTTTTGATTGAGTCTCATCTGGACGGAGGTTCCGGTGTACAGCAAATGGACTAATGTTTTAAATCTTCAGATGATGCCCAAAATAGTCCGTTTTTACCAGAGGAAATTATTTAAAAACAAGTTGAAAGCTGATGAGAAATCTAAAAGCTCCACAAATAGTTTTTTTTATAGTTGTGCTAAATTTGTAATTTAAATTTAAAATGTGTAATTTATATGCCGAAAGGTGGAAATGTGGTCCATCATAGATAGTCCATCTCTGCAGCCTCCTTTTATGGATGAAATGATGTTTTCATTTGGGACCCACTCATCCAGGGCCTTAAGAATCAATTGAAAAAATATTTTGCAGTCTATCTCTATTATACTGATTGGTCTCTAGAACTCGTTACCTCCCTTCTTAGATAGTGGCACAATGATACTATTTAGCCAAGAATCTGGATAACTGGTTGTGAATATGATCTCTTTAAAGACTTTTAAAAGTATTTCAGACCACCAGTCTGGATCAGAAAGAAGCACCTCTGGTGGTATCATGTTAGGTCCCGTTGTTTTGCTTTTGTGGAGGCCTTGTATTGCTTACTTCACTCTGTCTTTAGGAATGGCCTCTAACAGGGTGACAGTTTGTTCCCCGTTCACTTTGGTGTTCTGTAAAGGTGTTCTTGTGCAAGATCATCTGTAGTATTAAAGATGGCAGTGAAATGTGCTACCCATGCTTCTTCTGGGCCTTTTGCCTCTAGTAATTTTTTTCTTGCTCTCCAGCCTTCCCCAGGTTTCACTCAAAAGTCATGTTTGGCCTATTCCAGGGGAGTTTTTTCTAACTACTGCCACTTTCTATTTGACAAATCAATTTTACTCCTGCAGATCAAGGATTTATAACAGGATGTTGCTGTCTTTATTTCCTGTCCTGAGGAGTTTGCGGACTACTGTTTTTACTTCTGTTTTCATTGTCTTACATTCTTCATCATATCACCCATCTTTCGAGATAATTTTGCTACATGGATTTTTTGAACGGTATTGAAATAATTTAAGGCAATGATTTCAGTAATGTATCATAAAGTGGTAATTTAACTTTTTCAAGCGGAGCCCCTCATTATCTGCTGCATAACCTCATAGCTGCTGCCGTCGGCCGCTGAACGTTCGAAGCACTACCTGGCAGGTGCTGGGAACGTTCAGCTGCCGACGCAGCCCCGCCCACTCTTCAGAACGCCCCCACTGCGCTGAAATAACAGCCACAGTTAAGGCTTTATGCATCATCATGGAGGATTCCCAAGTTAAGTGTATAACAGTGCTTTTTCTTTGTAAAAACAGGTCCACGGGTCCATTCTACACCCATGCACAGTGTTCATTAATTGCCACAGAGAACGGGACGGAAATGGGCCTAGTACACCAGTCCGTACGTTGTCCGGAGTGGCACTGGAAGAAGCTAGTACCATGTTTAACATCTACATTTCTAGGAAACTAGTAGACATCACATCTTGATCACTGGAGGATTGATGATAGCAGTGGACAAAAGAGATGACAAGAGAGACACAGTGCAAACTTCCTGAGCAGATTCTCATCTATTTCAAGAAACCATTGAGTACAACAGAAATAGGGAGAATGCATGTGACATGGTACATGAAAACAAGTTGCCTGATAAATTGGGATGATAAGAGGGACCAGCAGTTATATGTACCTCTACCTTCTAAAAGGAAACATAACAAATTGCAGTTGCACTTGGGAATAACTTGTTTGCCAGTCAGGCTTCCCACTCACGTAGCAAGTCAAACAGATCTGACAACACTCTTTAGTGATATTCCTGCCAGGCCAGCACAATATAGAATACAGTAGTTCCCTGTCTCTTGGCCACAGAGTTCCCTGACAAAGAGTCAGGAGAGGCACATGCAGGTAATAGCGTTGGGGCGGTAGGGCCGGATTGGGGGGGAGGGGATTTGACAGACAACCACAAGGGAAAACTAAATAAATAATTAATTTTCGCTCATGGTCATCTGTCGAAATTCCCCCACTGCTCTTACACACAAGACAAACATCATTGGGGTTATCTAAGAAGAAGGATGGCTAGGACAAGGAAGGAGAGCAGCCATGGCAAGGAGGAGGCAGCCACAGCAGTTAGTGCCTGTTTTATTACTTTATAACTACTTTGGGAGGGGGAGCTAGCGTAATGGAGCGGAACAAAGTTCCACTGGGCAGTTTTCCAACTCTGTGGAACTTTGCGTAGAGGCACTACGCCTGCTCTGCCGACCCTTACTAATAACCATACTGACTATTGTTCTAAACTGTTTCTATGAAGAACAGGGGGTAATGCTTGCTTCATCAATTTCACAACATGCGGACTACAATGAAGATAAAACAAGACGGGAGGCGGACTGGCAAACAAAATCTCTTTTTACATTGTCATACCAGTATTTTAATGAGGCAAGCTTTCAGTTTTTGACTTATGAAGTGTAACAAAAGGTTGAGGAATCTTTGAACATCAATGATGTGAAATTGTTAAATACTACCCAGGAGAAATTAATTTTCATAGCTGAAGCACAAACTACCATAAAACAGGAATGTCTTGACTTGCTGAGAGTTAATCTTGAACTCCACACTGGGTCCAATACAAACCTTTCAGGAAGTGCTAAAATCGTTTTGTCAGAGTAAAGCACTGATGACACTTAACAGACATTGGGGCACATGCATCAACATAAGGAATTGCGATTCCTTAATTACGTTTTTTTTAGAAATCGCTATTTAGGAATCGCAGTTCCTAATGCATGTAGGAATCGCTACAATAAGTGCGATTCCTACATATTCCTTAATTGTGAATTGCAAATTGCGATTCTCAATTAAGTAACAGCTTCCCAGTCATTCCTATGCGTCTTGAGGCCCGTAGGAATGAATGGGAATTGCATGGGCAATTTGCAAGTACCAAATAGGTACTCGCAAATTGTGCATGCAATTTCAAGGGTGCCAAAAGAACACCCTGAGGCACCCCTGAAATTGCCATGTGACCACATGATGCGCACACACATGCCCCAAGGGCATGTGTGTGTGTAACATGGAACTTTGAAAAATGCACTTTATTGCACTTTTCAGTTTTTGCAAATTGCCATCAACTTGAAATTGATGGTAATTTGCGATCCCTAATTGCAAAATCGCATTTTAAAATTGCATCGTGCATTGCATTTAGGGAATCGCAATTTGCTGAAAATTATTTAAAACAACATAATGAATAAATGCATTCACAATTTAAGTAATCAAAAATTTTGCAATTACTTAAATTGTGATTTTGCATTTGAGTTGATGCATTCAAGTGTAAAAATATCGGTTGGAAAGAGGCAGATTCTGCAAATCTGTCCCTCTGGGACCAGTATTTAGAATGATGCATGTGCCCCATAGTCTCTTAGCATCTTTGATAGCCTTTCACATCGGTTGCAGTCCGAAATGATGATTTCTCTCAAAAAATGACTTGACCAGTGCCAATGGTAAGATCTCTCTTTATGCTTTTCTTGTTGCCAATATATTCCTCACATATGGGGTCCCATTAGGATGGCGGGCGGATTGCCCCCGCCAGGCTGGCGGTAGCCACAGCCAGTCTGGGGAGGGCAATCCGCCCGCCATCCGCACCTAAATTCCCCCCCGCCATATTAGGATAGGATGGGGGGACCGCGACGGACGGAAAGACCGTCCGCCGCTTTTCCGCCCCGGTCGCCTTGCGACTGGGGCAGAAAACGTTTAATTTGGTGGCGGTGTCTATCAGACACCGCCAGCCTTATTATGATGGGCTTGTTGAGATGCCTTTCCACGGCGGCGATGCCGCCACGGAAAGGCATGCGGTCTAAGGAGAGGTAGGGGGTGTACATATGCATAAACAAAGCAGCAGGCACCGCGCTGTGCCTGCCACTTTGTCTATGCAAATGCAGGAATGCATTTTTAGCATTGAGGTGGGCGGTGCAGAGAGCACCGCCCGCCACAATGCTAAAAATGCAGGATGTGCCCGCCACTGTGGTGGGCACATCCTAATACCCCCCACGGGACCCCCGCCCTTATGGCGGGCGGTTCCAAACCCCGGTAGGATGACGGGCGGACAAAGTCTGCCATTCATCCTAATAGGCCCCATAGTGTTTAAGCATGAATGACAGTATGTATGTGAGTGTGTATGTGGCATTTGTATAGCGTAAACCTACTCAAAAGGCAGTAGAGCACCGTACCGTGTCAAAGCAAGCATGAAGTCAAGGAGTGAAATTAGAGTATGATTGTTCTATGTATTTATGTATGTATGTAGGTATGTATATACGTATGTATGTATGTATGTATGTAGTATTTCTACTGCACAAACCTATCCATATGACAGATAATGCAGCAGTCATGATAAATGACAACAAAACCAAATAACAACTAATTAGCTAACTTCAGTTTACTTTTTACACATAGTCGAAATAAGTGCACATCAGAGCCAAATATTTGTAAAGAGAAAATATATATATTGCTCTGTTCTACTATATGGGAAAGCATAAGCAGTTTTGACAAATGTGTACAGAGGAGTTTTCTTTTCATAAATCTTTGCATATTGCATATTGCATAATGATGCAGCTGGGAAGTTCTGTTAGCCAAAGCTGTCAGTCAAATTGTATGTAAAATTGTATATCCAGATGCTAACGTTTGTTGATGAAGCCATACTTTCTTCAAAATAATCTATTTAAAAAAAATGTAATATAACATATTTAGCGAGTTTACATATAATTTGTGTATTCATTATGTTGTTTTAAATCATTTTCAGCGTATTTAACTATTATGTGCTCCCATGATTGTATGTCAGAATATCGATGGCAAAAATATTGATCTTCTAAAATATTCTAGCCAAAATATTACTACCACTATATTAAGAAGGAAAATATTGGTAAGTGTTTATTTTGCATTCTTAACACGTCTCTGTGGCTTGAAAATGTATATATCAAACATGGCCATTGCATGCCAGCCCCACATGATGTCCTGCCAGGCACTCACAGTAAGCATAAACTACAAACTGAATAACTACATGAATCAGTGTTGTAGAAACGTGATGGCCAAATTAAACTTGTGTTCCTTTCTATGGCTTAAAACAATAAAGAAATTCAGTTTGTTTGGCAATGTTTGATATTCCTGTAACTACTCTAGTCCCATAATTAATGGCATAAAGAATTCTTCACGATTAGTAAAACAACTAGCTGACAAACAGCATGACATATGTAACATCCACACATCCATATGGATGTCAAAATCGCAGGGATGTAACGTTTCCCAAATAACCCAAATGCAGCGTGATCTAACTTCCAAAAGTGAGCAGTTGCATGACAAATTTTCAAGTGATGTATATCGCAAAAAGCATGGAAACAGCATGACAAACTGTGAAACGTACGTATGACGAACTCTACTCCCACGGAACAGCATGCTACTCATCAGCAAAGTGCCTCAGCTCATCATCAGTGGTTGTAAGCACTTTATAAATACTCATACCTCCCCATACAAATGATAATATGTAAGCAGCGCATTGGACTTTTAAGTAATCCAAAGGTTCTCACTCTTGTGTTGCATATCCTGATGTGTGCAACATTCTAATTATTCTTTGTATGCTGAAAGAATGTAGGTTAGCGCATACGAGTGAGGGCTTCAAAGGGTAAGAAGTGTCATTCTTTAAAGCAGTAATTCACTCTATCAACGGTCTTCCCTCTGCTATCACAAGAATCGAACTTTTCACAACCACCCTCAGATATTTTCACTGTCTTCCCATTGAACCAAGGAAAAAATGATTCACGCACCCCACTCTTTAACAAATAAACCTCCTAAATGACTCAGAATGCCAAAGAGATTTGGGAATAGAACCCCACTGCTCATCGAAACCCTGAAACTTAAATGCTCTCGAGCACTTAAGCAAAACTTTTCTGGTGTTGCTGCATCCACATGACACGCCATGGATGCTGATCTAGAACAGCTCCCACCCTAAAGGAGTTCGGAAAAAATAAAGCTTGTCTTCTCCTACATGACTGGGCGCCTCTCCATATGAAAGACGATTAACCATCTGACTCTTTAAATATGTTTCCATGTCCTCCCCATTCCTTTCTATGGATATATTATTTTCCTTGTTATGATGTACTTTCTTTTCTTCTCCATGTTCTTTGTAAAGCACCTAGAGCTAGGCAAGGCATAATAAGGCCTCACGGTGATGAAAATGACTAAATACCATAAATAAATAAAGATGTATTCGGGTGTACTCATGACTGACATGAGTGGTCACTAAAGAAATGTATCTTAACATTGGTAAAACAATAGCTCTTAAAACATTCCACCATCTAACATGGGTGGGTGTGATCCAAGTATTCAAATGAGTTCTCTGTTATGCTTATCTTTTATTCATGGATTTTGAGTAATCATACTAACATTTTACATTGCCTTTGGGTACACACAACATGACATAAGGTACTGTGGACTTTAATGCTAATATAATTTAATTCACTGCTTGTTTAGTGACTATATATGTATATTCCCCAAAAAGCTAGTTCTGCTCAAATCCTAAGTTTCTCGTAATTTCAGAATACCTCTGATACAAAAAAAAATAGGAATTGTGTAGATTAAGGGAATTTGCATAGCAATGTCTGTATCAAGCCTGCAGTGCATATTCTCATGGCATTCAGAGTATTTCATTTTTCTCTGGATAATTACCCTGACATTCAAGGGAATATTCATACATGTGGGTACATGTGTAGAATAATATTGGAGCATAACATCTTCAGTTTTAAGAATTAAGGCCAGGAACAGTTGCAGATACCTTAATGTTGAAAGCTATTTCTGTAAGCAAACATGGCTTCACAAATTTGTGTGACATCTTTAAAATATATGGCTGTAAGATTATTTAAATTTATGGCTGAGCTAGCCCATTTGCTAAAGCATTGGTCCCCATGAAAGCTCCAATAGCAGAAAAATATAAGGTGGACAGAATTGTTTTGAGTGAATAAAAAAATTCAGTACAAACGGTCAAACATCAGGACAAAAAATTAAGACATTAGATCAATATTACTGACACATCTGAGGAGGTCAAGTAAACATATAGGAAGCTGACACAAGTAAAAGTCACAATATGTTTATTTTCTTTTGTTGGTATAACACACAGCAGTATTGAGCAAACATTCACAAAAATTGCAAGCATATACAATCCAAGCAGAATTTAGCAGTGGGCATCACGGGCCACTGTACCATGAATCATGGTGCCAGAAGCAGCATTATGTAGCTGAATGTGGAATTAAAAGTTCCCATGGGGAAGTGCTACTAATTTTACTTTTTCTTCCAGAAGGTGCACTTTTTATCAGAGCTGGTGTACTTCACACGTTCTTAGTCCCCAAGATTAAAGAACTAGAAATCTCGTCAAGAAAAATTCAAATAAACCTGGATTCGAAGTCCTGCGTTAATAAGTTTGATATTGCTCCTTCTTTTATGTTGGTACAATTAAACTTTGCTTGGATAAAAATGTTCTTGGTAGCTGTACTGTTGCCTGCATAGACTGTATTCATTACATCATTTTTTTTAAGTTGTAAATTCAGAAGATAACTTTGAAAACATTAATTGCAATTCCTGCTCATAGCATTGGACGTTACATGTGCTGCAGCCTTTACTGGGCCCCAACATAAAATTAATCACTTCCACATTTATAAATCTCTTGGTCTCTTGGTCCTCCAATAGACCTTGTTGTGTGTGGAGAGGGTTTGGACATTAAAGGGTTCAAAGTCATCCACTGAGGACCTGGAATTGAACAACCAGACTACATGTTTTAAATCAAACTCATGTAAATTACTCTCAATATAATGCTATAAGGAATAGGATTAATTCAGGTAGCCAGTTCCACCTCGCTGCTTATTATGGTAGAGTAACAATTATACGTGGTAACGGTCCCCCCATCTCCCACCACAGTGTTTGTCTGGGGGTCGTCACTCAACCAGTCTGAACTTTACAGTGGTCACCCTCTAGGCTACAAAACCCACCTCAGCCTAGAATACCTCCATAGGTTCTGGAATTCCAAGAATGACGGACAGGCCTCCTCTCGCTGGCCACACAGCAGGCCATTTCTTAGCTGCAGGGCACAGGATGTGCTTTGTTGCATCGATTGTTTTGGGCAGGATTTCTTGTAGGATACCACCAAAGGTGTGGGAGCTTGCGGCAAATGGGGGTAGTTGGCCATCTTGCATAGCCATGCCTCTATGGCCATGCATACATAACAGTACAGACACCGCTATAATCCTGGCCCTACTTTATTAGAAATAATTCCTGGCATGGTATGTCACTAGAATATTGTAGCCTACTTGTCATCAGGTGGAACTATAGTGTCCACAATATCATCTACAAAAATATAGCCCTATTGGAGTTAATACTATAAAATCTTCACATAATGCAGGAACGTGTTTGTAAATTATTTTTAAGCCACAATATATTTTCTTCATCAATATGCAGACATGTATCCTCCTTGCATTTTGCGGGCAGCTATGGTATGATGGTGCCAAGGCACAAATTAAAATAATTTGGAATAAATTAAAGTTTGAGCAGGCTCAAAAAGAAGGGCGACGAATGCAAGTAAGCATAACTAATATGTACATTACTATATAAGGTCCGTTTATTAAAAGGCTATTATTGTGCAGACACATGCAAAGGTGGTTGGATTATTTTGTATGTTTATGGTGAAAACTGTTGCTTTCTTTTTCTACTGATGTGTCCTTGTGATAACTGAAAGTTACTATAAAGAAATAGATTAGCATGAACATACTGAGGAATGTAGAATGTTAATTGGCTATTTATGAGGAAATAACACACCCATGCAAAACAACTGTACTGGTGAATTTCAAGTAACGATTAATTAGTAAAAGATAATCAGGCACAAAAATAGCATTTGAGGATTTAATTTAATAGGATTGATAAAAGGTGTCATGAGGATAATCACTGACATAAAGACAAATAAAAAATAACAATAAAAATTCTTTCATTAGAAATTCGATATATGCAAATTATTATGTGTACAAATATTCCCAATGCTATGAAGGGAAGATGGTTTTCGTCTACGCGTTTCAACACATGGAAGATGTCTTCCTCAGGACGCTACCATCTTGTGACTAAAAATAGATAAAACATATTTGAGGGAACTGTTTATGTTTATGCTAAAATGTGCACATGATCAATACATCAGCTTAAGCTCTTGCATGCAGTACTCAATGAGAATGTCTTCCAGTTTGGCGATCACATGTACCTCCAAACTAAGGGCGTGAGCATGAGGGCAGCCATGGCTCCGTCAATAGCGAATATATACATGGCGCTATTTGAATCTAAACATATTTACAACGAAATGGCACCTTTTTCTGAGTCTGTTTCCCATTGGTACCGATATATCGATGACATCTTTTTTATCTGGACCAATGGGGAACAGACCTTGCAGGAATTTTTAACTTGGCTCAATCTTGCCGACACAAATCTCCGGTTCACTGCCCATATTGATCCTTCATGAGTGGAATTTTTGGACATTTATATCAGACACAATTCCAACAAACTTGAGGTAGATCTATACACCAAGCCGACGGCAAGGAATACTCTCCTTCATTTCACAAGTTACCATCCTAGGAGCCCGAAGGATAGTATTCCTTTCTCTCAATTCCTCAGAATAAGACGGAATTGCGCCACCTTGAAAGATTATGATTTTCAGTCAGTTATCATGAAGGAGAAATTCCTAGAACGAGGCTATCCTCATCGCCTCGTCTGGACAGCGTATAAAAGAGCACGGTTTTATGACCGAGATGCCTTACTCAAATCACAAAAACAAAAAGAGGTACCTAAGCTGGTGTGTATAACAAAACATTCCACTCCGGACGCCACTGTCAGACAAGTAATTAGTGCCAACTGGCACCTTCTGAATGTGGATGATACCCAGAAAAAACTAGAAAAACCCATGTTTGCACATCGCCGTAACAAAAACTTAAAAGATTTAATAGTTCGATCACGATACACCACTTCAATCAATAACCCCCTTCATACAAAAATCAATAGATGGAACACACCATGTAAGAGGTACCTCCCGATGTGGCTCATGCCAATCATGTGACAGCATTCTAACAGGAGAATCTTTTGTTTTTAATCATTTTAACATCCAGGCAAAGGAACTATGGACTTGCAATACACGCAACATAGTGTATCTAATCATATGCCCATGTAATCTGGGCTAAGTAGGGGAGACGTCGCGAGCAATGAAAACGCGACTGACAGAACATAGGTCTGCCATAAAAACACTGAAACATACAGCCCTGTAGTTAGTCATTTTTCTGAATTCAAACATACACCGTCAGATATTAGATGGCGTATTTTGGAAAAAATCCACATCCCCAACAACAACGGTGGAGATAAAATAAGGAAGAAAAAGGAAGTTTTTTGGATTTTTTTCCCTAGGCACTTTTACCAATAGGTTATACAACGAATTACCTTGGGAAAATGCCATCATTTAAAGCCTTTATCTTTTTCCCAAAAATCTACGTCCCTTTTTGAACACAAGCTGAAAACACTAACTCGATATTTTTTTAAGTAGTCTTATTTTATATAGTACGTGGGAATTTGATTATTTTTCATATTACTATGCATCCGCATTTCTCTTCAGAAAACCGTTCACAAGTACGGTCTTCACATTAATGGCCCCTATATAGATAAACCTCACATACTATGTGCCTCTTTCCGTTGTCCATACTTTTCAGACATACCCTAACAATAACACAATCAGTTGTGAACCATCACGGTATATCTCTTTAAGGATTTCATTTACCGCACCCTCTACCTATCAGACAACAGGATATATAAGCGTATCACCGGCACTTTTTCAGATTCGATTCATTCCACGAGGCAGTAGACGCCACGTCGTTGCGGTTATCATTACGCTCAGCTTTCCACAGATAACAAGCAAACAGTTCTCTGTCTGCGGCCCCAATATCAAGAGTCCAGGCATATTATCCAGAGCTTCTTTTAAAAAAAATCTTTTCGTTCTTTCTTTTTCTTTCTTCTGTATCGTTTAGGTATCCAACTTGCGTTTTCACGCTCTTATCAGCTCGACATTCCATCAATTTTTTAGCCCCTCCATGCGCTATATCAGGTAAATAAGAAATATATTTCTCCTCTGTTCTTATCTGACCGCACCCCCTACCTACCAAATAACAGGATATTTAAGCGTACCATCTTCACCATTTCAGATTTGTTTCTTTCCACGAGGCAGTGGATGCCACGCTGTTGTGGTAATCACTACGCTAAGCTTTTCACAGGTAACAAGCAAATAGCGCTCTGACTATTCTCCTAATATTGAGAGTCCTGGCATATTATTCTGAGCCTCATTTACAAAATATCCTCTGGTTTTTGCCTTTTTCCTTTTTAGAATCGTTTAGGTATCCAACCTGTGTTTTTACGTTCTCATCAGCTTGACTTTCCATCAATATATGAGTCATTCTATATGCGATATCAGGTAAATAAGAAATACATTTCTCTCCTCTTCTTATTTGCGGTGCGATTGCTGCATACATATTTCTGTTCTAACAAATATAGAATTACCAACAACCGGTATGCATTTAATTTTAGCAACTGGAGATATTTGAAGCCCCTGCTTGGCTAATTAACAGCTATTCCCCGGCCTTATTCACCCGCACAGTGCAGTGCCTGCCGATTGGGAACGAAAGATTACTCGAACAAAGGTAGACTAATATCGACCTTAATGAAAACTGTCCTGTACCCTAGTCACACATTATCAAAAAAGAGAATGTATTTAGTAATGAACACATTATAAACTGTATAAATTCTTGACTTCTTTCAGCCATTAAGCTTTTGCCAATTTTTAACTTTATCCGCCGCAACTCATGCTGTGATGATTTTTTGGCCTACGAAGTGATATTACAGCTCAACAGCTACCTCACAGGTATATCCTTTTTAAACATTTATGCTCCCGGGTTGGCAATTATTCCCTGTAGGTAGACGTGTATTTAACAACAACCGCATGCAAGAGACCAAATATCCCGTTAGTCATTTTTCAGTTCATGATTTTATAACCACATGTCCTCTTACTGAATCACTCTGATTGACTTAGACAGGCCGGACTTTTCATTTCAACACCAACACAATAGCTAATCTGTTGGCTTTTGACTTTCTATTGCGGGCTCATACAGAAAAAAAGACCTGGTGTAGAGACTCCGATTGGACCTGTCTCTACTCTGTTTCTTCTTTCAACATCTCAAAGCATCTATATATGGTAAGTATTCTCTTTTTTCTCTTCTGCTCTATGAATAATACAGCCAACCCCCATCACATCCATTTAAAAAAAGAGGAGCCTTTCTATGTTGTTATCGTTTAATAGTTAGAACACTTTAAAACAAGTAGGAAAAATAACTTCCAACTTAACAAAATAAATATGCCACTACCTGTCAGTGTGAGTCTAACTAGCCACTCTTATGGCATAAATATAGTCAATCTCAATTAGCTTTATTCAAAAGCAGCATAGATACCTTAAGAATTGGAAAACCTTTAAATAGGCGGGGAAAAAGGGAATTCTTCATTCAATAAAATAAAATAAAAACATATTCTTTGTCGGTTTGAGCTTAACCAGTCATCTTTGCTGCATAACTAATCTCCTATTTCTATTCTATTTTTCTTTTGATTCCTGTAAATCCTTTTTTGTCTTTTAGGTAAAATGTTTATTTTTTGTACAACCAGATGATATTGATGTGTGCCACTGTACTATATTTTACAATTAGCTTAGTACAATGAATTGCCATAAAGCGGTATATCATGTGATATTATCATTTCTCTGGCCAAAATGTTCAAGTTATATGCTTAAGCTGATGTATTGATCATGCGCACATTTTAGCATAAACATAAACAATTCCCTCAAATATGTTTTATCTATTTTTAGCCACAAGATGGTAGCGTCCTGAGAAAGACATCTTCCATGTGTTGAAACGCGTAGACGAAAACCATCTTCCCTTCATATCATTGGGAATATTTGTACACATAATAATTTGCATATATCGAATTTCTAATGAAAGAATTTTTATTGTTATTTTTTATTTGTCTTTATGTCATTGATTATGCTCATGACACCTTTTATCAATCTTATTAAATTAAATCCTCAAATGCTATTTTGTGCCTGATTATCTTTTACAAATTTTTCGTTACTTGAAATTCGCCAGTACAGTTTTGCCTGGGTGTGTTATTTTCTCCTAAATTGTTTGCCCTGACCCAGGAAATTTACCTTTATCAGGGGGTCCTTGTTTATTACATATTGATACCCACGGTGATTCCGTGTGGGACCTGTTCGTCTCCATATTTACTGTACCGCATGTCACACATTTATATTGTATTCATAGTCTGTTTTTTATAAATTATCCTATGCTTCTTCCTCTCTAATTTCTGTTTATCTTTTTTTAATTTTTTCTTACATACTGGTACTCTACCGACTTCTACATAAGATGGCCCAAATGCAGACCTTTGGGTTTTCTGATGAAGACTTTGCTACATTAGTAGGCACCAGTGTATCTTTCAGAAATAGTCTACCATTGAATCCCCAAAACAATAGTGAGATAAATAAACTATCCAACCTAAAGAAAAAATTAATCAGGATCGAGGCCCATGGTGAGTTCATGCTCAATTACTTAAAAGCTGGTTTCATTCCTATGGGATTAAGAGTTAAAAACATCCCCGGCCTCTTTGTAGATGTTAAATCCTTTCTTCAAAAATGGAGCATGATAGCCAGCAGATGCTCCCGCGATCTTATGATCCTGATCATAGCCACATCAAAAGAACTAGCTTCAGCTCTATCAAAAGAAATGGAGGAACTAGAAGAGAAAATAAAAAGATCAGCCACAATTGAAGAAGCCGATAAACACCTAGAGACAGTCAAAAAGGAAATTTTGTCCTTTATGGAATACCTAACCAAAAGGAAAAATGATAAATTCACGAAGGACAAGAGATTTTATACTCTTGAACGCACATATCCCTACCTAGGAGAAACCTTCTATAAAACAGATCAGCACCAAGTAGAACCTAACTATAATTATCAAAAAGTCAATACATTCTCAGACTCTTCAGACCCGGACTCCGATGGAGAAGGGAACCTCAATTACCATGAGGAAGGTCCATACAACCCCCAAAGTGGACGTAGAAACATGCGCCAGTCTTTTTTGGGGCATCGCGGTGCCAGACGCGGACGCCAAAGAGTCAGGTTCCAGTATCAATCGAGAGGCCATTATCAGAATCATCAGTATCCCCAGGAACCTCATCACTACATGGAGACCCGCAGCAAACATTACCAAAGACAATGGATGTAATACCCATTTTTAATCTATCAACACATAATCTATGTGCTGCGGATATGTCCCTTCTAACGAAAGGTTAGACATTTGTCCCTCATTCTAATGCTAATCTGTTTGAATTACACCAGGATATCCATTCTTTCTTTAGAAAGATTAGACTAAAAAAGTTCTTCTTAAATAGGGAAGAGATAAATAAAGAGGACAGAATAGAGAATATAGTGTCTCTGCCATCCACATTCACACCCACACTGGACCAGGTCGGCCCTGAAATGGCTATATTTGAAAAAGTGGTCCTGAATAAATTAGAACAAGCTCTTCGATTTATTCCCAAGCCCAGATACAACATCTCGAAAGAAGAATATACCTCTCTCAATGAATTGAAAAACAACAAATCCATTGTTATTAAGTGCAGTGATAAAGGAGGAGGCATAGTTCTCATAGACTCTATGAACTATGAAACAAACATGGTTAAAATGCTCAATGATCCCACCTTTTATAGAAAGATCAAAATCAACCCTACAGAAAGAGTAAATAAGACAATACATAAGGTAACAACAAAGGCTTTTAATACAGGAATCATCAATAAAAAAGAGTATGAATTTTTGAACAAATCAGAGAAAAAAGTGTCATGCATTTACGGAGTGCCGAAGATACACAAAAACCAACAGGACCCCCCCTTATCGTCCTATTGTTTCTACAATAGGCACTCCCACTGAAGCAGTTTCTAAATATCTTGACAATGTACTAAGGCCCTATATACCCTTGACACCGTCCTATATCAAAGACACAGGGGACATAATATCGAAGGTGGAACATCTTCCCTTTAACCAATATAGTGACCTTCTAGTCACTTTAGACGTTGAAGCATTATATAGTAATATTCCCCAATTAGAAGCCATAAATGCGACCATGTGGTTCATTGATGAATATTCCATACCATGTTCCAAACAATTCATTAATGAATGTCTATCAATAGTACTCAAGGAGAATGTCTTCCAATTTGGGGATCACATGTACCTCGAAACTAAGGGCGTGAGCATGGGGGCAGCCATGGCTCCGTCAATAGTGAATATATACATGGCGCTATTTGAATCTAAACATATTTACAATGAAATGGCACCTTTTTCTGAGTCTGTTTCCCATTGGTACCGATATATTGATGACATCTTTTTTATCTGGACCAATGGGGAACAGACCTTGCAGGAATTTTTTACTTGGCTCAATCTTGCCGACACCAATCTCCGGTTCACTGCCCATATTGATCCTTCATGAGTGGAATTTTTTGACATTTATATCAGACACAATTCCAACAAACTTGAGGTAGATCTATACACCAAGCCGACGGCAAGGAATACTCTCCTTCATTTCACAAGTTACCATCCTAGGAGCCCGAAGGATAGTATTCCTTTCTCTCAATTCCTCAGAATAAGACGGAATTGCGCCACCTTGAAAGATTATGATTTTCAGTCAGTTATCATGAAGGAGAAATTCCTAGAACGAGGCTATCCTCATCGCCTCGTCTGGACAGCGTATAAAAGAGCACGGTTTTATGACCGAGATGCCTTACTCAAATCACAAAAACCAAAAGAGGAACCTAAGCTGGTGTGTATAACAAAACATTCCACTCCGGACGCCACTGTCAGACAAGTAATTAGTGCCAACTGGCACCTTCTGAATGTGGATGATACCCAGAAAAGACTAGAAAAACCCATGTTTGCACATCGCCGTAACAAAAACTTAGCCCATGTAATCTGGGCTATGTAGGGGAGACGTCGCGAGCAATGAAAACGCGACTGACAGAACATAGGCCTGCCATAAAAACACTGAAACATACAGCCCCTTTAGTTAGTCATTTTTCTGAATTCAAACATACACCGTCAGATATTAGATGGCGTATTTTGGAAAAAATCCACATCCCCAACAACAATGGTGGAGATAAAATCAGGAAGAAAAAGGAAGTTTTGGGGATTTTTTCCCTAGGCACTTTTACCAATGGGTTAAACAACGAATTACCCTGGGAAAATGCCATCATTTAAAGCCTTTATCTTTTTCCAAAAAATCTACGTCCCTATTTGAACACAAGCTGAAAACACTAGCTCGATATTTTTTTAAGTAGCCTTATTTCATATAGTACGTGGGAATTTGATTATTTTTCATATTACTATGCATCCGCATTTCTCTTCAGAAAACCGTTCACAAGTACGGTCTTCACATTAACGGCCCCTATATAGACAAACCTCACATACTATGTGCCTCTTTCCGTTGTCCGTACTTTTCAAACATACCCTAACAATAACACAATCAGTTGTGAACCATAACGGTATATCTCTTTATGGATTTCATTTACCGCACCCTCTACCTATCAGACAACAGGATATATAAGCGTATCACCGGCACTTTTTCAGATTCGATTCATCCCACGAGGCAGTAGACGCCACGCCGTTGCGGTTGTCATTACACTCAGCTTTCCACAGGTAACAAGCAAACAGTTCTCTGTCTGCGGCCCCAATATCAAGAGTCCAGGCATATTGTCCAGAGCTTCTTTTAAAAAAATATCTTTTCGTTCTTTCTTTTTCTTTCTTCTGTATCGTTTAGGTATCCAACTTGCGTTTTCACGCTCTTATCAGCTCGACATTCCATCAATTTTTGAGCCCCTCCATGCGCTATATCAGGTAAATAAGAAATATATTTCTCCTCTCTTCTTATCTGACCGCACCCCCTAGCCACCAGATAACAGGATATTTAAGCGTACCATCTTCACCATTTCAGATTTGTTTCTTTACACGAGGCAGTAGACGCCACGCTGTTGCGGTAATCACTACGCTAAGCTTTTCACAGGTAACAAGCAAATAGCGCTCTGACTATGCTCCTAATATTGAGAGTCCTCACATATTATTCTGAGCCTCATTTACAAAATATCCTCTGGTTTTTGCCTTTTTCCTTTTTAGAATCGTTTAGGTATCTAACCTGTGTTTTTACGTTCTCATCAGCTTGACTTTCCATCAATATATGAGTCATTCTATATGCTATATCAGGTAAATAGGAAATACATTTCTCTCCTCCTCTTATTTGCGGTGCAATTGCTGCATACATATTGCGGTTCTAACAAATATAGAATTTCCAACAACCGGTATGCATTTAATTTTAGCAACTGGAGATATTTGAAGCCCCTGCTTGGCTAATTAACAGCTATTCCCCGGCCTTATTCACCCGCACAGTACAGTGCCTGCCGATTGGGAACGAAAGATTACTCGAACAGAGGTAGACTAATATCGACCTTAATGAAAACTGTTCTGAACCCTAGTCACGCATTATCAAAAAGAGAATGTATTTAGTAATGAACACATTATAAACTGTTTAAATTCTTGACTACTTTCAGCCATTAAGCTTTCGCCAATTTTTAACTTTATCCGCCGCGACTCATGCTGTGATGATTTTTTGACCTACGAAGTGATATTACAGCTCAACAGCTACCTCACAGGTATATCCTTTTTAAACATTTATGCTCCCGGGTTGGCAATTATTCCCTGTAGGTAGACGTGTATTTAACAACAACCGCATGCAAGAGACCAAATATCCTGTTAGTCATTTTTCAGTTCATGATTTTATAACCACATGTCCTCTTACTGAATCACTCTGATTGACTTAGACAGGCCGGACGTTTCATTTCAACACCAACACAATAGCTAATCTGTTGGCTTTTGACTTTCTATTGCGGGCTCATACAGAAAACAAGCATTTACAATGCAACGGTTTCGCCTTTGGAAAAGTTAGAGCTATTGGCATTGTAAATGACAAACTTTTTATTTATGTGTTGGTTTTGAAAACAGATAAATAAATGGCATTGTCATTTACAATGCCAATAGCTTACTCTGTCGCAAATGCGAGACGTATTGCATTTGCACACACACACACCACACAAGAGCCCCCCACACACACCACACAAGAGCCCGCCACACACAGCACACAAGAGCCCCCCACACACACCACACAAGAGCCCCCCACACACACCACACAAGAGCCCTCCCACACACACCACACAAGAGCCCCCCCACACACACCACACAAGAGCCCCCCCCACACACACACGCAAGAGCCCCACACACACTTGCAACTGCTATTATAATCACATTAAATGCACGATCGTGTGTAACTTTTATGTGTTCATCGTGCAAAACCCTGCTGGCAAGCATTGTGTTGTGCATTAGAGAATGTCATGCAACAGGGTCAGATGCGCCAAAGGTACTCGAAACATTTGGAGAAACAACAGAACGAGTATGGTTTTCCGACAGACAGCAAGATATCTTCAATTAGCTCGAAGTGTATTTGTAACGAAACATCGTGTCAGAGTACAGAAAAACACATTTTATTGCATGTTATTATTCACATTCTGTTGCATGTTGTTATTCACAGCGGATCCAATGCAACAGTCAGCCAAAAGTGTATTTAAAAAAAAATAAACTTGCACAACATCACAATGTAAAAAAAAGCTACACATCTTAAAGGACGGATTCGTTATGCCCTGGATTACAAAAAATCTTCTATTAGTAGAGGTCTTGGCGTCTCGTCATTCTGATTTTCTGAAAAGGATATTTGAATTGGGCTATTTAAAGTGCTTTCTCGAGTCTACTGTTAAAAACGGACACCATAAGAAATTCAGACTAGGCCTGTAGTAAAGCTCCGACTCAAAAATTGCCCGCAAATGGAAAGAAAGAATGTTAATCAAGGTTACCACCGGATCATTTACTGAGTTGACATTCACTCCAGTGGTGCATATGGGTGGCCAAGAATATGACCAGGAAAAGAAACAAGTGGTAGTCAAGAGCAAGAGAGATCCACAGATTTACTGTGATGTTCGACTGTCTGTGGGAGTGAGGTGCTTATAGTTGTGCTTTTGTCAATATGGGCTCAAAAAGCCAGCTGGTATAGTGCTACAGGTCAAAATGCCAAATGTTCTTAAAATGCAATACATGACATGGAGACAGTACCGTCTCTAGAGGTGAAGTTTAGGAGGTAGGCCACAGATCAAACTAGCAGGCAATCTACAAAGGATAATTGTAATTACTGCTGCGGTCACATGTAGTTTGTTTATCCTACGGGCCCGGCCCCCTGCTGGCGTCCTGTAGAGAACCTTTGCACTCCTCTTCGTTTCACACTCAGCGTAGCTATTCATCTTTCCTCTCCACGTCTTCCAAAAACGATATTCGCCATGGTTCGGGCACTAATAATCTAATTTTAGTACGGGCTGCCCCGGTTGTTTATCATGTATTGCCTCTTTCAATAAACAGAATCCATCGAACACACTTTCTAGGAAGATATACGTGTCACACGTGCTGCTCAGACACGACGAGGCTGCTGAAGGAGAGGGGGGGGTGGACTCTAAACCCTTACCCTGTAAATTTTCCTCCTGCGACATTGGCCCCTCGGTTTGCGACATGCTGCTGTCCCGTCTAGAGCTCTCTCCTTCGGCAGCTTGTCCTGCTGCTCCTAGCACGACTTCTAAGTTCTTTTTGTGTGTGTCTGTTAACAAAGCTGCCTCTGTTGTTGTTATTGTCTGCACTGCAATTTACTGCTAAAGTGACGCGTGTCCAGGCTGTGACTTGATTGGCTCTTCATGGATTCCGCCTACCACTGACGCGAAAACAGACGAGCGCAGCATGGCGGATCTGGGCAGTTCAAGGAAAAAATGGACCGGATTTCTTGATGTTTGTGACCCGGAGGATAATGCATGGGGGCGTTATACATCAATATATGTCCACAAATAAAAGATGACTGAAAATTTAACGACGAGTGCACTATTGAAAAGTGTTTATTCGAGCATATTACGCGAAATGTAGACACGGAAGCGGGAGGGGGGCGGGAAAGACACGGACAGCGGGGGGCGGGGGGGAGGGAAAGACACGGACAGCGGGAGGGGGGAAGGAATGCACTCACCTGGACTTCTTCCGGCGGCCGTGGTCGGCATGAAATGAGGAAAACAAACACCCAAACAAAAAAAAAAAAAACTCCGCCCACAGCCCAATGACGATGCAAAAAGGGTGGAGAGGGAAAAAAATGCAGGAACGCCCACGAATCTGGTCCGGCCATGATGGACAGATCTCAGTTCCAATGGCTAGCCTCCATTTATGGAGCTAGCCAATGGAACAGAGGGCGGATTCAAGTCCCCCATACTGCAAAACTAAAGATTTCTCCTGGGGCGGAGCTAGGAGCTCCGTGCCCCAGGCGAAACCTAAAAAGACCTGGTGTAGAGACTCCGATTGGACCTGTCTCTACTCTGTTTCTTCTTTCAACATCTCAAAGCATCTATATATGGTAAGTATTCTCTTTTTTCTCTTCTGCTCTATGAATAATACAGCCAACCCCCATCACATCCATTTAAAAAAAGAGGAGCCTTTCTATGTTGTTATCGTTTAATAGTTAGAACACTTTAAAACAAGTAGGAAAAATAACTTCCAGCTTAACAAAATAAATATGCCACTACCTGTCAGTGTGAGTCTAACTAGCCACTCTTATGGCATAAATATAGTCAATCCCAATTAGATTTATTCAAAAGGCAGCATAGATACCTTAAGAATTGGAACACCTTTAAATAGGCGGGGAAAAAGGGAATTCTTCATTCAATAAAATAAAATAAAAACATATTCTTTGTCGGTTTGAGCTTAACCGGTCATCTTTGCTCCATAACTAATCTCCTATTTCTATTCTATTTTTCTTTTGATTCCTGTAAATCCTTTTTTGTCTTTTAGGTCAAATGTTTATTTTTTGTACAACCAGATGATATTGATGTGTGCCACTGTACTATATTTTACAATTAGCTTAGTACAATGAGTTGACATAAAGCGGTATATCATGTGATATTATCATTTCTCTGGCCAAAATGTTTAAGTAATATGCTTAAGCTGATGTATTGATCAAGTGCACATTTTAGCATAAACATAAACAGTTCCCTCAAATATGTTTTATCTATTTTTAGCCACAAGATGGTAGCGTCCTGAGGAAGACATCTTCCATGTGTTGAAACGCGTAGACGAAAACCATCTTCCCTTCATATCATTGGGAATATTTGTACACATAATAATTTGCATATATCGAATTTCTAATGAAAGAATTGTTATTGTTATTTTTTATTTGTCTTTATGTCATTGATTATGCTCATGACACCTTTTATCAATCTTATTAAATTAAATCCTCAAATGCTATTTTTGTGCCTGATTATCTTTTACTAATTTATCGTTACTTGAAATTCGCCAGTACAGTTGTTTTGCCTGGGTGTGTTATTTTCTCATAAATTGTTTGCCCTGACCCAGGAAATTTACCTTTATCAGGGTGTCCTTGTTTATTACATATTGAATGTTAATTGGCCACAACGATGGCCTGGTTTGGGGATATCCCTTTAGTGTAAAACATATGTAGATCAATTTTCTATAGATGTTTCAGGTCAAGTAACATATTTGACACGTTTGAACTTTTACATTAGTTCAATTATCATACTTGATTTTTCCTTGTCATTGCTATTATCTGATTTTGAAAAGTAATTTCCTTCATGTTTTTTATTAGTGTACTTCGCTTTATACCTATGGGAGCATTTGCATATTGATTGTGTGAACATTCACCAGAATGCATTAAAGGCTTAAAATAAAAGTGGAACTGCTGTGTGTCCCTTTCTATCTGGAAACTGGGTTATATGGCGGCCCTCTTCAAGATCAAATTGGTCAAGGGGCAGTGTGGGTGAGCCAACTGCCCCTCTGAAGTGATGTACTTGTTGTGCTGAGGCATGGCCAGGTGGAATTAAAAACCCAAAGTCTTCAAGGCAGGTTCACTTTCTATATCCTCTTCTATCGGGCTCATTCCATAGTCTAGGCCGATCAGAGAAAACGAGATTTTTAAATATCTTAGGCTCAGTACCAGTCTTGAAGGGGGCATCAAATTCCAAAGTCCATGCCGTGCTCAGACGTCTCGCAGATGCTATTCTGCACCATTCTGAGATGGCACAGGGGCCACATAAAAAACAAAAAATTTGAATTTATTGAAAAATGCTTTCGGCCAACAATGCAAAAACATAGCTGCCTTTTTTACAAGCCTTTTTAAAAGAAAAAAAGTAATTGAAGCAGACAAAAAGAGGACTAAAATTACGACTGTCCCATAAAATACATTGAAATAAGATGGAAAATCTTTTGCCTCCAAAATCTTTGTGTTCTGAAGAAATTTCTTTCATGTAAAACGTACAAATCTTCTGTTTCCTGCCAGGTCTTTAACTGATAGGAGTTTTATGTGACTATCTCAACTCTTCCTTAAATATAAACCAGTTCGTTTTGTTGTATGGCCTGAAAGGTCGCATAGGAGGAAAATATTTACTCTGCTGGTTTTTCAACCTGTTCTCTGCATAAGATCCTGGCGTTTGTATGAGTCCTCACCTTGTAGCAATTGTAAAACAGCGTGAAGTGCTGCATGTCCTCTCCTGCACAACATGGGCATTTATCTGAAGCGGCAGAGTTTTTTCTGTTTTTGATGTCATTCAGCAGCAGGCTACCTCCGCTTGCCAGGGTAAAGAGCCTATTTTCTCTGTGGTTTGTTAGCAGAATAAGTTGTTGTTGGCATTCTGAGAAGGACCAAACAACATGCATGGATCCTTGGGTATAGATTTCTGAGAGCAACCAATTTCTGATTCAGGTTTAAGCTTGAAAATCAAGACCTGAGGATGTATTACATAACGTGCCCTGGGGGCGCAATGGCTGTGCCCACTTTGTGCGCCCCGGGGCACTTTGGTATTATAAAAGGGGGCGCAGATGCTTGTGCGTCCACTTCTATAATACTGATAGCACTGGTGCACTTAAAGCACCAGCGCTATCAACAGAGGGTGTTCCTTCATTTGCATTGGGATGTGCCCTATGTAAATGAGGGAATTACTTTGACTCTGCACCCCCGCCATATTACAGATGCTGGCGCAGAGTCAAAGAAGTCCTGAGGAGGCACACTGACAGTGCACCATTAAAAAGGTGGCACTCTGTCAGTGCGCCCCCCGAGAGCAGAACTCGGCAGTGGGTAAAGGGTGTCCCATGGACCCCCCTAGACAGCCCCTTGCAGGCAGGTACAGTCACTGACTGCACCCGCCTGCAAGGGGATCTCTAATCCCCTGTGAAAGTGTGAAAACACGGTGAAGCTGCTCCGTGTTTTCACATGAAGTTTGCGGCTGCCCCCGGGGCAGTGCATTCACCATAATGGGGCGCATTGGCATTGTTTGCGTCTGGCGCACCTTTTCAAAGATGCGAACAATGCCAAATACATAATACAGCCCCTGGTAGACTAGATCATTGACCAGCATTCTAAGTATTTTAGGCTCCTCTTATTTTGTAGGGACCATTTGGCAATTGGTATTTATTAGGAGTAGCTGAGGTCCGATTTCATGGCCACTGCTAAACCCTTGATGATAATTCGAGCATTAATTTTAAGAATTTCCTCTCGTGGCAGCCTACTGTTTGTGGGTTTATCCAGCCTCCACAACTCAGTTCTGTATGAGATTTTGCTTCCAACTTTGGCCTGTAAGACTTTGCTGATGTAATTAGAAAAACAATAACTGTGTTTATACACTATCCTCAAGATGGGATTTACGGTGGCTTCAGATTTCCCGTTAAATATGAGTTTTCCATTTTAGGGTTCTCTCTGTTATTACCCCAAGGTATTTAATGGATATGACTTCTTTCACTCTTGTTTCATTTTTTTAAATATGATTCTTCTTTTCACACTTTGTTCTAAAAGTAATGATTTTGGTTTTCCTTGTGTTGATTATTAAGTTATTTGCCTTTTCGATATTCTTATATAGCTGTAAATTGGGCTTGCAGGCCATTTGGGATTTTAGATATCAAAATAGAATCTTTGGCATAGGGATCGTAAAGTTGTTTATTGTTGGAATGTCGATTTCTGACCCCTTGGTACAGATCTTTTGCATTAAGGGAGAACAAGAGGGATGCCAAAAGTCAACCTTGCATGACTACTCTACGGATGTATAGTATTTTGCTGATGTTCCCTTTTTGATTGAGTCTCATCTGGACGGAGGTTCCGGTGTACAGCAAATGGACTAATGTTTGAAATCTTAAGATGATGCCCAAAATAATCGTTTTTACCAGAGGAAATTATTTAAAAACAAGTTGAAAGCTGATGAGAAATCTAAAAGCTCCATAAATAGGGGCTTTTTTATAGTTGTGCTAAACTTGTAATTTAAATTGAACATTTTTAATTTATATGCCGAAAGATGGAAATGTGGTCTATCGTAGATAGTCCATCTCTGTAGCCTCCTTTTATGGATGAAAGGATGTTTTCATTTGCGACCCACTCATCTAGGGCCTTCAGAATCCATTGAAAAAATATTTTGCAGTCTATCTCTATTACACTGATTGGTCTCTAGAATTCATTACCTCCCTTCTGAGATAGTGGCACAATGATACTATTTAGTCAAGAATCTGGATAACTGGTTATGAATACGATCTCTTTAAAGACTTTTAAAAGTATTTCACACCACCAGTCTGGATCAGAAAGAAACACCTCTGGTTGTATCATGTTAGGTCCCATTGTTTTGCTTTTGTGGAGGCCTTGTAATGCTTACTTCACTCTGTCTTTAGGAATGGCCTCTAACAGGGTGACAGTTTGTACCCCGTTTATTGCTCTCACTTTGGTGTTCTGGAGAGGTGTTCTTGTGCAAGATCATCTGTAGTATTAAAGATGGCAGTGAAATGTGCTACCCATGCTTCTTCTGGGCTTTTTACCTCTAGTAATATTTTTCGTGCTTCCAAACCGTTTGTCCTGTTCCAGGGGAGTTTTTTCTAACTACTGCCACTTTCTATTTAACAAATTAACTTTACTCCTGCAGATTAAGGATGTATAACAGGATGTTGCTGTCCTTATCCTATGTCCTGTCCTGAGGAGTTTGCAGACTACTGTTTTTACTTCTGTTTTCATGGTCTTACATTCTCCATCATATCACCCATCTTTCAAGATAATTTTTGCTACATAAATTTTTTGCACGTTATTGAAACAATTTAAGGCAATGATTTCAGTAATGTATCATAAAGTGGTAATTTAACTTGTGCAAGCGGAGCCCCTCAGTATCCACTTTTGAAGTTCAAAAACCATGAGTACAGACACACTACACAATAGTGTGACCTTTTTAAGAAAGTACAGTGTCAACATCTATACACTTAACTTAAGGACTATGAATTGGTACAAGAGCTGCCGACAGCACAGTTTAGGGTTTGTGAGCAGCAACCTCCATTTCATATTTCTGAGCTATGATGTCTGCTGCTTCTGCACCATCATGGAGAATTCCCAAGTTAAGTGTATTGCAGTGCTTTTTCTTTGTAAAAACAGGTCCACAGGTCCATTCTGCACCCATGCACTGTGTTCATTAATGGCCACAGAGAAACAGAAGTAAATGGGTCTGGTACACCAGTCCATATGCTGTCCGGAGTGGCACTGGAAGAAGCTAGTACCATGTTTAACATCTACACTTCCAGGAAACCAGTGCACACCATATCTTGCTCACCGGAGGATTGATGATAGCAGTAAATGGACAAAAGAGATGAAAACAAGTTGCTTGATAAATTGGGATGATAAGAGGGACCAGCAGTTATATGTACCTCTACCTCCTAAAAGGAAACTTAACAAATTGCAATGGCACTTGGGAATAACTTGTTTGCCAGTCAGGGTTCCCACTCAAGTAGCAAGTCAAACAGATCTGACAACACTCTTTAATGATATTCGTGCCAGGCCAGCACAATATAGAATACAGTATTCCCTGTCTCTTGGCCACAGACTTCCCTGACAAAGAGTCAGGAGAGGCACTTGCAGGTAATAGCGTTGGGGTGATAGGGCTGGGTTGGGGGGGGAGGGGATTTGACAGACACCCACAAGGGAAAACTAAATAAATAATTAATTTTTCCTCATAGTCATCTGTCGAAATTCCCCCACCACTCTTACACGCAAGACGAACAACATTGGGTTTATCTAAGAAGAAGGATGGGGAGGACAAGGAAGGAGAGCAGCCATGGTGAGGAGGAGGCAGCCACAGCAGGTAAGTGCCTTTTTTATGACTTTATAATTACTTTGGGAGGTGGAGGGAGAGTAGTGGAGCGGAACAAAGTTCCACAGAGCTGTTTTCCAACTCTGTGGAACTTTGCGTAGAGGCACTACGCCTGCTCAGCCGACCGTTACTAATAACCATACTGACTATTGTTCTAAACTGTTTCTATGAAGAGCAGGGGGTAATGCTTGCTTCACCAATTTCACAACATGCAGACTACAATGAAGATAAAACAAGACGGGAGGCGGCCTGGCAAACAAAATCTCTTTTTACATTGTCATACCAGTATTTTAATGAGGCAAGCTTTCAGTTTTTGACTTTTGAAGTGTAACAAAAGGTTGAGGAATCTTTAAACAACAATGATGTGAAATTTTTAAATACTACCCAGGAGAAATTACTTTTTATAGCTGAAGCACAAACTACCATAAAACAGAAATGTCTTGACCTGCTGAGAGTTAATCTTGAACTCCTCACTGGGTCCAACACAAACCTTTCAGGAAGTGCTAAAATCGTGTTGTCAGAGTAAGGCACTGATGACACTTAACAGACATTGGGGCACATGCATCATCATAAGGAATTGCGATTCCTTAATAACTATATTTTTTAAATCACTATTTAGGAATCGCAGTTTCTAATGCATGTAGGAACTGCTACAAAAATTGGGATTCCTACATATTCCTTAATTGTGAATCGCAAATTGCGATTCACAATTAAGGAACAGCTTCCCAGTCATTCCTATGGGTCTTGAGGCCCGTAGGAATGAATGGGAATTGCATGGCAATTTGCAAGTACCAAATAGGTACTCACAAATTGTGCATGCAATTTCAAGGGTGCAAGGGTGCCAAAAGGACACCCTGAGGCACCCCTGAAATTACCATGTGACCACATGTTGCGCACACACATGCCCCAAGGGCGTGTGTGTGTGTGTAACATGGAACTTTGAAAAATGCACTTTGATGGTAATTTGCGATCCCTAATTGCAAAATCGCAATTTAAAATTGCATCATGCATTGCATTGAGGGAATCGCAATTTGATTTGATTTGACCTCTGCGATGGAGCAGATGCTAACCACTAACACAGTAGCATGTTGGTGACACGGGTGTGGAGGAGACAGAGGGGTCAACCAGCAGGAGTGGCTCCAGCACACCTGTACCAGAGGTGCGCAGGAGCGTCAGGCGCAGCCATGCTGAGTCAGGCCCCAGCCGAGATATTGAAACCCAGGCAAATCCATCCCGCAATGTAGTGCATGGGCGTAAGCACTGAACAATGCCGCAGATCCACAGGACTGCACACAGTGACGGCAACTGAGCACAAGCAGTCATGGACATGGACATTGATGGGCAATGGCTTTTCCTATGTAATGATGGTGTAGTGAATATTAAACTACACTCGTCAAACACTATACCTGTCTATGTGTCATACATTACCTAGAAATATCGACGTGTAATTTCTGTCCGTCTCAATCTTCCATCTGTTGCTGCTGGTCCTGTTGCTTGGGGGTCTGCATGTTCTTGGTCATCATCAATGTCCTCGTGATGTGTCACCTCCACCTCTGTGCCTTCTTTGGTGGCAAGATTGTGCAACATGGCACAGGTTACTATTATCTTGCAACACAGGATGGGGGTGTACTGTCGTGCACCCCCACTCTTGTGGAGGCAACGGAACCTGCTCTTGAGGAGTCCAAATGTTCGCTCCACTACGTTGCGAGTTAACCTGTGTGCCACATTGTAACGCCTTTCACCTCTGTTAGTTGGGTTCAGGTATGGTGTGAGCACAAAGGAACGCAGGGCATATGCACTATGGCCTAGGAGGGAATGAGAGGTCCATGAGTTACATACACATGACACATACATCTGCCATTCATTTCATGGTGTGTTACACGTATTTACCTAGCAGATATCCATCTCCAAAATCTCCAGCAACAAGCCGTGTGTATATTCCGCTGTTCTTGAATATGTAAGAGTCGTGAGTGCTCCCAGGAAATTTGGCCACTATGTCTGTGATGATGTTGCCAGCATTCCATATCACCTGCACATTGATGGAGTGCGTTGACTTACGATTTCTGTAGATGTGTTCAGTAGCTGCAGGTGGGCATAGTGGGATGTGGGTGCCATCTATGCAGCCTATCACATGCGGGAAGTGTGCCAGTCCATAGAAGTCAGTTTTTGTTTTAGCGAGTTCCGCAGGTGTGTCAGGGAACCGGATGTAATGTTGCATTCTCTGCGTCATGGCATTCTGGAACTCCTTGAAAGAACGGGACAGACTGTTCTGGGACACACCACCTACTGCAGCAATCACACTCTGGTAGCTCCCAGAGGCAAGCAGGTGTATGCTACAGAGCACCTGCACATGGGGTGGGATGGTGTGGGCCCTGGGTGTTGGGTGATCCTGGTATGGGTGGCGGTCCCTAATTAAGTCCATGATGGTTCTGGGGTGTAGCCTCTACCTCTGAAGTATCTCAGGCTCAGTCAATTGGAACAGGGTGAACCTCTGCCTGTACACCTGCTCCTCCCTTCTCCATTCCCTCTCACCTGCAGCCTGTAGCCTTTGCCGCCTCGTAATTACATAGAATGCCGCCATTATTCCAACACTGTTGCATTTTGGGCCCGTTTTTATAACCTGCACCTGGTTACCACCTGCTTTCAGTCCATGGTAAATACCGACTCTTAAATACCGAATATCATTAAATTCTGTATTTTTGGCCTTTCCTACATCTCGATGGGCATTTTTTACGAATTCTTATTTACCGATTCGGTAAATGAGATCTCGGTAAATAAGGAATCGGTAAATACCGATTCGGAAAATATGGACTCGGTAAATACTGATTCGTATTTGCCGATTCAGTACATTTTTGACACCTACATCTCATTTTCCGAATACCGGTCTGTAACGGCTGATTTTACCGATTTTCGGCCGTTACCGACCGGTATTTGCCTACATTCATCTGGCCCTAAGTGAGTTAACATATAATTTGTGTATTCTATACCTGTTCACTATGTTGTTTTGAATCATTTTCAGCTTATTTAACTCCATGCGTGCGGCTCATTTTCCCGCTGTGCGCTGAAGTTTGTAAAAACGCGCGGTTCATGACGAGCTCAGCTCGTCATGAGCGTACGAGAGGTGTACCTCATGACGAGCTGAGCTCGTCATGAGCGTCGAAGGGGTTAACTATTATGTGCTCCCATGATTGTATGTCAGAATATCGATGGCAAAAATATTGATCTGCTAAAATGTTCTAGCCAAAATATTACAACCACTATATTGTGAAGGAAACTATTGGTGTTTATTTTTCATTCTTAACACGTCTCTGTGGCTTGAAAATGTATATATCATACATGGCCATTGCATGCCGGACCACATGATGTCCTGCCAGGCACTCAGACTAAGCATAAACTACAAACTGAATAACTACCTGAATCAGTGTTTGAGAAACTTGATGGCCAAATTAAACTTGTGTTCCTTTCTATAGCTTAAAACAATAAAGAAATTCAGTTTGTTTGGCAATGTTTGATATTCCTGTAACTAATCGAGTCCCATATAACTAATGGCATAAATAATTCTCCACGATTAGTAAAACAACTAGCAGACAAACAGCATGACATATGTAACATCCACAAATCCATATGGATGCCAAAATCGCAGTGATGTAACGTTTCCCAAATAACCCAAATGCAGCGTGATCTCACCTCAAAAAGTGAGCAGTTGCATGACAAATTTTCAAGTGATGTATATCGCAAAAAGCATGGAAACAGCATGACAAACTGTGAAACGTACGTATGATGAACTCTACTCCCACGGAACAGCATGCTACTCATCAGCAAAGTGCCTCAGCTCATCATCAGTGGTTGTAAGCACTTTATAAATACTCATACCTCCCCATACAAATGATAATATGTAAGCAGCGCATTGGACTTTTAAGTAATCCAAAGGTTCTCACTCTTGTGTTGCATATCCTGATGTGTGCAAAATTCAAATTTTTCTTTGTATGCTGAAAGATTGTAGGTTAGCGCATACGAGTGAGGGCTTCAAAGGGTAAGCAGTGTCATTCTTTAAAGCAGTTATTCACTCTATCAACAGTCTTTCCTCTTCTATCACAAAAATCGAGCTCTCCACAACCACCCTCAGGGACTTTCAATGTCTTCCCATTGAACCAAGGAAAAAATGATTCACGCACCCCACTCTGTAGCAAACAAACCTCCTAAATGACTCAGGATGCCAAAGAGATTTAGGAATAGAACCCCACTGCTCATCGAAACCCTGAAACATAAATGCTCTCGAGCACTTAAGCACAACTTTTCTAGTGCTGCTGCATCCACACGACACGCCATAGATGCTGATCTAGAACAGCTCCCCCCTCCCCCTCAAGGAGTTTGGAAAAAATAAAAACGTGTCTTCTCCACTGACCCCTATATGGCGGGGCTCCTATCTAAATGAAATACGCTTCCCCATCTGACTCTTTAAATGTTTCCATGCTCAACCCATTACTTTCTATGGATTTTTTGTTTTCCTTGCTATGATGTACTTTCTTTTCTTCTCCTTGTTCTTTGTAAGGCACCTAGAGCTAGGCAAGGCATAATAAGGCCTCACGGTGATGAAACGCTATACAAAATTTCTAACTAACATAAATAAATAAAGATGTATTCCGGTGTACTCATGACTGACATAAGTTATCACTAAAGAAATGTATCTTAACATTGGTAAAACAATAGCTCTTAAAACATTCCACCATCTAACATGGGTGGGTGTGATCCAAGTATTCAAATGAGTTCTCTGTTATGCTTTTCTTTTATTCATGGATTTTGAGTAATCATACTAAAATCTTACATTGCCTTTGGGTACACACAACATGACATAAGGTACTGTGGACTTTAATGCTAATATAATTTAATTCACTGCTTGTTTAGTGGCTATATATGTATATTCCCCAAAAAGCCAGTTCTGCTCAAATCCTAGGTTTCTCGTAATTAAAATAGGAATTGTGTACATTAAGGGAATTTGCATAGAAATGTCTGTATCAAGCCTGCAGTGCATATTGTCATGGCATTCAGAGTATTTCATTTTTCTCTGGATAATTCCCCTGACATTCAAGGGAATATTCATACATGTGGGTATATGTGGAGAATAATATTGGAGCATAACATCTTCAGTTTTAAGAATTAAGGTCAGGAACAGTTGCAGATACCTTAATGTTGAAAGCTATTTCTGTAAGCAAACATGGCTTCACAAATTTGCGTGATATCTTTAAAATATATGGCTGTATGAATATTTAAATTTATGGCTGAGCTAGCCCATTTGCTATAGCATTGGTCCCCATGAAAGCTCCAATAGCAGAAAAATATAAGGGGGACAGAATTGTTTTGAGTGAATAAAAAAATTCAGTACAAACGGTCAAACATCAGGACAAAAAATTAAGACATTAGGTCAATATTACTGACACATCTGAGGAGGTCAAGTAAACATATAGGAACCTGACACAAGTAAAAGTCACAATATGTTTCTTTTCTTTTGTTGGTATAACACACAGCAGTATTGAGCAAACATTCACAAAAATTGCAAGCATATACAATCCAAGCAGAATTTAGCAGTGGGCATCAGGGGCCACTGTACCACGAATCATGGTGCCAGAAGCAGCATTATGTAGCTGAATGTGGAATTAAAAGTTCCCATGGGGAAGTGCTACTAATTTTACGTTTTCTTTCAGAAGATGCACTTTTTATCAGAGCTGGTGTACTTCACACGTTCTTAGTCCCCAAGATTGAAGAACTAGAAATCTGGTCAGGAAAAATTCAAATAAACCTGGATTTGAAGTCCTGCTTTAATAAGTTTGATATTGCTCCTTCTTTTATGTTGGTACAATTAAACTTTGCTTGGATAAAAATCTTCTAGGTAGCTGCACTGTTGCCTGTATAGACTGTATTCATGACATCATTTTTTTTAAGTTGGAAATTCAGAAGAAAACTTTGAAAACATTATTTGCAATCCCTGCTCATAGCACTGGACGTTACATGTGCTGTAGCCTTTACGGGGCCCCAACATAAAATTAATCACTTCCACATTTATAAATCTCTTGGTCTCTTTGTCCTCCAATAGACCTTGTTGTGTGTGGAGAGGGTTTGGACATTAAAGGATTCAAAGTCATCCACTGAGGACCTGGAATTGAACAACCAGACTACATGTTTTAAATCAAACTCATGTAAATTACTCTCAATATAATGCTATAAGGAATAGGATTAATTCGGCCTGCCCAAATCTCCTGAATAAATGAAGGCGAGCCAGAATCATACACAATGAGAAAGCAATACAAAACAGCAGCATTAGTATTTTATGTCCTGAAATCTCTCTCCTATAACCCATAGTCATTTAGCAAAATTCAATTTAAGAATGCTCATTCACTTTAAATGGATAAAACATGATAAACAGGGCCAATTTAGTGAATATATGTCAGTTTATCAAGTCTTTAGGAAATTAAGTGCATCAATAGAAGAAGAAGAAAGGGAGGAAAAAAGAAGAAAGGGAGAAGGAAGAGGAAAAAGGTGGAGAAAGGAAAAAGAAAATAAATGGACTCAAACCTAGAACCCTCAGGTCTCCATGCCTTCACCATTAAATACTCACCCAATCTATCCAAAAATGTAGCTAAAAAGTTCAAACATCGGCTGCTCAAAACCCACCCAGTAATACTTATCTCAGATCCATATTTTTGCGCCAACAAGGGTATACTAACTAATGACTACAGAAGAAGAAGTGGGCGGTGCACAAGGGGATATTTCAAAGTTCAAAGAATGAATTTAAAGCACGGATGGGTGCTCTCCAGGGAGACGGTCTCGCTAGGCGTCTGAAAATATGATAAATCTGTGTATGCAATAGCTTGCAAATACATCCCCTGCGTGAGGCACTCCTTTAGGTGTTCATCGAAATGATTACCAAAGTTAATGTGGTGAAGTTGATTTATTCATCAATATTGTTTCATAAAGAACAAAGTTCCAATGATATTGTCATCATATCATTAATAAGTTCACAATGCGGCTCGTACATATGCTCCAATGCATTTCGGGCGGATCGCCCTTTATCAAGGAGAACTGGAAAGGAAGAAATGAGCCCCGGTCAAAAAACAAGTTAGGACAAAGAAATATATGTAAAGGCAGACGAGGGGATGGGGTGGTGATGAGTGATGCTAACAGTGTGGTTCCTGGGGTATGGGTCGGGTGAAGTGCTGCGATCAATATACCTTTCGGGATGGTGAAAGAAGGTGGTAAGAAACATTTGCCAGGAAAGGAGGAAAAAACGTGCGGGTAGCGAGCATTATCGAAGTGATTAAAGTCGGAAAAAGATGGTGATGAAAGAAACGGTCTAAGTGCAACTAAGTAACGGAGCTTATTAGTCGGGTGACAGTGCATGCGTTAAGTGCGATGTGAGCTGTACTTACTTCATGACGGAAAGCCGTTTCCTAATCTTGTGCAGACATCAAGTTACAGAGTGAGGTTGTAGTGATCCCGGTGGGGAAATCAGTTAAACGCTGTGGCAAGATGTGTAGAGGTAGAAAGTGAACAGAACGTCAAGGTGAATGTGGGGGCCATGTTGGAATGGGATGGTGTGGATGAAAGATGGCAGACATGATGGAGGGGGCAAGTGGGTAAATAAAAGGTGAGACAATGGAAAACTAAGAACAAGTTAGAGAAATGTTGAAAAATAATAACAGAAAACGAAAAAAAACGGATACAAAGAAAACAGATAAAAGATAAAAAGTATAGAATATAAACGGACTAACAGAGAACAATGCGCTAATAGGTAACAGATACTGAATAGCATCTTAGAGATAACAGCTGTATTCAACACGATCATTTAATCCATGTGGTTTAAGGGTCTGTAAAAGGTAAATCCATTGTAGTTCTTTTCTGAGCAAAGTCTTACGATTGTCTCTGCCTTCAATGCGATCAATGATTTCGAGTACAGTGAATTGCAGTTGGGCGATGGTGTGGCGGAATTCAACAAAGTGCATGGCAACGTTGGATTTTTCTTGTTTAGTGCGGATGTTGGATTTGTGTTCGTTGATACGAACTTTGATTTTTCTCTCGGTTTTTCCAACGTACATTTTCCCGCATGGACATTTCAAGGCGTAAATTAGGTTCATCGAATCGCATGTGGCATTCACGTGTAATTTGATGGAGTGGCCCTTCATGGGGTGTTTGATTTGATTTCCTCTGATGATGCAATTACAATTATTGCAGTTAAGACATGGTTGAGTTCCTTTATAGTTCTGAGTCGTTCGTGTGGGAGAGGAAAGGATTTCCTTGATGTTCTTGCCTCTGGTATGAGCGAACAGGGGTGGAATGTCAAAAATGCCCCGGAAATCAGGTTCTAGTTGTAGAATCGGCCAGTGACTGAGAATGATTCTCTTGAACTTGTGGCTTACTGTGGAGAATTTGGACACAAGGACAGTCCGTTCCTGAACTGGTTTGTGGTATGTGATAAGACTTTGTTGGCGGGTAATCTTAGCCACTCGTGTCTGAGATTCATTCAAAATCTTTGCAGGGTAGCCTCTGTCAAGAAAACGTTGGTGCATTTCCTTGATGCGGGCTTGGTAAGTTTGTTCGTCTGATACGATTCTTTTCACGCGAAGCATCTGCGAATAGGGCAAGTGTTTTTTCAATGATCCCTGGTGGAAACTGTTAAAATGTAAGGTGTTGTTGCGGTCAGTGCTTTTGCGGTGTAGGTCGGTCGAGATGCCTTCTGCGGTGACTTTGATCAAAACGTCAAGAAACGCGATTTCTTTATCGCTGGTTTGCCATGAGAGAGTAATCCGTTCATCTTTAGAGTTAAGTTCAGTTAAGGCATTGTTAAGTGAATCTTGTGAATCGTTCCACATAATGAAGAGATCGTCTATGTATCTCACATACATTTTGATTTTGTTCTGAAGGTGTTGATTGGAGTATATATGTGTTTTTTCAAAATTCTCCATGTAGATGTTGGCGTATGTTGGGGCCGCACAATTTCCCATCGCCATTCCGGATAGTTGTAAGTACCATTTGTCAGTTTCTTGGAAGTAACTGTGGTATAGCGTGTATAACATAAGTTCCATGATGAAGGTTTGCATCGGTAGATCAATGTCGCTGTCAAGTAGAGCACTTTCGACGGCTTCAATACCCCCTTGGTGGGGTATGGACGTGTACAGCGAGTTGACATCAGCTGTACAAAGTATCAGTGATTCGTTGTGGTCAAATTGGATCTGTGCGAGTTTATTGAGGAAGTCTGTGGTGTCTCTAATGTAGCTCGTTGATTTAGTTACAATGGGTTGAAGATATTTATCAATATATTTGCCAGTTGATTCATGTATTGATCCTTTGGTTGACACAATCGGACGGAAGGGAGGGTCGGAGAGGTTTTTGTGTATCTTGGGACTCATTTGAATTCTTGGGCTCCTGGGGTTTTCTTTGAGTAGGTAATTCTTAGTGCGATCCTCTATAATGCCTGCTAAATGTGCCTTAGAGACCAAAGTTTGTAAAGTGCATTGGAACTCCCTCGTAGGATTGTTCTCAAGTTGCATGTAGATATTAGTGTCTTGTATGTGTTCATTGAGGCGTTGGGTGTACAAGGTGCTATTGAGGATCACAAGGGCGCCGCCTTTATCTGCTTTTAAGCATTTGATGTTAGGATTATTGGCCAAAGTGTTAAGGGTATCTCGATCTTTTCGTGTCATGTTCTGGTGGTTATTGGGATGTTGCATGTTGAGTTTCAACAAATCATTCCTTACAAGATTTTCAAACAGATCTATGCATTTGTGACTGGTGGGAGCCTGGTAGGTGCTGGGTGGCCGGAGGCCCTTGAGTTGGTCACTTTTGGTGGTGGTTTTGGGAGGTAATACGTTGTCGAAGAAGTGTCGTAGTCTCAGTTTGCGTGTGAGTTTAAAAATACTCACTTCAAGTTCCAAAAGATTTGTTCTGGTGACAGGGACAAAAGATGTGCCTTTCTCTAGGAGCTTAAGTTGATGTTGCGTAATGTTAGTATCCGAAATGTTAATTACTAGGTTGTTTTTTTCGGTCTGGAATCCTTTTTGGTCACAGTGCTCCGTGTTTGTGGAGGACTTGTCTCCAGATTTTTTCTTCTTGCTCCTCCGGAGTCTTCGGTTATCTCTGGGCCTGATCCTAAAAAATGCACATTGGATGTGGGGTCTTGACTAGTTGTAGAGGAGGATGCCTGATCGTTAGTGGGTATGGAGGTAGAAGGAATTGTAGTAGATGTTTTCTGCGGTGGACGGTGAGAAGTGTCACTGCCTGAGGATGAAGTATCTGTTTGTGTGTTGTATGGTCGATTGCGTCGACGTTGGGCGTATACTTCGGCCCAAGTGTATACTTCATCAAGCTTGTAGTCAAGCGTGTCTCTTCAATATTTTCGAATTTTGCGTTCGTTAATTTCTCTTTGGTGTTTATCGAGAATAGTTTTAACCTCCTCTAAGGTCTTAGTAAGTTCTTCTGCTGTTAAGGCATCTTGAAGTTCATTTTGGATGTCTTTGATTTCATGTTCAAGGTCTTTTAGGATGCTGGCAAGTTCTTCAACAATGAGAAGAATTAGATCTAGGCTGCACTTGTTAAGTATTCCATTCCATTTATCTTTAAAAGACTTAGAGTTTTTGCACAGAGACGGTTTAAGTGCTATCCGTAAGCCGCGTGGGATTCTGTGGGCTTGATGGTATCTTAATAAGGTACTCGCGTGGAGTTTCTGGTTAATGTGGCGTTTCGAAAGGTACAAAAGTTGTTTGAGGCATTGTTCTTTGTTACGAACTGTGGTAGTAGGGCTGATGTCTTCCTCGATGAGGGCATAGATTTGTTGGCGTTCTTCTTCATTGAATGCAATGGTGTGGGCTCTGGCCTCGGTGCTCTTATTAATTTCTTCAAATTGCATGGTTGTAAAGGCGTGCTACCTGCCCATTGGCGGTAAAAGGTAAAGATTACAGAAGAAGAAGTGGGCGGTGCACAACGGGATAGTTCAAAGTTCAAAGAATGAATTTAAAGCACGGATGGGTGCTCTCCAGGGAGACGGTCCCGCTAGGCGTCTGAAAATATGATAAATCTGTGTATGCAATAGCTTGCAAATACATCCCCTGCGTGAGGCACTCCTTTAGGTGTTCATCGAAATGATTACCAAAGTTAATGTGGTGAAGTTGATTTATTCATCAATATTGTTTCATAAAGAACAAAGTTCCAATGATATTGTCATCATATCATTAATAAGTTCACAATGCGGCTCGTACATATGCTCCAATGCATTTCGGGCGGATCGCCCTTTATCAAGGAGAACTGGAAAGGAAGAAATGAGCCCCGGTCAAAAAACAAGTTAGGACAAAGAAATATATGTAAAGGCAGACGAGGGGATGGGGTGGTGATGAGTGATGCTAACAGTGTGGTTCCTGGGGTATGGGTCGGGTGAAGTGCTGCGATCAATACACCTTTCGGGATGGTGAAAGAAGGTGGTAAGAAACATTTGCCAGGAAAGGAGGAAAAAACGTGCGGGTAGCGAGCATTATCGAAGTGATTAAAGTCGGAAAAAGATGGTGATGAAAGAAACGGTCTAAGTGCAACTAAGTAACGGAGCTTATTAGTCGGGTGACAGTGCATGCGTTAAGTGCGATGTGAGCTGTACTTACTTCATGACGGAAAGCCGTTTCCTAATCTTGTGCAGACATCAAGTTACAGAGTGAGGTTGTAGTGATCCCGGTGGGGAAATCAGTTAAACGCTGTGGCAAGATGTGTAGAGGTAGAAAGTGAACAGAACCACACTTTGGCCAATAATCCTAACATCAAATGCTTAAAAGCAGATAAAGGCGGCGCCCTTGTGATCCTCAATAGCACCTTGTACACCCAACGCCTCAATGAACACATACAAGACACTAATATCTACATGCAACTTGAGAACAATCCTACGAGGGAGTTCCAATGCACTTTACAAACTTTGGTCTCTAAGGCACATTTAGCAGGCATTATAGAGGATCGCACTAAGAATTACCTACTCAAAGAAAACCCCAGGAGCCCAAGAATTCAAATGAGTCCCAAGATACACAAAAACCTCTCCGACCCTCCCTTCCGTCCGATTGTGTCAACCAAAGGATCAATACATGAATCAACTGGCAAATATATTGATAAATATCTTCAACCCATTGTAACTAAATCAACGAGCTACATTAGAGACACCACAGACTTCCTCAATAAACTCGCACAGATCCAATTTGACCACAACGAATCACTGATACTTTGTACAGCTGATGTCAACTCGCTGTACACGTCCATACCCCACCAAGGGGGTATTGAAGCCGTCGAAAGTGCTCTACTTGACAGCGACATTGATCTACCGATGCAAACCTTCATCATGGAACTTATGTTATACACGCTATACCACAGTTACTTCCAAGAAACTGACAAATGGTACTTACAACTATCCGGAATGGCGATGGGAAATTGTGCGGCCCCAACATACGCCAACATCTACATGGAGAATTTTGAAAAAACACATATATACTCCAATCAACACCTTCAGAACAAAATCAAAATGTATGTGAGATACATAGACGATCTCTTCATTATGTGGAACGATTCACAAGATTCACTTAACAATGCCTTAACTGAACTTAACTCTAAAGATGAACGGATTACTCTCTCATGGCAAACCAGCGATAAAGAAATCGCGTTTCTTGACGTTTTGATCAAAGTCACCGCAGAAGGCATCTCGACCGACCTACACCGCAAAAGCACTGACCGCAACAACACCTTACATTTTAACAGTTTCCACCAGGGATCATTGAAAAAACACTTGCCCTATTCGCAGATGCTTCGCGTGAAAAGAATCGTATCAGACGAACAAACTTACCAAGCCCGCATCAAGGAAATGCACCAACGTTTTCTTGACAGAGGCTACCCTGCAAAGATTTGAATGAATCTCAGACACGAGTGGCTAAGATTACCCGCCAACAAAGTCTTATCACATACCACAAACCAGTTCAGGAACGGACTGTCCTTGTGTCCAAATTCTCCACAGTAAGCCACAAGTTCAAGAGAATCATTCTCAGTCACTGGCCGATTCTACAACTAGAACCTGATTTCCGGGGCATTTTTGACATTCCACCACTGTTCGCTCATACCAGAGGCAAGAACATCAAGGAAATCCTTTCCTCTCCCACACGAACGACTCAGAACTATAAAGGAACTCAACCATGTCTTAACTGCAATAATTGTAATTGCATCATCAGAGGAAATCAAATCAAACACCCCATGAAGGGCCACTCCATCAAATTACACGTGAATGCCACATGCGATTCGATGAACCTAATTTACGCCTTGAAATGTCCATGCGGGAAAATGTACGTTGGAAAAACCGAGAGAAAAATCAAAGTTCGTATCAACGAACACAAATCCAACATCCGCACTAAACAAGAAAAATCCAACGTTGCCATGCACTTTGTTGAATTCCGCCACACCATCGCCCAACTGCAATTCACTGTACTCGAAATCATTGATCGCATTGAAGGCAGAGACAATCGTAAGACTTTGCTCAGAAAAGAACTACAATGGATTTACCTTTTACAGACCCTTAAACCACATGGATTAAATGATCGTGTTGAATACAGCTGTTATCTCTAAGATGCTATTCAGTATCTGTTACCTATTAGCGCATTGTTCTCTGTTAGTCCGTTTATATTCTACACTTTTTATCTTTTATCTGTTTTCTTTGTATCCGTTTTTTTTCGTTTTCTGTTATTATTTTTCAACATTTCTCTAACTTGTTCTTAGTTTTCCATTGTCTCACCTTTTATTTACCCACTTGCCCCCTCCATCATGTCTGCCATCTTTCATCCACACCATCCCATTCCAACATGGCCCCCACATTCACCTTGACGTTCTGTTCACTTTCTACCTCTGCACATCTTGCCACAGCGTTTAACTGATTTCCCCACCGGGATCACTACAACCTCACTCTGTAACTTGATGTCTGCACAAGATTAGGAAACGGCTTTCCGTCATGAAGTAAGTACAGCTCACATCGCACTTAACGCATGCACTGTCACCCGACTAATAAGCTCCGTTACTTAGTTGCACTTAGACCGTTTCTTTCATCACCATCTTTTTCCGACTTTAATCACTTCGATAATGCTCGCTACCCGCACGTTTTTTCCTCCTTTCCTGGCAAATGTTTCTTACCACCTTCTTTCACCATCCCGAAAGGTGTATTGATCGCAGCACTTCACCCGACCCATACCCCAGGAACCACACTGTTAGCATCACTCATCACCACCCCATCCCCTCGTCTGCCTTTACATATATTTCTTTGTCCTAACTTGTTTTTTGACCGGGGCTCATTTCTTCCTTTCCAGTTCTCCTTGATAAAGGGCGATCCGCCCGAAATGCATTGGAGCATATGTACGAGCCGCATTGTGAACTTATTAATGATATGATGACAATATCATTGGAACTTTGTTCTTTATGAAACAATATTGATGAATAAATCAACTTCACCACATTAACTTTGGTAATCATTTCGATGAACACCTAAAGGAGTGCCTCACGCAGGGGATGTATTTGCAAGCTATTGCATACACAGATTTATCATACTAACTAATGACCTCATCTTCCACTCCAAAAACACGTGCACAATGGAGGAATATCTTTTACACCATGCTTTGAATTGCTAACACCAGGGAAACTCCTTGAGCCCTGAAATTGAAGGTATCTCAATCATCCTTCTGCAATGTGAACATTACCATATCCCTTTACTACAATGGTAATATCCCATTACAAGCCTCAAATTACGTTATTTCTATTATCGACAAGATCTTCCCTCTCCTAAAGAAAGCGGTGAACAATAAGAGTCCACATCCCCCCACAAGTCACCCTGATTACCATAATGGCACCCCCACACCACACCAAACATCCTTCGCTACCTCAACTTCACTCATCCCACTCTACATCACCAATGATTGCTACCCTTCCAACCCCCCAGACCTAGCACACCAGGGCCCTTACTCCCAGCACGGTCAAGGATGAAAATAGCTACCTGCCAACCCTGTGTGCATACATCCCAGGCATCTTTGAGGACAAATAGAGAATCCCCCACCTTTGAATCCTCTCCCATTCATCCTCTCGATCTCCCTACCATTGAAACTTCCTGCAAGGCTCCCCCTGATACACCAACAGCTCCGCTCTATGACAGAATGCTCTCTACTTCGGAACATATACCCCCCAACCTGATCAACTTCGTATCATCCATGTATCACTCGCAACCCATTGGCCTTCCTACCCTTCCTCCGACCTTGGCTCCCATGCCCACACAACTGGGCACTCCACAAGTCCTCCCTGATCCACAAACATTACATGAATGTAACAATACCATCCCTGCTCAACCAGATGTAACATGTTGCCTCCCCCCTTACTTGAACACACACCACAACACATAATCAGTTGTCATAACATTGCCTGGGTCACACGCCTTGATGAGATCTCCCTCGGCATACTTCACTTCAAGGAGGAAATCCAGAAATTGTCAACCATTACCAAAGAGCTCCTAGCCACATATAGACCCACTAGTGCACTTGATCACAAGCTGGCAGGTATCTCAGCCAAGACCCCCACGCTGAGATTCTTAACTCAAAAGCAATATCCTTCCCCAATGCCCCCTCTCATCCCAAGAGACTAATGGCTGATTTATCTGATAATGACATCCATGACCTCCTCCTTTCTTATGCCAGCCCTATAGGCAACAACAAGTCTTTCCATGGTCAAATCCAAACCATTCAAGCTAAACCCTACAGAGAATCCTCCCACAACCACAGATATATAAATAGCAAAATCCTCAAACGCATTAACATCGTTCGAGCTGCCATCACCTTTTCTACTAGCAAACTGAAATGTGTACTCCTCAACAGCTGATCAGCTAGCAAACATGTGTCTGATATCTATGATCTCATCCTCACAAATGAGCCTGATGTTGTTATCTTCACAGAAACCTGGCTAAACAGCTTCTCTTCTTCTAACCTCAACCTACTAGTCCCACCTAGCCACAACATAATTTGTCTCGACAGAATTAGGAAACAGTGGTGGAATAGCCTGCATATACCGAAACACAATCTCGGTTAACCAAACTGATACGGTCTCCTTACTTACCTGTGAATATCTTTGCATCAACATCACAAACAACAGCCTCATTTGCAAACTCCACATAGTCTACCACCCCCTTGGAGACAATCTGCCATTCATTGAACAAATAATGGAAGTCATCACATCCAACGATGACCCGCAATTGACGCATATTTTCCTCAGAGACTTTATCTCCACTGATGTCACCTGAATGATCATGCTGTGAACTGTCTTAAATCCTTCCTGTCAGATCACTACCTGACCCGCTTCTGCGACAGTCAAACCCACAACAAGGGATAAACACTAAATCTTATCATATCTAAAGCGAATGAATGGACACTATATTCCATTTTAAGCGTTTGGTCTGACCATTTCAGCATCATTTTCTCCATCAACCTGGAAGTGACACTCCAACCCAAGAAAACAAAACAATGGAAAAGGAATCAACGAAACATTAACCCTATTGTTCAAGCAACCCGATGTAACAATGCCCTGACCGCCCAGGCAGCCATGGTAGATATTCATGACCTCAGAGTTCTATGACTCTACTATTCTTGATGTCCTTGATTCAACTGCCCCCCTCAACAAAAAATCGTTTCTGCTAAAATCTCTAAAGCCTGCTTCAATTAAAATCTGAATCCTGACCATCGCAAGCTAAGATTGGAAGAAAGAATCTGGAGATCTATATCCTCTACTGAACACCTAAATCATCTTAGATCAGTGAAGAACACATACAACAGAAAAATCATAATGGCAAAAGTCGACTTCTTTAGAATTGAGCTTAAACAAGCCTTAAATTGACCATAAGAACTGTTTGAAACAGTCAAGCAACAATTGTTTAATACACCAAACCCTCTGGAACATGGAGAGATCACTACCCCTAACTGCCAGGAAATGGCTGCATTCTTCTTGGAGAAAACAAACCCACTGAAAATGACCTACAATCAAAGAGTACACTACCTCCAGCTACAGGGCTTGCATTTACAATTTCCTCCCAGGTCACGGATCAACTTGGTCCCTAAGGGGAGGCTCCATAAAAACAATGCTTCCTGGCACACTTTCACGACCCTCAATTAAAATAACATCTATGACATTCTTCTAGCGATGAATCTATCTAACCACTTCAGCGATCCACTACTACCATCAATCTTCAAAGAGATAAAAGCATTTATTCTCCCCTTATGGTCAAAGATTATAAATGCCTCACTTTGGCAAGGCACTATACCTGACTGCCTTAAATTAGGGCAGGTAACACCCATCCTAACAAAAAACAACGGACTCTGATCAGATCTCAACAACTTCCACCCTATCTCTAACATCCCCAATTTGGCGACACTGCCAAACAAATGTGTGCAAATTCAACTCGGCAACCACATAGAGAGCTTCATTCACCTGGATCAACACCAGGATCAATCTCAAACATACAGCAGAGAATCAGCACTCACGCACATCATGGATGACATATTTAAAATGCTAGCCAATAATGAATCATGTCTTCTGATACTACTTGACTTATCCTCTGATTTCGATGCAGTTAAGCACAACAGTCTACTGTCCTTACTGGAACAAAGGATAGGCCTATAAGAACCCATGCTACAATGGTTTACCTCATTCCTCCACAACAGAACCCAAAGAATAAAGGAGAATGAATCCCTCTCTCAGCCCACCGTGGTCACTCTAGGGGTTCCATAGGGTTTGGCCCTATCACCCATTCTTTTCAACCTGCTCATGGAACCCCTGGCAGACGCATTGAACTCTGTGAACATTCTTTATCACATGTATACAGATGACACTCAATTGTATATGAAAATCTCCTCTCCAAAAAACATAATCTCCTTCAACTCTATTCGGCATAACACTCAAAGCTGGCTCACTGGCAACCACCTCAAGCTCAGCACAACCAAAATGGTATTCCTCCTCACCTCTCCCCCTAACCATATGCCAAAGATCAACCTCTGGCTGAAGCATCTAACAGCCTTTAACTGCTCTCCCCACATTATTGATTCCGTTAAATCCTTAGAACTTTCTTAGACAAACACTTGAATATGCAGAATCATATTGGTAATGCCACCAAAGGAGCTAATCAGCAGATGAGTATCCTAAGGAAACTTAAACCAATCCTACCACAGGACAACTTAAAGTTGGCTGTTCAAGCTCTAGTGTTGTCCAGATTGAACTACGGAAGCGCCACTCCATGCGGCAATCCTTAATACAATCTAGCCCCATGAGGGCCTCTCTTAACCCTGCAGCCAGACTGGTCTCCAGAACAAAAGTAATAACTACATATTCCTGGCCCTAAAAGCCCTCAAATGGCTCCCCTATGAGGCAAGAATACAGATAAAGATCGCCTGCATGACTCATAAAGCCCTTCAAGTCAAGGGCCCCAGTTATTTGGCAAAAAAGCTCGAGCTATTGGAGGTTGCAGATCATCACAAAGTGCGAGCTCACTACTATTGAAACCACAGACCTTCCACAAAAAGGAGAACATGCTGCAGAACCTTCTCTGGTATTGTACCGAAGATATGGAACTCTCTGCCACCAGATGTGCACAGAATCTCATCCTCCTATTCCCTCAAAAAAGAAGTGAAAACTCTTCTATTGAACACATTCATGCCGTTAGACTACAACCAATGCTTCATTGACAACACATTATGTACTTTTATCTACGCTCCTGCCTACCATGCCGATTGACTGTATGACTAACAAACTAATGATCCACTAAAGATATCATTTTGCTATGCTCCGTTCACATATGTGACGAGTTTCTACTTCTTCAACTTTATCCTGTATTCAGTCAGTCATGATCACTTTATTTGGTTACATAAAACCATAAAAGCATACTACAAAAATTCATTTTTAAAACAACAATAGGACATAAGCAACAAACTTTGTCTTTTGAATATAATAAAAGATCTGGTACACAAACTTTACATAATTAGAATTATAAAGTTTTCTTGGTCATAATAATCAGGCAGGACAACATACAATTCATTTTAGTTCAAAAAGATTGATATAAGCCAGCTCATGGGGTTCTTCTCTTTTTCTTTTCACTAACTGCTGCAACCAAGAAACTAGCAATATTAAAGGTTTCCCAGACATTATTCAGCAGCTGCAAATATGTTAGAGCAGACCGTACCTGCTGAAAACCTTTGCCCTATAAAATAGGAAGGATAAAACATTTACGAATGTGCAAATAATGCTCACAGAACATAACAAAATGCAAAGTGTCTTGGGTGGAGAAGTTATCACAGGTGCAGGGACCCAGATCCTCCACCTTTCCCCACCCCAGGGGTTCAGCCAGTAAAAAGTGTAAAGAGTTGAATCTAAATCTTACTAAAAGGAAATGGTGATGGAGATTTGTTACTACATCTAAGTAGGGTTCCATCATGCAGTTTGTTTTCAATAGTTGTTGGGCTTGTACCATTGGTTTCATCAACTCTCTAGCCTCTCTTTCAGTGTGTATCATATATAGGTAAGATTTCTTGGCCCACATCATATCTTCCTTCACTAATTTATCTGGTGAGTTAAACAGCTTGGGGTCCTAATTGTGTTGCTGTCCCTTTAATGTAACTCAACCAGGGGATAGTACTTACTCTGTCTAAGGCTAGGCAATTGCGCATGATCTCATGGTTAATTTCTAATTCAGGATTAATCCAAATCATTATCCATTTAGGTAAGGGGGCCATTCCGATCAAGTCTGACACAAAACCAATGCCAGTTTGCTGGTGGAGAATGTAGGAGGGTGTTGATTGTGAAACTGATAACAGATTTCTCAATAATTTATTTTCCACTATTTGAAGATCCTTAACTTCCTTATATCCCCAGATTTCAGAGCCATAAGTTGAAATAGTGATATATTTTGCTCTGTATATGTTTAGCATTGCTTGCACTATCTTTGCACCTACCCTATGTGTTAAATCAAAACCGCTACTGTCGATCTAGCCATGGCGTTTCTTTTGGTTTTCTTTTGTGGTACCCAAAATAGGTCCCCTATAGGACCCCGAATAGGACCCCTAAATATGAAAATGTAGTTACCCTAGATATTTTGTTTCCTTCATAAAAATGTGTTTTAGGTTTTCTATGTTTAGAGCCCATATTCATTGTGTGAGATGTTAAGTAATTTACATTTAGATCCAAAGATCTCATAAAATCTACAAAAGCGCTTAGGAGACATTATAGGCCGACCGCTATACAGGCTAGTAAGGCGGTATCATCAGCATATAGGAGTGCTGGTATCAGCCATTCGCCCATGCATGGAATGTCTTTGCTGGCTCCACCCAAAAAAGAATCTAGATTGTTAATATAAAGGGTAAACAATAGGGGGGCCAAAATACATCCCTTTCTAACTCCTCTGATGATGTGTATATCCTGCGTGTGATTGCCCCTTTAGTCAAATCTTACTGTGGCCATCTGGTCCCTGTGCAGATCAGATAAAATATGTATGATGTTCTTATCCATGCTCAGTTTGAGTAATAAAACCCATGGATCTGTTCACTCGGTCAAAAGCCGAGGACAGATCAATGAAGGCCAGATGCAGTGTCCCTTTCTTCGCAATGGTGTATTTCTCTGCTAACAGATGCAGGTTAAGGCACTGGTCCATAGTACCCCTACCTTTCCTGAATCCGTATTGCAGGTTTCATAGTAGAATACACTCATTTAGCTAGTCTGTCAGTTTACTAAGGACCACTCTTCCTTACACTGTAACTGCTGAGTCAATCAGCGATGTTGTCCTATAGCATCATGGGTCTCCTCTCTGCCCTTTTTTAAAAATTGGACCAATAATTGACTGGGACCAGGATCTCAGGAGCCCATACCGACATGCCATATTAAAAACATGTGCTAGTATTTTTGACTATAGAATCACATTCAGCTTAAAAAGGTCGGCCAGAACAATGGGGCCGATTATGATCGCAGACGGACTTGCGTCCATCCGCGATCACTGAGGAGGAGGGAACGTCCGCATAGGCTGCGGCATTCCCTCCTGTGCAATTAGGATGTGACCGCCACCCTGGCGGTCACATCCTCTATTTCTAACATTGCGGCGGGTGCGGCTTCAAGCTGCACCCGCAGCAATTTCAAAAATGCAGGTGTGGCATTTGTATGCAGAAAGCGGCAGGCACCGCGCGGTGCCTGCCGCTTTCCTCATACAAATGCAGGGGGGTACCATAGGTACCCCCCATGTGCACCCCCCACCCCCCCTTCACCTAGGGGGCCCGCAACGGGCCCCCGCAGTGAAGTTACACATGCTTTTCCACGGCGGAAAAGCCGCCGCGGAAAAGTATGCTTCGCATCCCATCCTAATCTGGCTGACGGTGTCTGAGAGACACCGTCACCATATTAGAGCTTTTCCGCCGCGGTTGCAAGCCAACCGCGGCGGAAAAGCAGCGGACTGAAACCAGGACCCACCAGCCATCCTAATGTGGCGGTGGGTCTTTGGTGGGTCCGCAGCGGATTTTCCGCATCCTCCGGGCCGGCGGTGGCTTCTGCCGGCCCAGAGGATGCGGAAAATCCGCTATCCTAATAAGCCCCAATGTCTGTTCCAGGAGCTTTGTTACTTGTCACTTGAGTAATAACCATGGCTACTTCCTTTTCAGTGAAACACAGACTATACGCCTCAACCGTGAGTGGTGTGCCTGAAAGTCCCGGATCATCCTGGTCACCATATATATGTTTAAAATGATTAAACCACTGCTCCTCTGGTATGTTACATACCACATTGCAGCCTCTACTCCCAGAGAAGAATGGTTTATTGTCAATTTCCCAAAACTTAGCACTAGTCTTGATAACATCTATGGACAATAAATTGTTCCAGCCATTATGTTTGATATCTGTTTTGTGTGGGCGTATGGCCTGCTTGTACATTTCCCTAAGTGCAGCTATTTGAATTCTACCCTGTATTCATCTAATGCAAAGCGCTCTGATAACCGCTAGGGTCATGTTTGCGCTATATAAAACTTTATAAATAAAAAAAATGAAACAAAAATAGAAAATAAGACATTCAAGCGGATCAACACCCAAAGCTCACAAGTTGAGGAAAGGGTGCAAATTGCCTGTTCTAGTAGTATCGGAAGGAAAAAACCACTAAGCCCAAGTAGCTCATGTGCACGTTAGGAAAGGAAGCCAGGTTAGTCTACATTAATCAGTTTGTGGTTTGTCTGTATCAGAATAGCATCTATCTGCCACCACCATCTCCAAAAGGAAGAAGGAAAGAAGAAGAAACCGAAGAAGCTCTAAATCAGTCAAATCAAGCAATAATATTCTTAGTGTTTCTGGGGAAGACACCTACTGGTGTTACCTCATCTGATCCGACCGCTCAGTCTATTGGGCAGTTCACAATGGAATGTGGATCAGGTGACATAAAAAAGATACAAAAAGCAGAAGAAATAGATGGAAAAATTACACAGTCCTTAAGTCATCCTGTTATATGAAATAGTAAACTATTTCCCTTTTGGTAGAGCACGTTGTAAAGTTCGAAAAGGCAGTTTCCCAGCAAGTGTCCTGTAAATTGTAACATAATGGTAGCAAAATCTTTATACAATACATGAGAATCTCAAAGAACTTGTTACAGCCAACTGCTACATCAAGTGATTCTCTCACACTCAGTGTGCATAGCGAAGCAGAAACCTTCATGAGTACAGTGTGGCCTATGTTGACTTAGGCTAATATAACGCAGTCCATATAGAATTATAAGTGAACATTCATATGAAATCATAAAGAATTTGAGATTTTAATGATATTTTTGATTCACTTTGGAACATTAATATGATGAAAAATAATTCAGATATAATTAGGGTACGACTACATTATAAGTACCAACAAGAATGTGCACTTTAAAATTATATATTTAATTTTCGTTCTCAGCAATTATTATCAGAACATGTGTAAAAAACAAGTTCTGAAAGTTTCGTAATTTCATCTCTTAGTACAAAAGTGCAGCACCTGATGCTCTTCATCATTCGTGGGGCACACATTTTCACATAGAATGGTTATATTTATAAAAATTCACTATTGAAATCGAATTACATATATTAAATAATACATTTCATTAGTCATTCCTCTATTTTAACTAAAATGTAAACCAATTGGGAGTAAATTCAATAATGTGAGAATTTCATCATGCACATGTTTTCTAAACACACATTAATAAAACAAGGTTATTTTTCTTTAGTCAACAAGAACCTATTTACTTATATGAATTATATCATTTAAACTACTTTTTTTCTGCATGCTTTTACAATGCAGTAAATAAAAATTATATGTTTTCATCATCTTTTCAATACATGTAATTTTCTCACATTTATTAATTTTTCTCTCAAAAATGCATGTCCAGTTTTTGTTTGTCTTTAAATGTGTCAATGTAAATCCCGCTCTATCACCTGTGACAACTTGCTAAGAGGGAGCAAACCGTATCTGTAGAAAGAGTATTTGAGTTGCAGGTGATGGGTAAGTTTAACTGCGTGAGCAGCGTTGCAGGGTTGCTGAAGTTGTATCTCCTTTTCCTTAACACCTCCCATGCTCATGACGAGCTCAGCTCATCATGGGCCACAGTGGCCATGTGCTCATGACGAGCTGAGCTCGTCATAACAGCCAGAACACTTGCAGGCAGGGCTAATTCCCCCGCTGTGCTGAGCGTTCTAAAGAAACGAGTGTGGCCGTAACGAGCTCTGCTCATCATTAGCACTGGGACGCTGTGCGCGCCCCGCCCCCCGTCCCCCAGCAGAGCGGGGGAATTAGCCCCGCAGGCAAGGAGTTAATCCAGAGTGTCTAGTCATTGCCTGTCACTTACATTCAAAATCTATGTGGCCTGCACGTGGTTTAAGGGTCTCTTTCACTTTCAGTCATAGCAGCCTAATATTTAGATTTTTGTCCTGTTTCATCACATCACATTTCAATTTCTGAAAAGTAATTTCAACAGGCCCCCAACATACACACGTTCATCGGGTGTATGAAAAAGCCAAGCTATATCACTGGCAAGGGAACAAATTACCTGGATCTTATCAAGGGTCTACTGTAGCTGGAACTCAACTTCCTAAACTATCTCAGTGGGATTGAAGTGTGTAACCTGGAGGGGACAGCTTCTCTTGTTTATTTCAAGAACGTTTTTATCTATTCTAATACATTCCAATCTGCCACTCGAAAGATTCTACAAATCAGTAAGACCACACAAACCCCTTACAGAAACCCTATTCACACCTTTATTTTTATTTGTTTCTTCCATCCTTCTATGTGTGGTATGTATATGCACTGCGAGAAAACAAGCAACGTAAACTGTGGAAAACTGTCTTGTGCACCTTTTTAAGGGAGGTGGCTGTTCAAACATTGATGGGAAGATGATGTGGTCAAACGGCTAGAGTGATTAACCTCGAAGCCGGGGAACCTCGGTTGAATCACGGCAGGGACGCTCAACATTCTGTGATTCTTGGCAAATTACGTAATCTTCCCCTGCCTTAAAAAACAAAATGAATGTGTACATCTGTAACGCAACTGGTACGCATGTAAAGCCCTCTGATACCTTCGGGTCAAGTTAGCACTGTATAAAACTCCATATTTATTTTTTAATAAATGCTGATTTACAAGAGTTAGGAAAACACAATAAAATACCTCCTCAATCCACAAAAATAGAGATTGAGAAAAGAAATCCCTAGTAACATTAATGTGTGCACCACAGAGATAGCCTAAGGCATATATCAATTACACATACTTTAGTTGGCAGGCTGTACATTCCTCAACCCTCTAATCTCCATAACCACTAATGCCTGGATCCTATCCACAAGGAAAACTCGTCAATCAACCCCATATTCACTCACTTTATTCAGGGCACATTGCCATATCCTTGTGGACAAACCTACACCTGGAGACAAGCGTAGCATCACACTGCTAAAATACTAAATAATTAGTAAATGTATGATCCTGTTACATCAAAGCATATATCATATTACATCTGTCCAGTATTATCTGACATCACAATCATTATCACATCACAACAGTTGTTATCCAGTTCTACAGTACTGCAAATATCCACTTTGTAAGGTTGACAGACTGAGACAGTCCTGCCAGGATTGAAGGCTGAGTCAAGATTTGCAAGATTTCAAGTCAATTATTAACAATTTATGCAGAGATCATGACAGACAGCAGAAGCTGTGCTATTTTATTGCTTTAGTGGGTGGCATGAACTGAAATGTTTCTAGGCACTTTAAAGCCAAGTATCACTATTGTTCACACTAGTGGTACCTAGTTTCAATGGCACTTAGACACTAATCTTTGCAGCAGATGCATGTACCCACTGAGTTACTGGTACACCTTTCATCCTTAGGGTGGTCTTCTCCCAACTTTTTGCTTGCTTACCTCCATCTTTTGCTGTGTCTTTTTGTTGGCCTTAGGACTCTGAGCACTTCCTTACATCGCATGTGCTTCTCCCCTAAACATGGTGTCATTGGGGTTTTGCTGATTGGCATATTTAGTTTACTTATAAGTCACTTCTGAAATGTTATACCATTAAATCGAGGCCTGTAATCTAAGTGCTACTAATGGACCCGCAGTATTGGTTGTACCACCCACAAAAGTAGCCTTTCAAACCTGGCTCAGGCCTGCCATTGCCAGGCCTCTGTATATTGTCTACTGCCACTTCAACGTGGCATTTAAAATCACTTGCCAAGCCTTAAAGATCCCCTCACAGAGGACACCCCCTATGGTAGGCCCTAGGTAGCCCTAGGGGCAGGGTGATGTGCAACTAAAAGGTAGGGCATGTACTTTTAAGGTTGACATGTACTGGTAGTGACAACCAGCTAAATTCATGTTTCACTACTGTGAGGCCTTCTGCTCTCATAGGCTAGCATCGGAAATTCCTTAAAACACCTTTGAACTGTAATTCCTGTTTTGAAAGGTGTAGCTACGTCATGTTTCATATCTTTGAAATAGTCATGAGAAATCCTCTTAAGTGGTAAAGTTGGATTTACCATTACTATTGTAACAATGCACCTTGTAGAAATTGGGCATTTCTCTGCTCGACTTAGCTCTGTGTGCCTGCAGCCTGTCTCCAATACACGTCTGGTGTGGGTGACTGCTACACTTGGTGCATTCCCTCTAGACAGCCACAAGAACAGGAAGGGTGGATGTGACAGAGAACCCATCTGCAATCACCTGACTCCTGATAGCTCTCCCTGGGCTGGAAGAGAGAGAGGGACCTGACACATCTGACAAGGTAGTGTCCTGTGTCCCACACAAAGGGCTGATTACTCCACACAGATAGCCTGGCAGACAGTGCTGGGATAAAAGGGGATCTGTGCACTTCAAGGGCTTGTTTTAAAGTTACCTCCACTTGAAAGGCACGTTTGGGTATAAGTACTGGGGCTCTGACCCTACTGTGACAGGACTCTACTGGACCTGTGAAGAACTCAGACGGAAGTAAATACTGCAGTGCTACAAGTATAGCCACTCTACTTGACTGCTGCTCCGGAACAACTGCTTCTCTGCTTTGCTTAGCTGTCAAGCTGCCTGCTGATCTCTGCTCTGCTGAGGAAAAGGACTGGACCCATCAACCTGGAATCCACAGTGTCTCCAAGGGCTTGTTGGCTTGCCTCCTGTTTCTGAAGTCTCAGGACCATCAAAGACGTTCTAAAAACTCTACTGCTGCTGCTGGACTAAGCCAAATGTGAGTCATGCCAATCTTGTCCTGGGCTTGAATGTTCTGCAGCTGATTTTGCTTCAAAGTCGATTCAGGGATGACAGACTTTTCACCAATCCAAACCAACGGATTGGCCTTTGATGCAGATGTAGGAGCCGATCAACGATATCGGCTTGATGGACTGCGCGGCTCAATGACGACAGACAGAATGGCTCAATGACGACCCAGTGCCTGCATCGTGAAGGGGTTTGATGCCGAAGCCTTCATAGACTGCGCAGATCGGCATCAATGCTTGCCCTCTATCCACTGGATCAACGACGATGTGCGGCCTCCTGGATTCCTTGCATCAAGTCTTTGACGTCGACACTTGCTCCATCCAAGGTACTTTGTCAGCGACACTTGCTTGAGTCCTGTAGCTGCCCTGCCCAACCATTGATTGGTTCAGATGCTCCGTCCATCACCACCCCCTTTTGTACCACTTTTGGCCGCCATAAGTGTGGCAGGGTATGCTCAGACGTGAGTCCCTTGCTCACTTTGCCACTGGATTTAAGCAAGCCGGGCTGAAGACGGCTGTAATGCCAGAAACCGGTCCTCGGAAGCTTGTTTCCGGTCCAGGGAAGGCATGGCTTGGCAGTTCGGGCTGACTGTTCCCATGAGGCACAGGGTCAGACTGATTTGCATATAGCCATGTCTGAACTGGGGTGGCAGAGTGGGCTAAAGAACGGTGATGGGTCAAACCCAGATCTTTTGACTGGGTGTGAGTGTTTGATTGGTTCAGATGCTCCGTCCATCACCACCCCCTTTTGTACTGCTTTTGGCCGCTATAAGTGTGGCAGGGTATGTTCAGACGTGAGTCCCTTACTCACTTTGCCACTGGATTCAAGCAAGCCGGGCTGAAGACGGCTGTAATGCCAGAAACCGGTCCTCGGAAGCTTGTTTCCGGTCCAGGGAAGGCATGGCTTGGCAGTTCGGGCTGGACTGTTCCCATGAGGAACAGGGTCAGACTGATTTGCATATAGCCATGTCTGAACTGGGGTGGCAGAGTGGGCTAAAGAACGGTGATGGGTCAAACCCAGATCTTTTGACTGGGTGTGAGTGTTTGATTGGTTCAGATGCTCCGTCCATCACCACCCCCTTTTGTACCGCTTTTGGCCGCCATAAGTGTGGCAGGGTATGCTCAGACGTGAGTCCCTTGCTCACTTTGCCACTGGATTCAAGCAAGCCGGGCTGAAGACGGCTGTAATGTCAGAAACCGGTCCTCGGAAGCTTGTTTCCGGTCCAGGGAAGGCATGGCTTGGCAGTTCGAGCTGGACTGTTCCCATGAGGCACAGGGTCAGACTGATTTGCATATAGCCATGTCTGAACTGGGGTGGCAGAGTGGGCTAAAGAACGGTGATGGTTCAAACCCGGATCTTTTGACTGGGTGTGAGTGTTTGATTGGTTCAGATGCTCCGTCCATCACCACCCCCTTTTGTACTGCTTTTGGCCGCCATAAGTGTGGCAGAGTATGCTCAGACGTGAGTCCCTTGCTCACTTTGCCACTGGATTCAAGCAAGCCGGCTGAAGACGGCTGTAATGCCAGAAACCGGTCCTCGGAAGCTTGTTTCTGGTCCAGGGAAGGCATGTCTTGGCAGTTCGGGCTGGACTGTTCCCATGAGGAACAGGGTCAGACTGATTTGCATATAGCCATGTCTGAACTGGGGTGGCAGAGTGGGCTAAAGAACGGTGATGCAAACCCAGATCTTTTGACTGGGTGTGAGTGTTTGATTGGTTCAGATGCTCCGTCCATCACCACCCCCTTTTGTACCGCTTTTGGCCGCCATAAGTGTGGCAGGGTATGCTCAGACGTGAGTCCCTTGCTCACTTTGCCACTGGATTCAAGCAAGCCGGGCTGAAGACGGCTGTAATGTCAGAAACCGGTCCTCGGAAGCTTGTTTCCGGTCCAGGGAAGGCATGGCTTGGCAGTTCGAGCTGGACTGTTCCCATGAGGCACAGGGTCAGACTGATTTGCATATAGCCATGTCTGAACTGGGGTGGCAGAGTGGGCTAAAGAACGGTGATGGGTCAAACCCAGATCTTTTGACTGGGTGTGAGTGTTTGATTGGTTCAGATGCTCCGTCCATCACCACCCCCTTTTGTACTGCTTTTGGCCGCCATAAGTGTGGCAGGGTATGCTCAGACGTGAGTCCCTTGCTCACTTTGCCACTGGATTCAAGCAAGCCGGGCTGAAGACGGCTGTAATGCCAGAAACCGGTCCTCGGAAGCTTGTTTCCGGTCCAGGGAAGGCATGGCTTGGCAGTTCGGGCTGGACTGTTCCCATGAGGAACAGGGTCAGACTGATTTGCATATAGCCATGTCTGAACTGGGGTGGCAGAGTGGGCTAAAGAACGGTGATGGGTCAAACCCAGATCTTTTGACTGGGTGTGAGTGTTTGATTGGTTCAGATGCTCCGTCCATCACCACCCCCTTTTGTACCGCTTTTGGCCGCCATAAGTGTGGCAGGGTATGCTCAGACGTGAGTCCCTTGCTCACTTTGCCACTGGATTCAAGCAAGCCGGGCTGAAGACGGCTGTAATGTCAGAAACCGGTCCTCGGAAGCTTGTTTCCGGTCCAGGGAAGGCATGGCTTGGCAGTTCGAGCTGGACTGTTCCCATGAGGCACAGGGTCAGACTGATTTGCATATAGCCATGTCTGAACTGGGGTGGCAGAGTGGGCTAAAGAACGGTGATGGGTCAAACCCAGATCTTTTGACTGGGTGTGATTGTTTGATTGGTTCAGATGCTCCGTCCATCACCACCCCCTTTTGTACCAAGCATTGCGGTCGGCATTAACTTTGAATGTACCTCAAGAAACCCCTTAGCACTATTGACATCAAAGCACAATTTTTGGTTTCTTCATTAAAAATTCATATCTTCTGTGCCACTTATTGGATTTATGTCATTGTGGTCCTGATTTTCTCATAAACGTATTCTCTGGTGTTCTAAACCTGTGTGGAACATTTTTGTTGTGTTTTCATTGTGTTTGTGTGTGTGTGTGTGTGTGTTGCACAAATACTTAGCAGATTGCCTCTTTATATAAGCCTGACTGCTCTGCACCAAGCTACCAGAGGGTGAGCACAGGTTATCTTTTAATGTGTATCTTTCTTACCCTGACACAGATTGTAGACCCTGCTTGGACAGGTTGCATACCTCTGCCAACTACAGACATGATTTACTAACAGTTGCATTGCTCACCACTGGAGTTTGTTGATGCCTCTTGCATAGCATTCAAAACTTCTATGATGGATACATGAGTAGGGAAGTTAAACTATAACACTGACCCAAAGATAACAGCCATCTGTAAAATGTTAAATGTGATATGTGTGAGAGCTAACATGAACATGCATGACTTTTTCGTCCACGTACCCTCATTTTTCTCATAGCTCTCCTATTACTTATCCACCATCAGGATGCTTATCTGGTACCTAGTGGCACTATGCATGAGAAGACAACTATTTCTAAAATTGAAAGTAGACAGTGAGACATGTTATGAGAAGAGGGAGCACTAGCATTGAGGGTGTTGGATGTGAGCAACTGATGTGAGAATATTGGATTCTGGGAGTGTGAATATTGTGACAACAGTGTATGACAAAGTGCAGTTTTTGTGAAAATGTTGGGGGTCAGAGAATGCAGGTGTTGTGAGAGTGCTGGGTGCCAGGGTAGTGGTGCAATGAAAATGGTGGAAGTCAGAGGCTTCAGATGTTGTGAGCATGTGTTAGCAGGAAGAAAGTGCTAGTGTAGTGTGAGTGTTGTGTACCACGGAAATTAGGTGTTATGGGAGAGTGTTGGGTGCCAGAGAGTACAACTGTTGAGAGAGCACTAGGTGCCAAAGGCATGTGGTGTTGTGAGTGTTAGATATTAGACAAGTGGTATTATGAGAGTGCTGGTTGGCTTGAGAGTGCTGATATTTTGAGAGTGTTGTACAGTTCAGGTATTCTGAGGCTGTTTGCAGCCTGTCTTATACTGTGTGTAATACACTGTTTAAACTGCAGGAACCTATATTATATTGTGTATAATTCTTTTTTTTAACTATTGACTCAGATATTCACAGTGCTGGGATGTCATAGCACTGATTCAGCGCGACACTTTATCAGGGATCAATACTCATTGATATTTCATACAAATGGCCCATACACATTCACCCAACTCATAAATCCCTGTTGCTCTGGGGGTCAAGATTTAATGACATCAAAAATAAAATTCTTCACAGGTTCATGTCTAACATTTCTAAATATATAAACTAAACCTATATATCAACTCACTTTCCCCTTGGTCAATAAGCCAATTAGTTGAGTAGTTGATGGTAATAATAGTACTATCTAACTAGCTAAATAAATACAGACTCTTGGTAAGATTAATAAAGTTTATCTCAAATGATTGTGAATAATCATTGCTCATTGCATACAGGTTACAAATGCAAACAAAGAATCTCATGAGAGAGAGAAAACTATCAGCAAATGCAACAGTATCATACTCATCATCAAGTAACGAATGCATATGAAGGAGTGGATAGCTGGAGAGACATAAGTTTCAGCAAAATATTGTGAAACAAATATACATATGACAGAGTGGATAGATGAAGAGACATGAGTTTTCAGAGACAAAAAATAAATTTGGAAATAATTACGTAAAGTTACGAGTCAGAAAGATTATACAAACCCAAAGATCAGTGAAATGCCACCCCCATGGCCAAGGAGGTAGTGGGAGTCCTTTGAAATAGAATCAGGGAACAAAGATTTCAAGAATCTGAAACAGGACAGGGACAGTAACAGCTAGGCTTCTCTGCAAACCGATGGACAGCAACGAAATCAGCTCTCTCCTCTGCACTCGACCTGAGCAAAGCTAAGCATAAACCCCACCCCCAAAGGCACCCAAGTTATACCCTAAAACCTACATGTCCAACCCACATTAGTTGAAACAATTCATGAAATGGATTCTCTTATTGGAGGGTTTGGGAGGTGGTGTATTACACCACCAGGTTCTCATTCAATATTTTGCATGCTCATTGTTTTTGGTCCTTTCACATGACATAATGTTTGACTCGTTCATTTATCTCAACACTTGTATCATTTCATTATTTTCACATAAGTTTCTCAGCGACGTCGCGGTAGAAGTCTTGGGTCCCACAGCCAGTCTCATCTCTTGACAGGCTAACAATGATCTCTGAGCTGAACAACCTTCGACTTTTACTCTTCTTCTGCAGCACTCAGCACTTCTGTCTGTTTTGTCAGGTCATTCTTGCTTACTTTCCAGCCCCTCATCTATTCGGTCAATTTAAGAAAATGTAGGCCCATTCGGCTCACTATGACGAATAGACATAAGCATTTATTAATTACATGAAAATGCACTTTTCACTGTTTACCACCCACCTTTGCACTATCCCCTGTTAATATTTTTCTAGCATAAGCTTAAAGTAAAAGCGGCATTCTTTATTATTATTTTTAAAGCAAGATACGAAATGCGGCCTAGACATGAACTCATTTTGCTTCTTTCAAATCGCAACCTAAAATGCAGCCTATTTCTTTCATGCATTAGTTCACATTAGTGCACGCATGCCCAAAGCGGTTTCCCATGTGTTCATGTGATTTGCATATTAGTTTTCACTGCACACTGTTAGTAAGTATTATGGGGGTGTTAATCCGAGCAGGTTTCTTTTTGCAAAATCCTGCTCCATCAGCACTATAAATATTCATGTCATTATTCCTTACTGCACCAAACAGGATTCAAATCAGAAACCCTTTGGTTATGCACGCAAACATCTTACTAGAGGGAGACATCCTTTACCATGAAACCATTACAACGCGGTATGGTTTCATCACAGTTTTGACAATGCAAGTTGTTACAACGACTTGCACTGGAGGGCGCTCTGGACTAAGGTATAGTGTGAATTACTATTCCAACACCTTCCCTACTGTACGTAGACTGGAGTTGGAATAGTAAATCACACTATTCCTAAGTCCAGCGCCCTCCAGCGCAAGTCGATGTAACGGTCAAAACCGCGATGTAACATACCGTGTTGTGATGGTACAGCGTTGTATCATCATACATCCCTTACGTGATGACAGTAACCACCTGAGATATCCTACGAGCACTTAGATTAATTTAACTGTAATATTTAAGGTGTGTGAGTTACATTTAGATGAAATATCAACCAAATTGTTACACAATATCTTGTTCTTTTTAGCTGTGTCTGTAAGCCCACCCCATTGCACTCAGGATCACAGTCCCCATACCTTTTTATGCTTCTCGACCACTGGTCTGGCAACCGAAAGGCCATGCAGCCTGCTTCAAGACTCAGCTGTGCAAACGTCTGATTGGTCCCATAAGTGAGGATTGTACTTGAAATGGAAATATAGAGGGAGGTGTCGTTATCCCAGAGTACCTTTTTGTTATTGAGAAGTGATGCTACTCTCTAATTAAAAGTATTGCAGCAGTGCTGTGGAGCACAGGTACTGTACTCTCTCTTTCAAATTGAAGAAGTACAGGTACTCTGACAGTACCGGCCCAATTAAAGCACCGCCTGCCTCCGCATACAGCAATGTCCTATGATTACAGATAATATGAGTCCACACGTGGGGGGGGGGGGGGTGGCAGGCAACGAATTTCAATCACAAAAACGTCCATGAAAGTTATGGATGGCTGATCCGCATAGATAACCTACATAGCCAGCTGCGTGATTGGCCGAGTCAGCAAAAACACACGCCTTCGCTCAATCCTAGAACCGTAAAAGTTTAGTGGCGTTTTTTGGAACGTGTGTGCTGGCAGAAACATGGAGGAGCGGTTGCCGCCTCCTGTTTCCGAGCTGTTCTGCTGGCTGCTCGTGCACCACCGCGCAGAACGTCAAGGTTACGAGCACACACGTCAGGCCGTGAAACGTCCTAAAGACAGGTGCACTACACCGTGCACCCGCGCACCTGTACATGATGAGATGGCGCGGGGACTCGCGCCAAGGCGTGTACTTCTGAATGTAATACAAAAACAACAGCCTCAGCCCTAAAGCCTGTCTCCCATAAAAAAAAAAACCCGGCGGGCTACCACTACAACGATAAAATACATTTAAGACACTGATTAATATGCAAATTTAAATTCAAGACAGATTAAAAACAGTAACTCCAGCTTTTATGGATATCTCTTCCGTTTGATCTATTGTTTGCGCCTGGCATAAACATTACGGCTGTTAGTGAAAATGATGATGAAGGCAGCCAGTTCATTTTCAGAAATCACTGAAACCTTTCAGGATAAATTAGCCGATTTTATGCTTCTTTTCGTAGACACTTGCTCTGAAGACCCGCGCTGCGAATAAAAAGGATGATATTTCCTAGTAATTGAAGTGACTGCGGCCTAAACACTTTAATCTATTGCGTTCACTTTATTTCAAAACACAGTAAAGGAAGCGCTGCTCGGCCCCCTCTGTGCTGTTGGCCTAGTGAATAAAATAGATAAATGGAAGGAAAGGGATACTTTGCAAGAAATGCTCTATGAAAAGGAGGTATAAATTGCAACTATGGAATCACAATCTCTATAATTGGACAGACTTAACTAAAGCCACAAAAGATGTTTAATTAGTATGCAAATGAAGTGATACTCCTTCTTTCAGGATAAATAGACTTTAACTCTGCATGAACCCTGCTAGGGTTTCCCTCGGCTAGAGCATGAGAAATAGATGAGTGCCTTGCTGACACCAGTGTTAATATGCTTTGTGTTTGGGACCCTGATTAGGAGGTGGAGTTTCACTTCCAACCCATTTTCAAACACAAATTTGCCAGGAATCAAATTTCGAGTTGGTTCATCATTTTCACATTGCTTTCATCCTGTTAGATTCAGACAGGCAGCAAAAGAGTCAGGGCAGGGCATGTGAGCATTACAATTTACTTATAAGCAATAAGAAACCAGGAATGAATTCACAATAGAGTTTTAGTGTAGACCTTAAAAAGTGAACATTAGCAGCGCATTTATAGAAATACAACACTGAGCAAATCTCAGTTAAACATTTGCGAAATTAATAATAGTTCAGTCTTGTCAATATGTCCTATCGGACACCAATGGGAATTACTACCCTAACCATTGATGCTTGAAGTGATTGGTGAGTACGACCTGACTAGTTGAGTACACTATTTGCACCTGAATTGACCTCACATTGTGCTATATGTTCAAAAAGGCAAGTTTGTTATGTTATGGCATGGTATGAAGATTTGTAGAGCGCACTTTCACCTGGGAGCAGGGCACAAGTCCTAAAAAAAGAAGTGGGGGGACTAACCTTGTTAAGCAGTATGCAAGTGACATCACGGCATGCAACATCATGGCACATGACATCATGGCGAACAACATCACGGCGCATGACATCCGACATGGCATCACAGGAATTGACATCATAGAAAGTGGCATCAAAAGCCACGACTTTACAGAAAGTGGCATCACAAGAAGTGACATCAGATCTAAAGCCCTCACATATATGTTTAGAAGGACTTCTTTTAAAGGAAGTGGCATCACGAACAAGTGACATCAGATCTAAAGCCCTCACATATTAGTTTAACAGGTCTATCATGTGTACGATTGAGCACTTTGCGAGGATAATAGCACAGTGAGCTATGGAAGATGATATGTGACTTCTACACCTTGCAATCCCCCAGTTTTATGTAACACATCCTGGACATTAATTTACAAACGTATATAATTTATTGTACATGTAATATTCACGTATTGATGTAAAACGCTCTGACAGCCTGCATTGGAATGAGTAGGGCTATACAAGAAAAAATAGTGGTACTTAAATTATTTCAATGCGTCCTCGGGGGAAGTAAGCTCTATATAAAAGCAATTTGCTTTGTGTAAATACTGGTAAAGACCAACACATCTGATATTCTTACAGTGCAAAAGAAAATTGTCTCAGTGAAACACAATTGAGAGAAACTATTTTTTATAAAACAGTATGCATTATCTTACTTGCAATTAGAGATTCTGCTCAACATTGTCTAATCATTTTAAACACACATAGACATGTGCAGAATCTGGCAAACATCTGGAAAGTATATACAAAAGTGCCCCAAAATGGGAAAAGGGGAGGGGATTTTTTGTGCGAAAGTGAAGGTTCGGTGGAAAAGGAAAGTTAGTGACAATATATACATCCACAGGGCTGTGTACAAGAAAGCCAGTCTAGCCTGACGAATATTCATCCATTGTGTTTAGTTTGACGCAGTGAAAAAGCACTGTTGTCCACACTCTCATTAGAAACTAATGCCAGTGTGGACAACACTGCCCCAAACTAAACACGATGGCTGAATATTAGTTTCTCTCAATTGTGTTCAACTGGCACCATTTCTTCTGTACTGACATTTACCCAGGTCCCAGTCATTTTTCTGGGTTATAGCCATTATTTGTAAACACATTCATATAGTGCATGCTTATCTCCTAAACGGGGACTGAACAAAGTGAAAAGCTGTCTCTCTTAACTATGTGTGAAGTGCTAAGAAGGTGTGAGCCTTTGTTTCCCCTCTGCTTCATTTGCATCAGGTGTGAGGCTCCTGACTGCTCCCAGCCCTGAAACTCAAACAAAAGTAGGCCTGATGAACCCTCAAATTCGGCCTTTGTTTTGGGCCCTGCAGGGGACTTGAATAAGAAAGCCCGTCCCAGCCTGCCCATTGTTGCTTTTGCAGATGGAAAGCAGACAACGTGCAGGCACTGCTGAAAGTGTTCCAGTGTTTGGAAATTACACCGTTAGGAGTTCAGCACATTATTCAGTGGGGTCCAAATTCTTGGCAGGGTGGAAGGCGTTCACCATTTGACCCCGTCCAGACCTGCACACTTACACTAAAGTTTTATAAGCGGTATCCGTAAGGTTATAGATCCAGCTTTTCAGGGCTTTCCTAAACTGGCTCTCTACGGGGATTTGCCGGAGCTGTGGTGGAAGCTTGTTCCACGCCCTAGATCCCAACACAACAAGGGACTTTCCCCCCTTAGTGACCAGCTTGAAACTGGGATCACCAATAAATTCAGATTTGAGGACCTAAGGTTCCGTGATTGCAAATAGCGTCTAAACCCTTTTGAGAGGTATTTAGGCCCTTGCAAATGGAATGCCCTAAATGTGATAACCAGTATTTTAAACAGGATGCGCTTGTGTACTGGCAGCCAATGTAGGGCGTTGAGCGCAGCCGAGGTGGACAACTTCCTTGGCCAGCCAAGGACCAGGCGAGTGGCTGCGTGCTGGACCATCTGCAGCCTGTGGAGCACAGATTTATTCGCTCCCGCATACAGGCTATTGCAGTAATCAAGCCTTGATGTTATTAGCGCAACCGCCACCGTTTGCCTTGCTACCAATGGGAGAAGGTAAATAAAAATTCTAAGACCTCTAATGATGTTAAAACACGTGCCGGCCACGGTCACTGCCTGGTGTTTAAATGACAGGGAGTCGTCAAACTTAATGCCCAGATTGCGGGCAGTGGAAATGGTGTTGAGGGGAGCTTCTGCATCTTCCGGCCACCACTGTTTGGGTGAGAACAGGTTTTGATGCCCAAACGGCAGAATTTCGGTTTTGCCCGAATTACACTTAAGATGATTGTTCCTCTTCCAATCAAATGTGGCGGCATGGCAGTTTTTAAGATTCTCTTCGGCTCCAGGCAGTTCCCTGTCCAGCACTAGGATGAGCTGAGTATGATCAGCATATGATACTGTGCTGATCTGAAAAGATGAGATAAGTTCGATCAGGGGGAATATACACAGGTTGAAAAGTACAGGGCTCAAACTAGAGCCCTGCGGCACCCCTGTCTTCAAAACGTTCTCTTCGGAGCAGAACTCTCCTAGTACGGTGACTTGTCGCCTTTGATTGAGAACATTTTTCAGTCATGCAAATACCTCTCCTGCTATGCCTGATTTTAAAAGGCGGTCAATCAATATGGAATGCGAGACCGTATCGAAAGCCGCCGATAAATCAAGTAAAATCAGGACGGCTTTCTTTCCCTGGTAAATGGCGCCCCGCAGGGTCTCCACCGTGAACAGGAGGGCAGATTCCGTCGAGTGCTTGGCCCTGAAACCTGACTGATTGGTATGCAAAATGTCATTGTCCTCTAAAAACTTGGTAAGTTGTTTATTTACAAATGTTTCCGTCAGTTTGAATAATGCTGGAAGCAATGAAATGGGATGGAGATTCGAAAGAGTTGCCTGGTCAGCTAAAGGTTTTTTCTGTAAAGGCTTTACAGCTGCGAGTTTCCATTCCCTGGGAATCTCGGCGGAGGACAGTGAGGAATTGATGATGCTATTAATAATTGGATTCACCTCGTCAACTAAAGCTCGTAGAAGCATCGGGGGGCAAGGATCAAAAGGCGAGCCAGACTTGCTCGATACAATGGCCTGGCGGGACTCTTCTAAACTAATAGGGCAGAAGGTTTTAAAACAGACAGTCTTGATGTCCTCTCTATTCACCCCATCCGGGGAGGGAAGCGCCGGTTGGGGAAAATCTTTAATGATGTCTTGTATTTTTTGCTCAAAATAGTTAGCAATGGAATTGCAGAGAGTCAAAGAGGGCGGAATGTCCTGTGAGAGCACTATGGGGTTCCTGAAACTATTTACGATCCTAAAGATCTCTTTCTGTCTATTATTAGCGGAGGAGACAGCTTCCAAATAATATGCTTTTTTGGAAAGTTTAATCGAAGCATGATACCGCCTCCGAGCCGCTTTATAAGTATTACGATCATCAGCCTCATAGTTTCGGCGCCACCTCCGTTCCAACACTCTAACTTCACCTAGTTCCGCCTTTAAGGAGAGCGAAAACCAAGGAGCAGATATTTTTTTAACTCTGTGTAAGTTGTCTGGGCCTATGGGGTCCATGGGCCCACTAAGTTCAGTGATCCAGTCGCAGAAGCGTTTATTATCTATTAAGGTGTGGCCAGTCAATATGGGTTGGCTATCCTTAGCTTTCCCTGGAAGGTCTGGATTGGCGAGTAGCTTTTTCCAGCCCGGTTTGGCATGCCCTCCTGCTTTACCAAGGCCTTTCCCTAGAACATTGCCTTCAACCACAAGGTCAAACGGAATGAGTTTGTGTTCTGTCCATGTTTGTACGCAAGGGGGTTTAACCTTCAAGGTACCTAAGTTGGAACAAATACAGTCGAGCACATGACAAAAAATACCAGTGCACATCCTATTCTTGATAACTATTATCCAATGGGCATCTAGCCACACACATCCGATATATCCAAACGCGGAAGGAAGCCACCGTTCCCGAAAACTTTACACGCGTAATGGCGATGGAACTTATCAAGGCTCCAAGATCAAACCTTTGAATTTTGAATAGCCATATGGGGATCGAATACAAAACCATCCACAGCAACTTTGAAAATAAAAGGCCGGGAGGAATAAAATTGCCAAGCTTTTAGTGAGATTTAACGCAGAAAATACAGATCGCTCAACTGAACAAGTGTTTGCCTTGAAAAAGCTCGGGAAGGGCGAAACGCACGTCGGCTGGCTGTGACAAGAGAATAAAAGAACATTGAATATTGATGAAATTTGTGTGCCTCAATTATGGACTAACGAATATTGGATATATCGGATGTGTGTGGCTAGATGCCCATTGGATAATAGTTATCAAGAATAGGATGTGCACTGGTATTTTTTGTTGAATGCATATGATACTCTGCCTTACTTTGAGTGGGTAGATGGTCATAGATTAGTGCTAAAGGTGGATGAGCACGATATCAGATCTGCACTCCAACAGAGTAATTCAATTGATACGATCAGATTGATAAAAATAAGGGGATACTTTACGATGTGCTGATGGTCTTATGCAAATCCGCCATTTCTTCTGTTGTACAGTCAAGCATATGGCCTGCTTTATGCGTAGAATCACGGGTCAACAGGGTCAGCCCGAGGACGTTGATTATGTCCATAAAACAGGCCGCCCCTGAATCAGGCGGGGAGTCAAGATGAAGAGTCAGATCGCTGTGTCCCTCCCCCATGCTCTCCAATAATTCTTTAGTTTGACCAGGTGGGCGATAAACCAAAGCACCTGCGAAAGTAAAAGACACATGAATCTGTAGACAGAAGGCCATACTTTCTGCCCCTTTGATATCTGGTAATTCATGGGTGGTGCACTTCAAGGTGTCGCGATAGATGATTGCAAGCCCCCCCCACGTTGCTCCTGCCAGTCCAGTCTTTGAATTAAATATCCTTGCGGGAGGGCCAACGCAATGTCTGGGTTACAACAGACTTTTAACCAGGTCTCTGTAATAAGGAGCCAGTCCAAATCGCCTTCTGTGATAAGGTCATAAATATGTAACGCGTTCTTTCACATTGACCTGGCATTTATAAGCCCTCCTCGAAGGACGATAGGCCACATCTTCCCTTTAAGGGCTTGGTCGGGAGCAAACACCGCCTTACAATGCCGGCAGCAAACTGGTCCTTCCCACTTATCAGGTTTTAGGGCCTCATGACACTGAGTTGCATGTTTATTCAGGGATAATATAAAATCCTTGGTCAGACCTTGCTTCGGGGGCAGTTGAACAGCGTGCTTTACCCTCGACCCGGCCGCGGCACGGACGGGCACAGACGGGCTTTCCTTTGGCGCGCCTTCGGCGTGCCATCTGTGCGCCCGCTGCGCGCGTCCGCTGCGCGACGGCCCAATGTGAGCTTTAAATAGGGGCTGATAAGGGTCCTAGTGTAACCACTAGACTGTCACCTCCTCCAAAATGGCCCCCGGAAGTGGGTGTGCTTCACTCCCTCTATACCGCGCTACCTGGCTCCCTCCACAACAAACAGCACAAGCTGTGATGGAACAGGGAGAGAGGCGGTGCCCAAAAGCAGTAGGTTCCCCAAAAATAAAATTTTACAATAATGTGCCTGCAACATAAATTTCAAAGGTTTAAAACAGTATGCTGTGCAGAATATTAATCATTCAGACAACAGACAAAGCGGCGATTTTTAAAAGCAGAATTGGGCAGTTGTACCAGCCGTGGCTTCAGCAGCGTGGCAGGGACTTCCGTGTCAGTATTACTGCTGCGCGACAAGATTCCTCGCCCTAAATAGGAGGCTGATAAGGGTCCTGGTGTAACCACTAGACCATCACCTCCTCCAAAATTGCCCCCGGAGGTGAGTGTGCTTCACTCCCTCTATACCGCGCTACCTGGCTCCCTCCACAACAAACAGCACAAGCTGCGATGGAACAGGGAGAGAGGCGGTGTCCAAAAGCAGTAGGTTCCCCAAAATAAAATTTTACAATAATGTGCCTGCAACATAAATTTCAAAGGTTTAAAACAGTATGCTGTGCAGAATATTAATCATTCAGACAACAGACAAAGCGTCGATTTTTAAAAGCAGAATTAGGCAGTTGTACCAGCCGCGGCTTCAGCAGCGTGGCAGGGACTTCCGTGTCAGTAATACATTAAGGACAATCTTGATCAGGGGGTGGTAACCATGGTTGTCCTTCTTGATTTGTCTGTGCTCTTCAATACAGTTTCCCACTCTATTCTCCTAGAAAGAATTTGGAGTTTGGGTGTCCAAGGCCGGGCCTGGACCTGGAGTGAAATTCTCAAATGGTCTTTCTGCCTCCCAACGACACACAGCTGATGCTCTCATTCCAGGAGATGGATATGGGAGCAATTTCCTCTTTCAAAGGTTGCATGAGGGCCATAAGCAAATGGATGAATGCTAACTGCCTCAAACTGAACTCCAACAAAACAGATGTACTCTCTTTTGACACTAGCAGTCACCTAGACGCTTACAACTGGTGGCTCTCACAGCTAGGCACCCCACCCACTCAGTCATCTTTGATAAGAAATCTAGGTGTCAAGATTGACTCAAACCTATCCTTTGAACCTCAGGTTAGAGGTGAGTCAACCAGCTTTTTCCAGTCATTGCAATCTATTAGAAAGATAATCCATTTGATTCCTGAGGAAAATTGTAAATCTGTCACTCATACTTTGGTAACCTCAAAGCTAGATTATGCAAATAGCCTTTACCTAGGCCTACCATCGCATCTGCTATACCGCCTGCCCATTATTCAGACCACTGCACTGCAGTTGATTCTGAAGATCCGGGCTCCCTCTTCTTTCACAGCCTCCTCGAGCAGTCTACACTGGCTGCCCATCATTAGCCGCATCAAATTTAAAGCTGTGGCATTCACTTTCAGAGTATTCAAGCAGAAAGGCCCTCTTTACTTGAGAAAAAGTCTACATCCCTTCCTACCAGGGAGATCACTGTTTTCCAATGGATAACAAATGTTGTATGTTCCCAGAGTCCACAAAGAAAGAAGAGGTAGTCGGTCAAACCGCCAAACTTTGGAACTCTCTGCCTTCAACTTTTCACACTAACCAAATGAATTTTTTGCAAATATTTAAAGACCTATTTTTTTTATTGAGAGGCTACTTGTTCTTGGCTCAATTAATTCCCTGTACCTCTTGTAAGCCGCTAGCACCAGGACACCTCTTCTGATGCAGCCGCATGCTATACAACTGTTATTGTAATGTATTGTATTGTATTGCAATACCAAATGAAAAGCAACACTTAGCTTCTCATTTTATTTTTTTATGACATTTATGACATAATCCTTCCTTAAGCCATTTCAGAACTGGACGACACACCCAGCACAAGCTGTATTCCTTCTTGTTCTCTTGTAATTCCAGTCACCCCTTGATTCAAACCTGGCCTGGACATAAACCTTGACTTCAGCCCCATAAACCCCAGCTAGTAACAAATGTGACATCTCTTGAATTCTTCCTTGACACATGCCTCTGCTTCAAAGAACATATCATTCAGAAAAACAAGGCAGTATGGTATCAGCACTCCATCATAAAAAAAATTGAAATTCTTCTTACCTAAAAACTGACTTCAGATCAACAGTGCAAAAGTCTTCCTAGCTTTATGGGATCTTCTGTGGTGGCATATTGGTACCCATGAATGGCAATCTATATGCTCCAGCTCATCAGCTCAAGTGCCTTAATAAATTCAACCACACCTTCCTAACACAGAAGAAACTTTAGTAGCTCACTCTCTAGATCATATTCAAGACCAGTTATATCCCCTACAAATCCTTCATCGACAACATTCCTGCATACACAAGGAGCCATGGTATTACTAGACTGGAGATAAGGAACATAGGACAGAACATTTCAGAAGGTAGGCCTCCACCCAAAACCTTGAATAACATCCCATCAACATCAGTACTGCTGCTACCCACCTTCATTTCAGAAAGAAACTGAGGATACACACTTTCACAGAACATTTGCATCCACCTTTTAGATATCTGACTTTTCCCTCTCTTAGTGTACACATTTTGTGAATGTACCCTCAGATCCAGTGTTTACTTTGTAAAACAATGAGTGGTGGTGCCCAAATGTGTGCTCAGATGCCCATGACCTTGCTATTAAATGCTGGTGCTTCGATTACCAAGGTTGCATAACCTTGAATCAACCTCATGCCTTTTTAATCCCCCACCAGACACTCTCTAACCTTTATCTCACTCTTGAAAGTACCTGCATTTTACCTTTGTGAAGGTTTTTGCATCTTTCTCTGCCACCATCTTTACACTTTGTGTGGTTTTCCTCTCTCTTGCTCTTGGTGAATGTTTGATGTGAAAATGTTTTTAAAAAAATACGGTCCCCAACAAAGTGTTCCGGTAAACCCTACCAGCAACCACTGGCTAAACTTGAGCACTTCTCAGTTGTCACCTTCTGTTGTAAGCATTGTTTCCCGTAGCCCCATTTATGGTTTAGTTCCCCAATGGGACAGCAGAGCCTGTTTAGCGGCGCCTAATGTTAGAGTGATTGCCTGTCCCCGACATGATTTAAGAGGGTAGGTAAAGGGGTTTGGAAGTCCCAACAGAGCGTAACTGGGAAATCTGGGTATCTCAGTGTGGTGAATGGAATCGATATCCTGTATAATTATGTCCCAATAGGCCTGTATTTTCGGGGACTGCCAAAGAATATGGGAGGGTGTGCCCGGTTGCCCACAGTTGCGCCAGCACAAGTTGCTTCCACCGGGTTTCCATTGTGCGATTCTAACCAGGGTATAGTACCAGTAGTGTGCTATCTTTAAAAACATCTCTTTTACCGCGGTACTACATGAGAAAGCTCTGGCCCTATGAATTATGTCTTTCCACTCTTTAGGGGAGAATTCACATTCCATCTCCAGTTCCCATCTACGCTGCACTGGGGTCTTAACAATGTGTTCGGACTTATTCAGGAAGGAGTAAATATCGGAGAGCAGGCGCTTGTCTGAAGTGCATATTATGTACCATAGCTCAATTTACTGAGGGGCAGCTAGTGTGGGGTTGGGCCTGAAGTTGTGTTACCCAGTGATGGATCGCTAAGAATTGCCAATATGTTTCTTTGGGAATTCCAAAACCTGACACCAGCCCAGGGATATCCATGATCCCTTTCTCATCAAATAAGTCACCAATTCTTTTACAGTTGGTTTCTTGCCATTTCAGATACCTGTTCTCTTCCATTGCTGGGGTGAAGTCTAGGTTCCCAATGAAAGAGGTCAGTGGAAATTCTGGGGTCGAGAGGTCAAGGGGCTATTGCACTCTGTCCTATACCCTAATGGTAGCTTTCAATACCGGTGAGACATACACTCCAAAAGGTCTATGTCGTCTTGGGAGCCGGGGGACCTTTCATATATGCATCCCTGCAATTGCGCGATAGATGAAACACCAGTGCTTCTCAGACTGCTTTATACCACTCTATCATGTACTGTAGTTGCGCTACTTGAAAATATCTCTCTAAGTGCAAAACCCCAAGACCCCCATTGGCCTGTCTCAGAAATGTTTGATGTCATGCCATACGGTCTCTCTTCCCTTCCACTATAAAGTTCCCAATAAGGTGTTGTATTTGCGCTAATATTTGAGGTGGAGGGTACAATGATAGTGTTTGCAGTACATATAAGAGGCAAGGCAGGACGGTCATCTTGATGGCTGCCAGTCTGCCTAGCTATGATATTGCATGTTTCTTCCAAGTGAGGAGCTCACGTTGGGGCTTATCTAGTAAGGACGAGTAGTTAGCCTTACCTGTCTTTTCCATCATGGGAAATATCTGCAATCCCAAGTACGAAAGCCTCCTCTCGACCCATTTAAACACAAATTCCTGTCTCAGTTGTTCCTGCACATCACTGGGAAGGGTCAGACTGAGTGCCAGTGTCTTCTGTATATTGATTTTGAATCCCGAGACCCCACTAAATGGTGTGACTTCTTCTAAGAGGGGGGTAGGGAGAGCAATGTTTGTGTAAGGAAGAGCACTACATTGTCTGTATACAGGGATATTTTGTACTTTCTATTTCCAGTGACCGTCTGGAGGTTTCTGATTCTTTCGGAAAATGGCTCAATATAGAGCGCAAAAAGCAAGGGTGATAGTGGGAACCCCTAGGGGGTGTCCCTCTTTATCGTTACCCGGCGAGAAGCTATACTGTTCACTCTAATGTGTGCTTCTGGGACCTTATATATACAGTTCACCCATCTCGGATAACGTTCCCCAATCCCAAACCTGTGCAGGATGTGTCTCAGAATTTGCCAATGTACCCGGTCAAACACCTTCTCGGCGTTGACCAACAAAAGCAGCGTAGGCTGCTGAGTACGCTGAGTTTTGTCTATTAAGTGACAGAGACGCCTCGTCCTGTTGCAGTAGTTAAGTTTGGGAATGAAGCCGGATTGGTCCAGGTCCACCAGGCCCTGCATGTATGGAGCAAGGTGGGCCGCCAATACGCTAGTGAAGATCTTTAGACCGACATTTAGTAATGATATCGGGCGATAAGAGGCGTACTCCAGGGGTCTCTTCACAGTTTTAGTACCACCACCACCTCCGTCATAGACATTGTTGAGGTTAAGGTTCCAATTTCACTGTATGTATTAAAATGGTGCACAAAGAGCGGAGTAAGTTCAGGGGCAAAAGCTTTACAGAAATCTACTGGAAAACTGTAACCTCCGAGCGCCTTCTCTACCACGAGTCTCTGAATAACCAGCTGAACCTCATCTGGGCAGATATCCACGTCCATAGCTTCTGCGTCTGTGGGGGGAGGGATGCCACTGGAGCCTGGTGGACATAGTCCTCGGCCGCAGCCAAATCCAAGTGCTTCGCCGTGTACAATGTGGTGTAGAAGGATTCAAATTCCTCTGCAATATCAGCATAATTCTGGAGAGTCTCTCTCCTGGGAGTCCTTATACCTGCAATACGGAACAAGTTCATGTGGGACCTCAGTAAGTATGCTGAGCTTCCTGGCTTTGTTTCCCCCTTCATAGTATCGCTGCTTAGTACATAGGAGTGCGTATTCCGTACGATCACAGTCCAAAGCCCTCAACTGCTTCCGTGCGGTATTAAGTTGTCATCTTGTCTGAACCTTGTCCGTGTGACGGTGAACACCTTCCAGTTCCCTGACCTGCATCTGAAGTAGCTCCCTTTTGTCCTTCGTTTCTTTGTTCAGTCCCGCCGCGATGAACAAAAAGCGGTCTCTTATGACAGCCTACGTCGTTAATTGCCAAGGCTGCCGTTAATTGATGGCTGCCAGTCTGCCTAGCCATGATATTGCATGTTTCTTCCAAGTGAGGAGCTCACGTTGGGGCTCATCTAGTGAGGACGAGTAGTTAGCCTTACCTGTCTTTTCCATCGTGGGAAATATCTGCAATCCCAAGTACGAAAGCCTCCCCTTGACCCATGCAAACACAAATTCTTGTCTCAGTTGTTCCTGCACATCACTGGGAAGGGTCAGACTGAGTGCCAGTGTCTTCTGCATATTGATTTTGAATCCCGAGACCCCACTAAATGGTGTGACTTGTTCTAAGAGGGGGGCAGGGAGAGCAATGTTTGTGTAAGGAAGAGCACTACATTGTCCGTATACAGGGATATTTTGTACTTTCTATTTCCAGTGACCGTCTGGAGGTTTCTGATTCTTTCGGCAAATGGCTCAATATAGAGCGCAAAAAGCAAGGGTGATAGTGAGAACCCCTAGGGGGTGTCCCTCTTTATCGTTACCCGGCGAGAAGCTATACTGTTCACTCTAATGTGTGCTTCTGGGACCTTATATATACAGTTCACCCATCTCAGATAACGTTCCCCAATCCCAAACCTGTGCAGGATGTGTCTCAGAATTTGCCAATGTACCCGGTCAAACACCTTCTCGGCGTTGACCGACAAAAGCAGCGTAGGCTGCTGAGTACGCTGAGTTTTGTCTATTAAGTGACAGAGACGCCTCGTCCTGTTGCAGCAGTTGCGTTTGGGAATGAAGCCGGATTGGTCCAGGTCCACCAGGTCCTGCATGTATGGAGCAAGGTGGGCCGCCAATACGCTAGTGAAGATCTTTAGACCGACATTTAGTAATGATATCGGGCGATAAGAGGCGTACTCCAGTGGGTCTCTTCACGGTTTTAGTACCACCACCACCTCCGTCATAGACATTGTTGAGGTTAAGGTTCCAATTTCACTGTATGTATTAAAATGGTGCACAAAGAGCATAGTAAGTTCAGGGGCAAAAGCTTTACAGAAATCTACTGGAAAACTGTAACATCCGAGCGCCTTCTCTACCACGAGTCTCTGAATAACCAGCAGAACCTCATCTGGGCAGATATCCACGTCCATAGCTTCTGCGTCTGTGGGGGGAGGGATGCCACTGGAGCCTGGTGGACATAGTCCTCGGCCGCAGCCAAATCCAAGTGCTTCGCCGTGTACAATGTGGTGTAGAAGGATTCAAATTCCTCTGCAATATCAGCATAATTCTGGAGAGTCTCTCTCCTGGGAGTCCTTATACCTGCAATACGGAACAAGTTCATCTGGGACCTCAGTAAGTATGCTGAGCTTCCTGGCTTTGTTTCCCCCTTCATAGTATCGCTGCTTAGTACGTAGGAGTGCGTATTCCGTACGATCACAGTCCAAAGCCCTCAACTGCTTCCGTGCGGTATTAAGTTGTCATCTTGTCTGAACCTTGCCCGTGTGACGGTGAACACCTTCCAGTTCCCTGACCTGCATCTGAAGTAGCTCCCTTTTGTCCTTCCTTTCTTTGTTCAGTCCCGTCGCGATGAACAAAAAGCGGTCTCTTATGACAGCCTACGTCGTTAATTGCCAAGTAGTCGTGTATCGCAGCCCGTATGTTAGTAACATTGTAATCGTATGTGAGTAGCTTGTGGTTGATCTCCACGACCTCTGCCCAGCCATGGCTGCTGCAGGTAAGAGCAGTGGGGTGGTGGGGCCAGGTGAGGGGGGATTTCGAGAGATGACCAAGAGGGAAAATTAATTATTTATTTCATTTTCCCTTGTGGATGTCTCTTGAAATCCCCTCACCTGGCCCCACAGCTCTTACCTGCAGTGGCTGCCTTTGTCGAGGGGACCCTCCAGGCAAGTTTAACACCAGTGATATCAGGGAGTGGTCCGACAATGCCGCCGTCCCTAATGTATTGTCTTTGGTATATCCCGTAAACCGGGGAGAGGTCCAGAATAAGTCAATCCATGCATAGGTTTGGTGTCACGCTGAAAAAAAGGGGTATTCCCGGGTGGAAGGGTAACAGTATCTTCAGGCATCTGTCAGCCCCACCTTCCCAAGCCTCTGGAGCATAGAATCTGAGAGAGACCCTGAGTGACCCATCCGTGCTACTGACCTATATAGCTGTGAGTCAGGTACTATGTTAAAATCCCCCTCCAATACTAAGTCATCATCTTTAGAGTCTAGAATAGTGTTCAGTGTATTTTGAAGAAAGACTTCCTGATGTTAGGGCAGTAAATGAAAGCTATAGTGTATGTATGTGGACCCAATAGAACTCACAGCGCCAACATCCTATCTGGTGTTTCTGCATGTTCCCCCAGTACTGTTCCTGGGAACTGTGAAGATATGAGAATGGCTACCCTCAACTTTTTCCCCGTGGTCGAAGAGAAGTATTGTCTATCATACCATTTGGACGGGATGCGTTTCCATTCGGCGCGTAGTAAGTGGGTCTCTTGCAGTAGGCATATATATCGCAGATGGCCTCTCTAAGCAATGTGATAACCGCACTCCATTTAACGGGTGTATTGAGCCTTTGGATGTTGAAGCTCACTATTCTGACTTTAAATGTTGATATATGGGTAATTGTGGGGAGGCGCTGTGATTCTCATCTGGGATTTGTGGATATCGGAGATCGCTCCCTCCACCCTTTGCAGATCATGGCCCCATGTGCTGGCGTGCCAAGGGGTTGAGGCATTTCCTCCACCTCACCTCCCCCGCTGTCCTTCCCCTAGATAGGTTACCCCTCGTGTAGGATCACCCCCACTGTCTGGAAGGATATGTAGAGCCTGAAATAGTGGCCCATGGGTATAAGCATTGAGCCGCCTAGAATAGAGATGCCTCCCTTACCCTGGTTTTGACCTCCCCCCACTCTTGCTTTAGCTCCTTTCATGGATTTGTGTATCCCCTGCCCCATCTGATTGTTGGTCCTCCCCATCTGTTGTAATGATAGCCATAGGCCCCGAGCATAGAGAAAAAGAAAGATGAAAAGATAAGAAATGAGGAGACAGATAACTCAGCAAACACATAGAAAGTGCCATAAACTTGGAATAAATCGCACTATCGTGCAAGGGTTCATGTGTTCAGTGGTTGGTTATCTCGTTGGCGGGCGTGATCCCCCTCTACCAAGACCGAATGTCTGCGTTCCTGGACCCATCTATTAGATTCTGCATCCTGCGGACAGACGGCAACCCCTGCAGGTGCGCGCATAGGATCAGGGTTTCTCCGACTCCCTCCCGGCTCTGTATCTGTCAGAGAAGCACCTCTCTTTCTTACTGGCTCTCTGTTGTAAAAGGTTTGGAAGATTTCTCTCATCTGGTCCCTAGTCGTCTTCTCGGCTTTAGCGATCTACATGTGGAGGTGTCCTCTGTTGGGTCCCCTCCTTCCCAGTCAAGACCTAGCATCTTGCGCTTCTTTTAGTGACAAAACTGACTGTAATTCTTTGTTCCTAACAAATGAAAGCCGGAAAGGATAGCGGATTTCTTTATCCCGCAGGTAGGCTGTGGCTGGTTTCAGGGCTTTATATCTGTTGATTCAAAATTGAAGCCCCTCAATGGTCACTTTATCTCTAGTTGCAGCCATAATGATCTCCTTCTGTTGGAAGGAGTGAAGACAGGTGAGGATATCCTGTTGTTTGCCTGGGTTTTTTGCTTGCCTTCCAGTGCGAAATTTGCGATCCAAGATAATATCCTTGTCTCTGAGCACTGGTGCCGCATGCCGGAAGATGCGTATTATCAAGGCCTCCAGCTTTCCCCCATCCGCCAAGAGATGGATGCCCTTAATGCAAATGTTAGACCTCCTAGAACAGTTTTTGAGGTCATCCAGGTGGCGGTAGAGCTCTTCGTTTCGGTCTCTGAGCTCCAACAGCTCACGGGCCTATTCAGTGATCTCTACCTCCAAGCGGTCATCATTTCTTTCCAGGGAGTCAACTCAGTCTCCAATTTCCTGGATCTTTGCCCTGACCTGCTTGATATTGGAGGTGACATCCTGTCTCAGCCCTGTGAATTCTTCTCGGAGCATTCCAAACAGCTGCTCCAGGAATCCATGGGCAATTGGCTCCTCCAAGTGTTCTCCAGTAGAGTCCATCTCTTGGGGTTGGGCCACTTGTTGCACAGGGTCATGTCCCTCTGCCTTTGTGGTACCACTTTTCTGAAGGAGATCTTTGATAGTCGGGTCCTTTCTTGCTCGGTGTGTGGTCATCTCTGCTAGATTTTCAGCAATGCGGTGGTTCCGACCGGCCTCTTCTAGGCTCTCAAGCCCACTGGTGGGTCCACAGATCTCTCCTTTACTTGTCCCGGCGCTAGTGTGTCGCTGGGGCCCACTTTCACTTCAGGCCCAGTGGGTATCTGGTAGGTAGTGCGGCGTCCCAGTGGCCCCAGAACTGTGTCCTCCCTGTGCCAATATTTCTTGTGGCATACATACTGGGCTGATATGTGGGTTTGCATCCCAGACTCAGGACCTGCCCCTGACCTCCTTTCCGTGGACTGCAGATTCCTGTTAAGCCCGCTTCAGTTCCCCAGCTCTTCGCAAGGGCCTCGGCGGTCTGGCAATGCACTACTTCCTGATCTAGAATGACTGTGGCTAGCCTCTCGTCCCTTCGTGGATCAGAGTACCATCAGAAACCGATAGAGGCACAGGGGGCCCTTCACCACCCGATCTCCCTTCTCAGGCAACTCTGTTTTCACATCCACAGCTGGAGGACGGGGACGGGGACGGGGCCTGGTCCTGCCGCTGTGTGAGGTCTGCCGAATCTAGTATGCCTGTCCCCGGAGGGCACTTCAGGGAGTCCCCAGTTCCACCTTCCACTCCCCACTGCTCAGGTCACAACTTCTCATACAGCCCAGGCCTAGCCGGAGCCCAGCTCAGTCACTATCAGTCATCCCGCCGGCCCTACTGCTCTCAAGCTTATGTGCGTCTCCCTCGGGCCCAATATCCTTGCGCTGTGGCCTGTCCCAACGGGGCGAACGCTCCTGAAAAGTCAGGCTGGATCGCTGCTCATCTCCTAGGCCGCACGTCGATTTGACGCTTCTGGGCGGATCCAAGCTAGGTAGGCCTCTCCCTCCGCCACTTGGCCCGGACACCGCAGAGCAATCTCGCCAGACTCAGGCACCTTCTCCGTCTCTCCGAGGGACGCTTCATTTTGCCTGTAGCCGCTACTCACTCAGACGCGGACAGAGGTCCGAGGGCTGATCTCTCCCTCTCTTCCGCTCGACCACCGGGCTGCACCATCGCAGCCCCTGTTCCGCCGCTGCTCACAGATTGCATTATTTATTCTTTATATGCCCCCCCCCTAGAGCATGGGGCATTTTCAGCTGTATGTGGGGTCTAAGGATGGGTGTTGGATGCCGATTTTTGGCCTTGGGGAGTGGAGCTCCGGAAAAAACGCTGCTACTCCGCCACCCTCTTGGCCTAAGGATTGCTCAAGTTATTTATAATATAAAGCATGGCTTTATTTAGAAAGTTGGAGGATGTAGAGATTACAAACTCAGGAAGAATTTCAGGAAAAAGCTCCTGAAAGAAGATTCTAAACACATTTAAAAACAGAAAGATGAATAGACAATAAAATAGATTGACAATTTTATTTCACCCTACAAAACATGGATATCATTTAGGTGTTGCCAGGGGTCCTGACTTGCACTTTGAGACTCCTGGAACTGGCTTTGCGATCCCTAGCCCGATAGATGACAAAATAAATGCCAGGAACACAGCGGCTGCTTGTCCTTATGGACATTGGTTGGGGCCCACTTCCTTGTTTTTTGTTTATTACACTTATAGTGAATAATACTATATTATTCACTATTAGTGCAAAAAACAAATGGAGTACAAATAGTTGGAATACGACCCTCCCTGGCAGCTGAGGTAAGTAAAAACTGCTTTTAAATGTATGTGTTTTGCAGGGGAAAATGTGTCTATTTGAGAGAGAGTGGTGTATGTGTCAATATCTGTCTATGTGTAAGCATGTGTGAGTGAGAGCAAGGGTCAAATGAATTGTGATGTCACTTTCGCTACCCTGGCCTTTTGGTGAATTGGCGTTCAGGCAAAACAACCTTGTGTACAGTGCATAGTTATAAAAACAAAAGCAATAAAGGAAATTTACTAGCAGTAAGTTTACTAGTAGTAAAGTTACTAGTAGTAACTTACCTTTGTGAATACCGAAAAGTAGCAAAGTTAAACTTTTGGTATAACTTTACCGTTGTGAATCGGGCCCAAAGTGTCTGATGTGAGTGATGTAACAAAGTAGCAGAGTCAACTCCATGTTTCTTTCTCCCTTATCATCTGTATATGCTTTATGCTACTTCAGTCTCACAGGATAGTCCGCTGTTACGTAGTGAAATGCAGGATCATCAACATCTCCTCACAGTCTTTATTTACTGAGATGACCATAGTTACTAGAAAAAAACCTTAAGGCTGATAAAAAGGCCAAGTGAACATAACATCACCCACACTTCCTGTTTCACTAATTCACTCATGCATGCTCTTTATTACATGCTTTCCCATTTTGTCAGAGTTTTCCTATATTTTTTTTCCCCGTTCTACCTTTTTTGCCTTTCTCACTTTTGGCTCCTTCCAACAGTCTGCACCCAGCCACACTAAGTAGGCACTGACATGAGGACAACACAGAGCATTTTCCTCTAGCATACATAAATAACCCATGGCAAAACATTGGAAAATGACCACACTCATGGAACATATGTAGAGAGGATTTGGTGAGTTATAATACTGGTTACCTTGTGTAACGCCACGGTCTGAGTCCTATATACTGTGCTTACAAGTCAAATTTTTCTGTTTAGCAGGTGAATGACAACAGCTTCTTGTTTGTACTCTCCAAAGCCCATGTTTATTTCCCCCATGGGCCTGTACATTCTCTCACAAATTCCATGGACCGATTATAAGGTGAGGTGTGTTGTATTCCTCGGTTGAATATCATTCTGCCCAATTTTAACCAGCTTGTTTTCCTGTAACCAGATTTCCTAGGAGTGGTAGCACAGGGTCCAATATTTATTGCTAGGAAATCCAGCAAGTTCAATCATATTAGACTCCCATGCAACCTCTTCAAGGGCATTGGTGTGTGTGGACTGATTCACCTGTCAGCTTATAGCATCTGTTGTACTTTGATGCCCGACACACACTGATGACTGCCACTCCCCTGCACCAGCCTCTTTCTTCCATTTACCACCTGCTCTTGCAAGCATTTGTAATGCAATATGTCTAGCATTAGCGAGAGTATACGCTATTGGCATTGTAAATAGCAATGCCTTTATATGTTTTGATAATTAACACATAAATCAGGACATTGTCAAGTACAATGCCAATAGCTCAAACTCTTGTAAATGCGAGACCTATTCAAAGAAGCGGCCGCTATTGTCCCGGGCTGCTTGGAAAGTGAAAGCGTGCATGGCACGCGAATGTTGCAGGAAAGCATGTCATGCCTGCAGTAGGAGAAACTATTTAAAGAAAATTGTGCTTACCGACTAAAAAAGACTTACCGTTTAACAACCAAAGTAAAAGGGCCAGTCCTCATGGGAGGTAACTAATCAAGACAAGGCGGTACTAAGGAGAGTCTAACAAGAATATAGGAGAGGAGAAGGAACAGGTTGAGCAATACGCTGATCAACCACATGACATCAAGTCCCATACCCAAACCCACACATAAGACCAATGTTTTTGCCTCCTAAAATAAACAGGTGTGCATAGAAAATCCATTTGCTGTTGTGTTTACTTTTACAGTGCTTAACTGTTTAGTCCCATATTAAACATCAGTTTAGTAGCTGCTCATTTTTCAAAGTCACCCACTTCTCAACCAAAGAGCTACAATTGTGTGACTCAAGTGCATTCAAGATGCACTCTACATCACTAACGCTGCGGCAATTAGCAGTGTAACCCCACGGCTTCTACTGCTCCCTAACAAATGCCCTTCAAAAGGGTCCATAAAATATTTGTCTTAAAGCGAATGATCTCCTTTAAGATAGCACTCTCTGAATACTCATTCCTGCTCTTTGGAATGTACTAAGTGGGGCTTTCGAGACTGTGATGGGCTTCAGTTTCAAATACAAGGGTTTTAAAAAAATATAAAAACTAAAAGAGCTAACAGGACCAAGCTGGAAATAGGCAGGGTGCGTAGCATGCATCCCTTTTAAGCTAGCTGCCTGCTTAACCCTACTGATATATGTGTATATTGTTCATTGTGAATCGAGTTCTCATCAATATGTAAATAGAACAATCAGTTTCTTCCTGTAAATGTCAAAAGGTCCTGAGATTATGAGTGATCTGTTGTTTATGAGGAAACATTCTCGAAAAACGTCCCGTATTTTGGTAGAAACAGAGAGGTTCCCCTTTTATATACTATGCCTCGTTGAAGGTCAGGCAGGAAGTAACCTGGGACCATAAGTGCTGGGAGGTTTTAGGTCTTCAAAACACAATTTTACAAAAGAGGGTCCTGGGGAGAATTTTTTTACCGACCCTGTGGTCTCCAATCCCCAAATTATATATGACAAAACACTAGCAGAGACTACCGGTCAAGATGCATAAACCAATCAGATACCCAGATAGAAAATGGACACCTAGCAATCACAAGTTACGTCGCACTTGGTCGAGAAAAAGATCTCATCAGCCCACCATGCTGGTGGAGAATTATCATCTGGGAGCTGGTAACACAAAATCTGTGAAGTCCACCCCTGGTTCGGGGGACTGCACTGCACTAGATTCCGAACCAATGGTTGGCCAAGCCAAGTGTGATCTCAAAAAGTGGTGCTGATAGTTTGCAGTGCAAAGTGAATGTGAAGATTAAAAATGGCTACCAGGACAAAAAATATGTTTAATAGGGATTTTCCTAGTGTCAAAATTAAAAACAAAGCCTGATAGTCTGAGAATATAACTATCTTATAGCAATAGGGGAAAGGTCAACATGTTTCAGCCATATAGGTAACAATGCCCGGCTTTCGTCAGGACCTAAGAAATAGTACGCTACTGCAAAAGTAATACAATGAGTGTGTGAAAAAGCAAAAACATTACTCAAATACGAAACTTGTACGTTAGTGGTTATCAACCACCCTACCAGAACCTGGCATGCACAAATGTGTAAATGTTTCCAAGTTGGTACAGGTACAGTTTTCTTTCCTGTAATGATAAATCAAATATTTATTGTTGCTTAATGGTGTACCTAGATCATCTGAGACACTGTATAGTTTACTTACTGTCTTTAAGAGTAATTATCTCTTGACAGAGGTATATGCCCAAATAAGTGGCTAAGCATATAGTAAGCTTGATAAACCATCTTAAGTCAATTGGAATGTACTCACCCAGCTTTGTGTGGGAGTACGCCTCACCTCACCCGGCAACTGCTCGGTAAATGAGGCCCCGCTCTGTGCATGGATATAGAAGAACACAAATGAAAATGAATCCCAATGTGTCCCTTTGTCTACATCATAATACTGCAACATTTTAAACCTTAATTGTTAATAAAATTTGACAATAGACCAATGAACTCCTACATGCAAGGCCAGAGATCAGTGTATACGGTAAAATCCTTTAATTCAATAAAACGTAGCTGCCCAGAGAGCTATAGATCTATCTGAAAATAAGTGTCTATAGCTATGTAGCTAGACAACTTTGTTTAATTTGCTGGAAGATACTGCAGCCCTCGCTGCTTGGCTGCGCAAGCCCATAGTCTAAATAGTAATTCTAGAGAGTTTTCCCTTGCAGAGACTGAAAAGTAACACAACCAAACAATTGTAATGGCCGCCTGACTAACCTGTCCGTCGGTACCCCAGCCGTAGACCAAGCCGAAGGGGAGGTATCAAACCGGCAGGATGAGTCTTTATTTATAGCCCTCCTAATTGGATAAGCAGCGTTATTTAACTGGGTAATTTGTCAATGTTCTTCAGGACCTCAAAATGAGAGATCTCAATAGTTACAGATGGGGAAATACCCACAGGAACTTAAAGGTAAGTATCATGACTCACTGAATGTGGGAAGCAAAATGCCATTCCCTAGAAAATAAAAAATTATGATTACAAAATAAATGCAGAAAAGACAATCAGAGTAAATTAGCACAGTAAATCATTGCAATAGTACCTCGATGTAAAATAAGACATGGTAATGAACGTGTCAGGTCCTGTTGAACATTCATTATATATTTTTATTTCACCCTTAAAGCCATAAAAGTTGCAGACAAAGCAGACATAAACTATTTAATTATCATTGTAAATGTACAGCATATCAAAACTGGTGGACATTTCCAGGGAGAATTCTATTCAATATCTCTTTAACGTCATACGATTCTAGATTGAAAAGCAAGACAAGACTAAAGTCAAAGACCTGTTTTGGCCCGCCATGACCTATGATAAAATCTATGCGTATTCTTCAGACCATAGTTTACTGTGATGGAATGGTAGAGCTAACCATTCCAATTCTGAAAAGGTACATTATGTCACTACCAGTAGCAATTTAAAAACAAGTACATGTGGCTTCCAGTGATTGCTGTTGCCATGATCATTCAAAGAAAAAATCGACTACTACAGACTGAAGATAAAATACAGTACAACGCAATGCCCAGCTTGAGTATATAGTAAAAAGAGCAAAAAGAAAGACCTAGCCTAATGGTCTTTGTTCATTGGCTCAGCTGATTCATCAACAGAATGCTAGGTCTCTACCGTTATTCCCACCCTCCACTTAATTCATTAAAACGATCGAGTTGGGTCAACATTTAGGGCCTAATTTATGAGAAGTGACGCATCGCTACGTGAAAGCAGCGATGCGTCACTTCTCAGTGCGCCCTTCTTGTGACATGATTGATGCGTCATATTTACAGTATGACGCATCATGTTGCAAGGAGTTACAGATGCATCAGTATTTCTGACATATCTGTATGGTGCAAAAGTGAGGCATTGCTGGAGTGTGTCACAAAAGTGACGCAACTCCAGCAATGTGTCCTTTCACATGGGGCAAGCCCCATGTGAAAGGGCTTCCGTCAGTCTTACGCCTGCTGTGAGGCAGGCGTAAGATATTGACGCATTTACACCCTAGAAGTGGTGCAGTGATATCTGATAGATTTCACTGCATCACTTCTACGAGGCTTACTTACGTGGGAACGCCCACCCTGCATACATTATACCTGACGCAGGTATAATGTAGCGCAGGGGTTTACAAAGGGACGCACCTGCTTAGATGTGTCACTTTGTAAATAGGGTGCAACAGGAGGCATGTTTTACGTCGCCGATGCGTCACAAAAGTGACGCAACGGAAGCGTAAAACTGTTGCGAGGTCTCATAAATGAGGCCCATATAACCTATCTATCTTAAAGCATTTGCAACTAAAAAAATCATTAAATAAACTCCTCTTCGAAATAACAGTGAAAATAGCAGGAAGGACTAAAAAGGGACTTAAGGGAACATGAGTGACGGTGCTTTGGTATGAAGGAGGCAAATGAGCCACACTTGCCATTCTACCCTCTAGGGATATCCTATTAGCTCTGAGTCTCCAAGCCCACAGGAGGAGCCTAGAGGTGGCAAATACCATCTGCCCGTTCATGTCACATCTGAGCAGCATGTAGACCTCCAAACAAACGTGCTATGCCCATATGTTTACACACTGGTTTGTTCCACCTTTTCCGTGACTGAGCGTAGCCTGGGCAGAAGAATAGAAAATTCTCTGTTGACTCAGGAGTCATCAGACAGAAGGGGCAGTTATAAGTTGACACAGTGCTTTTATCCCATCTGCCCGTTAATTGCCTTACAGGCAGGCAACCCCTCCTGAATTTATTATATAAACTCTTAGTCTGCCAGGGGTTGATCCTGTCAAAGTGGGGCTCAAATGTAGGTGAGCACTTAAAGTGCATGACTTTGTCCGAAATGCTCCCCTCTTTTGCATTATTCCAAGAGCTAACTAATAACGTTTCCCAAAAAGATTCCTTTATCTTGTTTAGATGTGACCTTGCTCATTTAGTTAGAGTGCCATAATTCCTCCATTTTGATGGCTGCACATGACTGTTTGCTCTTTGTAAGCCATGGGGTCCATAGATTTTATCCAGCATCATTAATGCAGATAAGGTGTCCCCATAGGTTACCACTCTGATGTAGTCCAGAGCCATACCCAGTATAAGAGTGATTTCAGGAGAGCCGATGAGTCCAACTTGTTCAATGCCAGATCAATGCCTAAAGGTAGCAAAGGGGTGCTTAAAGATGGACAGAGCAGTGATTGAATGAACATATTTTTAGTTTGGGTTAAGGAGGGCAAGTCTGTACAACCCCGAAACTCTGCCCCATATATGTGAGACGGCATCCGGATGTCTATTTTATTCAGAATCCACACGCAGCTTGTTCTACCAATTTTACTTGGTTCTAACTCGTCATGTAAGACGGCGTCCGGCTGCTGAATGCCTACGATCCCCGCTTGTTAAACTCAAAGATATCCATCTCTTTACCTTGTGTGGTACATTTCATGGCACCACCTGACTCTCGCCCGTCGGGTTTCCTGAGAGGGTGGTAATATTAATTTACCTCAAGTACCAAGCTCTGGTTGCCATTCGCTCAACGTTCGACTTACAGACTTTGTATCTTTTACAGCATCAGAAACAGTCCTACTTAGCCATAGGGTTATTGTGAATTCATAAGACATCTTCCCATCTTTAATTATAGGAACAGGGGCCCCCTCCTAAGCCTTTGGGAGGTGACATCTCGGTACCATACGTTGTGTTCTTTGTGGCTTCCTGAAGAAGGCACTTCATGACGAGATGCACGTAGGTGACAAAAGAATCTCTATTGCCAAGCCACTGACTCTCTCTCTGAATCCAAGCATTTGCCATATATTTTCAGTCATCATGCAACATTTTTATATGACAGGGTTTAAGCAAAATTCGTAGTGATTTCCTCCATATATATATGATTGTCTTCATGTTTGTACCTTACCAGTATACCTTATTTTTTTTGACACGTTTGCATGGAGTGTGAATGTAGACATGACTGGAGTATGGATGTTAGTTAGTATGTAAACATAATCTATATTGTCTTGATTTTACTATTACATTGAATACATTCATATATCAGTTTTTCATAACATGGTTGTTGTCCTTATATGTTTGTGTAAGTTTGAAAATGCTTAAGATGAACCTTGGCAAGTTGCTCTAGGTTTTGTCCACTATCCATATATAGCCCTGTCGTGGCATTATCCCTATAAACTTGCAGGACTGGGGTAACAGCATCACTGTGAATGGCCCTATGATTCCTTACTACCACATATCCCTCTTGATGTAATGCAGCTCTCCTTTTTGCTATTGGCAGGGGCTAGCACATATTGTCAGCTAATCTGACACCCAAATAGTCAAAATGGCTTACTTGCTCCAGTGGCACCCCCTCCACCTACATTCTATCTCTGAAAGTGTGGTGAGGATTCAATGCCATAATTTAGATTTAGTGGGATGTATCTCTTGCCCCTGCATCTAGCAAAAAGGGACAACACGATCTAGGAGTGACTGAAGTCTCATAGACATTCTGGAAAGGAGCAGTGTGTCTTCTGCAAATATCAATCAGGATAATGTTGTTTGCAGAATTCGGTGCTTCATACTTACAGTCACTCAGACAATCAACCACTTCTTTAATGTACAGGCTAAATAACATGGGGGCAAATACACAACTCTGCCTTACTCTACGGTTTACTATTATCCTTTGTGTAAGGTCACCCCCCATGTTCCATCTGACCTGTGTGTATGTTTCAAGGTGCAAAACCCTCAGTATTCTTGGGGAGGGGGTCTCCAGGAATGCCTTAATCCACCAAAAACTTCCACAGGCTGCCCCTGAGGACTAGGTCAAACACGGCCCTCAAGTTCATGAGGGCCACATACAGATGGGCCAGCTTCAGGATGATCTATTTCCAGCACACTGTCATGAAGCAAAAGACCTGGTCAACTGCGCTGACCCTACCCTATTCCTGCCTGACTGTTGGAGAGAAGTTGGTTATCAGTACACCACACACAGAGTCTGAATAGCACCAGCCTATGAAAGATATTTTGACTATTATCAATGAGACTGATATGCCTGTAGTTAGAGGGGGAATCACATCTGCCTTTCTTGTAAATGGTAACGATAAAGGTGCTACGCCAGGATGGCAGAATGTCTTCCCTTCTCACAATGTTATTTCTCATGGTATCTAAGTTGGGGACACAGATGTATAGTTGGCATATAACAGATCTCGTGCAATGGCATCAGCACCTGGGGCTTTTTCTTCTACTCATTTGATGCCAAATTATCCTCTTAAACACGGAATGTCTAGCCTCTGTATACGCTAAACAACAGTCACAATCAGGAAAGGAAACCATCTCAGTGTGCAACTCACTGCCAATTTGTAGAGAATTTTGATGGTCAATAAATTTGTCTTTAACTATGTGAAAAGAGAAAGTGTATCCCTCGGCTGAGGACTCATAACCAAGCTCAAAGAGCGTGCAAGCGGATTATTTCTAAGATAGCAGTAGTTACTTTGTATCCACACATAACATTAAAGGGTTAATGTTGTTAATGGGAAAATTGACAAATATCAGTCATGTAGCATTGCACCCATAAATAATAAAATTGTAATTATTGATGAAAGAAGAATGAATCATAAACACCATGAAATCTCCTCCGTAATGCCTGTGAATAGAATTCTACATTTGGGAGATCCACACAAGTCACACCTCCCTGGACTGTCCCAGGTGACTCGTTTTCAGAAATGTGTGGGTTTGGTAGGTTTCCCAAGATGGTCGCTGAGCCCAGGACCAAATTCCCCGGTGCCCCCATTGCACAAGGAGGTGTGACTTGCGTGGACTCCCCAAAGTTTTTCTACTCATAATCCCCAGCAAACCTTAAATTTAGCTGAAAAAAATAAAAAATTTCTCACATTTCTATGTGAGAAAGTAGTGAGATCATCAGGCTGACACAAATTTCCCACCACCCAGCATTCCTATAGGTCTTCTGATAAAAATGATACCTCCCTTCTGTGGGTGGGCTAAGTACCCACGGCAGGGAAGGGCCCAAAACATATTTTGGAGACATCAAAATTATCTATCACAAAATTACCTGGTTTTGCAAGGTGGGCACCTGAGTTTTTGGTCCCAGGCTCGCCAGCCATCTAAGGAAGCCTACCAAACCCAGACATATCTGAAAACTAGACACCCAGTGGAGGTTCAGGGAGTATGGTTTGCGTGGATCCCCCATTGTTTTCCTAACCAGAATCCCCTGCAAACCTCAAATGTAGCTAGAAAAATATCCCTTTCCTTAAATTTCTCTGTGGGATCACTCCGCTGGCAAAACTGTCCTACCACCCAGCATTCTCCTTGGTCTCCCAATAAAAATGATACCGCACTTGTTTGGGTATCCCATGCAGGACCGATCCCATTCCCAGGCCCTTGGCCCACCCTCACAAGTGAGGTATCGTTTTACTCAGAAGACTGAGGGGGCATTGAGTCGTAGGGCATTTATGCCGGCGTGGTGATCCCAGCCGGAAATGTGAGGTGAATGTGATTTATTTGAACCTAAATCTGAGGTTTGCAGGGGATTCTGGGTAGGAAAACATTGGGGGATGCATGCAAGCCATACGGACCCGGACTCCTCCGGGGGTCTAGTTTTCAGAAATGTCTGTGTTTGGTAGGGTTTCCTAGATGGCGGTTGGGCATGGGGCCAAAAAAGCAGGTGGCCCCCTTGCAAAACCAGGTCATTTTGTGATAGGAAATTTTGATGTCTTGGGTCCTTGCCTGTCACGGGTACTTGGTGCACCCACAGAAGTGAGGTAAAAAATTTATTGGGAGACCTGGGGGAATGCTGGGTGGTAGGAAATTTGTGTCAGACCGGTAATCCTACAACTTTACGACACAGAAATGTAGAAAATTGTGTTTTTCTTCATCTAAATATGAGGATTGCAGGTGATTCTGGGTAGGAAAACCTTTGGGGTTCCATGCAAGCCACACCTCCCTGGACTCCTCTGGGTGTCTCATTTTCAGAAATGTCCGGGATTGGTAGGTTTCTTTAGATGGTCTCCGAGCTCGGGATCAAAAACACAGGTGACTCATTTGCAAAACAAGGTCTTTTTGTAATCAATAATTTTGAAGTCCTCACAGTATGTTTTGGGCCATTCCCTGTTGCGGGCACTAGGACTATCCACACAAGTGAGGTACCATTTTATCTGGAGACCTGGGAGAATACTGGGTGGGTGGCAGTTTGTGGATCCATACAAATTCCAGAACTTTCCATCACAGAAATGTGAGGAAAATATATTTTATGTTTACAAAGTTGAGGTTTGCAGGGGATTCTGAGTAGCAGGACCTGGTGAGAGCCACTCAAGTCACCCCATTCTGGTTTTCCCCAAGAGGTCTAGTTTTAAAAAATGTATAGGTTTGCTAGGTTTCATTAGGTGCCAAAAGAGCTAGTGTCCAAAATCCACAGCAAGGCATATTGTGAAAAAAGGGTCAGTTTTCACTGGAACAATGTGATGTGTCCATGTTGCGTTTTGGGCCATTTCCTGATGCGGGTACTAGGCCTACCCACACAAGTGAGGTATCATTTGTATTGGGAGACTTTGGAGAATGCTGGGTGGGTGGAAGTTTGTGGCTTCCTGTTGATTTCAGAACTTTCCATCACAGCAATGTGAGGCAGATTTTTCCTTTTCTACAAATTTGAGGTTTGAAAGGGATTCTGGGTGACAGAACCTGGTAAAAGCCACACAAGTCTAGTTTTTTAAAATGTATAGTTTTGCTAGGTTTCCTTAAATGTCAGCATAGCTAGGCACATTGCGAAAAAAGTGTAATTTTTCACTGGAAAAAATGTGATGTGTCCGCATTGCGTTTTGGAAGTGTCCTGTCGCAGGTACTAGGCTACCCACACATCTAAGGAACCATTTTTATCGGGAACCTTTGGGGAATGCTGGGTGGCTGGAATTTTGTGGCTCCCCACTGATTCCAGATCTTACCATCGAAGAAATGGGAGGAGAATGTATTTTTGTTTAAGAAAGTTTGAGGTTTGCAAGGGGTACTCTGGGTAACAGAACCTAGTGAGAGCCACACAAGTCACCCCCATCCTGGATTCAGCTGGATGTCTAGTTTCTAAAAATGTGTGGGTTTGCTAGGTTTCCTTTGGTGCCGGCAGTGCAAGTGTACAAAGTCCACAACGAGGCACATAGCGAATAAAAGAGTCAGTTTTCACTGGAAAAATGTGATGTGTCCAGGTTGCATTTTGGGCAGTTTCCTATAGTGGTTACAAGGCCTAATCACGCAAGTTAGGTGCCTTTTTATTGGGAAACCGTGGAAAAAGCTGGGTGACTGGAAGTTTGTGCCTCTCCACAGATTCCAGTACTTTCCATCACAGAAATGTGAGAAAAATATATTTTTTTAACAAAGTTTGAGGTTTGCAAGGGCTTCTGGGTAACACAACCTAGTGAGAGCCACACATCTCACCACACCCTGAATTCCCCTGGGTGTTTAATTTTGAAAATGTATAGGTTTGCTAGGTTTCTCTTGATGCCGGCTGAGCTAGGGTCCAAAATGTACACCTTGGCACATTGCAAAAAAGGGTTCATTTTCACTGGAAAACCTTTATGTGTCCAAGTTGTGTTTTAGGACGTTTCCTGTCGGTGACACTAGGCCTACCCACACAAGTGAGGTACCATTTTTACTGGGAGAATTTGGGAAATGCTGGGTGGGTGGAATTTTGTGCCTCCTCACAGATTCAAGAACTTTCCATCGCAGAAATCCGAGGAAAATGTAGTTATTTTTACAATGTTTGAGGTTTGCATGGGATTCTGGGTAACAGAACCTGGTGAGAGTCACACAAAGCACCCCATCTTGGTTTACCCTGGATGTCTAGTTTTCAAAAATATATAGGTTTGCTAGGTTTCCCTAGGTGCCGGAGGAACTAGGGTCCAAAATCCACAGCTAGGCACATTGCAAAAAAGGGTCAGTTTTCACTGGAAACATTTGATGTGTCCATGTTGCGTTTTGGGTGTTTCCTTTCGGAGGTACTAGGCCTACCCACACAAGTGAGAAATCATTTCTATCGGGAGTCTTTGGAAAATGCTGGGTTTCCGGAAGTTTGTGGCTCCACTCAAATTCCAGAACTTTCCATCACAGAAATGTGAGAAAAATGTCTTTTTTTTTTACAAAGTTTGAGGTTTGCAAGGGATTCTGGATAACAGAATCTAGTGAGACCCACACAAGTCACCCCATCCTGAATTTCCCTGGGTATCTATATTTTAAAATGTATCGGTTTGCTAGGTTTCCCTAGGTACCGGCTGGGCTAGGGTTAAAAATTTACAGTTAGGCACATGACATAAAAAGGTAAGTTTTTACTGGAAAAATGTGATGTGTTCACATTGTGTTTTGGGCATTTCCAGCCGCCGGTACTAGGCCTACCCACACAACTGAGGTACCAGTTTTATTGGAAGACTTTTAGGAACATATGGTTCCTAGAAGTGTGTGGCTCACCACGGAATCGAGAACTTTCCATCACTGAAATGTGAGGAAGAATGTTTTGGGGGACCACGTTTAAGGTTTAAAGGGATTCTGGGTAACATAACCTGGTAAAAGCCACAGAAGTCACCCCATCCTGGATTTTCATGTGTGTCTAGTGTTCAAAAATGTATAGTTTTGCTAGGTTTCCCTATGTGCCAGCTGAGCTAGAGTCCAAAATCCACAGCTAGGCACATTGCAAAATAATGTGATGTGTCCATGTTACGTGTTGGGACGTTTCCTACCACAGGTACTAGGCCTACCTAGTAGTGCAGTGGGAGGACATGAATCAGAGAATAACAAGCAGCATGGCACGAGGAGGGGAAGGGAGCAGCAGCAGGAAACACAATTAATCATGACCCTAACCAGTAAGATTTTGACACCCAAACAAGAAAGAGTGTTATCCAAAGGCTTTGGTTTTGTTCCTACCAACCAACTCGATCCATTCAAACTCAAATGTGAACTTGCGTTTTTTTCGCAAAATCCTTTTAAAGGTTTTCTTTGAAGGAAAAGAAAGTACAGAGAAGGAAGATGACACAGGACTTAGGAGTAAATCCACCTTTGTCTCTATTTTGGGACAATTACCTCCAGAAGTACAAGTATTCGAACAGGCAGTACTGAGGGAGGTAGACTCTTTGACAACACAAACAACAGAGAAACCGTTTTTCAATCTATCTAAAGAAGAAACTAAAGCTCTCGATGGTCTAAGAGAAGATGAGTCAGTGGTTATAAAACCTGCCGACAAAGGGGTAGCGATTGTGATTCTAGTCCAGACTACTTATATTGACGAGTGTCTTCGCTTACTAGGGGAGAGAAAAAATGATGAAATCCTTGGTGCAGACCCCACGGAAGAACTTAGGACACAGATCGCATCATTGATTGAAGAAGCTGTCACCAATGAGTGGATCGGCCCAAAAGAGGCCTCTTTTTTGTGTAATCAACATCCCACGGTCCCCTATTTTTATATACTCCCGAAGGTGCACAAAGCAGCCCATCCTCCACCAGGCCGTCCCATTGTTTCGGCCTCTGGTTAAAAAAATGCCAGCGTATTTAAAGGACACAGGAGAAGTGTTGAACTTAATAAAGGATTTGGAATTTGATGTGAGAAAAGACTTTATGATCGGGCTTGACATAGAGACATTTGTACACAAATATACCCCAACGTGAAACCCTAAGGGTGACTGAGAACATTTTGTTCTAAGAAGAATGGAATTTTCAAGCACCTCGTACTTTTATCATGTGCTTATTAAAACTGGCCCTCACAAGGAACTTCTTTAAATTTGAAGACACCTTTTATTTACAAACCCATGGTACCTCTATGGGGAGCTCTTGAGCCCCCAGCCTAGCTTGTCTGTTCGTCTCACAATTTGAAGAAGACAACATCCTTTCACCAGCCAACCCGTTCTTTACTCAGATCAGGGTTTGGCGGCGATATATAGATGAAGTGTTTAGTATTTGGAGAGGGAGTGAAGACTCTGTCCAAGCCTTTCTAACCTGGCTGAATGAGAGGAATCCTTGTCTATACTTTACGGTAAATGTTACCAACGACTCACTCCCCTTCTTAGATCTAAACATCAAAGCTGAGGATGGAGGACTAATTAGTAATGTTTTTTATAAGCAAACAGATAGGAATAATCTCCTATCCTTTAAGAGCTTCCATCCCCGCTCCCTCAAGGAAAACTTGCCTTATGGGCAGTTCCTGAGGCTGTGTAGGAACTGCTCTAAAATATCTGATTACAAGAATGAAGCAGACAACCTGAGTAAGAAACTAAGTTAGAGAGACTACCCTGAGAGGGTGATAAATAAAGCCCGTAAGAGAGCAAGGAATTGTAACAGAGAAGCTCTGCTGAAAACCAATGAAAGAGAACCTGTCAACAGTAGCATCTGTGTTACAACGTTTAACACGGCATCGAACCAGATCAAGAAGATTTTACAAAAAAACTGGGGGGTCCTGAATGCGAATGGTTTGAAACAACCAATGCCATTCTTCTCCTTCAAAAAAAGTGCCAGCATCAAATATATGATTGTTCATACACGCCCGAGAACTAGGAATGTTGGTAACCAATTTCTTGATAGGAACTCAACTTAACACCAGTCATGGGCCACTATTCTTGTGGCTTCTGTAGAGCTTGTCCCCTATCCATGAATGGTAGAAGCATAGACATTGGTTTGCTCTATCCATGGGAACAGTGTAAACACACCACATGCAACACAGAGAATGTGATCTATCTCTTGAAGTGTCCGTGCGACATGCAATATGTCGGTATGACAACAAGGAGAATAAAACCCCGCATCTTAGAACATATGAGTTCAATATGATGTGATATATAGGCATAGTGAAACAGAAGTAAGATGGACTGTGTTGGATAAACCCTTTATCCCTCCAGGCACGAACAATGTGAAAGAATTCCTCTTAATTAGGGAACAGCGCTGGGTGGAAAGACTGAAAAGCAATGTAGTGGGGCACAATAACAGTACCCCGAGGTTCCAACTTTATGGGATTATGAGAAAATAATGTGGAACAATCACCTACATTGAGTACTGACATTGGTCCAATTTTCCAGGATATAGAATTGAGACATGAAGGAAGAGGATGTTTATAATGTAGGAGTATATGTGTATTTGTTTCTACTAAGGGTCTATGAACACTTATATAATGTGCAGTTTAAATAGACATATAGTGAACTTTTGAATACATTGTAGTTGTCACAGTAGACACATCCTAAGGTAGAAACTAGAGATATATACACATCATTATTCCCTTAAAACCTTCGGAAAACATTAGACTATAGAACAGGTGAAGCCACTCAGGCGCTGTTTCTATATGACTAAGTACCAGATAAAATGCTTACTCATAGAATAACCAGTATAATGAATGGATCGATATTTACATTTTGACCATTCCAACATGGCCGACACTTCCTAGTGAAAAACAACTCCCGTCTATAGTCCTTCGGCTGTTTTTAGTAAAATCTCGCGAGAGAACGCGAGTAACGGTCAGGTGACCGTGAACTGGCAGTAGTCAATGGCGGCTATGAAGAATGTTCGGCAACGTCGTAGGACTGTGAGTAGAAGCCTAGACTGTGGGGATTCCTGTGACTAGTGAGTTATAGAAGGCTCGCGCATATGCAAGGAAAAACGCGGGGCTAATACGACTTTTACATGGATCTACTCAGTGGTTATATCGAGAGCGATATCTGGAACATGAGGCGACAAGGGACTTGTAAAGGGAGAGCATAATACATGATAATGCAGCATGAATATTGCGAGTGATAGATATTAAAGAAAAGGCCTATGGTGAAAAAATAAATGTGAAGATTCTGACAATTAAAGATGGCATGTTCCCGAGTAATTACAAGGCTTACGGGGAGATGTATATACAAATAACTAAAAAGATGACACTTGCAAATACAAGTGAATATGCAGACTTGTTAATATCTCCTTCCTCTGAAGGGGGCAAAAGCGTTTTGATGATTATTCCACATGAAATCAGTGGTATATATGTTGCCTCTTTTTCGCACCATAGTGTGACGGCGGGAACCTAACTCCACGCAGTCCCGGGTTCAGAGAAGTGCTTATGAACTCGTGTAAGTACTATAAAGTGAATATGTTGAAGAGGAGCTTACTATTCCACTGGAGTTACTCTACAGTCTAGTTTTGGTTGATGAGTGTGGTATTCTCCGAGTGTGAGGGGGGACTGGTACCATTCTGGCTGTTTTTTAATCAGTTGATTAAATATATTTTTAAATGAAACTCTGTGGAAGACACATGTCTTTGATTGTGAAAAGTGAAAATATATAGAAGGAGAGTGGATATGAGATTATCAGAGGGATGTCAATATTATGATTCTATAACTCCTCTCTCTTGCTTTTTGACTTTATAGGAATTTGTTCCCTCACAGAAATCCTGGAGAGGAGCAGATATATGAGAAACGATCTACAGATACACAGACCAAGGTAATAGACACCCAACTTGGGGTAGTTTTTGGGAAAATAGGGACCAACACCCTGATGAAAGCCAGTGCCACCCTTATGGGGGCTATTTAGTTGCAGAAACATGTTAGTAAAAGCAGTGGGGCTATAGGGATCGTTACCTTCCCTCTATGCCCCAATATATATACTTTTAACCCTCCCAAGGATCTACAGACAGAAATAAAGGATTATTGTTGATCCCTAGGCTGTTTTAAATTCAATACTGCACTTGTTTGGTCCCAACACAGAAGGGAAGAGACCTCCCTTCCTTCTTTCTTTGTTGTGTTTTGTTTATATGTTGTATGGGTATTATCACATCTTTTTTCTTTAACCTTCCTACCCTCACCATTTGTCTTCGTCTAAAAAATGATTGTGCTCCATCTAGTGTGTTGGTCTGCACCTAGATGTATGATGCGGCCCAATGATGAAGCATGACACTGCAAAGTGTGTGATGGCAGTATTATGATATTTGTTGTCTTCCCCGCCCCCCTTTTTTTTGTTTTAGGGAACAGGACATATTCTATGTCTTGTTTCCCCCAGTTGGATCATTAGAAGACCAAACTTCTCAATCTGTGTTTGGATTTTATACAGATGAGAGTGTTTTTAGATAGGGTTTCTCTGTTGTAGTGAGTTTATATTGTGAGTAAGGGAGTCAGAGAAGCCGCAGTCCCTTGTCTCTTTTGGTGTGTTCTTCACTAGGCCTACCCACACAGGTGAGGTAGTATTTTTATCTGGACACTTAGGGGACCACACAATAGTAGAACAAGTGTTATTACCAATTTACTTTCGTTGCATTTCTGCCTTCCAAATGTTTGACATTTCTGCCTTCCAAATGTAAGACAATTTTCAAAAAAGAAGTAATTTTGAAAAATGACCTCTAATTCACATACTTGTATGGGTACCCACAATTTAGGAGATGTGCAAGTAACCACTGCTCACAACCTCTATATTTTGTTCCCAGTTCGGAAATATTTATGTTTCCTTGGTACCTATTTTTCACTCTTTATATTTTACCAACTGAATTGCTATGTTCATGGTACACAATGAAAAACCATTGCACGACGCAGCCCAATTATTGGCTCTGGGTTCCTCTGGTTCTCAGTGAACCTACAAGTCCTGTACATCCCTGCAACCAGAACATTCCGGCAGATGTAAAATCATATTGCTTTAAAAAATCTGTCAGACTAAAGAGAAGTTACTGGTGAAAATGTTGACACAAATGGATGTTTTTTTAACTCAATTAATTTTTTTTTATTTCCAACTGTTAGTTTCAATAAAAAAAACATGAAAGATCTACACAATTGACCCCCTGCTAAATTCATAATTGTGTCTACTTCGCAGAAAGGTATAGCTTTCCAGGATCCATTATTGCTTTCACACCCATTTCTACCTCTAACTGCAAGGAGCTTTAAAGCACAACAAATAGCAAAAATACTCAATGTCCCAGTAAAATGCCAAAACTGTGTAAACATTTGTGTTTTTTGACAAAAGTCTGCCTGTCCCTGAAATCTGAGAAAATGATGATTTCAACACCACAAACGCTCTGTTGATACCATTTATAGAGAAAAAAAAACAGACCATTTCTTCTTCAGCAAATGTATCCAATTTACAAAAACATAAACAAATGTTGCTGTATTTTGGCTAATTTCTGGGTACCCTCCTGGAGAATTCACAAATCCTGGGTACCTTTGGAATCCTCAGGGTGTTGGGAAAAATGGACACAAATTTGAAGTGGACACCTTATGTGGACTAAAAGTTACAGTAACCTTGGTGCGAACTACCCCAAATAAAAGGCTTAATATGGGAAGGCCTAGCAGCGAAGGGGTAAACATGACAATCAGCATTGGGGTTTACTGTGGGTAGAAGTTATGCAAGGAGCCCTGAAGGGTGGCTGGTGGCACTTCCTTCTTTAGGTGTCTAACCCATGCTCTAAAGGCAGCATTTTCACCGGTCTGCATGTTTTTGAGAGGATGGACCTCTGGCTTATTTATGCCCTTGCGGGGAGGCTGAATTGACCGCACTTGCTGTTCGTCCAATGCAAGTATGTTTTTTAGACAGTGAAAAAAGACTTGCTGTGTCGCCCCTGGCATTATTAAATCCGGATATTGCCAATAGGCCAAATTGCAAAAGAAAAAGTTTTTGCCGGTGTGTAAACAAATGTGGTGCAATTGAGAAGGTAATTTAAAGCTGCCCTTTGAAAAGGAGGAATATCACTACCTTCGAGTCCCCTGATAACATATTTGCCCTAGTTAGCAAAAATTTAATGTAATGTAATGTAAATGTAATGTAAGGGAATTTTGTATAGCGCTGAACTGTCACCCAAAGGGTATCCTGGCGCTTAGATTGTCCGAACAGCAGGAGCGAAGAAGAAACAAACAAAGCAAAAAAGCGGAACAGAGTCTAGGCTCTTGGAAACAGAGTGGTTTTCAGCCTCTTCCTAAAACTGGATAAAGTATTAAGTTGCCTAAGCTCTAAAGGAAGAGCATTCCACAATCTGGAGGCAGTAAAGGTAAAGGATCGGCCGCCCATACGTGCTCTCTTGATGTTAGGAACCCTGATCCAGCATGCTGTAGAAGAGCGAAGTGCTCGAGTAGGCACATACCAGGTGAATTTTTTCTGGAGCACTCTGGGTCCAGTCCCATGGACAGCCCTGTGAACAATACAGAGAGCCTTAAATTGTATCCGCTGTACAACCAGCAACCAATGACGGTCCCTAGGTGCCATGGAAAAAGACGCTCTCCATGGCCTATTCAGTGCAAGTTTTGCAGCCATAGTTTGTATTCTCTGCAGTTTCCTAAGTAAAGAGGCCGTAGCATCCAGGAGCAGAGCATTGCAATAGTCGATAATACTCAAGACTATGCACTGCACCACCTGAGCTCTAGTGTCAGAAGGCCGAAACTGTAGAATCTTGCGCAAGGCTCGTAAGAGGGACATACAGGTGCCAACCGTTTTATTCACCTGGGAGTCCAATTGGAGATTGCAATCCATCAGTACTCCAAGGTTACGTACTGTGTTACCGTTTACCAAAGTACCAAAGTGGTACATATAAAAGTAAATAAAAAATGTTATTGTGTAAAAAAAAGCAACTATTGAACAGAATTCCTAGCAAAGGAATTATCCGATTCAGATATTAAAAGAGGAATGTGGTGTCAATATTTACATATATGATAATTTAGGCCCCCAGGCCCTTGGGGTATCACTCCCTCACTTTGGTGGTCTTGGAGTGGGGCGGCGGCATGGCGGCCCTGATCCAAGATCGCCAAAGTCATTAGTAAGCCCTAAATCTGTGGATGCCACTACAGATATTGGTGTGATACCCCATTATAATAATTGGATGTCACCAAGAAGTGTATACACTTAGTTACTAAGATAGAATGTAAGGAGTAGTCTCATGTAAAGTGTGGTGTAGATTATTGTTTGGCAATCTGTGACCAATACCACGTGTAGTGCAATATGCATTGTTGTAGGGGCACCTGTAATTTATAACTCAATCTATAGATATCTCTACATTTTATTATTGTAATTCCCCATTATAACCATGGATATCACCAAGAAATATATGTCCTTAGTTGCTTTGATGGAAAGTGAGAGAGATTCTGAAGTACAGTGTAGTATAAATTCAGTGGCGGCTCATCGCGGGATTGCTGTGGGGCGGTGAGGCGGGGCGGGGGAGGAGCCGGGTGGGGGGGTAGTAAACTCTGGCATACGCTTATTGCATGTCATTCACTGTGTGTTGTGCATTAAGGAAATGACTGCTCATTCGGGTCATCATTTTTCTGCACCTGATGTTGTGCCTATGCTCTCCTTTACAGATTTTGACTTTTCTGCATGTTATGCCAATATAGCGGAGGATACACAGGCATGTGAATATATAGATGACATGAGTGTTATTGTAATTAGTATGTCTCTTTATTGCCCATTGGAAACTGGCATTCAGATCAATCGTTTTAGTTTCTGTAGTTAGATGGCAAACAGTACATGACCCAGAGGTGATATGTCACACTACATGTGGGAGAGCCCAGTAAGTGAAAATTGGTATTGTCCTTTTTTTAGGTCTTCTGTGCTTGTCTATAAAACAGGTAATCATGTAGATTTCGCTATTTCTATACTCCAAAGTAGGGTGTAGACCAATTAAGTGACTGCGAGTTGACTATGCTGTTCTTATTCACCAATTTCTTCAGTTGGTTAGACGCAGTATTGTAAGTTGTGACACACATTAGTATGCCCTGTGCAGGGATCAGTGCAGTATTCTGCAGAAAGCGTCTCTGCTCTGTTGGGCCCACTTGTAGCATCCAGTAGCAATATATAAAGGATAGTGTCTGTTCCTAAGTTCATGTCCTTGAATTTTGTCATCTTGAATGTTACCACAGTTTCTGTGTATGTGTAAAAATTGACTGTAAGGTAGATTCTCCCTGGGAGAATGAGGGTGGAAACTGTTGCATAAAAGCAGGCTGTTTTTATCAGTGGGTTTGATTTTAGTTGAGTGCCACTCGTAAAAATTATAACATCCAGAAAAGGAAAGGAGGTTTTACTTACACTGCTCATAAATTTTAGAACTGATCACGTGCGTTGAGCTATGTGAGAAAATCTTGAACTGTGTGTTCACCGCATTCCCAAAAGATGAGGATGTCATTGATATAGCACTTCCACAGGATGATTCTCTGGAGTATGGGTAGGATTATGGGTCTCTTGGAAATGGCTGACATATAGGACCTCACAAGGCTCGGGGCAAAGGTGCTGCCCAGGGATGTCCCATGGACTTGTAAGTACAGCGTACCATCATACTTGAAGTAATTTTTTTGTGAGTGCTAATCTGCAGCATTCTAGTATGAAGTGTCTCAGCATCCAACAATGCCAACGTTCTTTTAAGAGAACCTGTTCAATTGAATCCAGTGTTGCATTCTCTGGTAAACTGCTATACAAACTCAATATCTAATCCCACAAGTAGATTCTTCTGAGTCGAAGGTGATATCCTGAAGTAATTTCAAGAGATCACCTGTGTGTTTCAAATATGTTGGTGTCTGTTGCACTACGGATATCAGGAAGTAATCCACAAATTGTGAGACGGGTTCCAAAATAGAGTGACACCCTGACATGATTGGGCGACCTGGTGGAGGAGATGTATTCTTGTGCATCTTAGGAAGAGAAAAAAATGCGGTATATTTGCTTCTTTAGTACATAAGAAACCTGCTTCCTTTTTTAAGACCCACCTTCTTACTTCGGCCTCCTCAACCAATGAGTCTATGTATCCTTGCAGTGGGATCATGCGTGAAACTAGCTGATTAGGGTATAAATATGATTTTTAGGAGACTCCAGTGTCAGAATGACATGTACTCACTTCCCTTGATATTTTTTATGGTACAACAGGAAACTGAGTAACACCCTGCTTCTCGCTCCCCTTTGTTGATTTTTTTCAAATATTCATGCTAGCCAGATTTATCTGTAGGGATACTGTCAGGCCACATGATGTCCTGCACAATAAATTAGATACCTTGTAACCAGGGCAAATTAATGCCATAGCAGCAGCAAATTACTCTATGGGGACTTCATGTGACACTAGCCTGAATTGACGTCCACCTCTGATTGGTCCTAGGGGCAATTCTTTGGCAAACAATAATGTGATATACACCTTCATATTTTGCTTTGTTGTGGGTGTTCAAAAATTAATAGCAAATGTGCAGAATCAATTATCCAAGGTGCCTACCATGAAAGCAGAACTTTATAAGTTTGAAGTAGCTGCTCTCCTCTGTTGAAGTTGTTAAGTTCTAAAGTTGGGCCCTAGATTCCCGAACAAATCAGCCATTTTAATTTACATAGTCACAGAGATGATTTTGACAGAATGTTATTGTTAGGTCGCACAACATGCATGTGTGCAGTTGTTCTAAAGCGAGAATTTGATTACAAGGCTTGACTTTACTATATTGCCCCATCTGTGCTGGTGCTACTTCCTATATTTGGCTGCTCATTCAAGGGTAGACCATGTGCACTGTGATATGCTGAAGAATGTAACATACCACGTCAATCTGATGGGTAATTGCGGTTCCATACTTGACTGCCCCCCACCGGCATGGTAGTATTGTGGACCTGATTTTTCTATCAGTTTTTTTCTTGAGACTATTTTTATGGTCGCACCTCCTTTTGAGGCTAGCCTGGTGGGTGACTGTGGATTGGTTTATTAGATAGCCTATATTATTAGAGTGACAAATGTTTACTGGGTTGGATGTCTGTGTATTCCGTGACATTCGTTTTTTGGTTTTATTATTTATCATTGGGGTATGTGATGTATCTATTATTTGACATCTGTGTGCAATTTGTGTGCATTTTTTTGGGTAAGCGTAAATATAACACCATGTAATAATGTGCATTTGGAAAACACACATTCACCCAGAAGGATATATTATTGGGTGTTTATTGTTACCAAACTCAATGGTACTCATTTTCTTGATCTCGGGCAGATGAAAGGTTGGGTGAATCTGTCGGGATTTGAACCTGCACCATAACGTCAAACAGAAATCCCAGCAGTAGATACATAAGTTCACTGAGCAACAAGACCGAGCTGTTTGTTGAAGATCCATTGATTGTATATGCAGGCCATCTTTCTTACTTTTTTTTACAGCTTTCCCCATAGCTCCTGTTTGGGCATGCATCACATTGATATAGCTGTACCTGTCTTGAAAACAGGTTTTCCCATATTCATCATCTTCAATTTGACCTTGCACCCTGAAAGTGTCAGAGATAGAATGAAGTCATGAAGGCATTCTCTCGGTGATGATGCATTTTATGCCAACAATGAATCCCTCATTTTCTGGCTCTAATGGGAGGAAGATGAGATACTGGGGATGTGGTAGTTCAAGTGTAGAGTATTGCACTATCAAGGTATAAATGCAATAAACCTGACTTGAAGGAAGAAAACAACTGTGTAGGTGCAATGGGGAGAAAAATTAGTTGGTGTGTGGTGCAGACAGGCGATGCTAATGTATTAGCGGTTCTTTGTTTAATGATAAAGCGCAATAAAGTTTATTTAAAAACCCATGAAGAACTCATGAATTTTGTATTGAGATGCTCGGTGGTGAATACAAGGGTGTTAGCCTATCTGTTTGTTTAGTATGTACAAATGGTTGTGGCCGTGCTATGCATCCAGTCCTTATTTGTATGCTGCTGCTCATGGTGATTGTGGATCTTTAATGTGTTACCTCTGCCTTATTTTTAGCACCTTCATTACCTGGCAGCAGAGGACACTGGAGTCATGGTGAGAAGTTCAGAGCATGTGGATGGAGTGCACTAGAAGATGTCATGGTGCTAATCATTGTCAGCAGGGTGAGTTTCTGTGAGCTTGGAGAGACACACTCTTCAGGTCTCATTGCTTTTATGACCTCAGGAGGGTACACAGCTTTTTTCCCAGGAAAAATTGACTCTGTCACCCTATCCTTGGCAGATTCTAGACGAATGCAGTTATCTCCTGCCCCGTGCCCTAGATAAATATGACCTAAAATGGAAGAATCGCTACATCGATGCCCAGGCAAGTTTTTTTTTAATGTTTCAACTAGAATCCGCACACTACACAGGTATCATAAAAGCAATTGAAAAGTAATCAGTTATAACAATGTTGTTTAAACATTTCAAAAAATTAAAATGTAAATCAAATGTTATTCTTGAAAACCACCTGTAGGAGTCGACAGGCAGATTCATAGATGGCGCATTAGTCCTGTAACATGGAGACAAGGCTCCTTTATAGTGTCAGATACCATGAACCCTGAACAGGGAAACAATCTTTTCCCAGGTACACAGGAGGTACTTGTGCAAAAAAAGCATGACATTAATGACGGTTAATTACTGTTTCAACCCTGCCCACCTTACAGTAACAAAAACTATACTGATTCTCTTTGGGATACCACTTTACAGTAAAAGCATGCATTGGTAACGCTTCGAGACTATTTTTCAAAACTCTGGCCGAATTGTGTCAAGATGAGGTTCAACACCAAGATATTCAAATAAAAGGAGCCCTCCACTGCACCATGTAAAGCTAGCTCTTGCATTAAAAAAATGCCGCCTACCCACGTTGCTAAAATCTCTAATACCACAAGCTCCCATTGGGAATTTCGTCTACGGTGAAATACCAGCTGGTATACTTGACGAGTGCTGAACACCTCTGTGTTCAAATTCAAATTAAAAATTTCTTTATTCGACTGTGTGAAATACAGTCATAAAAGTACCAAAAAATACACATACATATATATAACACCAGTTTAAGAAAAGACATATCAACAAAGGCAACGGATCACAAGGTAAGATGTAAATGCTCAAACAAATGTAATTATACCAATTAATCAGAGACATATTTACAAAGGTCGGATAAAAATAGGGGTTAGCCTTCCATGCTTTTTCTGAGTTTCAGGGCTGTCTTTAAAAAGTTACATATGAACAAAGTGCTTTCACAGTGCAGCATTTGAAGATAAAGTAGTGCTGGTCTTATTTGCACAAAGTTCATTTTTTTAAAAAGAGGTATTAAAAACATTTTCCGTGGAAACATGTAATAGGAGCATACAAATAAAAAGTGTGCCAAATCTTGCGGAGACTTATTGTCGCAGCCGCAAGTTGGCAACACTTCTCCCCTATGGGCTCCACTGGGCACAGCTAGCATAAAATGAAACAAGTCAAATCGAAATCTAGTCAGCAGGAAGCGCTCATATCTGGAAATGGGCCAGGATAGGTATGGTTCAATTTGCATGCAAGATTTAGTTAAAACATGTCTCAATACACTATCCTTCTTCAGTTCTAACTCTTCGCTGACGAGCTGTCGAGACAACAGGAAAGCGTCCTTTACAGATGTTATGTCATGCTTAGATACTTGCTGTGGTGTCAGAAAAAGATCCAGCCTACCCAGATCTTGAAGACAGTTTCTAATATATTTTAGCCAAGGGATCTTTAGTTTTCCTTCCCAATTAAGTGCTTCGAGGAGGATGGTTTGGGTAAATGGAATTTCATCGTTCAACCAACAATTAAGCCAACATAACAGCGGTTTTACAGCAATCTTGTCCCCAAGGTGTGGCATGCCCAGTTCCTCATGAATGGAAAAATTAGCTGTGCTTTTTGGGAGACACAAGACTTGTTTTAAAAAGTTATTTTCAGTGGTTACAATGTCGCCCACTGGGACAAAGCCCCACAGTTCACTCCCATAACTGGCGACGGCGATGCTTTTAGCTTGATATCATTTCAATGTAGCAACCACTGGTGTGTTTCCCATTTTGCGCACAAACAGCCTGATTCATCAACCTCCCGTTTTGCGAGCCCCTAATAGCGATTCATAAGGAATCGCTATTAAGGACTTGCAAAACGGGATTCATGTAGAAATTGCATAAAGAAATGCGATTCCTACACATTCCTTATTTGCGATTAGCAAATTGCTAATCGCAAATAAAGAATAACTCCCCATGCATTCCTATGGACCAAAAGGCCCATAGGAATGAATGGGGAGTATTCCTTATTTGCGATTAGCAATTAGCTAATCGCAAATAAGATAGCGATTTAAAGGGTGCCAGGGGTGTCCAAAGGACACCCTGTAGCACCCCTTAAATGCAAATTGAAACAGGTGTTGCGCACACACATGTCCAAAGGACATGTGTGTGTGCAACATGCAACTTAGAAAAATGCTTTTAAAAGCATTTTTCTAAGTTTTCGCTATTTACCACGATGTTTGACCTCGCGGTAAATAGCGGGCCGAAATTGCGAATTCGCAATTTTTAAATGGATGATGAATTGCATTTAAGGAATCTCAAATAGAGATTCCTTAAATGTAATTCCTCGCAAAATAGCAAAATCGCTATTACCGATTTTTGCATTTGGGATGATGAATCCCAAATGCAAAAATAGCGCTTGCAAAGGGCCAGATTCTCAGAATCTGGCCCTTTGCGAGCTGATTTCGGCTTGATGAATCAGGCTGAAAGTCAATTATTGCAGCATTAGTCCTTATTATTTCTCCTTTCTTTTTCCTTACTGCTGGACCCCATTTGAGTTTGTGGTCAAACAATACACCAAGATATGAGAAAGTTTTTGTTATGGGTATTTTTTCCCCGTTGATAAGGAAAGGGTAGGATTTTTTTGAGCCCGGACCTACTTTCATAACAAATGACTTGGTGTTGTTAATGCATAGGCCCCGTGACTTCATAAATTGGAAAAAAGAGTCAAGTAATATTTGGAGACCTAGTGCGGTTCTGGAAATGAGGACGGCGTCGTCCGCGTAGAGCAGAACAGGTACGCCCTTTTTTCCTATGTATGGGTAATCAGTATTTGTCTTTAAAAGATGCTCCTCAAGACCATTTACATATAAATTAAAAAGAAATGGCGCTAAAATGCAGCCCTGCCTGCCCCCCCGATTTATTTGAAGTCTCTGGTTACTTTCAGATCCTTGGTAGAACGAACGTTCGCTCGAGTATCACTGTGGAGATCGGCTAAGAAATTGATTAGGTTTTTTTCCACTCCCATGTTTAACAAAACGTCCCAGAGTTTTCTTCTATCAACGCAATCAAAGGCCGATGAAAGGTCCATGAAGGCCATATTTAGGGTTCCGTTTCTTGCCAGGGTATACTTGCCGCTAATCAGATAAAGATTCAGGCATTGGGTTATTGTGGAATGCCCTGGTCTAAAGCCGTATTGAACGGGTGACATTATGTTGTTATTTTTGGCCCAGTTTGTCAGCCTATTTAAAATAATCCCTCCCACTACTTTGGCTACTGAATTTATCAAAGAAATTGGCCTGTAACATGCTGCGTTGCTTCTGTCACCCTTCTTGTAAACGGGTACAATAGTTGAGGTCCCCCAGGACTTTGGAGCCCCAATTTTAACTCCAGCATTGACAACCGCCGTGAGAATTGGGGCCCAGAGTGGAATATTTGATTTAAATAAATCTGGAGGGAGGCCATCTGGACCCGGGGCCTTGTTACTGGTTAGATGACGGATCCCATTTTCAACTTCTTTAACTGTAAAAGACAGAGGTGTTTCTTCAGGAAGTTTAGTTACTTGAGTCAACTGGGAGTCATCACTCTTAAAGATTAGACTAAAATGGGAGATCCATTCATTCTCGGGTATAACAGTTCCTAGGCTGGCAGCGTTGGGTTCATCAAACATCGGCTTGTTGATTATGCACCAGAATTTGGAGCTATTACCCAGAGTTGATGGATCAAGCAAAGATTCCCAAATATTCGCTTTTATGTCCTTTGTTCGTGATGCCAGGACTGATTTATATTCTGCTCGTAAGATTTTGATTTGTGCAGAGTCCCTTGGTTTATTCTTAAGGGCTGTTTTCAAACTTCGGCTTGCTGCTGAACAGGCGTGATCAAACCATCTTGGCAGTTGGTTGGTTGGACCTTTTGATGGAACAGAAAGCATTTGATCGATTCTTTGAGTTAATTCAGAAAAAACAGATAGAATAGATTCCGGAGGCGTAGAATCGGAGGCACAAAGATACAGTTCCTGTTCACAATTCGTTTTAACAGACTCATGGAAAGAATCACTGTTTATCATCGTCCATTTCAAGCGGCGATTTCTACTAGTTAGTTTTAAAACACCCGGATCCTTTTTGTTTTTCCGTAGATGAAAAGGGCCCTTATCTAATTCCACTGAAATTGGGTTGTGGTCGCTAAAAATACTTTCATGTATATTGAATTTTAACACTGAATTAGCTAGGTCAACAGAGAGAAGTATGTGGTCTATAAAAGAGCCGTGCTCTGAGCCTTTGTGTGTTGGTGTTTCATAAACGAAGGAGTCCACATTCAGAGACATTGCAACCCTCAAATTCAGACCATCTATTAAATTGTTCATATTTGTTCCACGCGGACAGTGCGTAAAATGGAGACCTGACCTATATCCGCATCCCAGGGAATCCAGGGTTGTCGTGGGCGGGTTTCCACAGATGTGTGCATTAAAGTCGCCAACAATTAATTTGTTACATGGTAGTTTTGCCAGGTTATCTTGCAGATAAATTTGGAGCTTGTTGATGTTGCACTCTCCTACTGATGTTAAAGAATTGTAAAAGTTAACTAGAGTTAGTGCAGTTTTTCCCCTACCAATCTCCATAATCTGGATATTCCTATTGTCCATCTGCATGTTTTTTATCTGGGAGATAAGAGAGAGGCTAATGAATGTTACAAGGCCCCCTTTTGATCTTCCGCTGGGCGATGGAGTTGCTGGGACAAAGAAACTTTGGTACCCCTCGATGAAAGCATTGTTGTCTATGAGCCAAGTTTCCTGGAAACACAGAATGGTAAAGTTCCTGACAAAATCTACCCACAGATGGTCATTAAGTTTTGCGGTCAGTCCAGCGACATTCCAAGACAGAATTTTTATGGAGTTAGGAGCATTACAGTCACTCTGTAACTCTTGTATCGCATTAGGTAACGGGCGTGTGTTTGAGTTAAGATGACTAGTTATAACTGTCTGATGATTTTTGCTGCTATATGACAGATTATGGACTACAGTAGAGGACGAACTGCCTGCTTCAAATATAGGAGGGGTAGTTGCTCTTAATGGGGAGGAGTTTTCAGGACAGAATGAAATCACCTCAGTTAAGTTAATATTTGATGCCACACTTGGAAAAACAGAGGTGCTTACTAATTTATTAGTACTTATTACATCAGTTAGTTCTTGGGGATTTGACCGATGGGGTAAAATACTAAGGGGCATAACAGATGACAGTCAATCCACCTCATCCAGGTAGTCATAGGTATATAAAGCGTCATATCTGTTTGATGTTGGGATCTCATAGTAATTTTGACACAGATAGGGATGTATATGATCACGGTTGTAGGAGTGATGGGCAGGTTCCAGTCTCTCAAACATTGCTTGAGGTGGGTGATTATATGCTCTGCCTTCCCATGAATGATCATATCTTGGTGGTTCTGGATCTAAAGCCATCCCCTGTTTAAAAATGAGAGGGGGTGCCTGGGGATGGGGATATACTTGGGGCATCTGAAATCCCTCTTGGCCGTGATGCCGAATGATGTTTTTCCTATGACTAGTTAAGTTATGTGGGTAAAAATAACTTAGACCCATTGTGCGGATTAAACTATTTGTCGAGAGACTCCTCCAATTTGCGATGAATTTCGCCGCTCCTCTCTCTTTGAAGGTGACTACGATGCAGTCTCCCTCTGTTGATTTAAATCTGGAACCCACCCAGTCTACTCTCTTCACATAAGAGATGGTCCCTGTTATATGAGTGGGAAGTGGCCTATGAGTGGTTAGCCATTACATGACCTTGTTCTTTAATTCCACATAGGTTTCCCTCCTATTGTCAGTTAGTTTAGGAACCCCAATCATAACTATAGTATGGGCGTTAGACTCAGGTGGGAGATTTATATGGGTAGGTATTTTTGCCTTCATAGAGTCAGGCTGATAAGCCCCTGCAGGCTTGGTTGGATTATTCGTCGCTGGCAGAAAGGAATGCCTCAATGGTTCAATATTTGATTTAACTACTTCTGAGGAGTAACCCTCCGCGGCCCATTCGCTATCATCGGTGTCCTCCCTTGTCTGTATAACTTGTGTATTATTAATGGGTGTAGCTACTGCCTTCACTAAAGTGGGTGCTACTTGCGAGGTTAATAATGAGCCCACTATAAGGGAGGATCCCTGTTGCTGTGAAGTTATCTCTTTAACAATGCTGTTTGCTGAAGCGCTAGTGTTTTTTTACAGTTTTTGAGTTGACTACTTTAAGACTAGTACTTGCTGGAACAAAGATAGAAGTTTTATCAGACATTTTTAACGATTTGAGAATGTTGGAGGATACTTCATTTTGTGTTCTCTCAAATTTCCCTAAGGCCTTCTCAATATTGACGATCCTTTTGCTGATAGGGTGCAGGAGAGATTTAATCATATTTTCTATATCGCTCAGAGAAGGTGTTTTTGTTACAAGTGTCTTGTTAGTTTGCCTTGTCTGCTCTTTAACTAAACTACTCTCCATGTTGATCTTATCAGGTTGAGATGTATCCAGATCTTGAGGGGGTATCAACAGGGGCCCCGCCATGGATACTCCAGTGGGTTTCTCCTGTATGAATTTCTGCCACATATCTTTAATTGAACGTTTCGACTTGCCTAAAAGGCAGTGAGATTTTTTCATAGGGTGTTTGATCTTTCGTTTTTTCCTATGATGCTGGATTTTACTTATTTGTTCAGCAGTTAACGTTGATGTCAATTGGGTGGCGGGTACGTGGTTTTCAATTGTTAGAACCTCCGGAACTGGTGACGAAGTATGCAGACAAGAAGTGTTACTACCACGGTTAGATGAAACCAAAGGGCTGCTCTCCATTGTATTCCCTGTAGGAAATGTAAACAGGGATTTTGGGGTATTGTCCTTAATATGCGACCTTGGCAAGTCTGTAAAAGATTGCATTAGTAAGGATTCCTGAGAATGTGATGTTTCGTCCATGATGAGTGTGTTATTGGTAGTGTGCATGGACAAATTTGGGAAACACATATCTGGGGTCAGGGAGAGTCGTCTCTCAGTGTTCTGAATAGCGTCTGCCACTATGCTTATCGTTTTTTGTAACATAATATCAATGGCGGTTATAGTGGGTAAAGGTGTACTCACAGATTTTAGTCTCGTCGTTGATCTCGTTGCCATTGGGGTTTTCTGTACTTTAGTCATCCTTGATACAGAGTGTTCTCACAGAGAAATTTAAGAGGGGTGGCCCAGCCCGGCCACCTCAGGCCTCTGAGGGCCACAGAGGGCCCGCCCTTTGCCCGGGCTTGGCCCGGCGCATCCCGCGCGCGTCTTCGCGGGAGGAGGGACCTGCCGAGGCTTTATGCGCCGCCTGGCACGCTGGTGGATGTCGTCGCCGCCTCCCCCTGGAGGCTGCTGGGAGGTGGAGTCCAACCGGCGGAGCCAAGCCCGGCCGGTCGGCGTTTCAAAGCGGAATGGCGGAGCAAAGCCCGGCCGCTGCACTGACAGGTGCGTGTCCTCGTTGATCAGGGCGTCACCCATGGAAATTATCCGGATGCTGGGAGCTGTGGGAAACACCTCTGTGTTATTTGCCAATGGTTGATGCCAGCAAATGATTCTTTGCTAATATACGCTAATGCCGCACCAACACCTTCTTCAATACCAATACTACCTGTGGAGCACAGTGCCATAAATGGCAAACCCTCTCAGTGTTAATAAACACTGAGAGGGTTGTGTTAACTCTGCAAATCTGCTCCAAATTACCATTTTATTGGAGCACCTTATTAACTAGGTGCCAGAGGCTTAACACAGGGCCCTGCAGCCCCCGTGGTGGGGTGGGGGCCTCAGCAAAGCACCCAGGCTGCAGAGCTCCTGATTGAACCCGGAGGGGGCCCCTCCACGTGCCTTGCAGGGAGGCCCCCTTGAGTTTTCCCTAGGAGCCTGATTCACAAAGGTAAACTTCCACTTTTGTTGAGTTTAGGGTTGTTTGCTATTCACAAAGGGATTTACGAGTTGTATCTGTACGCCTGCGGAGTCTCTTTTAACCTGCGGAAACTCAGCAGCCCTAAATATACTACTCGTAATCCTTTCGTGAATCGAAAACATTTGTAAACTTACACAAAAGTGTAAGTTTACCTTTTTGAATCAAACCCTAGGGGGCAAATTTACAAGCCTCTTGCGACACTTTTACGTCACTTTTCCCATGTTAAAAATGACGCAAAAGTGGCGCAAGGGCCTTGTAAATAAGCCCCTAGGTGTCTTGTGAGGTGTGTGCTATAAAATCGAACAGACCACAGGAGTTAAGTCCTTATTTTAGTTATGCGTAAAACCTGGAGTAAAAATAAAAACAGTTTTCATGAATAGGCTATCTTCACAGGAAACAATAATATATAACTATGCCCCTCAAGAGGCAGGTCTATCATACCAGCGCGTGGAATCTGACATTCATGGGAGGCAAGTAATAGGTCCCGTAACAGGAAGAATCATGCACTTAATGTTGGAAACCGAGCTCTGAGCTAAACAAAGATGTCAGCTTTTACACTTTTCAAACGCAAAACTGCGAAGCAGTGATAAAATCAAATTTATAAGACATGACAAGGCTCCAATGCTGCTAATCTTATGGAATAGTCAAGCGTGCAAGTGTCTGTTGTTGGAGAGCGGCTCATGTATTTTCATTTCTATTTTCTCCATAAAGGAAAATAAAAAGCAGGCCCTGTTTTATTTCCAAAAGGGCATTGCATTATTTACATGATAACTCAAATCACACATAATAAAATATTTTTTAGACATTCTTATGTACACAGGACGCTTCGATTTATGTTTTTTATGTACGCGCCTTTGACAATATTCCTCTTATTCCAGCTGAAAATATTCTGAAAAGGGTAAAAACACCAACATCCAAATTCGAGATAGAAGCAAAAAGAGCACTGTCTTTCTTTTGAAAGGCCAGACTCAGGATGATCACATAAACACCACCATTCGTGTATTTCATTATATTTTGTGCACGACTGCTAGGTAAGATATATCTCTCCTGCTTCAAACCCATAAAATTCAATTTTTGGGCTATTTTCAGAAACAGATGGAGGTACATTAGTGTAAAGATTTTTGAAGAGGTTATTGTAAGATTGTGTTTAAACTCATTACGATTTTCTTGGCCCGTCACCATTCAGTTGGGTCAATGGAGTCTTACAGCCTGATTCATCAATCTCCCGTTTTGCGAGCCCCTAATAGCGATTCATAAGGAATCGCTATTAAGGACTTGCAAAACGGGATTCATGTAGAAATTGCATAAAGAAATGCGATTCCTACACATTCCTTATTTGCGATTAGCAAATTGCTAATCGCAAATAAGGAATAACTCCCCATGCATTCCTATAGGAGTTATTCCTTATTTGCGATTAGCAATTTGCTAATCGCAAATAAGGATGCGATTTCAAGGGTGCCAGGGGTGTCCAAAGGACACCCTGTAGCACCCCTGAAATGCAACATTACACAGGTGTTGCGCACACACATGTCCAAAGGACATGTGTGTGTGTAACATGCAAAAGAAAAAAATGCACTAAACAGCCTGATTCATCAAGCGAAATGCGCTCGCAAAAGGGCCAGATTCTGAGAATCTGGCCCTTTGCGAGTGCAATTTTTGCATTTGGGATTAATCATCCCAAATGCAAAAATCGCTAATAAAGAATTCGCTAAATTGCGAGGATTAGCATTTAAGGAATCTCTATTAGAGATTCCTTAAATGCTATTCATGAAACATTTAAAAATAGCGAATTCGCTATATTTGGCCGCTATTTACCACGAAGTCTGACTTCGTGGTAAATAGCGAAAAAATAGATTAAAGCACTTTAGTGCATTTTTTTCTTTTGCATGTTACACACACACATGTCCTTTGGACATGTGTGTGCGCAACACCTGTGTAATGTTGCATTTCAGGGGTGCTACAGGGTGTCCTTTGGACACCCCTGGCACCCTTGAAATCGCATCCTTATTTGCGATTAGCAAATTGCTAATCGCAAATAAGGAATAACTCCTATAGGAATGCATGGGGAGTTATTCCTTATTTGCGATTAGCAATTTGCTAATCGCAAATAAGGAATGTGTAGGATTCGCATTTCTTTATGAAATTTCTACATGAATCCCGTTTTGCAAGTCCTTAATAGCGATTCCTTATGAATCGCTATTAGGGGCTCGCAAAACGGGAGATTGATGAATCAGGCTGAAAGTGCTTTAATCTATTTTTTCGCTATTTACCACGAAGTCAGACTTCGTGGTAAATAGCGGCCAAATATAGCGAATTCGCTATTTTTAAATATTTTTGATATATACATAACCAATTAACTTTCATCACACACAAATACAAAACCAAAGTAACATTTTAATTGGTTCTAAATTTCAACACTTTCAAATGTGTTTTCCCCATGCAATTTTCCATAGGACATTTAGATACGTCTACAGCCTGAATGGCTGAACGGAATTACACCAAACTTGGCAAAATGGTACATCAAACCTAAGAGGTCAGTGAGGATCTACTATGCCCCCTTATGGTCATTTGCCCCTTCGCTTTGGCCTCCTCTTGTCTCTCGATCCTACCGAGAGACAAGATGGCGGCCGCTACGGACTGTTGGGAATGTTTACAGACGCCGGAGAACCAATCAGCTTCGCAAAGCTACGTAACGCGAAAAGTACGCGAAGCGGAGCGCTGTTACAGATATATATCTTTTTTTGAACGTTAATTTCTCAAAATCCACTGGAGCACATATATTGAGACCTAGCAAAGGCACATCGGGCTACCAGTCCCTACAATTTTGCCAAGTTTCGTGCAAATCCATTCAGCCGTTCGATTATTATTTTTTTTTTTTTTGCCCCGCGGGGCCCTTTTAAAACCTCCACATCAAACCTAGGGGGTCAGGGAGGATCTACTATGCCCCCTTATGGTCATTTGCCCCTTCGCTTTGGCCTCCTCTTGTCTCTCGATCCTACCGAGAGACAAGATGGAGGCCGCTACGGACTGTTTGGAATGTTTACAGACGCCGGAGAACCAATCAGCTTCGCTTCACAAAGCTCCGTAACGCGAAAAGTACGCGAACTGGAGCGCTGCCTGGTCCGCTGTTACAGATATATATCTTTTTTTGAACGTTAATTTCTCAAAATCCACTGGAGCACATATATTGAGACCTAGCAAAGGCACATCGGGCTACCACTCCCTACAATTTTGCCAAGTTTCGTGCAAATCCATTCAGCCGTTCGGGCTAAAAGTGAGGCCAACCGCCCTATGGAAAACTCAATGTTAAAAACACGTTTTGTGACCCCCCTTTTTTCTTGGCCCCCCCTTGACGAAACCCCCCCAAATTTTCAGGGGCTGCTCAGAAACAAAATGTTCCATTTTCCTGAAAATTTCAGCCAATTCCGTCCACAAACGCCAAAGTTATTAGACATAGAATTTTCAAAAATCCCATAGAGAAAAAATCCTATATATATATATAAAATTCACTGAAAAAACCATAGGTTATAGACCATATATAGTTAGGAATTAGCATTTAGAAAACCTTATTTTACTCACACAAAACCATTGAAATTCCATATATAGTTAGTTGCACTCACTATATATCGCGCACCCGCAATCCACTGCTGATGATGTCACATATTACATCATTCATGACATGGTCAGTGACATCACTGATGACATCACTGATGACATCTCAAATGACATCACTGATGACATCACTGATAACAACATCCAGTGATTTTTTGTTTCTATAGAGTTTAAATATGTCTTACATATTGAAGAATGAGTGGATGTGTAAGTGTCTGGACGAAGGATTTAGTAGGTGCATGACTGACTGTATGAGTGAGTGATTAAATGTGTCTCACTGACTGCATGGGTTAGTGACTAAACTGTCTTAATTTGTGCATCATTATGTCTGTTGTTCTGTAAACTGCTGCATTTGTTGATCAGTAGCTATATGAGTAACTATATGGGTTATTGATTGATTGCCCAAGTATTTGTATGGGAGACTGAGTGTGTGTGTGGCTAGCTGGGAGGTGTGTGACTCTGTGCAGATCAATCTGTACTTGTATCAATGATTGTATAAGAAGGTAAGTATGTGTTAGTATATGTTTGAAAATGTAAGGTGCTCTATGTTTAACTGTATAGACAAGAAAATGGAAGTGTCATTGATTCTTTACAGGACTGACTAGGTGTGTGAGTAACTCCATGGATGAGTGGCAGACTGTGAGTGTCTGTATAGGTGTATGAGTGCATATGATAGTGTTGTAAAGATGAGTGATTGTATGTATGAATGATTGTATGGGTGAATGAGTGAAGGTGTGTGTAGACGTAGCAATCAGTGAGTGCGTATGTAGTAACTAGTATTGGTGTGTCAATGGTTTCAAAAATTATACTCTCTTTTTAACACTGGGTGAAACAGAGGTTATATTAAAATGTGAGGAGATGCATTGTATTGTCACATGAATGATATCATCAGTGATGTGGTCATTGATGTCAAATGAGATGTCATCAGTGATGTCATCAGTGATGTCATTTGAGATGTCATCAGTGATGTCATCAGTGATGTCACTGACCATGTCATGAATGATGTAATATGTGACATCATCAGCAGTGGATTGCGGGTGCGCGATATATAGTGAGTGCAACTAACTATATATGGAATTTCAATGGTTTTGTGTGAGTAAAATAAGGTTTTCTAAATGCTAATTCCTAACTATATATGGTCTATAACCTATGTTTTTTTCAGTGAATTTTCAAGGTTTTGTAAATGCTAATTCCTAACTATATATGGTCTATAACCTATGGTTTTTTCAGTGAATTTCAATGGTTTTTTAATAGCAAATATCATAAGCTGTCGAATGTCAAGTACGTGGTAAGTGAAAACATTTTCGTGTTTATGCACACTGATCTGCTTTGAATGGTGCCCCCCCCCCCTCATTTCTATTAGGAGTACTCTCTCTTTGCAGATAGTGAAAGGTAGTTAACGCAGGCCTTTGCCCCCGTTGTAATCCGTCGTGCCTGCTTCTCTCTCCATTTGATTGATTGTTATCCAAGTATTTACTGTTTTAGAATTAGTTCTCTTTGGTTCATTCTCTATTTACAAACAAACACAGAGTCGCAATACTCTGTTTAGTCTTTGCAGATAACGAAAAATCGTGTAAAAAAAAAGAAAAGGAATCGAGCAAAATCAGTAGGCCACTAATGGGATCTCTTTTTGACCTCGCTAAAATAGAAACATTAGGAACAACCCCTCATGACAAATACAAAACTAGTGAGATGAACTGAACTCCACACAATGATGGCTGCAAAACAGCTCGGCTCCGCCACCCACCCCGCCCAAAATAACGATAAAGAGCGGCTGCCATGATTGGTTGCGGAATGGCCACGACGGAGCTACGAAATGATGCTGCTCTCATGCTAACCCCAGCTTCAGTCTGAAACATCCAGAAACACTGTAGACTACCAATTCGATCAGTTCCGGTAGCGCCCCAATGTAACCCGGTAGAGAAGAACTAGCCCTCCCCTCTTTGACTGATGGTTCTTGTTGCCTGTCCCTTCTGTTCTCATTTAACAGAACTATTTAGCCTGCTGAAAGGGGTTGTGTTCCGACCGCTGGTTGGTGGAGACATTTTGACTATATTCTGGACCTGCGTTGTCGCGTAATGCGTCATATGACGCGCCGCGTTAGCGCATCCGGAAGTCATCCGGGGCGCGCAGCGCGTAACGTAAGCATAACAAGTCATGTGACTTGTTAATAAAACTTTTCATTGGTTCATTTTACTTTTCTTATTGTAATGATGAAAGGCTTGGTCATATGACCTAAAAATTACGCTTTTCATTACTTCCGAACATTATTTTTTCTTAAATATATGTTATAATGTTCCAGGCTAATGTACTTTCCCGGAAATTTTACAACTGTCCTGCAAGTAAAATATATTCTTTTTTCGAGAAAAAGAGCGTTTCTTCGTCCCATGATGGAGCCGTTGAGCAAAAGAGGGTCGACCTGCTGTCTTAGTCGCCGATACGCCTGAATATGAGATTCTTATCGATCACTTTATGTTGCAGGAATAGAAAACACAACAGCCCTTGACCATTTATCTTTACTGCGTTCCTTCGTATTATACCTTTTACCCTTCATGTAATTGGTCTGCTTTATTTCACTTGCCTTTTAATGATTCTAAAACAGTGACTATTATTACAAACTTTACCAATGTATATACTACTACCATGTTTTCTTTTAAAAACCTTTATTGTGAAAATTTCATTATACAAATACGAGCCTATAACCACGTGGGCCGGCCACGGAGCAAACTGTAATCGTATGTGATGAGTAGACATTTACACTGTAGAGGAACGTAACGGGCGGGCCATTAGGTTGCAAGAACTAAGGTGTCTAACAGTTACGGAATCGGTGGACGTACATTTTATAATTAAAATACGACAGGGCCAGTTACAATAAAATTATCTAGATATACATTTGCGGGCAAGTACCATGGGTGACGTTAATTCGAACTTTCAACAGTACAGTAATCAATAACACATCAGAACTTAATATCAATAGGGATGTCGAAATATTCAATCAATTCTCGTCCCCGCCCGCCATGTGCTTCAAAACTGCATACGTATCTCGTGATTTCAAGGTTCTGCAACCAGTACACAACAAGGAGTTACGAGTCCCATTTATTCCGGCGCCATTTTGGGCGAGGACGGGCAGGTCCAGGATATAGTCAAAATGTCTCTACCAACCATCGACTATGATGATGTTCATATGCTGTATTTATTAGAGTAACACTCATCTGTCCACATGAAATTAATTTGCCACAATCTAAACATGTCATTTTAATCTTTCCAAAGTTCTTCTAAATATTTGGGACCGTTTCCCTTGCCTCTGAAGCTCTCAGTGCCACTTCTTTGATGAATGTACTAGCAGGTCAGGGGTTCTCCTCCAAATCTCTCTTTTATGCAGCACTATAATTAATTGGTGCCACCTCTCCATATGACGATGCATGGTATAGTTATCACAACTATATTTTTTTTCGGTTCCTCTGGAGAGTTCATCGTGGCAGATGAAGTGTGTAACGTACCGGGCATTTACCTTTTTTTGCATGTACAGGAAAGGGAAAAAAAATCGAGCGTCCGAGTTCTAAGGTGTCCCAGGGCCATTTTAGTGGAGGACATGATACAGCGATAATGCCCTGGATAAGGACACTTCCTTCGGGCACCCCACGCCGTCTTTCGGCGCAGCATTGTAGGATGGCCACACCAGTGCGGCAACTTGCTAGACACCACCTCGGTGCCATCCGGATCTCGGCGCCCCACTGCAGATGAACTGCCTCCACATGGAGAAGCGGGAGAGGCTCGTTTGCGCCGCCTCCCCCCCCCCCCTTCGGGCACCCCACGCCGACTTTCGCCGCAGCATTGTAGGATGGCCACACCAGTGCGGCAACTTGCTGGACACCACCTCTGTGCCAACCGAATCTCAGCGCCTTGTGTTGTCTTCCATTCCGAAAATATTGTTGGCAGCATTTTGAAAGGAAAGATAAACAGCCGTTTGTGGCCCTCACTACACCGTTCTCCTAGTGAGTCTCACATTGTTACATTTAGGAAGAATGTTGAAGAGTAGTATGTTGAAAATCTGAAGCCATTGTTATACAAACTCTCAACCAGCCTTGGATGGAAAAATCCTGAAGAATGTACAAACTGAAAACCAGTTTTTGTCTGTATAGCATCAGCAGCAACGCTTGAGTCAGCTTTGTGTGAAGCCGCCATTTTGATTCAATCAATAGCGTCCCCCTGCACACATTCAGGGACCTGGTCGTGTCTTCAGGTCAAACGGATTGTGGGACAAGATGCACAAAGGAAAAGGAAAAAAGTTCCTCCGGACCCCGGGAGGTGGCCGCCTATGTCATGGGCGATCTTAGGCCACACCAGGGCAATAGTGAAGCTGCAGCAGGTGCAAATAAGCTTCAGACAGTGTTACAAGCGCTGCTCAGAACTCTCAACTATGACACCACCTCGGTGCCATCCGGATCTTGGCGCCTTGTGCTGGTTCCGGCCTATTCACACATCGGTCCGCTACTGACGCCACCTCACAGGCCAACGGGGCACCCCACGCCGACTTTCGGCGCAGCATTGTAGGATGGCCACACCAGTGCGGCAAATTGCTGGACACCACCTCGGTGCCATCCAGATCTCGGCGCGTTGTGCTGCCTTCGGCCTATTCGCCACAAGTGCGCACGCAACTCAGCTGCATAGCGAGTGAAACACCAAGGGGCGCCCCACTGCAGCCGAGGAACCTCCATCTTGGGGGCGACGCACAGCATCACATTGCTTTCCAATGCAGTCAGATCCTCAAACAGCCCCCACTGACTGACGCGAACTCACAGGCCAACGGGGCGCCCCACGCCGACTTTCGGCGCAGCATTGTAGGATGGCCACACCAGTGCGGCAACTTGCTGGACACCACCTCGGTGCCATCCGGATCTTGGCGCGTTGTGCTGCCTTTGGCCCCATTCGCACATCAGTCCGCTACTGACGCCATCTCACAGGCTAATGGGGCGCCCCACGCCGACTTTCAGCATTGTAGGATGACCACACCAGTACAGCAACTTGCTAGACATCACCTCGGTGCCATCCGGATCTCGGCGCCCCACTGCAGATGAAGTGCCTCTCAACTATGAAACCACCACTGTGACATCCGGATCTTGGCGCGTTGTGCTGCCTTCGGCCTATTCGCACATCGGTCCGCTACTGACGCCATCTCACAGGCTAATGGGGCGACCCACGCCGAGTTTCAGCATTGTAGGATGACCACACCAGTACAGCAACTTGCTAGACATCACCTCGGTGCCATCCGGATCTCGGCGCCCCACTGCAGATGAAGTGCCTCTCAACTATGAAACCACCACTGTGACATCCGGATCTTGGCGCGTTGTGCTGCCTTCGGCCTATTCGCACATCGGTCCGCTACTGACGCCATCTCACAGGCTAATGGGGCGACCCACGCCGAGTTTCAGCATTGTAGGATGACCACACCAGTACAGCAACTTGCTAGACATCACCTCGGTGCCATCCGAATCTTGGCATCTCAACGCCTAGTGGTATCTTCCATACAGAAAATATTGTTACGCTACCTTTGGCCCCATTCGCACATCAGTCCGCAACTTAGACATCACCTCGGTGCCATCCGGATCTTGGCATCTCAGCGCCTTGTGGTGTCAGTCAGAAAATATTGTTGCGCTGCCTTTGGCCCCATTCGCACATCAGTCCGCTACTGACACCATCTCACAGGCCAACAGGGCGCCCCACGCCGACTTTCAGCATTGTAGGATGGCCACACCAGTGCGGCAACTTACTAGACACCACCTCGGTGCCATCCGGATCTTGGCGCGTTGTGCTGCCTTCGGCCTATTCGCACATCGGTCCGCTACTGACGCAAACTCACAGGCCAACGGGGCGCCCCACGCCGACTTTCAACATTGTAGGATGGCCACACCAGTGCTGCAACTTGCTGGACACCACCTCGGTGCCATCCGGATCTTGGCGCGCTGTGTTGCCTTCGGCCTATTCGCACATCGGTCCGCTACTGACGCCGCCTCACGTGCCAACGTATTTTCTCCGCATTTTATACCCTATGCCGCATAACAGGTCATGTGACTTGTTTATAAAACTTTTCATTGGTTCATTTTACTTTTGGTTTCCTAATGATGGAAGGCTTGATCATATGACCTAAAAACAACACTTTTCATTGGATGAAAACTTTTTTTTTTTTTCCAAACGATGAAAGCCCCACCTTGTTTCTGGATGTTTCAGACTGAAGCTGGCGTCAGCATGAGAGCACCACCATCTCGTAGCTCCGTCGTGGTCATTCCGCGAGCAATCATGGCAGCCGCTCCCCACCAGAAGCCTGCAGGAGTCGGGGCCCCCAAAACTTTTGATGAATTCTCAAGGCGGAGGGGACGCTTTCGAGAATGGGGTCCAAGACCTAGCAGACAAGCGTCCGATTTCCAAGGTGTCCCAGGGCCATTTCAGTGGACCAGGCCCAAAAAGGAAAGAGCCTGCCGCCATTTTGAGAGTCCTGTGACAGCCGCCTATCGCTGCACCGCAAGAGTGGGCGCAACTCAGCTGAATTGCGGCTTTTGACACAGTGGACCAAAAACGGACGGAATGGCAACTGAAACGGTAAAGGGGCGCCCCACTACAACAGATGACACTCCACCTGGAGAGGCCCGTTCACGCCGCCTCCCCCGGGGCGCCCCACGCCGTTATTCGGAGCAGCATTGTAGGATACCAAAACCAGTGCGGCAACTTACTGGACATCACCTTGGTGCCATCGTTCTGCTGCCTTGGAACTATTCGCACAACAGTTTGCTACTGAAGACCCACCCCCCGCGACGCCCCACGCCGTTATTTGCTGGGTGGCAACTTACTAGACATCACTTTCGTGTCATCTAGATTTCAGCGCGTTCTGCTGCCTTGGAACTATTCGCACAACAGTTTGCTACTGATGACCCACCCCCCGCGACGCCCCACGCCGGAAATCTGGACGTTGTGCTGCGTTGGGACTATTCGCACAGCCGACCGCTACTTCGTTGTTTTTCCCTAAAAATGTTTATATGTTATTACTATTTTTGTTTTCTTGTATATATTTATAAATTATTAAAGTTTTATAATCTTACTACTTTGTCGGAGTGCTATATATTTTTAATGTGACACATAATTGTAAAAACTTTGATGTACAAAGAGTCATCCCTGGAATCTTCCGCTTCACGCTCGGTCCCCTCCCCAATCACAATACAGGATGGTTTTCAGATAATAGCAACGCTTCTGCTGTGACGGATCTCATCGAGTGTGGGCCTTGATCTACTATAACTCCTTTGAAGAGGGGTGAATCTTTACAGCTGTGGCCATAAACTACATCTGCAGGGCTAGCTGATACCCTAGGACCAGCCTGGACAATCGGACACAGAGGAAAAGGAGTGTCAGAGGGTGCAGTAGTGAATAGGGCGAAAGGGAGGTGTCGGGCGGGCACAGGGTGTGATTCTCAGGAAAGAGCAGCGCAGATGGGGGGAGGTTTATTACCCATGCATAAGACAGAGAGCGGGGGTGACCACTGCCTGGGGGAGATGCTTGCGAGGGTGGGGAGCCATGCTAAGGATCGACAGCGTGCACAGAGTGGGTCTGGTCAAGGCATCTAAAATGGCTGCCGTGCACGACAAAAGTGTGGCATTTGAAAAAAGACAAGATGGCGCAGACAATGTTTTTCAACACTTCCTGATTTCCTTCGAATCGAACGTTAACAGACGTTGGGGCATATTACCAAAGTTAAGCGATATTTATCCCTAACGATGCATTGCAAAGATTTTTTTACCGTCAGAAATTATCGCAGATAAACCTTGCTATTATCAAAGTTTATCGCAAATACGATAAAAACCGACCGCAATGCATTAATATCGCTGAAAACTCAGCGATATTCATGCATTACCGAGCTAATCCTCTTAGCCATGTTATCCACCTCCCATAGGATAACATGGCTAAGAACTGCTCAGGGCAGCTGTTACTTTTTGGAGATATTCGCGCTTATCTCGAATATTTCCAAAAGTTGATAATAGGAGATAGCGATGTTAGCGACTGTTTCCAGTCGCTAACATCTTGGCATGCCCACTTTGCATGTCATTAGTGATAAATATCACTCACATGCAAAGTGGGGCCCAAGATGGTCGCTATCTCCTACTAGCCGTCGCTAACTGGTGTTAGCAACAGCTAGGTAATACAGATATAATTTTATCTCCGCGAAGCGGAGCGCTGTTACAGATATATATCTTGTTTTTGAACGTTAATTTCTCAAAATGCACTGAAGCACATATATTGAGACCTAGCAAAGGCACATCGGGCTACCAGTCCCTAATATTTTACCAAGTTTCGTGCAAATCCATTCAGCCGTTCGATTATTATTATTATTTATTTTTTTTGCCCCGCGGGGCCCTTTTAAAACCTCCACATCAAACCTAGGGGATCAGCGAGGATCTACTATGCCCCCTTATGGTCATTTGCCCCTTCGCTTTGGCCTCCTCTTGTCTCTCGATCCTACCGAGAGACAAGATGGCGGCCGCTACGGACTGTTTGGAATGTTTACAGACACCGGAGAGCCAATCAGCTTCGCTTCGCAAAGCTCCGTAACGCGAAAAGTACGCGAAGCGGTGCGCTGTTACAGATATATATCTTTTTTTGAACGTTAATTTCTCAAAATCCACTGAAGCACATATATTGAGACCTAGCAAAGGCACATCGGGCTACCAGTCCCTACAATTTTGCCAAGTTTCGTGCAAATCCATTCAGCCGTAAGATTATTATTATAATTTTTTTTTTTTGCCCCGCGGGGCCCTTTTAAAACCTCCACATCAAACCTAGGGGGTCAGCGAGGATCTACTATTCCCCCTTATGGTCATTTGCCCCTTCGCTTTGGCCTCCTCTTGTCTCTCGATCCTACCGAGAGACAAGATGGCGGCCACTACGGACTGTTTGGAATGTTGACAGACGCCGGAGAACCAATCAGCTTCGCTTCACAAAGCTCCGTTGCGCGAAAAGTACGCGTCCTGGGCCGCTGCCCGGTCCGCTGTTACAGATATATATCTTTTTTTAAACGTTAATTTCTCAAAATCCACTGGAGCACATATATTGAGACCTACAAAAGGCACATCGGGCTACCAGTCCCTACAATTTTGCCAAGTTTCGTGCAAATCCATTCAGCCGTTCGGGCTAAAAGTGAGGCCAACCGCCCTATGGAAATTAACATGGGAAAAACGCGTTTTGGGACCCCCCTTTTTTCTCGGCCCCCCCTTGACGAACCCCCCCCAAATTTTCAAAGGCTGCTCAGAAACAAATTGTGCCATTTTCCTGAAAATTTCAGCCAATTCCGTCCACAAACGGCAAAGTTATTAGACATAGAATTTTCAAAAATCCCATAGAGAAAAAATCCTAACTATATATACCTACTGGCGACCGCCAGTAGGTAATATATATATATATATATATATATATATATGTGTATATATATATACATATATATATATATCCCCTGGAAAACTCAAACCACTTCCGAATTCCGCCAGCAGCGGTTTAGGCGAGGAAAGAGACACAGACCTCCGAGGTTTAGTGGGCAAAAAGTGTGGTTTATTTCAGTGACCCAACACAACGCGTTTCAAGCTCGTAAGCCCTTGTTCACGTGTCAAAGTGGAACAAACACCAACTGTTATTTAAAGTGAAAAGATCCCACTCCCACTCTCTGACATCACAGGTCACATGTGTATGGGCATAAACAACAGACTAAACCGACTACAACAAAGTCATTTTGTAGTTGAAGCCCTATAGACAGAATAATATATTATGACACATTTAATATATAAGAACACATGTATTCAAAAATTAATCCTTAAAAACATGTAAAGCGCTTTAGTGTCAAAGTTTTGATAAAACCATAAATATAATTCATTTTAAGATTCTCTTTGGATGAATCCAAGACTGCCTATATTGCTGCAGTGCCCATACAAAATATTTCCGGATAAATCCGCTTATTTCCAACACAATCTATGTGGCCTATTAGTCTTAAATGTCTAGTTGCACATATAATTTGTCTTGCCATAATTTAGTGGTATTCACTTTTTCTTCATAATCAGTGCAAATGTCAGTGGGATGGAATCTGTGCAATAGTGCATGAATAAATATAAAGTGCAAGTGTTATTGGCATTGATTTCTCAATTATCTTACAATACATGTAGACCATCACCATTTACAGTTAGAATACAAATAATCTTATTTCTGTGAAATGGTGTCATGTTTTAAGACGGAACCACATTTACTACTTGAGGGAAATCAATGACAAAAAAGTAAAGAAAAAGATAACAGGTATATAATACAGTAATGAAGAGAATAAATGTCTTGGTAAATTGGAGACACTTTCAGAGTTACTAATATGGATGACCTTACAATAGCAGATTATACCCACAGTATGACAGCGATAGTGTATTATCACAGAAAACTGCGCATGTCTTCTGTGGTGTTCAAACCATTGGGCCACTTACAATCAAGCTCAAGAATATACTTGGTTTCGAGCTGTCGGAGTTGGCGCTCTCTATTGCCACCCCTTCTTTTCTTAACCACAGCATCTATTACATAATAGGATAGGCAATTGATGTTGTTAGCATGTGCTTTCTTGAAATGCCTCGCAACAGGATATGTTGCGTCGCTGTGGAGAATGGCTCTTATATGCTGCAAGATCCTGACGTGCACCTGCAGCTTGGTGCTACCCACGTAGCGAAGCCCGCAGGTACACGTCAGGACATATACAGCATATTCGGTCTTGCAATCAAAGTTACCCAAAATCAATGTAGGGACAGTACTAAAGGGAGTAGAGTACTTGGACATGTTACAGCCAAAATTGCAGGCACGACATGATGTGCATTTTCTGAAACCCTTCTTAGGAACCAACCATGTGGTAACTTGCTTGACTTCAGACGATACTCGGTCCAAAACAGTACCCATAGTGCTACTTCTTATGAACGTAACAACAGGCTTATCTGCTATTCTGTTACGCAGGACATTATCAGTAAGAACTACAGGCCAATGTTTGTTAAGTATAGTTCTTATCTGCCGTTCTTCTCTATTGTAGGTGGTAATTAATCTTGGAGTATTGATATTCCTAGAGATAACAGCAGTATCTGGGACCGTGTCACTGTCAGCTTCAGGAATAAATAAGCTCATTCTAGATCTAGATTTGGCTTTATTTATGGCCTCACACAGAATTTTTTGTGAATACCCCCTTGCCTTCAGCCGGTCAACCAGCTCTAGTTGACACCTATCAAACTCTTCCTCATTGCTACAAATACGTTTTAACCTTAAGATTTCACCATAAGGAATGCTAGCAATGAGGTGTTTGGGATGGGAGCTGGTTGCATGTAACGTAATGTTACCTGAGGTTGCTTTTCTATGCAAGGTACTTTCAAACTTTTCATTATTGACAACAACTTTGACATCAAGGAATTCGATTTCATTTTCATGGATATTGGAAGTGAATTTTAAATTGTAGATATTATCATTGATCTTATTTATAAATCATACTGCTTCCTCTTCACTACCCTGCCATAGAATGAACACATCATCTATATATCTCAGATAAGATCTAATGTGTGTCTGATAGTCTGCCAGAAAGGTGGTTTTGAGAACCCGCTCCTCCCACCAGCCAACATGTAAACATGCATAGCTGGGGGAGAAGCAGGCTCCCATTGCCACCCCCCTCACCTGCCTGTACAAATCCTTGTCAAACAGGAAATAATTGTTGTTAAGTCACCATTGAATGAGTTCCAGTACAACCTTGTTGTGCTCATATAGAGTGCTAGACCTAGTTTCCAAAAAATGTTTAACAGAAGCCATTCCCTGATTATGGTCTATACTTGTATATAATGCTTCTATATCAAGAGTGACAAGAAGCATATTATTAGACCATTCCAATTTGTCTAGTTTTTGTAGGAAATCTCCAGTATCTTTTACATAACTTGGCAACGTAGTTACCAAGCTTTGGAGAAAAAAATCTATATACTGGCCTACATGCTCACCTAAACTATTTATGGCCGATATAATCGGTCTCCCTGGGATTGGAAAAACACCTTTGTGGACTTTTGGAATTAGGTAAAGAACCGGCAGCACTGGAAATTCATTGAACATAAACTTATGTTCTTCTATAGAAATTAGACCCTGTCTTTTCCATGAAGCCAAAAGTTTCTGTAATGCATTCTTGGCTTTGTCGTACTCTTTAACATTGGATTTTAGATAGCAATTCGTATCACTTAGCTGGCGTAAAGCTTCCGCTATATAGTCTTTCCTTGGCCACAGTACAAGGTTCCCCCCCTTGTCAGATTTTTTTGACAATCACCTCTTTGTTACTCTCTAGTTTCTTTACCAGATCATAATATCCCTTTCTCTTAAAAAATAGACTTCGTTCTGTTCTATTTTTGTGGACAGTATGATTTAATTGTTTTAGATCATTGACAAAAACTCATGAAAAACATCAATACTGTCCTTTGGCATAAATGGGACAAAACTAGATTTGGGTTTAAAGGGGCTGATCCCAGCACCTTTCTGAACATGATTGATTTGTCTTAATCGTTCTTGTGTGACCAAGTTGGCATTTTCTTCCAAATCCAGATCAGATGTAGTGTCGGATTCTTTAGCTAAGTCATGTACCATAAGTAGATTGGGAACATCAGATGCTGCTAAATCGGTCATTATTTCATCATTTTCCACATCACTATTGCCAGATACATCTTTCAGGGCTTTGAGTGCAAAGAACTTTTTCAGTTTCAATTTTCTAATATAACAATAAACATCTATCCGTGTTCTTGCATAATTGAAACTATCTCCAGGGCAGAAATTGAGACCCAAGGCCAATAGTATGTCCATGTGTGTCCCAAAGAGCCTGCAAGAGGCTGCACCTTGCCAAGTGCTCCCTGACAATGATTGATCAAAGAGTTAGGCACTGAGCCATTGACCGGAGGATGGAGAAGCATAAAACAAAAACACCATCAGGTGAAGTTGAGTATATGAAGAAATAGCCATTATTAACAATGGAATGGTGGGCCCCATAAAGAAATAGGGTTACTAGTTAGGTGGGCTGACTACCCACCTTAATTACCAACCACAATCCTTGTAATTTTTGTCAAAAAAATTCACAATTTTTTAAAAAAAGCACGCTTTCTGGGCCAAGACCTACCTTTTTGCCAAATTTGGGGTAATTCCTATGGAAAATAACATGGGGAAAACGAGTTTTGGGAACCCCCTTGTTATCACTGCCCCTGCTTGACGAAACATCCTGAAACTTTCAAAACAGGAGCTGACCTGAGAGAACCATTAGTTTAGACAATTTCGCAAATATTTGCCAAACGGTACCAAAGATATTGGCATAAGAATAAACATTTTTTGAATAGAAACAAGGTCTTAACTATAACTACCTACTGGCAACTGCCAGTAGGTAATTACTATATATATATATATATATATTCACTGAAAAAACCATAGGTTATAGACCATATATAGTTAGGAATTAGCATTTAAAAAACCTTATTTTACTCACACAAAACCATTGAAATTCCATATATAGTTAGTTGCACTAACTATATATCGCGCACCCGCAATCCACTGCTGATCATGTCACATATTACATCATTCATGACATGGTCAGTGACATCACTGATGACATCACTGATGACATCTCAAATGACATCACTGATGAGATCACTGATGACATCATCCAGTGACTGTGTGTTTCTGTAAAGTTTAAATATGTTTTACATATTGAAGAATGAGTAGATGTATAAGTGTCTGGACGAAGGATTTAGTAGGTGCATGACTGAATGTATGAGTGAGTGATTAAATGTGTCTCACTGAGTGCATGGGTTAGTGACTAAACTGTCTTAATTTGTGCATCATTATGTCTGTTGTTCTGTAAACTGCTGCATGTGTTGATCAGTAGCGATATGATTAACTATATGGGTTATTGATTGATTGTCCAAGTATTTGTATAGGAGACTGAGTGTGTGTGTGGCTGGCTGGGAGGTGTGTGACTCTGTGCCGATCAATGTGTACTTGTATCAATGATTGTATAAGAAAGTAAGTATGTGTTAGTGTATGTTTGAAAATGTAAGGTGCTCTATGTTTAACTGTATAGACAAGAAAATGGAAGTGTGATTGATTCTTTACAGGACTGACTAGGTGTGTGAGTAACTCCATGGATGAGTGGCAGAGTGTAAGTGTCTGTATAGGTGTATGAGTGCATATGATAGTGTTGTAAAGATGAGTGATTGTATGTATGAATGATTGTATGGGTGAATGAGTGAATGTGTGTGTAGACGTAGGAATCAGTGAGTACGTATGTAGTAACTAGTATTGGTGTGTCAATGGTTTCAAAAATTATACTCTGTATTTAACACTGGGTGAAACAGAGGTTATATTAAAACGTGAGGAGATGCATTGTATTGTCACATGAATGATATCATCAGTGATGTGGTCATTGATGTCATTTGAGATGTCATCAGTGATGTCATCAGTGATGTCACTGACCATGTCATGAATGATGTAATATGTGACATGATCAGCAGTGGATTGCGGGTGCGCGATATATAGTTAGTGCAACTAACTATATATGGAATTTCAATGGTTTTGTGTGAGTAAAATAAGGTTTTTTAAATGCTAATTCCTAACTATATATGGTCTATAACCTATGGTTTTTTCAGTGAATTTTCAAGGTTTTGTAAATGCTAATTCCTAACTATATATGGTCTATAACCTATGGTTTTTTCAGTGAATTTCAATGGTTTTTTAATAGCAAATATCATAAGCTGTCGAATGTCAAGTACGTGGTAAGTAAAAACATTTTCGTGTTTATGCACACTGATCTGCTTTGAATACTGCCCCCCACCCCTCATTTCTATTAGGAGTACTCTCTCTTTGCAGATAGTGAAGGGTAGTTAACGCAGCCCTTTGCCCCCTTTGTAATACGTCGTGCCTGCTTCTCTCTCCATTTGATTGATTGTTCTCTTTGGTTCATTCTCTATTTACAAACAAGCACAGAGTCGCAATACTCTGTTTAGTCTTTGCAGATAGCGAAAAATCGTGTAAAAAAACAAAAGGAATCGAGCAAAATCATTAGGCCACTAATGGGATCTCTTTTTGACCTCGCTAAAATAGAAACATTAGGAACAACCTGTTGAAAATAGCAATGCGTATGTACATAAGCGGCGTTCATTTGTGTTCACAGTACCCCTTGTTGATTGTTTCAATCGAGCATTGAATTGTTCGAAGTTAATTCTCTTAAGGATCTTCTCTACCTGCAAACGAGGAAGAATAGGAATATTCTCTCTCCCTTTGCAGATAGTGAAGGGTAGGTAACGCAAGCCTTTAACACGTCGTACCTATTTCATTCCTCATTGATTGATTGATTGTCCGAACATTGACTGTTTGGGAATTAGTTCTTTTTGGAGGTATTCCCTGTTTGCAAATAAACGTAGGAAAATCTTTGCAAGTAGTGAAAGGGTACGTAATGCGGACCTTTCTCCCCCGTTGTAATCTGTCATGCCTATCTACTCCCCACTGATTGATGCACCTTTTTCACCCGGACCATTTACTAGAGATACGTCATCTGGCCCGACCAGAGAGCACCCCTAGTGAAAAGGACATATGCAATAATAACGAAGTGATCACTGTATCCTGTTAACAGAAACTTTACCATGAAACAACCTGGAAAGAAAAAAATAGGAAAACGAAAATCAGTAGGCCACTGATGAACATGAACTTTTATTAAACAACAAACAAAGAAACGATAACATAACGTAATGATAAAACCTATTAATGTCCTAGAAACAAGAAAACGTTAAAGTATGCCAGTGGTGAGAGACCAGAAAAACAGTCCGAGAAACCAAATCACCCCTCGCTGTCCCAACTCATGCACTCTGAAAGTTCAAAGTTTTGAGGAGTGCTTGTAACATTGTCTGAAGCCTATTTGCAATTGCTTCATCTTCACTATTCTTAAAGTAAGTGGGGGCTGTTGTGATGCGGTGCCACCCTGAACCGCTTGACGGAGGCCCCCGAGGGACGGTGTCATGTCGCGGACTCGGAGGGGGCGCTTGGCTCCGGCCCCCTCCCCAAGTCGTGTTGCCCTGGTGTGGCCTGAGATCGCCCCCGACATAGGTGGCCGGCTCCCGGGGTCAAGCGGAACTTTTTTCCTTTTGGTGACTCTTCCATTCTTCACCTTGTCCCACAATCCGTTTCACCTAAAGACACGCTGTAGTGGGGCACCCCTTTTCCGTTTCATTTGCCATTCAGCCCGCTTTTGCTACACTGTGCCTCTTCCGCTATTCAGCTGTTTACCGCCCGCTCTTTCGACTACAGCGTCTCGCTCACCATGTACTTGAGTTGCTCCCGCTCTTGCGGTGCAGCGATAGGCGGCTGCCACAGGACTCTCAAAATGGCGGCCATCTCTTCAGATTTGGGCGTGGTCCACTAAAATGGGCCTGCGACACCTTGGAACTCGGACGCTTGTCTGCTAGAGCTTGGGCTCCATTCTCGAAAGCGTCCCCTCATCCTTGAAGATTCTACAAAAGTCTTGGGGGCCCCCGACTCCCGCAGGCTTCTGGTGGGGAGCGCCTAGCATGATTGCTCGTGGAATGGCCACGACGGAGCTACGAAATGGTGGTGCTCTCATGCTAACGCCAGCTTCAGTCTGAAACATCCAGAAACACTGTAGACTACCAATTCGATCAGTTCCGGTAGCGCTCCAACGTGACCCGGTAGAGAAGAACTTGCCCTCCCCTCTTTGACTGATGGTTCTTGTTGCCTGTCCCTTCTGTTGTCATTTAACAGAACTATTTAGCCTGCTGAAAGGGGTTGTGTGCCGTCCGCTGGTTGGTGGAGACATTTTGACTATATTCTGGACCTGCGTTGTCGCGTAATGCGTCATATGACGTGCCGCGTTAGAAAGTTTAATAAATTATTAAACACAATAAACAATCCTTAAAAAATAAAAAAAAATAAAAAATAATCAACAAAACCAACAATCAATTAACATACAGTATTTGAAAAGTCTATCATTCATTTTTCATTGCAGTACGCTGCCCAGAAAGCTTCCCGGTTCCCGGACCGGGCGCTACCCACGCAAAAAAAAAAAAAAAAAAAAATTTTTTTTTTTTTTGCCCCGCGGGGCCGTTTTAAAGCCTCCACATTAAACCTAGGGGGTCAGGGAGGATCTACTATGCCCCCTTATGGTTATTTGCCCCTTTGTTTTGGCCTCCTCTTGTCTCTCGATCCTACCGAGAGACAAGATGGCGGCCGCTACGGACTTTTTGGAATGTTGACAGACGCCAGAGAACCAATCAACTTCGCTTCACAAAGCTCCGTTGCGCGAAAAGTACGCGTCCTGGAGCGCTGCCCAGAGCGCGCTTACAGATATATATCTTTTTTTAAACGTTAATTTCTCAAAATCCACTGGAGCACATATATTGAGACCTACAAAAGGCACATCGGGCTACCAGTCCCTACAATTTTGCCAAGTTTCGTGCAAATCTATTCAGCCGTTCGGGCTAAAAGTGAGGCTAACCGCCCTATGGAAAAATCAATGTTAAAAACACGTTTTGGGACCCCCCTTTTTTCTCGGCCCCCCCTTGACGAAACCCCCCCAAATTTTCAGGGGCTGCTCAGAAACAAAATGTGCCATTTTCCTGAAAATTTCAGCCAATTCCGTCCACAAACGCCAAAGTTATTAGACATAGAATTTTCAAAAAACCCATAGGGAAAAAATCCTAACTATATATACCTACTGGCGACCGCCAGTAGGTAATATATATATATATATATATATATATATATATATATATATATATATATATATATATATATATATATATATATATATATATGTGTGTGTATATGTATATATGTATATATATATATATATATATATATATATACTACTATTATAAAGAGAGAACTGTGTCCTTTGAGCCAGGTAGACTCGGAAAGTACACCACCAATTACAACACCCAATACAGCGTTGGAAAGGGGAGGTCCAGGAGATGGACATAGGCTATATAAATGGACACCATATACACTAAAAAGTGGGGCGCCATCAGTGGTAAAGTAGTCCCTTCTGGGCATTAGATGTGGGCGTTAACATTCAGAGAGGCAAGTTGTGGGCGTTACATGTGGCCGTTAACATTGTAGTTCACGGTGCAAAACCAAACAGTGAGGAGATGTGGCTGTGAGATGTGGGCGTTAGATGTGGGCGTTAACATTCAGAGAGGCAAGTTGTGGGCGTTAGATGGCGAGGAGAACATTGAGATGCGAGGAGATGTCACTGTGCAAAACCAAACACACCATTCACGCTTACAGTGCAGAGTATTTCAACCATTCATGCTCACAATGCAGCGTATTTCAAACGCGCAATAATCACAGTGCAGCATATTGCAAACAATATTCACTCACACACACATCTTCGGGTAGGCAGATTCATTGACCTGGGCGTTACCGTTGTACGCTGACATCAGGGACGGGGCGCGGCTTGCATTCACAGCCGACCAATCACGCCACATAACTCGCATAACACATGCAAGCCTTGCGAGGAATATTTTATAAACGATTTCACCATTGGTCACGCTCCTGTTTGTCGCAGGGGGATGACCTCAAGCAAAAGAGGTGCGGCTTACACGGCGTTTCACGGCTTAGGCGAGTAAGCGTTCAGCCGTTCTGAAGCTGCAATATTTATCGCACGGAGATATCATACATAAAAAAAACAGGCATTCGCATGGCCCTTAAGCGAGTCAGCGTTCACCACAGTACTTGCGTTCTAAACCTAAGAACAAAGCTACGGATTCACTCGCCGCTATCTGTGTTACCACTGTAACACTCCCACTTATTGCGGCGCTAAGGAGAAAACTTGACTTCAGGGCTTAAACAAATATTTCACTCGCCAACATCACCAAGTGGTACATAAAATATCGTCTTGGCAGAAGCAACAACATTCTCACGGGGGGGGCAAGGACAAACAAGGAAACACGAGTAACATTAACTAGAGGGACCTTTCGCCAACAAGATTACACAATTTACTTTTCGAACCCAGACAACGTCGGGACGGGCTGCTAGTATATATATATATATATATATATATATACGATCACCAATGCGAGTCACCTTCAATCCCAGGATATCAACAACACTGGAGCCGTGGCCTCCATTTCAAATACGGTTTATTTAATTCGACACAATCGTCCGATGCGTTTCGGAGTTAAACACACTCCTTCATCACGGGCAATAGATTGCGTTTCCGTGGCATGTAAGTTTAGTTGTAATCTCAAATCTATCAAAATTTGCAACAATATGGCACCGTTCATTATACAGAAACATGTCAACTGCAACCAGAATACGCCATTTATAGTTTGAAATGCCCATGTGGCAAACACTACATAGGCAGTACTATTCATAAAGGGAAAAAAGAGTCCTGGAACATCTAAGGGCCATTAATACAAATGACAAACATTTTCATGAGTTCCACAAAAGTAATCTTAACCTGGTGAGGTTTGCTGTTATTGATTGCATTCCACCCAAAGTCAGGGGTGGCAATAAAATAGCTGAGCTTAGGAGACTAGATTCCAAACTCATTATCAGGTTCAACACTATCGCCCGAATGGGCTTAATCTGGATGACGAAATGTCTGTACATTTGTAAACTGCTTGTAGATTTATTGCTGCTTTTCATCTCCGATGTATTATTCGTAATGCTGTATTTTAGATTTTGTGTTTCGTTATATATTTAGTTGTGCACTTTTTTGATTTTAATTATACCATCTTCATTTCTGATTTCTTTACAGATAGCTACACAGGGGAGAGAAGTGTAGGTGTCTACCTCTCCACCTTCTGTTGACAACATTATCTATATGGACTTTTTAGTTCATAGTAGTCCACTTGGGCGTTATAACACATAGCACTTGAGATCACTATAATGTTTGGCATAGCAAGTACTTGACGACATGATTTATAAATAGCCAACAGCCAGGTAGGAGTCCCTGCGTTTATTTTTTTTTACCCACTTGGGTTTTAGCATGAAAATTGGATAAATGTATCTGTTTATCCTTCAAGCTATCAGGCATTTATGTTTGACCTTCGGATGCATAATATCCTTGAAAATGTGTACGATATTTTCAGTTATGTTTATTACAGCATTTTTTTCAGCGCAACATGCTAATATGGTACATTAGTGCACTAACTATTTTTTGATCAATGGGTTCACACTAATTGTAACCTGTGATTAACTATTTTATTCACTGTTAATTTTTGTTATAAATGGATTGATTGCTTGTTAATGATATGTTCACTTGACATCATGCGCAACTGAATTTCATACCTTCACCTGGAAGGCGTAACAACACACAACACTTTAATTTATTAGAATGCTTGGCATAGCACGAGACGATACAATTTAGTCAACTGCGAGGCAGTAACATTTACGTTTGTTAGATTTTACCCACTTGGGTTCCATTACAAACATTGGATAAGCTTTTCCTTTAAAATATCAGGCATTTGGTTTGACCTTCTGAGCTATAAGATCTTTGACTATGTGTACGATATTTTGGGTTATGTTTATTACAGCATTCTGTTTAGCGCAACTTGCTAATAAGGTACACGGGCGCACCAATTATTTTCATTTTCAAGGGTTCGCGCCTTAGGTCTGTAAGAATTGTAACCTGTGATTAATTATTTTTATTCACTGTGTATTTCCTTTATATATGGATCCATTGCCTGTTAATGATATGCTTACTTGATATCATGTACATTTGAATTTTAAACTTTCACTTGTAAGTCCTGGCATGATTTAGGCGCATGCCGAACATTTTGATTCATGGCCAGTGGGTCGTTTGTGTTACGTTGATATGTGGTTTCCCTGGCTGGCTACAATGAATTATGTACACATTGAATTGCTATTGCTTATTTTTGTGAAAGTCAATTAACCATGTTGAAACTTTATTGAGATGGCAAGAAATTTATTTTTGACTTTTAAAGTATGTCTTTTATGTTTATGTCACGTGATTCTGCACTTTATTAGTATCCACGGAAACGCAGTCTATTGCCCGTGATGAAGGAGTGTGTTTAACTCCGAAAAGCGTCGGACGATTGTGTCAATTTAAATAAACTGCATTTGAAATAGAGGCCACGGTGCGAGTGTTGTTGATATCCTGGAATTGAAGGTGACTCGCCTTGTCACAGTCACATACAGATTGTGCTCCAATAGATCAATGATGCATTCACGTCCACAAAGGATTTCAGACTATTTTCTAATATGGAATTGCTGAGAAAACATTCTGGCTTTGCCTTTACCTAGCCCAGGAGTCAGGATCATATGTATTTTACAGAAGTGGAGCTTATATGGGGGGACGTGCTATGTTTAAATGTGTAAGTGCTTACAGTGCTTACAGTTTAAGTAACCATTTTGTGAAATGAGAATCAGGGCCAGAACGATGCCAGAGACCAAGTCCATGACTTAATTTGGGAGGGGAATGTGCAGTCCCTCTGCTCAGGCCGATTTCAGCCCAGAACCCTCATCCAACAGGGCACAGCCTTAATTGAACAGGGGAGGGTGGCCACCCCCTTCCCAGGCCTATTTCGACCATGGGACCCCATCTTGTGCCTGACCTTAATTCATATTTATTCAAAACTGGAGGGGGCCTTGCAGCCCCCACCTGGGCCAATTTTGGCCCTGGGGACACTATTCCCCCAGGCCCAGCAATAATACAATGAGGGAGTGGGTGCACATGGGCCCCCTCTCAGGGCTAATTTTGGCCCCAGAGACTCAATCCCACGAGGCCCAGTTGTAATTTATATATATTCAAAAGGGGAGAGGCTGCGTGGCTGCCCTCCCGAGACAAAATTTGGCCCGAGAGGACCTCACCCCTCCCACCTCCTATTGGAGCTGGCATTGCTGCTACGAGCAGGGAGCTGCTGGAATTGCAGCTTGCTGCAGGTAGGAGCAATGGTTTCATCCGTTTTCCTGCCCGCATGTCTGTGTGCAGGGAAAGAGATATAACTTCTACTACCAGCAGGCGGTAGCACTTTGACAACTCTCACCCAATGGAACCGGAGTGTTTGATGTTGCTTGGCGGGAGCTGTCAGGTCCCGTCAAACAAAACCCAACAGCTATGTCCGTGGGTGGGCACCCCAGGACAATGCAGGAGCCGGCCATGTATGACCCCATGAAGGTGGCTGGGGGCCCCACCTCCCTTTTGTGAATGGGCCACCCTGGGGAGGTGGTGGTCCCCGGGTCCAATAATGGCCTGGGAGGGCAACACACGTCCCCCTCCTTTAAAAAAAAATGAAGCTGTTCCATGTGGCCCCCTTCTTTCTGAAATAAAAGAAAGCCCGAAGGAGGTGGTTGTGGTTTCCCGGACCGGGGGTCCATGCAGACCCCCTAAAACAGTGTTAATATTAGCCCCAGGGAGGTGGTAATCCCTCAGCCCCAGGGGTCTGTGTGGCCCGCATATATATATTTTTTGATAATCACAGTCCCAGGGAGGTAGTAGTCCCCAAGGCACAGGGGTCAGCGAAGCCACCGGCTTCATATTAACATGAGCCCTGGGGAGGTGGTGGTCCCCGGGGCATAAAGAAGCCCTTGGAGGAGGTCCCTGCACCCCTTTCCATTTTTAGATCAATATCAGCTTGCCCCCAGGCCCAGGCTACTTGAATAAAGAGCGGGAGATCGCCCTTGTTTTTTATCAATTCACAGCGATATTTACTATATTAAGTTCAAGACTTGAGGGGGAAGGGGTTTTCCTACCCTGCCTTGTTTTCTTTTTTTCGCATTTTTTAGAGTGAGTTGGCTGAAGCAGAGTCCCAAGATGACTTCCAACACTTCCTGGTTAAAGTGTTGGCAGGCAATCAGAGCGCTGCAGATCTCTGTATGTGCTTGCAATTATTCGCTAAGACTTTGCAATCATAGTCGTTCAAATTAAAATTTCCTTAATTATCTTGCAAACGACTGAACAGATTGAAACCAAATTACAACAAGCACAATCTGTGGACAAAAAGCTAGCATTCTGCCAAATGTAGTGTAATTCCATTCAGCAATTCGGACTGCAAACATGTCTAAAGTGTCTGTGGTAGGGCGTGGCCGAGATGGCGGGTGGTTGAGATGAATCTCTCCATCTCTCTGTCCGATATCCTCGTCCCAAATGTGTAAAAGCTTCCATAGCTAGATTGGAGGGTCCCAATTGAGAGGGGACAGCCCTAGCATCTTGCTGGGCACCACTTGTGTGGGTCTCGGGGCTGATTGCCCTGGAGCTGGCAATGCTGCACCGAATCCTGGTTACACGAGGCGGAGTGGCCGGCCTGAAAGCCCAGATCCCCGGCCTGTGTTTGCCTATCCCCCCGGATAGGTGCCAGCAGGTTGGATCCCTGCTGGCACCTGTCAGAGGCTGGGTTCCTGGACCTGACCACTTCCCCTGGAGAGTATTGGGTGGCCAATGTTCTTGCCGGGTGTTGTGGGCTTCCTGTGGAGGTGAAGAGTGGCTCTGCGAGGGCAGCACTGTGAAACGGAGAGAACCTGGTGGCAGGGGGAGCTCCAGATGGCCCTCACTGCTGGATGTTCAAAGTGAGAGGGCTGTGTCATTGAGGACAAGTCTGACTGCTGGACCCCCCTTGTGTGGAGTGAACAGGTAATATGCCCTGGCATGTTGCCTGATCACTCCACATGAGTGGGCTGGAATAAGCTAGGGTGAGCATGCATCATGGACACCACAGTGGCTGGCACCACCCCCAGTTGTTACGAAGTGTCCCTCTTTGCACTTTCTGATCGGGAAGGCCCTTTGGAATGAGGACGCTGCATGGCCCTCTGGTGCTGAACAGACGTATGGAACTCAGATAAGTGCCCACCGCATCAAAGCATTAGCTTAGCACAACGCTGCTCAACTCCAAATTCCCACACCCTGTTAGTGTTCTAGGTGTGACCCCATTAGTGAGCGCCATCTCACCTGCCAGTACCTGGAGCAGGAGGGGAAGGTTTTTGGAGACCCATACAGGACCATTGGCAAGACTCCTGTGGACCTCAGACCCAACAATAGCGAGATTTAACATTGGGCCCGCATATTGGAATAAGGGACATCTGGTCTAGGTCCTGCATGCTTTCCTTGAAAGAACGCATTCTTCAAATGGCCCAAGATAAGTACCCGATAATCTACTCTTGGAAAGCAAAGGACTTCTCGTCCGGTTACTTCTCATCTCTAGTTCACTGGTGTGTCCTACTCCTGGGGATACCCTTTTGACTGATCTTGTGACACAATTGGAAAATCCATCAACTCAGGTCACTGGAGGAGGCATACCAGCTTTTGGAATTAAGTCGGCACCTTCGAAACCGTCACAGACAGCCAGGCAGGTTAGAGGGATTTAAGGTACCCACATACAGGGAATTGTCAAGCTTTCACCGAGGAGGCTCCATTCAGACCCACAGGGTATGGCTAAGGAATGACAAGCTGTCCTGGTATCACTTATGGAAGACCCCGCAGACCCTCCATCGCCATGTAGCATGCCACGCACACTCGCCTCAGTTTTTCTGCTCGGCATGTTGGGCCCAGACTGAGGCAGGGAGGGGGGGCACTGGCTACTATATCGCTCTCTCTTTCCCCTTTTTCCATGGGGCACTGAGCCCTGGACATGGAGAATATTTCTAATAATCCTGCATTCATTTTTTTGTTTTTAATGGGTTGTTCATTTCCTTTTTACTCCGGGAACCCCCTCATTTTAGATCTCTTTCACAGACAATCCGTCTGAGACGTCCATTGCTCAGGGTGCTTAACATACACACTACGATTGATCTTGCACACCCCCATCCTGATGGCAAGGAATCTTATGATTTTCACCCTTAATGTGAAGGGTCTGAAGACTCCAATCAAGAGGCATGCTATTCTCTCATATTTGGAACACTCCTGGGCTAATATATGTCTCATGCAAGAAACGCTTCTCCTTATGGGTGTTGCTCACAGGCTTCGCTCTAGGGCATTTCCCCAACAATATTTCTCATCCTTTCTACTAAAACTGCAAGGGTAGCTATCCTTATCTCTAACACCTTTCACTGGAAGGTTGACCCTAAACAGGCTGAAGTTAAAGGGCCACTACTGGCTTCTTCGGTTACGGTGGGTTCCCAAAGCCTGACCTTGAGTACGGTTTATGCCCCTAATGATGAGCAAGTGGCAGAGATAACCCAAATCACCCGACCTCAACCTGGCCTTTTAACAATGAACTAGACTGCTCAGCCCAATGCCAGGGACAATGCAGGGCTATCTCCTGAGACGGGGCACTGTGGCTATGAGATATAGGTGTGGCAGATATTTGGAGGACCCTTCATTCCCACACTAGAGAATATACTTTTTTTTCCCCGCAAGACATACTCCTGAATAGATTACTGTCTAGGTTCACCGGCGATTAACACTATGACCACTGCTTCAGAAATAGAACCCTGTTCGCTGTCCAACCATGCTGCACTGACTATCACTCTGGCCATCCCTCTGGCTAGTCCGCCCTCCAGAACCTGGCACCTGCACAAAACTGTTTTGCATGGCCGTGAAGTTGTGAAGCAAATCACCACAACGTTAGAGGATTTCCTAGCCTTGAACGACACCCCTAAAGTCTCTATCACCACTCTTTGCTAAACCCTAAAAGGTGTGGTCAGGGGAACATTCATCACAATCTCCTCTGTGGATATTAAGATCTGTATAGAGAAACAAGATTTTCTGTCAGGTCCTCAAATTAGAATGGGTTCATAAACGAGTTGGAGCTTCCTGGTTTTGGTGACAACTCAAAGCTGCAAACTCACAGCTTGCGGGCATTGAACTGGAGAGGGGGGTATATGATGCATTGCTCTTGTGGCAAATGTATTATGTTGGGGGCAACAAATGAGTATGCCTTCTGGCCAATACACTGGGAATACAAGGTCAGGTGATAGGAGTCCAGATGGCGCTGGACTCGTCTGGCACAGAGTGCACACAAAACCCCCAGATAGTTAAAGCATTCAAACACTTTTGTAAAGATCTGAACATGGCTCAATAGCTGTCCATGAAAGCTCCATCCCAGTATCTCTAGGACGCTTTTACTTCCAAATCAACACACAATAAGGCTTCCGACTTAGGTTGCCTGATTCACATCAAGGAGATTGTCTCCGTCATTGCTCGTCACAAACTACTTACATTTCCAGGTCCAGATGGTTTCCCCACACTTTTTTATAAAATGTTCAGTCCAATTATAGCCCGCATCCTACCAGATTGCTTAATGCAATAGGCAACCTTTCTGCAAGTCCCCCCTTGATGTTATTGGCCTCCATCATAGTCCTCCCCAAACCGGGTAAAGATAAACAATACTGCGTGTCATATAGACCAATACACCTTCTAAATGCTGACCTTAAACTCTTCACCAGGATTCTGGCCACATGCATAAGCCCACTGTTACCAGGTCTTATAGTTCCTGACCGAGCAGGTTTTGGACCAAACCACTAATGCAGCGACAACTTAAAATGGCTGCTCCACCCTATCATCAAAGCCTAACACTCCGACATAGAACACGTTATTGGTGATAGACATTGAAAAAACGCTCAATATAGTTCACTGGCCTTACTTTGTAGTCACTATCCAACACATTGGCTTTGGAGACTGTTTCTGTAAATGGATTTTGAGCAATTACACACAGCCTGTGGTGGCGGTGCGAGGGAACAGGTATTCCTCAGCTCCATTCTCCATTTACAGAGGCAACAGACAGGGATGCCCACTCTCTCAGCTATTGTTCTCCCTATCTACGGAGCCAATGGCCCAAAGAGTTTGGGATAACCCTCTTATAAGCGGGATTCTGTTCAGGGGAGAGCAACATGTTATTAGCCTCAATGCCGATGGCATAATACCTACCATAGATGAACCCTTGGTATCCTTGCCAGCCTTTCGAACTGAGCTCGAGGTGTTTGCACAGAGAATATACATAAATCTCAAGCCCTTAACTTATCGCTTCAGATCTCTTCTCACTTTTCAATGTTCTTATCCAGTACAGTGGGCATGAGCTGTGATAACCTATTTGGGCTCCAGCTTACTGCCAAGACCCAGATAATGGTGTCCCTTAATGATGCAGACCTACACCATCATATCCGATCGGACCTGCTCCTCCGGAGGCCATATAATCTCTCTTGGCTTGCCCACATTGCAGCTCTGAAAACAATTGAGCACCACACTGCTGTTACAACTGTATTTCTTCTTATAATTTTGAACTCCAATATATGTTGCCATGTGTACGTTCTAAAAAACCGACCATGAGTCTCCCTTTCTTTCATGTAATGTATTGCACATCCGTGTCTAACTATCCTATCTAAAGACACCAGTTGAGATATTGTCACTGCTTTCATGTACCTACCCTAATCTTAACGTGGTTTACGGGTTTCACTCCTGTCGTTTCATACCAAATTACATACTTTACAGACACACAAATCGCTGGATGTGACAGGTTCCAGACCTTGCAAACGCGGAGATGCAGACAGCTGCAACCGTTAAGGTCAGGAAAATGTTAACAAATTGCAATTCAGTCAGTCATACAAGAAGGGTCTTGGTTGTTACAATCAAAGCTCGCCAGCATACATTTGACCTGCTAGCTTGAGACCCATTGCTTAATTAGAGTTTGGCAGATTGGTGCTCCATCACAAATGTGGCAGATATCCCATCCGTCTTATTACAACTGCATACACTGATGCACTTATCCCAATGTGCCAAACTCTAAATCAGATCCCAAATCTATGAAGCAAGATATTCCAGGGTATCTTTAAATATGGGCTAATTCTTCTATGAAAAGGGCAAACAACGAATAGAGAGAAGGCCATGCAACATTGATTTGGCCTGAATGCTGACAATTAGTAAATTGGTGACTTCTTTGGGTTTTGGCACAGTGCAACAAATGCCCATATAATTTTGCTCAGCACACATATTTGCCCAGCAAACCTTAGGGTTAATGACCACAGACATCTGTTTCTGCTTCGATGAACACTGCTGTCAAGAGAATGTGCTTGGCCATCTGCTACCTTAAATGATCTCCTGATGGTCCAGAGGAATCAGCTGACCTATAGCCCTGTCAGGCAGATTAGCCAACATTTAGTTTTAAGCTAGGGGCCCGATGTAGGTTACCAAATACCGGTCGGTAACGGCCGAATTCGGCCGTTACCGACCGGTATTTGGTGATTGAGATGTAGAGGCCAATATTTTGCACAATCAGTAAATTTACTGAATCGGTAAATTTACCGATTCTGTAAAATACCGAATCGGTAATTTTACCGATTCGGTAAATTCCAGATGTAGGTCGCACTGTTTACAGTGCTAAAGGCCTTCAGAATTCGGTATTTTACCACCCAATCCAATTGGGTGGTGAAATACCGAATCCAGGTGTGCATGCACATGTGTGCATGCACAACTATGCCATGTGACAGACAGACATGCCCTTAGGGCATGTCTGTGTGCCGCATGGCACACATGCCTGTATTTGGGGTGCTAGAGGGTGTCAAAGTGACACCTCCTGCACCCTTGCGGCAATCGATATTTACCGAATCGGTAAATATCGATTCTGTAATGCCCATTGATTCCTATGGGCTTCAATGCCCATAGGAATCAATGGGCATTACCGAATCGGTATTTACAGAATCGGTAAATACCGAATCTCAACGATTCGGTATTTACCGATTCTGAAATACCTACACCCCCCCCCCCCTCCATTTTACCACTTCTTAAATACCGAATCGGTATGATTCGGTATTTAAGAAGTGGTAAAATTAAATTACCTACATCGGGCCCCAAGTGTCACAATTAAGGAGTGGTATTGTTCACCAAGATGTGGAATGTTCAGAGTCTTTGTTTTTTTGGGAGATGTGACAGATGATAGACCCACAATCATATTGTGCTATTGAACCGTGCAGCAAACTGCGGAAGAAACTCAACACAATAATTGTTATGATTTCAGAAGGATTACATCCATTTGAGAGATCTTATAGTTTTATGTTATTTTAGTTGACTTGGCGTAATCACTGTAGGGAGTACCGATGATTTGCACCTGCTCCTCTTCCTAAAGTATCAGAATAATGAGCCTTTCCAAATTTTTCTCTAAAGCTGACTGGTAAAGCTCACCTCTGAATGGTGTGAACCACATTAAAAATGAACACAAGGATGGACTATCTTTCCATATTATGTTACATCTTAAATATTAGCCCAAATTGTCTTAGTCCTACATTTGGAGCACCACACTTGGCCTGATTAGGTGAAACCTTGCTAACATGGTCTGTTCGATGACAGTGCCCCAAGCAATGGGTCTCATCAGGCTTGTACAATTGGCATATTTGGCATACCACACAGACTTCAGTGCAGACTGAAAAGTTGCAATGCTGTCAGTTATGCAAGCCCTGTCTATTCTCAACGAGCCTCCAGGGCCCTCCTTGCCTAATATCTACTGATGTATTTTTGTCTTATTCACTTCACTTTCCTTTTCCAGCCTCCCTATGCAGTGGCTGCTGGTAATACATAAATATGGGGGGCTCTATGCACCCACCTTACTACAAATGATGCTCCCACCAGAATAAGCACTGTTCTCCTGGTGATGGTGGTGTATACAAGCAGGAAAGGGAAGGACTTCCTTTCCTGCCCAGTGACACATAAATTCTGACCAATCCTGTAGTTGCTCACATGCTATTTTCAGCTTGTGAGCAACTCAAGGGTTGGTGGGGGCTGGCTTAGCCAGTGCTCATTTTGAGGTTGGCGGTCTGTGCCAGCAAACCCCCGGCTATTTCGCAGCCCTGGGATTGCTAAGTCCTCAGCGTACATGTCAGATGGACCATAGGTAGCCAGCCAGCCAACCCAACATGTGCAATTAAAAGGGCAGCAGTAATCCTTCAGGATTCCGCCCGCCTCATGCTCTAGCTATACACAGCTTGAGCTGTGGCAAAAAATGGCATTATTATGCCATTTTATTTATTAGTGTTTGACTGCTGCACTCACAGCAAGTGGAGGAATGCTCATCCGCCATTTAGGAGGAGCCGCCCGTGTCCCTATGTTCGAATGAGTAATAACCCAACTAAATAAGCTTAAAAAGCTGTTATAAAGTGGAGCCTCTGTCCATACCCACAGTAAAAAAAACTATAAGAGAATATTAATCCTCAACCAATTCAGAGATCCACAGATCCTACCTGCTTTTGACTAGGTTCCTGTTTGCACTGTTCCAGACAAAAGAGATTGCCACCACAGAAAACCAACAGAATAGTGAAGCAAGAAGTGGCTTAGAAGGGCACCATGGTCCTTTTTACAAAAAAGGAAAATGTGTCTTCCTGACTGCTATTTTGATAGCAAATGCAACAATAATTAGGGTTCAGTGAGCCCAGAGGCTGCTGGACCCTGGTGTCACTGTGGAAAAGTAAATTTTGCCATGTTGTATGTGCCTACGTGTTCCCCATCTTATGTTATATGTGCATGATCGATATGCATGTATTCCCCTCTGATCGATTAAAGACGCAATTACAGTTGTGTCCATCTCTAGTATGCCAGTTTCCAGTCCTCGTGAAAACAACGAATATTAGGCTTATGTAAACCTACGTTGCCACATTTCACAGTGTGCACGTTAATTCATTGAATTGTCCCCGTTTCTAGGCCTCAAAAAGGGCCCGGACTCAGATTCAGCTCCTGTCTCCTGAACCCTCTCTGAGGAGCGATACAGCCCCCACCTGCATCCCTGACCCTTCGCTTACTTCATGCCTCGCAGTGCCCGGCCCGGCCTGGCTCTGCCTCCCAGTCTGCCAAGAGTATGTTATGTTTCTAGTTACTAAGCTACTAAGCTACTGAATCGCATCAATAGTTTCCGTCATAGTCTAGCCTTACTGTCTCCATGTAAGAGAAATACTGTATTAATATTCATAGAATATTCCTCGCACACGCAACACATGTAGAATTATGCATGCATCAGTCTTAGTGTCTAGTAGCCTTTGCTCTGATAACTTTTGGATTCTATCAATATGTACTCCAAACACCAGATACCAGATATGCCTTGGGTACATGTCGCTCTGACACTCCAGACTTTAGTCTCCTCTTCTAGCGCAGAAGTCATAGCCCCCAGTTCTCCCTGGTAACACGTCATTGTCCGTTTGCGCGCACCACTAGGTTAGAGGTCCCAGCTGCTCAGGTAGCCCCCTCCATGTTTCCGCCCCGTTTATGACATTTCTGTTACGTTTACATCACATGTCTATGTATACGCCCTGTACACGCCTTCTTGTTACATCATTTTGCCCTTATCTTTCGCGACTGCTACGAGTCACGCCTACTGCTACGCCTACTGTATTGAATGTAATGCAATTGTTTTGATATATATACTGTGAACTGTTACAAAAAGTTACCCTTCTCGCCTTATTCCCAGATCCTGCCCCCGGCAGCTGCCTTCATTCTATTCCCGTACAGGCTGTCCTGTTCCTGTCCTTTATGCCTGATTAAAGCCTGTAGACTCAAGATACCTCGAATCCTGACTCTTATTTATTGAGCTATCTGTTTTATTGATTGTATTAAAAAATAGTACCGGTAATTAATTATTTATTTACCACATAATGGCGCCCGAATAGGGACTTGCCCTTTCCCCACGCGCCGGAGAAGCCACGCAGGCCCCCTGATCCTCTGCAGCCGTGACGGAACCATACCGTGCACGTGCAGATATTTCTGCTTCAAGTATCCCTCAGGCCCACGGAGGAGACGGAGGTTGCGGTCCAGCATCCAGACGAGGCGGTGAGGAACGCGGCGAGTCCCGACCAGAGCCCAAGCCGAGAGTCCAAGGTCTGAGGTATCCGGAGGCCCACCTGTAACTGAAGTCCGAAGTTCATTGTCCGTCGTCGTGCCAGTCCAGTCCAGTCCGAGGCCTTCCGTTCTTGCTGCCCGGTGAGTACCGTTGCTGGTGTAGTATCTAGACAGGGTCAATTAATTTGTCTCTGGTCCGTGGGTTTGGGTACGCAGATCCAACACGAAGTGTTCACCTAGGTGGACGCGGGTCCTGACGTGTCTCTTTATGGGACCGGTAAGTTTCGTGCTGTTTTAGCAGTGCATCTAGTCATTCTAGTAAGTTCTGTTCTCGAGAAATTCATGTGTTCTGTTCTCAGTATACCAGGTAGTATTCTGTCCGAACTGTTATTTTAAATGTTATTCCAAGTGTTTTCAATGTTGTGGTATGAGTGATTTGTTTTTCCAGTTATTATTGTGTTTATCGTGTATTGTATTGTGTCTAGATTCCAGCCTAGATAATGCCTCTATTCTCGAAGTTACGTCAGTTAAAAACCAGAAAAGGATTGCTCGAGGAAGCAGTTCCTGTCCCGCCTAGGGACAGTCCAGGTGATTTTATGTATCATAAGCATGGCTTAAGTGCCATATTATATCTAGACTTATGGGTGGATTACACCAAGGAATTGGAAGAGAAATATAGATGGCCCGTATCAGGTACGTGGGATGCCGAGTGCATCATGCGAGTAGAAGAAGTATTATGGAAAAAGAAAGCCAGACAGTCCCAGAAAGAAGCCATCGAGTTATGGCGCAAAGAATCTCACAGAAGAACCGAAAAAGAAATCAGAAAAACAGAATTAAGTAGGGAATCCTCAGAAAGAGCCCAAGAAAGGGAATTAATCGAAGTAGGTGAACGAGTTAAAGCCGAACAGTCAGACAGACAGAGAAATGCCCTTATTAAGGGTATGTATCCTCTTCTTGCCGAGGGCTTGCCGAAAGCAACCCCGGAAGCACCATGTAATTTTCCGCCGCCATTAGTTCCGATTAAGCTACGTCACAAACCCACCGCAGCAGATATTTTTCTCTCATCCTATTTGGACGACACAGTCCCATCATATGCAAATCCTGTTCCGCCAGCTCCCGTAAATAATGTAATTCCTGTTCCTCCAGCCACCGGGGCGCCCGTTACAGCACCTGTTACGGTACCCCCGGTCCAGCCTACAGTACATGTACCCGCTACATCAGTCACTCTCCCAGCACGTACAATACCCGTCAACGATTCTAGTCTAGGGGCCACGGGGGGAAGTCCTCCTGGAACCCCGCCTCAACACAGACGTCTAACGTTACTCGAGCTACATGAACGAGCGTTACAGCGTTCGCCCAAACTTCAGTCAGTTGCAGATATCAAGCGAGCCCTTACCGAATGCCGTTATGATCCAGTCCCAGGCGATGATGATATGGTCCTGTATTCATTGCGTGTAAGACGGGTGACCGAATATTTGGACACCCTGCCGAATATGAAAGGTTATCTAGACAGAATATATTGTTTCATCCGTACAGGAGTAGATCCAGAAAGTATTGGCGACGCCATGGTCCAAAGAAAAGTCGAGATTCAGCTCATGCTTTTAAAGTTTCTAATTAATTGTTTAATAAGGGAACAAGATTATCCGGATAAAGATCCGGAAGAAATGAAAGTCCTGACCAGGTGGAGTGACCATATAGCCGAGGGAAGACACAAGACACAGAACTGTATAGAGAGTATGTATAAGAAGATCCGTAGGGAAATAATAAAGTTACACGAGAAACGAGAAGCAGCACAAGTAACCGAGAAAGAAGACAACTCTGATAATGAAGAGGTAGACAACGAGAATCCCTCCAGAATAGCGTATGTAGGTAGAACTAGACTTCCCGACCGACATTCACGCCTAGAACACAAGAAAGTTTTCCCTCCTCCAGCACCAGAACAAGGTTCTCTTGAGCAAGTATTTCAAGTTACCGATCACATTCTGAAATCACGAATCGGTTATAGTGAACTTAGTACCATGCATGAACAAGAACTAGCCCGATCAGCAGTCCGATGGACTACTGATTCTACCACTTTTCCAGACGAAATAGTGGCACAAATGTTTCTGAAACTGCCCCCAGCCGAGCAGCGACTGGTGGGTATGTATATGATCCAGCACCTCATTACACTATATGAGGGACAGCATTCTGATCCAGGTCCGTTACATGATGTTCTGAACGAGTTACTCCAGTATAGATGGAGAGGTCTAGGTACTGATTTAATTAGTATCATTCTAGAACAGCGCCACAAATATCCAACGTTTCTGAATCCGCATTTTGTTCGTGTCCCACCTCCAGAAAGTAAATCATTCTACATAGATAGACAGCATCCGTTACGAGAAGTACACCCAGTTAGGGCAGCGGGTGGGAGCTAGAACGAGTATTTGTTTACACCCCTATCACAAAGATGGAACTCTTAGAGATGAAAAAGTTAATTCCCTGTCACGACAAAGATCCAGCAGGGTTCCATCGAGAATTAAAAGACATGCTCCGTATGGGAGAATACGCGTATCCTGATATCATTAAAATGTTAAAGGTCCTGTTGCCCGCAGGGGTATATGAAAAACTCAAGGAAAAAGAATGGGAGGTGGGAGAGAAAAAGATAGATTGGACAGCTCTAGAAGCTGAAGATAATTCACGAGTACCAGGTACCGGTCTTGGGGGTAAAGTTAAAGAATTGCCCGAGTTATTGATACAGGTTTTGCCAAGATTACTAGCCACGAAAAAGGAAGATTGGGATGCCATCTCAGCTTGTAAACAGAAACAGGATGAAGACACTAGTGATTTTTATTCTAGATTTGAAAAATGTTTTATTATTAACAGTGGTCTGAAAACAGGTAGTGAATCGTACCCTCATCTTTTTGTTACCAAATTAGTCGAGAATTCAAGTCCACAAGTTAAAAATCGAGTATTGAAAGTCGAAAGTAGTTGGCAAGCTAATACTCCGTCACAGATGTTACAAATGCTCCAGTATCACCAGAACAGAATCAGGGAAGAGCAGGAACACGAAAGGAGACGTATGAAAGACACGAAAATGAAAGTATTAGTTGCACAATCTGTTCCACAAGACAGTCAGAAGAGGGGTCCGAATCAAGCCAGTCATCCTGCAGCTCCCGTTAAAGGGACTTGCAATTACTGTAAACAGCCAGGTCATTTTATAAACGAGTGTGCAGTTCTGAAACACAACATAGCTACTGGTAAAACTAAAGAAAGACCACGTCCGCCTAGACAAGAACAAGTTTCACAGACTTCTCAGCAATCACAGAATGCACAACAGACAGTTCCAGCACCGCAGCCTATCGCTGCAACACAGCATGTTACACAGCAAATGTACCAGTATGCCCAGACAGAGTTTCCAGAGTATCAACAGTATTCATGAAACAGCCTAGAGAGGGAGGTAGGCTTGCCTCTCATCGAGATACCTGTAGATCAAGAGGGTCCCTATGTACACAGTCAAGTATTAGGGAAAGACAGAAAGTTTTTGATTGATACAGGGGCAAGTAGGACTACTATCAGTCATGACGAGGTTCCAGGGGCTCCGCTCTCAGGCTCTAAAAATGTTTCCCTTGGATTTTCAGGAAAGCCGATTGTTAATGAAATTTTGAAACCAATTACTCTAGAAGTTGGTCCATTGTCCCGAACTACTGATTTGTTACTTACGAAATCATGTCCAGAAAATGTGTTAGGCATTAGGACATTAAAAGAATTAGGTGCAGTAATTTGCTGCTCCCCAGAAGGGGTCCGATTGTTTCTGAGAGACTTTAAAGGTCATTATGTATTACGTGATTTTGATCCAAGATTATTGAATGTACCACAGCATTTATGGGCGCAAGGTCCAACTGCTGTAGGTTGTATGCATATCACACCCCATCGTGTGACTCTCAAGCAAGGTGTAGTTTTGCCACGAATCAGACAGTACAGATTGCCACCTGAGGCTGTAGCAGCCTTATCCAAAATTATTGACGAGCTTATTGCTCAAGGAGTGGTTGTAGAAACTGACTCCAATGTATGTAATTCTCCTATCATTCCAGTCCTGAAACGTACTGATCCAAATGCACCTCCAGTATATCGATTAGTGATTGACCTTCGAGAGCTTAATAAATGTATCATACCCCAGTATTCAGTAGTCCCAGATATTTCTTCCCTATTGACAGCTATTGATTCTGAAGCTACATTCTTCACAGTTATCGATCTCAAGAACGCATTTTTCAGTGTCCCCATTCATCCAGACAGCCAGTACCTTTTCGGTTTTTGTTTAAATGGAAGAAGCTATAAATTCACACGAGCTCCTCAAGGTTTCACAGAAAGCCCTAGTATTTACAGTCAAGCACTTAAGAGACAACTAGACAATATTCACATGCCAACTGACACTGCCCTGTCGATGATCTACTGATCACAGCCCGTTCTGAACGTGACTGCGAGCGTGCGTCACTCACGGTTCTGTATTTTCTGGCCGAGCAGGGGCACAAGGTGTCTCCTTCCAAATTACAATTCTGTGTCCAGCAAGTGGTCTACTTTGGACACTTACTGTCCAAGTGGGGTAGGCAGTTGACACCAGACCGTATCCAGTTAATAGCGAGTCTTCCACAGCCCAAGACACAGAAGGAGGTACAAGCTTTTATCGGCCTCACTTCTTACTGCAGACGATGGATTCCTCAGTATGCATTTCTAGCCAAGCCACTGATACAGTTAACGACACAGGAGGCAGCCGTATCGACTGTCCTCCCTTGGACCCAGGAACATACACTTGTTTTTAATGAATTAAAGAAAGCCTTATGTCAAGCACCTGTTCTAGCAACACCGAACTACAGTAAGCCTTTTACACTTTTTGTCACAGAACGTGATGGTACTGCATTATCTGTTCTCACACAAGATCAAGCAGGACAGTACAAGCCCTGTGCTTATTTTTCGAGCACATTAGATCCAGTAGCCCAGGCTCTGCCTGCGTGCCTCAAGTCAGTTGCAGCCACAGCTCTAGCTATCAGACAAAGTGATTCCATAGTGTTAGGACACTCCCTGACAGTACAAGTTCCACACTCCGTGGAAGTTCTTTTAAACCGAACACAGACTCAACACTTGACAATTGCACGTTTAACAGGTTATGAACTGACACTGTTCCAGCCACACATAGAAATCAGACGCTGCAACATTCTAAATCCTGCTACACTGTTACCGTCAGTTACTTCAAATCCTGCCACACATGACTGTGTGGAAGTTGTTAACACTATGACAAAGCCAAGACAAGACCTGACAGACATTGCATTACCTAATCCCGACCTGACACTTTATGTGGATGGTTCATGTATGAGAACAAATACAGGAGAACTAGTAGCCGCGTATGCAGTGACTACTGAAACCGAAGTTATAGAAACACATCGTATTGACACCCTGTCTGCTCAAGCAGCAGAGCTAGTTGCTCTGACCCAAGCCTGCATACGTGCCAAGAACCTGAAAGTAAACATATATACAGATTCACGTTACGCATTCGGAGTTGTACACGACTTTGGAGTGCTCTGTAAGGAGAGAGGTTTTATGACTTCTCATGGAACCAAGATTCAGCATGGTCTCCTCATTCAAGCTCTGTTAGATGCAATACATTTACCGACAGCTATCGCTATCATGAAGTGCAAGGCACATACGAAAGTTACTGACATCATTTCCCAAGGTAACGATCTAGCAGATCGAACAGCCAAGCTTACAGCTCAGACCCCTGACATTCCAGTTAACACGACACAGACACTCACTCCAGACCCGACTACTTGTATGACAGTCAAGGACCCTACACAAGATGTCATAGACATACAGTTACACGCTACTCCCGAAGAAATCAAGAAATGGTCCGAACAAGGAGGGGTCCAGACAGATCCAGGATGGTTGACGAAGGGAAAAGCCACATGGTTTCTCCCCGACTCTATGGTTCAAGTCATTATTAATACCGCACATAGTCCAGCACATCTAGGAGAAAAAGCTATGTTAGACAGTATTCAGAACCTTTGGTTCAACAAGCACTTACGAGCTGCAGCCAAGCAGAAAGTCCGTACCTGTATGATATGTTGTCAGTTCAATCCAGGTAAAAGTGTCCCGGTGGAACAAGGTGGATTCCAACCTCCTGACCACCCTTTTGAAGTCCTCCAGATGGATTATATTCAGATGGAGCGATGTTGAGGTTTCAAGTATGTCCTCGTAGTTGTATGCGCTTTGTCCAGGTGGACAGAAGCATATCCAGTTCCAGATTACACAGCCGCGACCACTGCCAGGCAGTTGGTTCGTGAGTTCTTTCCCCGCTATGGACTCCCTAGGGTCGTGTATTCAGATAACGGCCAGCCATTCTCATCTGAGCTCATGAAACATGTTTCCCTTCTGTTAGGGTACCAGTGGAAGTTCCATTGTGTGCGCCATCCTGAAGCAGCCGGTCTCGTAGAGAGACATAATCAGACTTTGAAAATCCGCATTGCAAAAGTATGTAGAGAAAAAGGTGTAGACTGGCTAGTTGCCCTGCCAGTTGCTTTATTTTATATGAGGATGGTTGCACATTCCAGATCAGGTCTGTCCCCGTATGAGGTCGTATTCGGCCGCCCCCCAAACATGTGGGGTACACCTAGACCCCGCAGTATTACAGATGTTTCCAGTAATATGCTGACAGATTACCTAGCTTCCTTGATGTCTGCCCTACACTCTTGTCGTTCACAGGTTGCCGCCGCATTTCCAGACAACACCGAGGTGAAACCGCATGAAGTCGTTCCCGGTGATCACGTATTTGTCCGAAATTTTGATCGTTCAAGTCCGCTGGAGCCCCGTTGGAAGAAGCCTCGAATGGTACTGCTAACAACAAGGACCGCCGTCAAACTTGAAGGCAGGAAGGGGTGGGTCCACCTGAGCCATATCAAAAAATTCCATGGATTACGAGAAAAGACTTTTGCTAAGGACTGCCTTATTCCTAAAGACTGCCTAAAAACAGACTCTGAACTCAAAGTTCCCCTGTTAGAGAAAACTCCGCAACAGGAGTATAAAGAAAAACTCAGGTCTAGTAAAATAAGTCAGCCAGTTTAATTGTCTAAATCCCTCTCGGGTGAAACGGTTAGACAGGTTCCTGACATGTATGAGATAGACCCCCACAGTGAGAGAGTTAGTCAAAACTCTAAAAGATGTATTATTGTTCTAAGTTTCTTGCTATTTTTGAGTCTTATGGTTACCTGCACAAGTTATGCTTTACATTTATGTTTTCCAATTTCACATGTACATATGTTTTCTAATGCTACAGTAGAGCACACATTTAGTGATCTGCCTCCTCACGAGCTATCCTATCGTCTTGCTATGCGAAATAACACATTCATTCGAATGTTACACTATTCACACCAGACCAGCAATGCTACTAATTGTTGGGTGTGTGGTCGACTCCCCCCTTTCCAGACACCGAAGGGAGTTCTGCCACTCTTTCCTTATCCGTTTTCACATAATGGTTCGTGTGGAGCATGGTCCACTTTAACGTCATCCTCCAATGATATGTCCCTTCTGAGTAGAACATGTTTTCCAGACAAGCAAGGTCTCTCCCATAGAACAGGGTTAGATCTAGAAAATGAAGTATATGATTTAGGGAATTATTCCTCAAATTTCATGGTCCTGAATGTTCAGTCCGATACTACTCCAGATTTACCTGCTATTTCAGTACTACCAGTCAAAGGTGAATTATGTGTCAGAAAGAATGGTTCCGCACATGTAGGACATAGTGATTGTACTACTATTGTCGAGTATAGTGACAGTGGGAAATCTATTTTCAAAGCCTCACGTCATTCTTATTTTGTTTGTGGTCAGACCGCATATGTTCGTCTGCCCCTCGATTGGGATGGAACATGTTACATTGCCTTCCTACTGCCACCAGTTTTTCTAGCCCCATCTGATTATCACAGAAACACACATCTAGTACACGTCAGACATAGAAGGGAGATCGAGTCCCCAATTGTCGATCAAACTGAAACTACTCTAGAACAGTATCAAGACTTCAATAAAGGTTTCTTCTTCTTTATAGGACCTATCCAGAATAGTAAGTTAATACGTAGGTTAACCAGAACCCTTGACGCAGTAGTGAATGAGACTACTTCTGCTCTAGGTAACTTAACTGAAGAGCAATCTGCTATGAGATTTGTCGTGCTCCAAAATCGTCTCGTTCTTGACGTCATACTGGCCGATAGAGGAGGAGCATGTAGAGTCATCGGATCTAGTTGCTGCATTTTCATTCCTAATAACGCGCCGTCTGTTTATTCAGCTATAACCAGACTTCATAAAATTGCCCATCAGTTACACCAGAATCCAGGCACCTGGACATGGTCCGGTTGGCTCTGGAGTATCATATCTGCCTGGGGATGGAAAGTATTGTCATTCCTAGGTATTGCAGTAATGATCATATTCAGTTGCTGCCTCTGTATACAATGTGGCCCTGCGATTTGCGGCATGTGTGCTACCTCTTGTATTCCTAGTCCTAAATCCCGTTCCAAGACAATTCGAGACGAGCAAATGATGCTATATGAAATGATAGATGGTATCATGAATATTGATGTTTCCTGATGGAAACGTAGGGCACAAGGAGGGAATGTGGAAAAGTAAATTTTGCCATGTTGTATGTGCCTACGTGTTCCCCATCTTATGTTATATGTGCATGATCGATATGCATGTATTCCCCTCTGATCGATTAAAGACGCAATTACAGTTGTGTCCATCTCTAGTATGCCAGTTTCCAGTCCTCGTGAAAACAACGAATATTAGGCTTATGTAAACCTACGTTGCCACATTTCACAGTGTGCACGTTAATTCATTGAATTGTCCCCGTTTCTAGGCCTCAAAAAGGGCCCGGACTCAGATTCAGCTCCTGTCTCCTGAACCCTCTCCGAGGAGCGATACAGCCCCCACCTGCATCCCTGACCCTTCGCTTACTTCATGCCTCGCAGTGCCCGGCCCGGCCTGGCTCTGCCTCCCAGTCTGCCAAGAGTATGTTATGTTTCTAGTTATCAGTCCAGCCCTCCTTCTCTGCATTCCTAAGCTACTGAATCGCATCAATAGTTTCCGTCATAGTCTAGCCTTACTGTCTCCATGTAAGAGAAATACTGTATTAATATTCATAGAATATTCCTCGCACACGCAACACATGTAGAATTATGCATGCATCAGTCTTAGTGTCTAGTAGCCTTTGCTCTGATAACTTTTGGATTCTATCAATATGTACTCCAAACACCAGATACCAGATATGCCTTGGGTACATGTCGCTCTGACACTCCAGACTTTAGTCTCCTCTTCTAGCGCAGAAGTCATAGCCCCCAGTTCTCCCTGGTAACACGTCATTGTCCGTTTGCGCGCACCACTAGGTTAGAGGTCCCAGCTGCTCAGGTAGCCCCCTCCATGTTTCCGCCCCGTTTATGACATTTCTGTTACGTTTACATCACATGTCTATGTATACGCCCTGTACACGCCTTCTTGTTACATCATTTTGCCCTTATCTTTCGCGACTGCTACGAGTCACGCCTACTGCTACGCCTACTGTATTGAATGTAATGCAATTGTTTTGATATATATACTGTGAACTGTTACAAAAAGTTACCCTTCTCGCCTTATTCCCAGATCCTGCCCCCGGCAGCTGCCTTCATTCTATTCCGGTACAGGTTGTCCTGTTCCTGTCCTTTATGCCTGATTAAAGCCTGTAGACTCAAGATACCTCGAATCCTGACTCTTATTTATTGAGCTATCTGTTTTATTGATTGTATTAAAAAATAGTACCGGTAATTAATTATTTATTTACCACATCACTGTACCAGTTATTCCATTGACAGATATGCCCCTCGAGGAAAGAAATCAGTTCCAAGTTAGAATCTGGCCAAGCTGGAGTATGGAAACTGTATTTAACGTATTACATTTTTCAAACTACTCTCACTCTTTTCAGTTTCATACAAAACTGTTGCCCATGACATTTTGGTGAGTCATTTGGCACAATCAAATATTATGGGGCTCGCTCTAAATGGACAGAGTAATTTAAACATGGCAAAATACTTTTGGTCTGGTTCACATTGAGTAGTTTTTATATTACTCCAGTGTTGGTTCAATTAACTCCAGAATTTTCAGGCCTTATTCACAAATACCTTTTGTGTGAGCAGTTGTATCTTACTGCAAACCCAGTCAGAGCAGTACGTGGGCCAGAGCATGTTCAGGCTTAGCCTTAGCTAAGCAAGACAAAAGACTTTAAACCGGGGTCACGTAAGGCCCTTTACTTTTGACCTTCGCCAGAATCATTGCAATGTCACTGAAGTCTCCTTTGTAACATGGGGATGAAGAGACAGAATGGATACTATCACTTACCATTGGAATGCCAGCGGCTAACATACTGTTTCTTGCAATTGAGTAACCAAGTTAGCATTACTTATTTTAAATATACCCATCTTATATTGCTTATCACCCCTGAAAATGGTGCTAGACAAACTGCTAGATAAATGGCTTGTTGCTTGCTGACTTTAGTTACTCTTTGTCCAGTAAGACTATATTTATCTATTTGTTGAGCATAGTATTTAATGTGACATGCATTTTGTGGATAAGTTACGATTTTTATAAGACGGGTGCATGATTTAGGGTATGTGTACATAGTGCTATGTGCATTTATGAGCATTTTGAGATCATGTGGTGACCACAGACTCTATGTATTTTAATTGGCCCCCGTTTTGAATGTACAACATAATTTTGTACTCTCACCCATGATTACATTTTGTGCCTTCTTGCAGCTTCAGAGAGGGATTTTTTTCATTTCTTCACAGCACAGAGCAAAACAACCTTGCTTAGAACAGAACTTGTGGGATGTGCGTTTGAAAGCGTGAGAGAGGAATGTACGTCTCTGACTTAGAGACAAATCACAGAGGTTTGGCCAGCTTCCATCTTGACCTTGACACAGACTGGTATGGTCAGCCTTGGTTCCCTTCGGAGGGGGGATTTCCAGACTTCTCTCTCCATGTTAGTAAAGGTATTAAAAAAAGGAAGTTTTGCAAAGCAGACAGAAGTTCGCCTGTGAGTCGGATGTACCAGCACTGCATAATGTTTGGTGTTTTCAGGTTGAGGCTTCTGGATGACTGAAAAGGACTTTCCAGTCAAGCTGACCAGAATGATGTGTTTATCCCAATAGGGGATGTAAATCTGTTTCATATGTTTCCATGTTGTGTATACATGCTCTTTATATTTGAGTCTTTCATTTGACAGTGCTTATTCCTGGCATTTGATAGTGCATGTTTCTTGCATTGGACCTTCATTATTATTATTATTTGTGTGTGTTTTACTATTATTATCTGCTTGTGTTTCATCTCTTGCATTTGACACTTGGATTACTTGTGAGTGTTTTATTATTACTTGCTTATGCACATATATAGATATACATATACATTTGCATTTTCCTTTACCTGTTTCATTTGACATCTGGGAAAGTCTTTCTGTTACAGAGTATTATATTAATAAAACCCCATGCTTTATTTTGAAACGGACTTCTGATTTGCATCATTTTGTGAGTGCTGAGATCTTTTTAAACATACATTAAGATGTATTAAACAGTCAAAAATATAACATGCCTTCTGTGGTGTAGTGTATTCAGCAAATTTCAGTTTTTAAGGGTACTCTACATGCATCTTTGAGGAACTCTACCAACGTTGTACAAGCCCTTTTGACCAGTTGCATCAGGGGTTGATATCAGGGACATGCTTTTGGCCAGGCGCTATACCCAACCCTCCATGGGGGCCAACCTTCATAGCACTCAACCTTCAACCATGTGCAACAGGGTTGATTCGAAGTCCTGCACTCAGCCCTCTATGGGCACCAACTCCCTCTATGCACAGCCTTCATTTTTGTGCAGTGGTTGGGTGCAGGGGTATTGCACCTTAATATTGCCTCCAGAATACGTTTGACAAAATAATCAACAAGGCAAATACATACATCCATTTAACCATGTAACTATAGGTTTACTTTACTTAACTCTCTCTCTCTCTCTCTCTCTCTCTCTCTCTCTCTCTCTCTCTCTCTCTCTCTCTCTCTATATATATATATATATATATATATATATATACATATATATATATATATATATATTCACTGAAAAAACCATAGGTTAGAGACCATATATAGTTAGGAATTAGCATTTACAAAACCTTGAAAATTCACTGAAAAAACCATAGGTTATAGACCATATATAGTTAGGGATTAGCATTTACAAAACCTTATTTTACTCGCACAAAACCATTGAAATTCGCATATATAGTTAGTTGCGCTAACTATATATCGCGCACCCGCAATCCACTGCTGATGATGTCACATATTACATCATTCATGACATGACTCATTCTTCAATATGTAAGACATATTTTAACTTTACAGAAACATACAGTCACTGGATGTTGTCATCAGTGATGTCATCAGTGATGTCATTTGAGATGTCATCAGTGATGTCATCAGTGATGTCACTGACCATGTCATGAATGATGTAATATGTGACATGATCAGCAGTGGATTGCGGGTGCGCGATATATAGTTAGTACAACTAACTATATATGGAATTTCAATGGTTTTGTGTGAGTAAAATAAGGTTTTTTAAATGCTAATTCCTAACTATATATGGTGTATAACCTATGGTTTTTTCAGTGAATTTTCAAGGTTTTGTAAATGCTAATTCCTAACTATATATGGTCTATAACCTATGGTTTTTTCAGTGAATTTCATTGGTTTTTTAAAAGCTAATATCTATAGCTGTAAAATGTATTCTTCTTTAAATCCAAAAATATATTTTATATGTTTATTAATAATTTTTTTTAAATATTTTTTTTGTTTCGCTCCCGGTCCGCGAACCGGGAAGCTTCCCATTAGCTCAATTTGATGCCGCGACCCGGTCCGCGAACCGGTAAGAAATCAACATAGTGACGGTATCGCGTTGCCGCGTAATGCGTCTTATGACGTACTGCGTTAGCGCACCCGGAAGTGCCCCGGGGCGCGGACCGAGGCGCGAAACGCAGCTCCCCGGAAGCGATCCGCGGCGCGTCGCGAAAGCGCGACGTATCGCGTTGCCGCGTAATGCGTCTTGTGACGTACCGCGTTAGCGCACCCGGAAGTGTCCCGGGGCGCGGACCGAGGCGCGAAGCTCAGCGACCCGGAAGCTAACCGGGGCGCGTTCCGCAGCGCGTAACATGAGCGTGAGAGGTCATGTGACTTGTTAATAAAACTTTTCATTGGTTCATTTCACTTTTGGTTTCATAATGATGTAAGGCTAGGTCAGGTGACCTAAAAATAACACTTTTCATTGGTTGAGAAGTATTGTTTTTCCCAAATGATGAAAACCCCTCCTTCTTTCCTCACTCTGACTTTCATCATTGTGAGAGGAAGACCTTCATTACTATATCAGAAATGGCTTCAGTAGTTGCTTCAGCTGGTGGACCCCCACCACCACCTCCACCTCCTCATGGGAAGAGAGGACCACCTCCCCAGGTGATGACCAACACTGAGGAGGAAGAGGAAGAAATGGATGAAGAGGAGGGAGAAGAACCACAATTCTTAGAAGAGGCGCCCCGGGTTTCACATAAGAAAGCCAGTTTCATCTGGAAGTTTTATTCGATCCCTCCTGGCCAAAAAAAAGTCAATGCGAGGTATGTCACCTGCCTCATCTGTAAAGAAAAATTATCCAGAGGGACGGATAAGAAATATAGTTACGGAAATCATACAATGCACAGGCACATGACAAGGAAGCATCCACTCAATTATAGCCGGGCGGAAATACGGGATTTGCAGGAAAATCCAAGATCAACTCCTGTGGCCAGATCAAGAATACCCATTTCATTGACACCAGCAGAGGCACGGGAAACTGTGCCAAATATACAAGAACATTTTGGCCACATGATACACTCTTGTATGCACTGTCGTGCGTTGTTAGCATGTGGCAACATGAGCATAAATGCTATAAACCTGGCGTATGAACACCATAATTGCCCTAACCGCCCCCAGTAATTTTTTTTTTGCTCCTGTTGAGCCCTTTTCAATGCCTGTTTTTTGTTGTTTCCCCCCCCAAAAAAAACCAAAAAAAATATAAAATCGTTCAAAAAATACAAAAAAAACAAAAAATGTTCAAAAAAAAAAAAAAAATATAAAACAACAAAAATATTTAAAAAAAAGTTCTTTTCAGAACTACCTTCCCTTTCAAAAAAAATTGCTAGAATGTTTAGCACTCTGGCAAGCTCTATTTCTTTTGGTTCGCTTCCCAGTTAGCTTCCCGGTACGTGGACCGGGAGCTAACCAAAAATTTTTTTTTTTTTTAAAAAGAGTAAGTATAAGGAAAGTAAACAGAGAGTGATGTTAAAAGAAAGACAGCTATAGGGAGTAAAGAAGAGATACTGTTTAATAGATCTATTTACCGAAGAAAAGACGGAAGAGGGTATAATTGTGAAAAACAAAATAGATAACGAAGTGAAAGAAAAAAAAAGAGAGTATAACATTAACAAAGAAGAGTTTCTTGGAGAATGTGAGTGAATGTTCAAAATAAGATTAAAACATGAGGAATAACAGAGAGAAAAAATAGAAAACAGAAAACAAAAAATAACAGAAAAAGATTAATTGAAACAGCAAAGAAATGTAAGTAACATAGAGCCATATCATCAACATAGGCAATAAAAGTTTTGCAGCTTTTATTGGCAGAAATGTGTCGCTAAAGCTGCTTTTGCGGCAGAAAACTGCCGCTAAAACCACTTTTGCACCAGTTTTCTGCCAATAAAAAGAGCAATAATTTTATTGCCTGTGTTCATAATATGCCCCTTAGTGTGCTTCAACTACACAGAGAAAGCATTATGAACAAGTAGTGATAGAGTGATCAGTCAAAGACACTAAGAGTAATAGAGACGGAGTGAGTGAACAAGAGTGAGGAACTATGAGAAGAGAGGGACTGAGAAAAAGAGTGGAAGGAGTTGAGTAAGTAGGTAATAGAGAAAGGAATGAGGAAAGTAGCAAAGGCAGGAAACTGAGGGTTAAAGAAATGAAGCAGTGGAACTAATAGAAGTTAAATGTGATAGAAATGTAATGAAAAGAGTACAAAACATTTACCTTATAATTGTCGTTAAATTACTCACTTTTTGTTTTTATACTTTCAATCTGTGAAAGAGAGAACAAACATTTGAAAAATATTAAAACATGTATTTAAAAATTACAAAAGACAAGGGAAAAGATTGAAGGACAAACAGTTTTTCAACAACTTTGACACTTACAGAAGCTTCTGCTTCTCCAGGCCCCCTACACAGTCCTAAAGATATACATTTTAAACTAACAGTATCTTGATGCAGATGAAGTGAGGCCTATCTTAAAACATGGTGCATCTTTTGCATTGCTGTTGTCTCAGAAAAGTGTCGCAAGACACTAAAATTTTAAATGATTACTTCAGGATGCCAATAAGATGTGTCCTATCCAGAGGTTTGTTTGAGGTGAGGCCTACTCAGGGTTGCAGATGAAATTTCGAGTTGTTGAAGAGAACAGAGGACATAATACATGTGAAGGTCTACCAATGAAGTGAGTCATGTCCACTGCACTCTTGAACAAAGTCCAAACCTCCTATGTTTCCCTGGACAGACCTAAACTTGATCTGCACAATGTGATTCATAATGATAGGAAACACAGGTGATGTAAATGAAATACGTGCAATTTATTTTGCTCATTTCACAATCACATCACTTGTGTTTCCTTTGCTTAGGTATCTCATTGTGCAGATGTAGTCCAGCATATGAAAGAATACGCAGAAGTGCAGCACTGCATGCAACAACTTTGACACTTACAGAAGCCTCACCTTCTCCATGCCTCCTACACAGTTCTACATATACATCATAAATGCAAACAGTACAGAATTAATTATACATGTTAAATGGTTTATTTTTGCTGTTCTCAGAATGTATCAAAATTCACTAAAAACAGTGACTTGAAGGTATTCATCATATAACAGCGGGGAAAAAAAAACACAATCAAAATGATTGTGTTTAAAAAACCCATACAACATAACAAATCAGAATTCAGAACTCCTTAAAGTTAACTTACTTTCCATGACGTCAAAGGATGTCCTATGAACAGCTTACACTCTGTTGTGCTGTTATTACTTTCAGCCCGCCACTTTCTGAAAGAAAATCTCCATCGTTTTTAAAAACATGTTACATGCAATAAATGACTTCTTGCTCTCTACCACAAATTTCCACAAGGCCAAATCTTGTCAGACCCATTTATAACTCTTGGATTTCTTGTAAGCCAATCCCGTCATTTGGCATTTCCGCAACTTTCAGAATTAAAATGTTGAAGATCATTTTCACAATCCTGGAATAGTAATATCTTCCCCTTCTTGCTCAGTCATGTTCTACATTTCCTATGACACTGATACTGCTTACTATGAAGCAGACTTACACTACCTCTATGACTACTACAATTATTTAATTCTCTACATCACTTTTAATCACAAAGCAATGTAAAACAGTAGACAGCATTGCAGACTTACATTCCCTCTACTTTATGTTTTGATTGGCTGCTTCAATTAGCTTATAAAAAGAAATAGTTTTTCTGAACTCATTCAAAGTGCACTTATTTCTCCATGACGTCCAGTCTTATGGTTAGAAGTTATGTCTCTGAACTACACTTATCCTCAAGGCCAAATTGTGTAGGAGCCATTAGAACTTCTTGAAATTCCACAGAGCACATCCCGAGATTATTTCCCTAAAATTTTGGTTTTAAAAACACCAGGTAAGAGTTTTTAAGGTCATACGGCAATTTTTTTTTGAAAATTAAAACAGAATCGTTGCAGAATGACCAGCCATTTCTAGACTTTAAATAAGCTGTGTAATGTCCTGATGTTATTGAAGGACCGTCATGATATATAATTGCTGCAGTTACAAAAGTCCTTCCTGATATTGACAACTGCGAAGCTACAAAATTTTTAATTAAAGTTGTCAATTTTGTTCCATCAGGCCTACATCGTTGGAACATTAAAATGACATACTGGCCATATGTTCGTATAAATAATGTGGACATCATTTCAGATTTACATTGGCTACACTCCATGTTGTGATCAGCTGCTTTTACTAGCTTATTAAAGGAGACTGATTTACTGTCTGGCAAAGTTAAATATATAAATCTTTCTGAGTCTACACTAGTAGTACTTGATACCATACAGTTCTCGCAGTCATGCTGCCATTGATAAGAAAGCCCAAACAGCTGATCTACATCTACACCTTCAGCATGTAATACATCAAGCATATACATTAAAAACTCCTGACAATCTTGCTGAATATTTTGAGAGAATTGTGTTTGGCCTGAACATCTGTCTAACAGATTTCGAATTTCAGACACACTTTCTATGTTTGTTCTATCAGTGCTACATTTCTCTAACACAGAATTTAACAAACTGCAAAATGTTTGATCAGAATTGACCACAATCTCTTCTTTTACATTTTCTAGAGAAAACAAAACATTAACCACTACATTAGCATAGCAGTTGACACCAGAACTGTTTTCAAACTGAAAACCAGCAACATCTTCAACAGAATCCTTTTTGTTTCTGCTTGTAATTTTAGGTTCATTGACTTTTTGTCTTTTTGCTACAACCTCCCCAGTATTGGTCACATTTCTTCGTTTCCGGCCTACCACACGTTTCTCAAACAAAGGATACTGAGGCAAATGTGGCGCATACTCTCTTCTTAACCTATTGTATTCCTTAACACAATCTATATCCGCACAAATGTTTGTGACATCACACTCAATCAAGTACAATCCCGATAAAGTTCTAACTCGTGACAATGCCACATATGCCATACCCTCCTTGAACACAGAACTGCCAATATTCACCAATGCACTGTCTACACTTAAACCTTGCGATTTATGGATTGTCACCGCATATGCCAAGCAAACAGGAAACTGCTTACGGCGAACATATAAGTCTTTTACAAGCAAAAATCTAGCAGAACAACGACCAATTAGCTGTACTTCCTCAATGCCATCAAATTTAATTTTTAAAAATTCAATTCCATCTCTATTTCTGTATTTCACAAAATCAACAACATTACCCATTGATCCATTTACCAGACCTCTTTCAACATGTAAATTCCTTCTTAAAATTATACGGCAGTTCAAGCACACATTCAGAGTCTTTTCAAAACCTGCAGTTTTAGATATACTCTTCTCTAATGAATCCAATTTTGTTTTCAGATTCTCAGACAAAATAATTGTTGATCCCATATGCTCTACTCTGTCAATAGCTTCCAGTTTCACAATCTCTTGCTTTTCTAAATGCAACATTTTGTTGTTGAATTTGGCACATTCTGCAAGAGTTGGCATCAAACATATTCCAGATTTCTTCTCAGTAATTTTCTGAAAAATATTCTCAGGCACAACATCTTGTTCTGGATATAAATTTGACAGTAATCGTGCATGTAAAGCTTCTTTCCCATGCTCGGTCACTTTTCCAATTCTAACATCTTGTAGAATAGTCTTGTAAACTTCATCCTTCGCCTGACGCATATTTTCATGCAGTTCAGCATAATTGAAGTTTAACCATATATTGACGTTGCCAATGCTCCCTAGGCACTTCCTGGTATCTTCATGCGTGAGCATTTTGAACACAGGTTGCCCTTTCACTGGTGTCAGCTGCAAAAGATCTCCGAAAACAATGATGTGTTTGCCACCAAATAACACATCATACTCTGTTTTGAGAACTTCTTGCATTCTCAAATGCACAAAGGCAAGCATGACATTGGAAACCATGCTTACTTCGTCAATGATAAGAAGTTTCATTTTCCTCAAGATTCTTGAAACTTCAAAACAAGCATCTCCAGATAGCTTGTGATATTGTAATTTGTTGTCATGCTCCACTGGCAGCATCAGTAAACGATGTAAAGTAATCCCTTTAATGTTATGTGCTGCCAGTCCAGTTGGAGCGGTGACAACACAAGACAGCGATGACTCTGTCCTTTCCTGCAAATAGCATGAAATTGCTTTAATGAGGAAACTTTTTCCAGTTCCCGCTTCTCCACTCACGTACAGTCGGACAGGCTTCAACGATGTACATGAGCACTCTTTCTTGTCATGACTTAATCCATGATCAATTTGCATGGTAACTTCGTCATATATTTTCCTCTGCTCAACGTTGAGTTGTCTTTCCAACTCTTCTAAGTTAACCGCATCCTCCTGAGCATGTGCCATGGCTCTTTCCACTTCATTCATGGCAGTGGCAGCTTCATTTTCGATAACAGGTCCTCCTAGTAGATCCTGACTCAATGAAGCAGAACTCTGACTGTCCTGAGAACTGTCTCTGGCAATCTCGGCTGCAATCGTTGCTTCCTGCTCAATTTCCGCATTCAACATTTCTACATATTTGGGAAAAGCAGGACATTCTATGGTCTCCTTGGCGGCATTGAAAGAGTCTTCGTAACAGAGGAAATCTCCAAGCAGTTCCTCTTCTGCACGCCAAGGCTTGAAAAGTTGCAAAAGTGCTAAATAGAAAAACTCCCTTTTTTTCAGGAGATTCGCCACTCAATTTTCGATGGTTTACCAAGTGGCATTTTCTTTGCTTGACCAGACATCCCTCACTTCCTATTACAGCATACACTCCTTTCTCAGTATCTTCTTTGATGTTCCTCTTGAATATGTAATTTTGAAGAACCTCATACAGACAAACATTGTCGAGGTGACTGCTTCTATTTGGATAATATCTATCCAACATGTTGGTCTTCAAAATGTCGGTACTGTTTGGCTCCTTTTCCGCCAAATACTCAATTTCCCGCACAGGTTTGAGAACTCGATTACGCGTTGCAGCAAGACCAAGACTCGCCCAAACGATACTCCTGGACTTGGCATAGAGACTTGCTGAAGACAACCGGTCAGAGCATTCGTAAGCTCCAATTTCTCGATGCGACAACATCTTCAGACTGAAACTGTACAACTTCTTGCTGAGGCTCTTTTCATGGGAAATGTCCTCCCACATATCCTTCAATTCTGTCTTCTCTTTTTTGGTGATGTAAGACGTCACATACCGAGCCACAGCCATACAGTTATCAGCCACAAACTGTATATCCATGTTAGCATTCCACATGGACAAAATCACCGGGTTGTAGTCGTTGATGTACTTGGACTCTTCGTTCCTCTTCAAATTGTATGTGTTTTTAGGTGATTTCTTCATGACATTGTGTCGCAGCGAAGACATCAAACTGTTTACTCTTCCTTTAGAAATCACCGGTCGTGGAAAGCCGAAACGACATTTAGTGTAGAACTTGTCCTTGTTTCGGAATTTACGACGGCAGTACTTTCCACATCGATGGCTTTGGAAACGCAGAACTTTTTCTCTTAGGCTTTTCTTCTCCTTTGCGTTTGGAACAGCACACGTAGAATACTGTTGGATGAAACTCATCACTGAGTCTTCTGGATCCGTTCCAAATTTAGGTGCATCCTTGATCCACAGCAACATATGTATATGAGGAGCACCTCTTGCTTGGTACTCCTTTCTCCAGAAGAAATCCAACACCTCTCCAAGAGGTGGATTCTTCTTATTCATGATGAAAGACATCATAGCTTCAAATCTATGATTGAAGTACCTACATACATTGACTGGATCCAAAGAGCACAGTTCTCTGGGTGTCTTGAATTCGATGTTATCTACGTTAGCATTTGCCTCTCGTAGAAATTCAAGTAAGTCTTCCCAGCCATACTCGGCACAGCTCAGAGTGAGGAACCATGTGGGAGTACCTAAGTTCCTCAGCATACATTTTAAATCACCATGACGACGGTACCAGTACTCATTAGTACCACGCTGACACGCCATGAGATTAATCAGGTGAGAATCCAAAATACTGTCTTGGACATTGACTTTATCCATAAAGTCACTTGCCGAGATGTTTTGCATGTGTATACCACTTTTCAAGATGTGGTTCACTGCATATGACAGTCCAGACAGATCGCTTTCAAACAGGAGATGAAACAAATAAGGAATGCATTGTCGAAACCTAGCATCTCCTGCATACAATCGCAAAGTCCGGTATTCAGAAGCAGGAATTTGATGAGGTCGCTCATCATATCTTCCTCCCTGACCTGTTGGAAAAAGCTGTGGGAAACACCGAGCTTCCAAACTTTCCTCCCAAACACTAATGGGACTCCCTTTCGCTTGTTTCATTTGAAACAACTCAATAGCATTCCCCATGACTTCCTTGGAATGCAAAGGATGAACACTATAATGTTCATATATTTCTTCACTAGTACAGGGTTCTACTTTCTCAATTTGACCAGCACACAAATCGCTGTCCTCTTCCTCACTTACTTCCTCTTCTGCAACATATACATTTTTATAGTATTTATTATATTTTTTCAAATACAATGTTGCCCTTTTGACTTTCCTAACATCTACTAAATCTTGCCATATTTTCTTATTCTTTGTCGGAACCCCATTAACTAAGATAACAAGAGGTTCCTCTTCCACTTTTTCTACTCCAATTGTGTTAATGTTTTTCTTCAAATCTAGAGGCAAATAAACAACTCTTCCCTTTAATCCTCTCTGTAAATCTGATGGAGGCAATTTCCCTGTCTTTGGCTCCATTCTTACAATAGCCTGAAAGGGATGGATACTTTGAATCAAAATAGATTCATAAGTATTTAAATCCTTCAATTCAGAAGGAATCTCAACCAATTCCAGATTATTATGAACTGCTCTAGCAGGCATCTGGTTTTGATTTAATTTGCAACAACAATAAGTACACACACGTTGATCCAATCCCAAATCAAAACAATTTTCTACCATCAAGTATGTTGCGAAATCCTTCCATTCACTATTATTTTCTCTTTCACTTTTTGCATATAAATCCACTAACTTAGTCTGATTCTTATAATAAGTGCGTCGACAACACACACAAGTGAAATTAGGCCTCTCACTTGATTTCACCTGAAACGTCGCAATTTCCTTCTGAAAATTATCTGTACTGGAAACCTGTACACTATCTTCCACATTACCCTCTTCTTCTTGGTCAATTTCAACATTCTCCTCTTTACTTCCAAAGTAACAAAACTCAATTTCTTCACATATATTCTTCACATCTATTTCAGAACCATGCAAAAGAGCAGCGCATAATTGTTTAAGCATAATTGCTGGACTCTTAGCATAATACAACATTCTAACTAATTTCCTCACTTTATTATGATGCACTGCTAGCATCCTGAAATGATGAAAAACACTCTGGCATACTCTCCTGGAAAGACAAGCCAGTGAATGACCATGCAAACCTGTCACTTCTCTCACTCTGCAAGGATCTAATTCTTGCAACAACCTTATTTTCTGCTTCAAACTTTTCTTATTAAATGACCGTACAAAATCACAAAGCAAATTGATGGAATCCTGTCGCACACTACAAATACTACTACACTTCCAGGTGTAGACAGGACCCTTAGCACGTCTTCCTAAAACCTCATTACCTAACACCTCTTCTGTCTCTGTTGTCACAAGTTTTTCTTTTTCAACTGGACAACCATCTTTCACTTCATAAGCACGACCACTGGTGTCAACTGCATGAACCAAATCATTATCCTGGAAATAACTCTCCTCATTAAAAAATGCCTCAGAGCTTGAACTATGCATCCATTCTCCAGAAAAAACTTCACAAAAATTACTACGATTAACTATTCTCTTCCATCTACTATTTCTTTTGAAATCATAAATTGCCTTGTTTAGCTTCCTAATTCTATTGATTATCAAAATAAATAACTTACGTTTAATTTCAAATGCCTGATCAATAACTTTCTCAACTTTTTTTTTTCTCTTATAAAATACCACTTTCTGTTGACCTTTCTTAATATTTTTTAACAAATTGCCAATTATCCTGTTGAGGAACATTCGTTTACGAATGTCCCTAAACTGTTGTTTCCTTCTACTATCATGCACAGAGTTATCTCTTGCTCTAGCAGTAACATTTTTGATTGGCCTTTCCTTTCCATTTGAATTGGTTCTCTTTTTCTGGACTGAAACATTTTCTGTAGTAATATTTTTTTTACTACACATATTTCTTATGAAATATTTTGTGCTCTTACCCGGTGCTTTCTTCGTGACTTGACAAATCTTTTTGTTAGAGGACTGCTGCTTATTTTGTTTCACCTGCTGTCTTTGACGTTTTGCAGCCTTTCTCTGTCTTTCTATTGTTGGCATGGTGAAATCTTGAAATGATCTGCAGTTGAATCTGTGGTAAAATATAATAAAAAATGTTATTAACCACTATTACCAAACAGTAAATCAATAACAGTGATCAAAAACTTAACACACTACTTGACATTTTAAATAGAAGATTTTTTAGTCCTTGGCAAATTTACAATACAGAAATAGCAGAAAAGAAATGACATTTATATTTATGTTACCTGTGCTATTTTATATGTGAATCTGATCTAATTTTATGAGCATATTTTAATATTTTATTGAAGACACTACACATAACCTGTTTTTGAAGGTGTCTTTATTTTTAAATTAAACGGTTTACATTTTTACTTTTTATTAATTATAAATTTTAAAAATAAATGTTTATAGTTCCATAGGCTCAAGCAGGTCAGCTTCCCACCCTATGTCATATAATTCGGACAAATCTGCATCCTCATCACGCTCTTCTTCATCCTCAGGATTTAAATCATCCAAGGGATCAACATCCACTGATGTTTCAATTACGAGTTCAATGATGAGGTCAAAATCAACTGATTGCAGATTGTCGCTCATGTTGATGTTGTCTTTATCTTTAAAGAAAGATAACAACAATGAGATGTTGCAGAGTAAGAGACAAATCTCAGAAATTATAATAGTAAAATTGTTTAACAAGAGTAATATTTTGCAGCTATTATTTAGCCATGTCCAGCAATGCTGAGCAGGTGAAGACTATGTCTAATTTTTCAGTGAACAGGACTCATCTCTTCTTAACCTTGGATAAGCCTCACCGACTCTGTGTCCCCTGCACATACTTAAATGTAAAGGGGCAGATTTATGTTAAATGGCACATCCCCAGGCATGCACCAGTTAACGTGCACCGCTGCTCTGCCACCCATGGTGTGCCGTATTTACAATCAGATAGGAGAAAGCTGCGTCAAAACCCTGCGCCTGCTTTAAGCAGGCATAGGTCTTGACGCAACATTGTGGAGATGGGGCACCCCTGAGCCTTGCTTGAGCTGCATCGCACTTGCGATACAACTCCAGCAATCACTACCTTTACAGCACAGATACGTCACGCATCTGTGCCATTTTTGCCCCATGATGCCCCGCATTGTAAATGCAGCACACCATGGGTGGCGGAACAGCGGCGCAGGATGACTGACACATCCCTGGTGATGCACCAGTCATCATAAATCTATCCCTAAGCTTCTTATCTTGTTACAGATGAACCGCCATATGTACCATCAAACTATTTTGCATTTCCTAAATAGCGAATTTTAAGGGATAAATAGCAATTCTTTACCATTCCTAATTTGCAATGAGCAAATTGCTAATTGCAAGTTACCCATTCATTTCCATGGGCTAGGAGGCTCATAGGAATGAAGGTTTAATTTGCGATTAGCAATTTGCTCATCACAAATTAGGAATTTTTCCAAGGGTGCAGGGGTGTCTCAAAAACACCCTGCTGCACCCCTGAAAAAGAAATTTGGGGGCATATGGCACACATACATGCCCTAAGGGCATGTGTTGGCGTCATATGGGACCTTTTGTTTTTGGGAAAAAAAGCTTTTTGAAAAGAATTCACAAATTACCACCAACTAGAAGTTGGTGGTAGTTTCCAAATCCTTAATGTCATTTTTTACATATTTTTTGTTTGATACATTGCATTTAAGTAATCGCAAAATTTGCAAATCCTTCAGTGCAATCGCAAAATGAGGAATAGCAAATTTTGCTACTCCTTATTTTGCATCAAACTTGTTTGATACATACCATTTGTCTAATTAACATTCGCAAAGGCCGAAATTCGCAGAATTTTGATCTTTGCGAATGCTAATTAGCTTGATACATATGGCCCCAAGTGAGGCCTGTCTTGCAACATGGTGCATCTTTTGCATCACTGCTGCATCGGTTTCATGTGGTACGTTTTTTTTACACCATGACATATCTGCCTAAATGCATCAATTTGTAATTTTGTCGCCTCATAGCAAATCTTTTGCACCGCCGCTGCATCATAAAAGTGGCGCACAGTGGCGCAAAAGAGGCATACACCTATCATAAATCTGTCCCTAGCATTTTAAATAATTAATCCAGGATGACGATAAGGTGTGGCCTATCCAAAGGTTTGTTTAAGGTGAGGCCTACTCAGGATTGCAGATTAAAGTTACGCTTGATGAAGAATACAGAGGAGATAATACATGTAAAGGCCTACCAATGAAGTAAGTAATGTGCACTTTATTTCGCCAGTCATCATAAATGTATCCCTAAGCTTCTTATCTTGTTACAGATGAACCACCATATGTACCATCAAACTATTTTGCATTTCCTAAATAGCGAATTTTAAGGAATAAATAGCAATTCTTTACCATTCCTAATTTGCAATGAGCAAATTGCTAATTGCAAATTACCCATTCATTTCCATGGGCTAGGAGGCTCATAGGAATGAAGGTGCAATTTGCGATTAGCAATTAGCTCATCACAAATTAGGAATTTTTTCAAGGGTGCAGGGGTATCTCAAGAACACCCTGCTGCACCCCTGAAAAAGAAATTTGGGGGCATATTGCGCACATACATGCCCTAAGGACATGTATTGGCGTCATATGGCACCTTTTGTTTTTTGGAAAAAAATGCTTTTTGAAAAGAATTTGCAAATTACCACAAACTAGAAGTTGGTGGTAGTTTCCAAATCCTTAATGTTATTTTTTACATATTTTTTGTTCGATACATTGCATTTAAGTAATCGCAAAATTTGCAAATCCTTCAGTGCAATCACAAAATAAAGAATAGCAAATTTTGAATTAAGGACATTTTAAGTAATTTCCACATGTGCAGTGTTTTCAAATTATGATTTGAAAATCGTTTTTGGGGAAAAGGAATGGTTTGCAAATTTATGACAAGGACATAATGGTGTATGCTTCTCTATAAGGCATTTCAGTGTCTCTGATGTCATTTTTCCCATATTACATTATAAGACCTTTCCCCATGGAGCACATTCCTTGTAAATATGCTCCCACCTGTGCATGGTGAATTTAGATTTTGACTGTTTGAGTCACATAGCCATGTTAATAGTGACCCAAAAAAATTGGAAACGCTTTAAAAAAACACATTCATGTGTCTTAAGGACATTTTAAGTCATTTCCCCGTGGACAGTGTTTTGTAAGTGGCGCAAAAGAGTCATACACCTATCATAAATCTGTCCCTAGCATTTTAAATGATTAATTCATGATGACGATAAGGTGTGGCCTATCCAGAGGTTTGTTTAAGGTGAGGCCTACTCAGGATTGCAGATTAAAGTTACGCTTGATGAAGAATACAGAAGAGATAATACATGTAAAGGCCTACCAATGAAGTAAGTGATTTGCACTTTATTTCGCCAGTCATCATAAATGTATCCCTAAGCTTCTTATCTTGTTACAGATGAACCACCATATGTACCATCAAACTATTTTGCATTTCCTAAATAGCGAATTTTAAGGAATAAATAGCAATTCTTTACCATTCCTAATTTGCAATGAGCAAATTGCTAATTGCAAAGTACCCATTCATTTCCATGGGCTAGGAGGCTCATAGGAATGAAGGTGCAATTTGCGATTAGCAATTAGCTCATCACAAAATAGGAATTTTTTCAAGGGTGCAGGGGTATCTCAAGAACACCCTGCTGCACCCCTGAAAAAGAAATTTGGGGGCATATGGCGCACATAAATTTTAACAACATTCCATTACCTCAAAAACGATTTTCAATTCATAATTTGAAAACACTGCCCACAGGGAAATTACTTAAAATGTCCTTAAGACACATGAAAGTTTTTTTTAAAAGCCTTTGCAAGTTTTTGGGTCACTTTTAACATGGCTATGTAACTCAAACAGTCAAAATCTAAATTTACCATGCACAGGTGGGAGCATATTTACAAGGAATGTGCTCCACAGGGAAAGGTCTTTTAATGTAATATGTGAAAAATGACATCAGAGACACTGAAATGCCTTATAAAGAATCATACACCATTATGTCCTTGTCATGAATTTACAAACCATTCCTTTTCCCCAAAAACGATTTTCAAATCATAATTTGAAAACACTGCACATGAGGAAATGACTTAAAATGTCCTTAAGACACATGAAAGTGTTTTTTGATTGCCTTTCCAGCATGGTTGGGTCACTTTTAACATGGCTATGTAACACAAACATTTAAAATCTAAATTTGCCATGCACAGGTGGGACCATATTTACAAGCAATTTGCGCCACAGAGAAAGGTCTTACATTAAAATGGGAAAAATAACATCAGGGACAGTCAATTGCCGTATAAAGAAGCATACACCATTATGTCCTTGTCATAAATTTAAAAACAATTCCTTTTCCCCAAAAACGATTTTCAAATCATAATTTCAAAACACTGCACATGGGAAAATTACTTAAAATGTCCTTAAGACACATAAAAGCGTTTTTTAATTGCCTTTGCAGCATGTTTGTATCACTTTTAACATGGCTATGTAACACAAACATTCAAAATCTAAATTTTCCATGCACAGATGGGAGCATATTTACAAGCAATTTGCGCCACATAATTCATAATTTTTTCCTTAAAGCACACTATTCTCTATCTAAATTAAAGAAATATTTTCTCACCTTAGCAAATACTTTGAGTTTGAAAACAGTCTCAGAAACACACCAATTTGTCTTCAGCAGAGCAAAAGGTATGCACTCCAGAGTCTGCAGCTATCAAAAGCACAGAAATGCTGTAATTCTTCACACATATCTCTAATGCACCCAATCAAAACTCTTCCCTCACTTTTTTTCAAATGAAAACCCTTCCCCCCTCTGCCATTTCATGCCTTTTCTGCATAGCAACCACCTCTTGGAAGACCTCTGGTGTTTGCAAGTTCACACAACAATGTTGCAATTGAACTCTGAACTCTCAGTGCACCTGCGTATCCACTGCAATCTTTCATTTAATGATTTTTTATTGACCACTCAAAATACATCTTTCAAAGAACACATCCATGCACCCTAACTTTCTGTTTTCAGCAATCAAAATCCACCAATCACTGTTACTGCTTCATGAACACAGAAACTCCACAGTTTTTTTCATTTTAAACTCTCATTTTTTCAACTGCCATTTAATTGCCACACTTCATCTGACTGCAGGAGGACCTCCTCTCACCATGTTTTCTGTCTGGATTGTTGGACATAGTTATATTCACTGGGCTCACAGGTATGCTGAGAACAGAAAATTACCTAACCTCAATTTACAAGATGTGGAAATTAAGTGGTTTGGCCACAGAGGATTAAAATGTCACCAATTGATACCATTGGTGAAAACCTTTATGCATTTGCCCAAACCTGACCTGTTAATTGTGCACTGTGGAGGTAATGATTTGGGCACTTTGACTGGGGTAGGTCTGGAAATGCTTTTAAAGGACACCTTTGAGCAATTGATGGCACTTTTTCCTCGGACTGCCTTGGTATATTCAAATATATGCCAAAGACAGAAATGGAGGTGGTCAAACCAATTTTGTCCACAAATTGAGAAGTCGAGGAAGCATGTAAACAAATCTGTTTCAGCTTACATGAGAGACCATGGAATGGGCTCCCTGTACAACAATAACTTGCGTTACTACATGCAAGATATCTACAGAGGAGATGGAGTTCACTTCTCAGATGAGGGCAACAGAATTTTCACTCTGAATTTAAGAATGTGCATTGGTACCTACTTATAAGTACCTAAATGTACCATAAACCCAAAAACTCTTCTCAGAGCTACCCTACATCTGATCACTCACAATTATTATTTTACTCTAACATTTTTCACTAATTTTCAACAAAGTACGCTCCCTGGGACGCTACCCGGTACGCGAACCGGGAGCTAACCTCGCGAAATTTTTTAAAAAAATGTTTTTTTTCGCACATATAAGCCTCCTCAGCCACCCTCACAAAACCTAGGGGGTCAAGATAAGTCTACCGTGCCCCCTTCTACCCATTCTGAACATTATTTGCCCTCCATTTTGTATCTTAATTCGACCGAAACACAAAATGGTGGACTCTCGTAACGCTTAAGGTTCGCGAACCGGGGCGCTCAACGGTTCGCGTACCGGGTCGCTCCCTGGGAAGCGCACCATCAAAAAAGGTGGGAAAGTAGTTCACAGAAAAGCCACTGGAGACAATTTCACCAAATATAGATTAGCTCATACTACATACCAATCCCTACCATTTTCACAAATTTGATTGGAATTCCATTTAGCCATTTAGCCTGTAGACCTCTCTAAATACCCTGAGGTAAATTACTTCACAAAACACATCTGAAGTGTTGGAATTGACAACCAATTAATATGTTACTTTCATTTTCTACTTTTTTTACCTGACATTTCATTGGTTATATACCTGAATATATATAAAGGAAGAGAAGAAAACACAGCCATTTTGACTACTACTTCTTGGTGTACATTTCAATAGTATTTTCACTAATTCCTTCAACTTCTTTCTAAAGGTAAGTTTTTATTTTTAAAACTGAAGTATATTGTGCACTATAAGTTAATATGGTAAACTTTTTCTGATAGTTATATACTATCCCTCTGTAGTAGTTATAGATTTAGATAGACTTCTCTGTTATAGTTATGGATGGAGTTAGGCTTCTCTTGTATAATTATGAATTTACTTACGTTAAATCACATACACTTTTTTATATTCCTACTTCCACTCTGATACTATACACTGCCCAAAGATAAATTCACTGATAAAAACTGCCTATCTAAAATTAATCCTAACAGTGCCCTATCTCTACTAATATATATTTTTTTAATCTAAATTTCAGGCAAAATGGAAGGCGAACAGAAAGTTGAATTTCAAATTGTCCTGCAAGAGAGCAGCCAAGAAATCATTGATGAAAATGATATTGAATTTTTCGATGAAACTTGGGACAAAGAACTACTGCAATGCGTACAAGCAGTAGATAACCTCCTTGAAAATGAGGACATTTTACACCCTCAGAGACTACAATGTATATTCAATGATAATTATGAAATTTCTGACAATGAAATGTTAGAAAGTTTAATAAATTATGAAACACAATCACAATAAAAAAAAATGCTTAAAAAATAAAGAAAATAAAAAATAATCAACAAAACCAACAATCAATTAACATACAGCATTTAAAAAGTCTATCATTCATTTTTCATTGCAGTACGCTGCCCAGAACGCTTCCCGGTTCGCGGACCGGGCGCTACCCACCTTTTAAAGCCTCCACATTAAACCTAGGGGGTCAGGGAGGATCTACTATGCCCCCTTATGGTTATTTCCCCCTTTGTTTTGGCCTCCTCTTGTCTCTCAATCCTACCGAGAGACAAGATGGCGGCCGCTCCGGACTGTTTAGAATGTTGACAGACACCGGAGAACCAATCAGCTTCGCTACGCGAAGTTCCGGTACGCGCCCCGGTCCGCGAACCGGGGCGCTGCCCGGTCCGCTGTTACAGATATATATCTTTTTTTAAACGTTAATTTCTCAAAATCCACTGGAGCACATATATTGAGACCTACAAAAGGCACATCGGGCTACCAGTCCCTACAATTTTGCCAAGTTTCGTGCAAATCCATTCAGCCGTTCGGGCTAAAAGTGAGGCCAACCGCCCTATGGAAAACTCAATGTTAAAAACATGTTTTGGGACCCCCCTTTTTTCTCGGCCCCCCCTTGACGAACCCCCCCCAAATCTTCAGGGGCTGCTCAGAAACAAAATGTTCAATTTTCCAGAAAATTTCAGCCAATTCCGTCCACAAACGCCAAAGTTATTAGACATAGAATTTTCAAAAATCCCATAGAGAAAAAATCCTAACTATATATACCTACTGGCGACCGCCAGTAGGTAATATATATGTTTATATATAGCCCCGGGGACCGCCACCTTCCCGGGGCTAAAATCAAAAGAAATAGATGTGTGGGGAGCTCTTGCTCCCTCCACACTGCCCCGGGGACCACTACCTCCCCGGGGCACAAATTATTCAAAATGGGGGGTCCGTTACAGACCGCCGAGCCCTGGGGACCACCATCTCCCGGGGTATGTCAATAAAGTGAGGGGGCTGCATGGCCCCCCTCCTGGAGCACTCCATGGCCCTGGGGACCGCCACCCCCCAGGACCGGCTCCTGCAGTTTGCTATGGCATGGCGGGAGCAGGGAAATCTGCTCTTGCTTCAATAAAGCAAAGAAGGACTACTTTTCCACAAGGGGAGCTGTATGTCAGCAGCTTCCCTTTTGGAAAAGCAATGTCGCCTCCCGCAGGAGGCGGGGAGCCGATGGGACTGTGGGGACATTGGGGCTCTCCTCAGTCCCCAATGGAAAGGGTCAGCGCCGGGGCCAGAAGTGGCCCGGGCCCGGGAGAGGGGCCACACGGCCCCCCTACCTCAATAACATTTTTTTCAAAAAGAGACACAGCCTTGGGGGATGGGGTCCCCGGGGCTAATAGAGGCCTTAGGAGGGACGCCACGCAACCCCCTTCCTTAATTTTTTTTTTAAATAGAAAACTATGTGGACATGCCCCAGAGTTGTGCTGTAGAGAGGTGTACAAAGGGGCTTGGCCTTGGACCACCTCTCTGCAATGCAGCTATGTGGTGCTTACTGGAGGTACCTGGTGGGCTAGTTGGCCCCCAGGGACCCTCAGGATTCAAGGGGACTAAATCCCCCAACTTAAAACGCACCACAGGGTGCGTTTGCACACTTGTCACATCAGGCCCGCCCCCTCCCTGCACCACTGTGCAAACGCGCCCCTTGGCGGGTCTTAAGTTGGGGGATTAATTCCCCTTCAATCCTGAGGGTCCCTGGGGGCCAACTAGCCCACCAGGTACCTCCAGTTAGCACCACAGAGCTGCGTTGCAGAGAGGTGGTTTGGGGCCACGCCCCTTTTTACACCTCTTTGCAACACAGCTCTTTGGGGCTTACTAGAGGTACCTGGTGGGCTAATTGGCCCCCAGGGACCCTCAAGATTCAAGGGGACTTAATCCCCCAAGTTACAACGCGCCAGGGGGGCGCGTTTTCACATTGGTGCAGGGAGGGGCAGGGCCTGATATAACAAGTGTGCAAACAGCCCCCTGGCGCATTGTAAATTGGGGATTAAGTCCTCTTCAATCCTGAGGGTCCCTGGGGGCCAACTAGCCCACCAGGTACCTCCAGTAAGTGCCACAGAGCTGCGTTGCAGAGAGGTGATATGAGGCAATGCCCCTTTTTACACCACTCTGCAAACACGGCTTCCAGTGCACTGCTGGTGGGGAGATGAGGTCCTCTTGTGTCCTGAGGATGTCAGGACACAAGTGGCGTTAATCCTCCGAGCAGCAGTGCACCAGAAGTCGCGTTTGTAGCGTGGTGTAAAAAGGGAGTGTGGCCTCAGAACACCTCTCAGCAATCCAGCTGTGTGGTGCTTACTGGAGGTACTTGGTGGGCTAGTTGTCCCCCAGGGACCCTCAGTATTCAAGGGGGACTTAATCCCCCAACTTAGAACACGCCAGGGGGCGCGTTTACAGAGTGGTGTGGGGTTTACTAGATGTAAGAAGTAGGCTAGTTGGCCACTAAAGGACCCCCAGCAGCGAAGGGGACTTCAATCCTCATCCACGAGCGCACCAGGGAGTGTGTTTGTAGAGTGGTGGGAGAGGGGGCGTGGCCTGCTCTTCGAACTTAGCAATGCTGCAGTGTGGGATTTACTGGAGGTAATAGGAGGGGTAGTTGGCCCCCAAGGATGTCTTTGGGGGCCAACTACCCCTCTTGTTACCTCCAATAAGTTCCGCACAGTGGGATTACTAAAACTTCTTCGGAGGTCATGTCCCCCTTTCTCCACCATTCTGCAAACGCGCCTCCTGGTAGACTATGGGTTGGGGGATAAAGTCCACTTTACACCTGAGTGACTTTGGGGGCCAAGAAGCCCTACTGGTTCCTTCTGTAAGCCCTACGCACTGGAATTCCTGAGCGCTGATCGGGGCCCCAGCCCCCTTTCTCCACCACTCTGCAAACGCGACTACTTGTTAAAAAAGTGTTTGCAATGTAATAGGTTTCGCATTTGTGAGAATTAGAGTAATTGGCATTGTGAATGTTTTTTGGAGTGAAGTCGATGTACGTTGTGTGTAGTGGAATTATGTGATATGTTGTGCAGTGAAATTATGTGGATAGAAAGTATGTGGTATTAAATGTATAGGAATTATGTGGAGTGGGATTATGTGTTATGGAGGATAATTATGTGGTATGGTAGTCTGTGTTGTGCAGTCACCTCACTTGCTCCTTTCTACAGTTCTCTTGCCTCTTTCTGCACCCCTCTTGCTTCATTCTGCACTTTCCATGCTTCTTTCTGCACCTGTCTTGCTTCATTCTGCACCCCTGTTGTCACTTTATGTAACTCTTTTGCCTTTTTCTGCACTTTTCTTGCCTTTTTCTGCACCTCTCTTCGGTCTTTAGGCACGTCTATTGCCTTTTTCTGCACCTCATTTGCTTCTTTCTCCACCCCTGTTGTCTCGTTCGTGCACTCGTCTTCCCTCTTTTTATACCTTGCCTGCCTGTTTTTGCATCTCACTTCCCTCTTTCTGCACTTTTCTTACTTTTTTCTACACCTCTGTTGCTTCTTTCAGCAATTCTCTTTCCTCTTTGTGCATGTCTCTTGCCTGTTTATACACCTCTCTTGCCTCTTTTTGCAGCTCTGTTGGCACTCTCTGTACCTCACTTGATCCTTTCTGCACTTCTCTTGCCTCTTTCTGCACCGCTGTTGCTTCATTCTGCACTTTCCAGGCTTCTTTCAGCACGTATTGCTTCTTTCTGCACCCCTGTTGTCTCTTTATGTACCTCTTTTGTCTCTTTCTGCACTTCTCGGGCTTTTTTCTGCACCTCTCTTCCCTCGTGCTGCACGACTATTGCCTCTTTCTGCACCTCATTTGCTTCTTTCTGCACCCCTGCTGTTTCTTTCTGCACTCGTCTTCCCTCTTTTTATACCTTTCCTGCCTGTTTTGCACCTCACTTGCCTCTTTCTGCACTTTTCTTGCTTCTTTCTACACCTCTGTTGTTTCTTTCAGCAATTCTCTTGCCTCTTTGTGCACTTCTCTTGCCTGTTTCAGCACCTCTCTTACCTCTTTTTGCACCTCTGTTGGCTCTTTCTGCGCCTCTCTTGCTTCTTTCTAAACTTCTCTTGCCTCTTTCTGCACCCCTAATCCTGCACTTTCCATGCTTCTTTCTGCACCTATCTTGCTTCTTTCTGCACCCCTGTTGTCTCTTTATGTACCTCTTTTGCCTCTTCCTGTACTTTTCTTGCCTTTTTCTGCACTTCTCTTGCCTGTTTCTGCACTTCTCTTGCCTCACCGGGGAAGGCCAGGCTTCACAGAGTTGCCAAGGCCTGCTGGGACAGGTAAGTGCAACCAAAAGCTGGTCCACGCCTGTATACTGGGCAATTGCTGCTGTGGGTGCTTCCACAACCTAGGGAGATTACAAAACCATCCAACAGGAGACCGTGGACAAGGCTGTCATTTCCCAAGTAGGGGATATGTGTGAACTGAGTAAACTCTGAATGTTCCTGAACATGACAGAGAGATTCGTAATAGACCAGGTCAGTTCATGGAAATTAGCACTCTGGTTCATAGGCTGTGATCCCTGTGGGGCCAGTATGAGCCACCCAGTAGTGATACATTACAGCGCCTAATGAAGCATGGCAGCAGTCACAAAGCTATCACAACTCTTTATAATGCCAGGCAGTCACAGCTATTATGTCCCTGAGGGATCATCAGAAACAAATGGGTGCAAGGCCTAAATTGCACAATTTTTGACAAACAGTGGGTTGTGACCAAAGCATACACCAAGCAGGTTTCTCGCAGCTCCAAATTCACATTTATTCACTTCAATTTCTTACATCAAACATACCTTTCCGCGAAGCGCATTGGACGCATGTTCCCAAAGAGTCCTATTAATGTCTCAGGATGTGGTACGCCCCAGCGCACTGTTATCACATAGCGTGGGAGTGCCCCAAGAAAGCCTAGGTTTGGCAAGAAGTACTACTGAAGTAATCTGAACTGGTGAGAAGATAATTGTGTCTTGACCCTGGTCACTGCCTCTTGTGGCAGATGCCCAGGTCCACAAAAACTAAATTAGAGAGTAGATTGATCGACCTCGCACCAGTATTTTACAAACTCTGCATTGCAATGTCATGAAGAGTACTGGATCCCCTCTTGGTGATGCAAGACTGGGTGTCCTAAAAAAGTGGGTGGTAGCATTTACAATGCATGTAGACAGAGTGGGCAAGCAATAGGGATAACAATTTGAGATGCATTTATCATCAAATTGGAGGCAAGCTCCGATGATAGGACGCCTTGAGCAAAGTTTCACTGGCTAGGCTTTGAGGCCCAGGCTTGGCCTCCCAATTGGTCGATGGTTACACATACACTTGACGCGAGTAATAGGGGGTGGAGCTTCCCATGGATGGGGCTAGTTGCTCTCTCATCAGCGGGTCCCTAGACAATTCAGCATGGCCGGAGTGGCCCGACCACTGCAGAGTAAGAGCAAGTGTCACTTGCTACCTTGTAAGTTTTGTTTAGATTAAGTAATACGAAGCCCGTGGACCGGGGCATCTGTCTAGGATTCACTGTAAATGTTCCCGCTTTTTATCATTATTTAGGCCAGGGTGGGAAGAGGATTGCTAAGGGCTTTGTTGTTGTTGATCATTGACGTGTTTGTCATGGGTTAGAGTAATGTGAAAAATCAATAAAGCGCTGTTTAAAAAAAATGCCTTATGTCAGTTACCTCAATCGGCCATATTGCAAATGGTTGTGTGGTAAGAGACACGACACAAGAAGAATGTGCCCTGCCAGTTGTGACTATCATTGTTGGTTTTGGGTGAAGCACTGGCAAAGATGCTATGTGGGGATGCACCTACCGCCAATCACCTATCAATGAATTGGCGATTAAGAGTGGAGATACAAATGAGAGATATTGGGAATGCTCCGTGCGTTTTCCTTACCTATTGCTACCCTCAAATCAAACTCCCTTGTGCCATTCAGTATACAATGAAAACCATGGAAGCACTACCAAGCTGTGGCAACAACGTTACCTCTCAGTAATACCGTCACATTTGATGATTCATGCAAGTCAATGGGTCTTTGAACATTTTAGGACCGTATTAATGCCAGCCTTTTGCTCTTGCTTGATGTTGCCACATCATTTACTATGTAGCAGTATGGCAGTGCACATGCGGTTGTGGCACAGCACACCAAATCTGTGGAAAAAGATGTAAACATTTGCTTTGGTCATATTTTTCCCCTCAATGAAATTTTTTATTAGCATTATTCATGGCATGTGAAAAAAAACCATATATGCAAACAAAATAGGAAACACATGTAATGAGAACTTTTATGCGTCGTTTTGCGTTTCAAATAATTTGATCATAGCAGTCATTTTAGAAAATGCCTTTGCATCCTGAGGCTCTCAGTAGGTACAGATATAATACAAATTATTTTTGTTATGGGGCCCAGTGGCTCCTTTGCCACCCACCACTTCTATACTTGAAAAAGTGTACATATAGCAGTACCACTGTATTTTGCATTTTCCAATGGCAAAAAAAGCAACCTAGTTAGAGCAGTTTTAGAGTCAATTCTATTAATGCAATCATGCTACACCATTTTTTCAAGGAAATTGCTGAATGTCCATTTGTACCAGCTGTAGAAAAGAAACAAAGGTATCCTGCAACGGGGGTATTGTTGTGAAAACATTAGAGTGTACTTTAAAGGCGGACTCCCCAGGATTTTATTTACATATTTTCAAAAGCAGTCAATATGGCACAGTTCCCCAGCTGTGCACCTCCCTGGAAAGTACTGCTAAGTTCGAACAGAACACAGTGCCAACTTTTTCTTTCATAATGCAGGAAAACAGTAGTCACTGCTGATTAAAAGAATTAATGTGGGCGAGACAAGACAGTCATTAAAGCATTGTGCAATAATTGTCAGACAGCCACATGGTAATTAAACTAATGGCGAAAGGATTTTGTCACACTTCACCAGCAGAAAATAATTCTTTTCGAGTTTGTATTGAAAGGTTGCTGAACTGCTGGAGCTCAATTCTGAAAAAAGTGTTTATTTTTTGCTGAAAGCCGGATAGCAAAAACCCAATGTATATCAAGATAATTTACCCATAAACAATGCTAAACATTCTATGGATTGTAGTTATGGTTCCAAGTAGCCTTTTCACACCTTTGCATCTAATTTGTTTTTCCATGTTCTAATTATCCTAAACTAGGAAGCTCAGGGGGTCATATAGAGTTCTCTGTACCATGACCCTTGCTGTAAATTGCCAAGGTTTTTGCTCTGCAAACGCACTGTTCCCCTGTCCCATTTAGAGGTGCAGTCACTGATAACTGACTGCCAGAAGAACATCTGCGGGCTCTGCAGATGATCAGTCATTGGCAGCAGCCCACTAGGCCACCACACCTCTTCTCTGGTGTATCTTGAGGGGGTTAAATGTTCCCTTCCGAGGTCGACTTTGTGAGACATCCAGGCAGGGTGTATCACCAAAAGCACTCGTGCACATCTTGATCTGTGTCAGAGCCTTTTAATGTTTCACACACACTTTGAAGGTTTGTTTGTGAAAAACTGTGGCAGCCACCATAAACACAGAGTGGTGGTGGAGGTGCAGTCGCACGGGAGGTGTCGGGCAGGGGAAATACAATATTATAAAATAAATAAAACCTTTTGCATCTCGTCACGCCGCCTCTCCTCTTCCTACCTTCTGGTCACAGCAGCCCCTGGGACAGACTCCTTGTCCAATCCCTGCGCTGCAGAGCAGCGTGGAGATTGGTCTGAGCAGGCAGGAACGATGCCCTGCTAGGACCAGGGAGTCTGTGGGAATTTTCCATCCCGGCTGCTCAATGCAACTGGGCTGGAGAATGCCTAAGTGCGCATGTGTATTTTGGTCATCCTGACACAGTTGGCCAAAACACATATGCGCATTTGAGGGAGTGGATTAGGTAGGTAGCACTCCTCCTCCCCCCCCATGCCTAAACACGCCCCTCCAAACACCGCTGGCTCAGAGCAGGCAAACGTAATTAAAACTATACAAGAGCATTGTTTTATTTTACGTTTGCTAACTCTGAGACACGCAGTGGGGCGATGCTCCTCCACCATTGCTAAGGAGCCACCACTGGTGAGAAACAATAAAATATGTCAAGCAGGATGCAGCAAGATTGTGGCTGCCTCACATTTATTGGTAACAAGGCTACTCCCACAATGTCAGCAGAAGCACTTTTGTCAGACATGAAGGGCTTCACTGGTGATTAAATATCTAATTAAGGCAGGGGACCTTTGCGTGGTGTGCTGAGGTGGGGCCTCTACCAACTCAGCAGCCTATACAGATTGCCCACTGGGGTCTAAATGACCCCCTTAATTTTCACAAACAAATGGAACTAAGCTTTTTTTTGCTCAATCATTTAGGTCCTACTTTCACAACAATCAATTAAAACAATTGAAACTTTATCTGTTTCACTATATTTCTAATTGTTCACATGATATCACAACACATTGCACAGGTGTGTGGGGACACAACTGCAATCAGAGGGAAACATCCTTTACAACCCAACTTTTACCACGCAGTGCCTTTACGACGCAACTTTTACAACGCAAACCATTACAACGCATTGCGCTGGGGGGCGCTCTAGGATAGGGAATACGTTTAATTTACTGTCCAACACCTTCCCTAGTGTCCACGGGGACTGGAGTTGGAATAGTAAATTAAACTATTCACTATCCAGCACCCCAAAGCGCTATGCATTGTAAAGGTTTGCGTTGTAAAAACCGCGTTGCAAAGGCATGCGATGTAAAAGCATGCGTTGTAATGTCATACATCCGCAATCAGATTCTACAACAAGAAGAAAATTATTTTTTAAAACGTCTTTTATGTCTACCTTTTTCCGCATCAACAGAATAATGTACCAAGAAGTAGGAATAAATTATTTATCAGACTTGATTGCCGTGTAACCATTAATGCTTTGGAGATCTATCTGGGCAAGGACAAAACTAAGTTTACTCATACAATCATTAAGGATTGTTTACAATTGGATAACAGTTCACGCACCCCTTGATTAAAATATATAATTGGCCTATATAATGAATTATTTAAGATTAAGATCTACGAAAATCCAAGACACTTGATAACCTTATCAAAACAGGAGATAAAGGATACATTCCTGGCCTATAAAAATGAGAATCACATGAGATTTGTAGGGAAGCAAACCACATATATATATTCCAAAACAATTGAACACAGAAGTGGTTTTCAAGACTATTTGTCTATAGTCACTAAGCCTTCCCATTGTTTTGTACTAACAAGATTGAGTTTAGGAAGAGCACATCACCTAGTTGCTTTACCTATAATGAAAACAAGGCATATATCCTTGTGCCCTTCTTTTGAGTGATCCAAACAGAGCACTATGCACTTTTTGCTTTTTTGTAATTTCTATTTGTATTTTAGATGTTTTTATCTGAAGCAACTTAAAAAAAAATACAATGTGAATACAACTCGTGCTGCTATGAAATTACTTGCTACTCTTAATGATCCTGGGATATGTTTTTATGTTGCTTTATATATTCAAAAAGCAATTGCTGTGAGAAAAAGCATCGTCCCTATCAACTGATTTATATGTAATTAACTGGATTGTTTTATGTACGGTTGACTTTTTTTTATAAACTATATTTACTTAATACTTGTTGTTGCTTTTCTGGTTGTTGTACATACCAAATAAAGCTTGCTGAGCTGAACTGATATCGCAACTCCCCTGCCAAGCTCAGATTGTAATCGACAAATGCTTAGTCAATGTTAACACGCACTGCAAATAGTCCTTAATAAGTCCAAAGTGAATATATTTGGTTGAAATACATACTACCCAAATAGTCCTGTTATTTATGATTATCTGATATGGGGACAATTTTTTCAAAGATTGGGCAATGCAGTTTGGACAGGCTAAATTGCTAATCCATAAAGGATCACAGATTTGGCATTTCTCTACTATGTCGGAGAACCCCAAATGAGGAAAGAGGACGATTGTTGTTGATTCTGTTACTTTTGTGATGTGTGGGCCCGGTGGCTTTTGTTGTTCATCATAATCTTTGCAATAATGACATTTTATACTGCTTTATTGTGCTCTCACTTTCAGGATGACTGGGAGGTGGTTGATTTAGGAATGTGTTTACTATAACAACTACATTTACTCAAAAACGTACCAGTAGGAGATTATTTAAAAATGTATTCTGCTTATTGGAGTCAAAGCAAGAGGAATTATACAATTGAGGGACCAACAAATGGTGTGAGGGTTGGGTTCTTACTCAACTGAGTAATTCACATCAGAATTACAAATGCAAAATGAAAAAAACTCATTCAAAAGTCTGTATTTTGGGAGATTGACTAAGATTCCAAGGGCATGATGCAACAGTTGCAGGAGTAGCCCTGGAAAACCTTTCTGAATTCCTGTTTACAATACAGTAAAGACATTTCTACATGCATAAATGTACTAATGTAACTTTGCACTTGGTAAAATGTCTCACATGAGTACAATTTAACTTTAACTTACAAAACAACATCTTGATGGGGAAATATATTTTGCCTTGGAGAAAACACTCCCCAGCATCACTACCAATTTCCTTCCTTGACACCGAATCACCTGCTCTTGACAGGATTAAATACAGACTGGTTCCAGGATAGAAACGTCCCTGCATACCCACAAAGAAGCCCATACCTGGCTGATTTGAAACTTTACAAGGCATTCCTTCTCCTGAATTCTCATTGCTCAACCCTGGGTGAAGAATTGGTTACATTAAAATGTACAAGAGAACAAATAATTTAGTGTCAATCTATTTTTGTCAATTACAAATGCTGCTTTACACTTGTAACAAGACCATTTGATTGTGTGAGTTTAATTTACATGCATTAATGCCTTTAGAAGTCAGGTCTATAATAGCTTTGATCATGTATTAATATGAAGCACAGTATCTATTTAAAAAAGCCTCTTACTGAGCACAGTATTGTACCGTAGTGAGTGATATCCAATCTTTAGTAGTACAAAAGAACATTATGTAACTTGTGCTTGGATACCAAACTGTGTACTCTCCTATAGCCTTAGAGCCCGCCATTCGGCCCTCTAGGAGAGGAATGTTTTAATAGCCTTAGAGCCCTCCGTAGTGGGCTCTACTCGCCATTAAACTCCTGATCCCTCATTAAACATGGAAGCTAGCCTTTAATGGCAGGTAGAGCCCGCTACAGAGGGCTCTAAGACTATTAGAACATTCCGCCCCTAGAAGGCAAAATGTTCTAATTTCTGTAACAAAGGCCTCACAGAGCCCTAGGGGGATGAAATCCCCTCAGGCTCCGTGAGGCCTTTGGTCACAGCTGTTCGTGTGAACAAACATTGGAGCGTTGATGCTCCGGGCTCCTACCAGCCATTAGAAGCCTGGAGCACTCTATTGTCTTCAATGGAGCTCTCAACATTCCAGTGTTCTAATATACCATGGGGGCTTCCTTTTCTCCTAATTTTGCTATTCTTTATGAGGATGAATATGAGAAAAAGTATATCTATGATGCGAACACCAATCCCTATCACTGTCACATATGACTATGGTAAAAATATACTAATGACATTTGTTTTCATTTTGGCTGTGGACTACACTACTCTTTCTAACTTTTTGAACTGACTGAATTCCGCATCTCTTGATTTGAAATTCACATCACATTTCAATAACAGCTTTCTTGAATTTCGGACCTCACTATAGCCATAGACAATGGTAAACTAGGAACCAGTTTGTATAATAAACCTACTGCCTGCAACACATTTCTACAGTACTAAAGTCACCATTGTAAGGCTCTTAAGTATGGCCTACCCTTTGGCCAATTCCTGCATATTCACAGCAAGTGTAAATTCAGGAAGGACTATCTATTTTCACAAGACAGATATCCCTATCAAAAACCTGGAGGCAAAGAGGATACCCACTCAAGCTCATTATATGAGCTCTCAAACAGGCTTGGTATTGTCCTCAAGAATTTTTACTCACTCCTAAAGAGAAAAATAAACACAGATCACGTAGCCTGTGCTACCACTATTTTTGCTCAAAGTACCTCATTAAAAAAGCCATGAAAAAACATTGACCATTAATTCAATCTATTGGCATTTCCAAAGAGCAGCCTTTTTGTCCTTGCAACGAATTCTACCTGGGCATACAACGTAAAAAATAAAAACGAGAAATGTTAACACCAGAGGAAGATACTTTTCAAGGGTATGTCAACAACTTTAGCAGCACACTTTGTTAAAAAAAACACATGGAAAAAGACACAAGTTGGCAAGTAATCAAACCTTAGAAGAAATCCCCCAATTGGTGGTGATACCCAAACTCACCTTAAAAGGGCTGAATGAAGGCCGCTGGATCCATAAATGCAACAGTATGCCACATTGGCTGAATTTTACCGAAGATTACAACTTGATAGTAATGATCTGAGTAAGGCCGATCTCTTTTTTGACTCTGTCTACTAGGGTTCCTTTGATCTGCAGTTGATCTATTGCACCTTTTATGTATTCCATGTTGTAACATTTGCATTAGAAGCATATCATTTTGTCTAATTGGCTAGAATAAGTTGTGATACCTTTTTTGTCAACCTGATTTATCTTGGATACCTACATTAAGCCGGTTGGTGGACTTTGTTTGTTTATAATATTTACATATGTCAAAGTCACAATTATTTGCCACGTTTTTCAATTGCTATTACTTATGAATAATTATGTTTTTGGTATTACAATCATTTATGTTGGTTTATTTTACATAAAGAGTAGGTAATTTTATTGGGAACAACATTTAGTCACTCAGATTAGCTTCCAATTTTTTGTTTTACGTAACTTCCCCTTTTCTTGATTTTTTTCATTTTTTCAGTGGCTGTTGCACTATTTCCACATATTTGTGTGACTTTCCACAAAAAACATCTTTAAGTATTATCCTGATCAATGAATGGGCACCATTTGGTGCCATTTTTTTCACAACTTTTTTCAGTATTCTTTAGTATTTCTTTTATGCTGCTCTTCATATTTTGGCGAGCAGCCTTCTTTGACAATATAGATGCGCCTCATGCACATTTTGCATCTCTCAGTTTGAGGCAGGACTCCACAGGACACAGACGCCCTGGCGCGCTGACTCCTTGTTGTCTACCAAGTAATCACACTTGTATTGCGAGTGGGTGCTCTTGCCTCTTACATAAACTTTTGCATGGTTTGTTTGGCAATCCTTTCCTTTGGTTGCTATTCAAGACCTTTGCTTATTCTGGCTTTTTTGAACAACGCCCGTTTTTCTAAAAATCTAAGTAAGTGCAAACCTGTAATGTTTGGTCCTGGTGAACGATCACTCCTGGACCTCAGTTTGGCACTGCAGTTTTGAATTTATGTACTTTTTTTTAGCTATAATTATTCCAATCTGCTATTTCGCAGACTCTCTCTCTATCAACATGAGTCATGTGAGTATGGCATCTTTCAATGTGTTTCACTTCCAAATTGGAGCGTATTATTTGTCATATTGTATTAGGTTACTGTACCATTTGAAGCTGTATAACTGTACCTACTGCAAAAATAATATGTTGCATTGTTGTTTGTTCTTTCATTCACGCTATTGCAGTTTTCTTTGAATGCACTCTGTGATAACTTGAGCACTGAGCACATATGTATCAAAATGTAAATACAATTCTAAATACAGTACTTTACGAAAGATTCGCAAGTGGGCCTAGGGTCTTAGCTACTATCACTAATTGATTTTTTGAAACCACAACATCAGCCCCTCCCAGGACCTCTGCAACAAGCTCAGCTCCTATTTTCATCTGAAAATCAAGGGCCTTTACGACAAAGTCATCGACCAGACACCTGATGCAGAAACTACTCCATCCTTCAGCAGCGACAGCTAGCCCACCATCTCCTCCTGGACATCAGTCACCACCAAAGACACCGCATTGACCATGAAATGCATCTACTCAGGGGCACCCACGGACTCATGCTCACCGCACAACTTTTTCAGAGCCGCCGCCGACATGGCTCTGGCGCTTCAATGCACCATCAACACCTCCATCATAACCCACATCTTTCCCGATGACTGGAAACACACAGAAGTCAGACCCCTACTCAAGAGGCCCTCAGCAGATCCGATATACTTCAAGAACTACCGACCCATCACCCTCCTCCCCTACGCGGCCAAAGTCACAGAGAAGACCGTCAAGGTCCATCTAACGAAATTCATCACAGACAACTCCATCCTTGACCCCTCCCAATCTGGATTCTGCAGCAACCACAGACCCAGGACTGCCCTCCCTGCCGCCACAGATGACATCTGCACCCTCCTCGAGCAAGGACACACGGCGGCCCTGATCATATGCGCCCTCTATGCAGCGTTCGACACAGTCTCCCACCACACACTCATTGCAAGACTCCACAACGACAGCGTACAGGGAACTGCCCCGGACTGGCTCCGCTCCTTCCTCACTGGCAGAACCCAAAGAATCAGACTGCCACCCTTCCTCTCCGAACCGATGGAAACCAACTGCGGAGAACCCCAAGGATCGTCACTCAGCCCCACGCTATTCAACATCTATATGGGCCCCCTCGCCGCCATCGTCAGACAGCACGAACTCAGCATAGTATCCTACGCCGACCACACCAAGCTTATCCTCTCCCTCACCAAGGACCCCAACACCACCAGAGTCAACTTCAAGAAAGGAATGAAGGATGTCTGGATGAGCAGAAGCTGCCTGAAGCTTAAATCAGAGAAGATAGAGGTCCTCGGACTCGGACCCTCACCCTTCACATGGGACAACACCAGGTGTCCCACTACCCTCGGCACACCCCCCGCCCCCACAAACCACACCCAAAACCTCAGCATCATACTCTACTCCTCCCTCTCCCTGACTCAACAGGTCAACGCCGTCACCTCCACCTGCTTCAACACCCTCCTCATCCTCCGAAAGACCTTCAAATGGATCCCCCCGAATCAAGAAGAACCATCACCCAGGCACTCATAACCAGCAGATTGGCCTAGGGAAACACCCTCTACGCCGGGATCAACAAGTATCTGCTCTGCAAACTCCATAGCATACAGAACACCGGATCCAGATTCATCCTCGGCATCCCCCGGAACGAATACATCACCCAACACCTGTGTAAGCTCCACTGGCTCCGAATTGAGAAGAGAGTAACTTTCAAGATAATCACCCACGCCTACAAATTCCTCCACAAAACCGGACCCCATTATCTCAACAACAGAATCTCCTTCCACGTACCCAAAAGGAACCTCTGATCCACCGACTTCGCGCTCGCCAAACCCCGCGCATCTGCAGAGCAAGAATAGGTGGAAGAACCTTCTCCTACATCGCAGCCAAGACCTGGAACGAGCTCCCAATCAACTTCAGACGCACCCCCACCTTGCACATCTTCAGGAAGACCCTCAAGACCTGGATCTTTGACTGACCAGAGCTGCTCCCCAACCCCCAGCACCTTGAGACCCTCACGGGTGAGTAGCACACTTAAAGTTCCCAGATTGATTGATTTATACTTTATTTTGAATGTGATTAGGCTGATCTAATTAATAGTTACTGTTTCACTCAGAACCTCCGTTGTACATTTGTATATAAAGGCCCCTGTTCTAATTGGTATTTGAGCTGCCCATGTTGTATGTAACTTAGTATGAAACAGAGCACCTATATAACAGGGACTCTTACTGAGTGCAGTGTTTTACCGATGAGAGTGATAACCGATCGTTAGTAATGCAATTGCTGTGAGAAAAGGCATCGTCCCTATCAACTGATTTATATGTAATTAACTGGATTGTTTTATGTACGGTTGACTTTTTTTTATAAACTATATTTACTTAATACTTGTTGTTGCTTTTCTGGTTGTTGTACATACCAAATAAAGCTTGCTGAGCTGAACTGATATCGCAACTCCCCTGCCAAGCTCAGATTGTAATCGACAAATGCTTAGTCAATGTTAACACGCACTGCAAATAGTCCTTAATAAGTCCAAAGTGAATATATTTGGTTGAAATACATACTACCCAAATAGTCCTGTTATTTATGATTATCTGATATGGGGACAATTTTTTCAAAGATTGGGCAATGCAGTTTGGACAGGCTAAATTGCTAGTCCATAAAGGATCACAGATTTGGCATTTCTCTACTATGTCGGAGAACCCCAAATGAGGAAAGAGGACGATTGTTGTTGATTCTGTTACTTTTGTGATGTGTGGGCCCGGTGGCTTTTGTTGTTCATCATAATCTTTGCAATAATGACATTTTATACTGCTTTATTGTGCTCTCACTTTCAGGATGACTGGGAGGTGGTTGATTTAGGAATGTGTTTACTATAACAACTACATTTACTCAAAAACAAACAAGTAGGAGATTATTTAAAAATGTATTCTGCTTATTGTAGTCAAAGCAAGAGGAATTATACAATTGATGGACCAACAAATGGTGTGAGGGTTGGGTTCTTACTCAACTGAGTAATTCACATCAGAATTACAAATGCAAAATGAAAAAAACTCATTCAAAAGTCTGTATTTTGGGAGATTGACTAAGATTCCAAGGGCATGATGCAACAGTTGCAGGAGTAGCCCTGGAAAACCTTTCTGAATTCCTGTTTATAATACAGTAAAGACATTTCTACATGCATAAATGTACTAATGTAACTTTGCACTTGGTAAAATGTCTCACATGAGTACAATTTAACTTTAACTTACAAAACAACATCTTGATGGGGAAATATATTTTGCCTTGGAGAAAACACTCCCCAGCATCACTACCAATTTCCTTCCTTGACACCGAATCACCTGCTCTTGACAGGATTAAATACAGACTGGTTCCAGGATAGAAACGTCCCTGCATACCCACAAAGAAGCCCATACCTGGCTGATTTGAAACTTTACAAGGCATTCCTTCTCCTGAATTCTCATTGCTCAACCCTGGGTGAAGAATTGGTTACATTAAAATGTACAAGAGAACAAATAATTTAGTGTCAATCTATTTTTGTCAATTACAAATGCTGCTTTACACTTGTAACAAGACCATTTGATTGTGTGAGTTTAATTTACATGCATTAATGCCTTTAGAAGTCAGGTCTATAATAGCTTTGATCATGTATTAATATGAAGCACAGTATCTATTTAAAAAAGCCTCTTACTGAGCACAGTATTGTACCGTAGTGAGTGATATCCAATCTTTAGTAGTACAAAAGAACATTATGCAACTTGTGCTTGGATACCAAACTGTGTACTCTCCTATAGCCTTAGAGCCCGCCATTCTGCCCTCTAGGAGAGGAATGTTTTAATAGCCTTAGAGCCCTCCGTAGTGGGCTCTACTCGCCATTAAACTCCTGATCCCTCATTAAACATGGAAGCTAGCCTTTAATGGCAGGTAGAGCCCGCTACAGAGGGCTCTAAGACTATTAGAACATTCCGCCCCTAGAAGGCAAAATGTTCTAATTTCTGTAACAAAGGCCTCACAGAGCCCTAGGGGGATGAAATCCCCTCAGGCTCCGTGAGGCCTTTGGTCACAGCTGTTCGTGTGAACAAACATTGGAGCGTTGATGCTCCCGGCTCCTACCAGCCATTAGAAGCCTGGAGCACTCTATTGTCTTCAATGGAGCTCTCAACATTCCAGTGTTCTAATATACCATGGGGGCTTCCTTTTCTCCTAATTTTGCTATTGTTTATGAGGATGAATATGAGAAAAAGTATATCTATGATGCGAACACCAATCCCTATCACTGTCACATATGACTATGGTAAAAATATACTAATGACATTTGTTTTCATTTTGGCTGTGGACTACACTACTCTTTCTAACTTTTTGAACTGACTGAATTCCGCATCTCTTGATTTGAAATTCACATCACATTTCAATAACAGCTTTCTTGAATTTTGGACCTCACTATAGCCATAGACAATGGTAAACTAGGAACCAGTTTGTATAATAAACCTACTGCCTGCAACCCATTTCTACAGTACTAAAGTCCCCATTGTAAGGCTCTTAAGTATGGCCTGCCCTTTGGCCAATTCCTGCATATTCACAGCAAGTGTAAATTCAGGAAGGACTATCTATTTTCACAAGACAGATATCCCTATCAAAAGCCTGGAGGCAAAGAGGATACCCACTCAAGCTCATTATATGAGCTCTCAAACAGGCTTGGTATTGTCCTCAAGAATTTTTACTCACTCCTAAAGAGAAAAATAAACACAGATCACGTAGCCTGTGCTACCACTATTTTTGCTCAAAGTACCTCATTAAAAAAGCCATGAAAAAACATTGACCATTAATTCAATCTATTGGCATTTCCAAAGAGCAGCCTTTTTGTCCTTGCAACGAATTCTACCTTGGCATACAACGTAAAAAATAAAAACGAGAAATGTTAACACCAGAGGAAGATACTTTTCAAGGGTATGTCAACAACTTTAGCAGCACACTTTGTTAAAAAAACACATGGAAAAAGACACAAGTTGGCAAGTAATCAAACCTTAGAAGAAATCCCCCAATTGGTGGTGATACCCAAACTCACCTTAAAAGGGCTGAATGAAGGCCGCTGGATCCATAAATGCAACAGTATGCCACATTGGCTGAATTTTACCGAAGATTACAACTTGATAGTAATGATCTGAGTAAGGCCGATCTCTTTTTTGACTCTGTCTACTAGGGTTCCTTTGATCTGCAGTTGATCTATTGCACCTTTTATGTATTCCATGTTGTAACATTTGCATTAGAAGCATATAATTTTGTCTAATTGGCTAGAATAAGTTGTGATACCTTTTTTGTCAACCTGATTTATCTTGGATACCTACATTAAGCCGGTTGGTGGACTTTGTTTGTTTATAATATTTACATATGTCAAAGTCACAATTATTTGCCACGTTTTTCAATTGCTATTACTTATGAATAATTATGTTTTTGGTATTACAATCATTTATGTTGATTTATTGTACATAAAGAGTAGGTAATTTTATTGGGAACAACATTTAGTCACTCAGATTAGCTTCCAATTTTTTGTTTTACGTAACTTCCCCTTTTCTTGATTTTTTTCATTTTTTCAGTGGCTGTTGCACTATTTCCACATATTTGTGTGACTTTCCACAAAAAACATCTTTAAGTATTATCCTGATCAATGAATGGGCACCATTTGGTGCCATTTTTTTAACAACTTTTTTCAGTATTCTTTAGTATTTCTTTTATGCTGCTCTTCATATTTTGACGAGCAGCCTTCTTTGACAATATAGATGCGCCTCATGCACATTTTGCATCTCTCAGTTTGAGGCAGGACTCCACAGGACACAGACGCCCTGGCGCGCTGACTCCTTGTTGTCTACCAAGTAATCACACTTGTATTGCGAGTGGGTGCTCTTGCCTCTTACATAAGCTTTTGCATGGTTTGTTTGGCAATCCTTTCCTTTGGTTGCTATTCAAGACCTTTGCTTATTCTGGCTTTTTTGAACAACGCCCGTTTTTCTAAAAATCTAAGTAAGTGCAAACCTGTAATGTTTGGTCCTGGTGAACGATCACTCCTGGACCTCAGTTTGGCACTGCAGTTTTGAATTTATGTACTTTTTTTTAGCTATAATTATTCCAATCTGCTATTTCGCAGACTCTCTCTCTATCAACATGAGTCATGTGAGTATGGCATCTTTCAATGTGTTTCACTTCCAAATTGGAGCGTATTATTTGTCATATTGTATTAGGTTACTGTACCATTTGAAGCTGTATAACTGTACCTACTGCAAAAATAATATGTTGCATTGTTGTTTGTTCTTTCATTCACGCTATTGCAGTTTTCTTTGAATGCACTCTGTGATAACTTGAGCACTGAGCACATATGTATCAAAATGTAAATACAATTCTAAATACAGTACTTTACGAAAGATTCGCAAGTGGGCCTCGGGTCTTAGCTACTATCACTAATTGATTTTTTGAAACCACAACATCACCCCCTCCCAGGACCTCTGCAACAAGCTCAGCTCCTATTTTCATCTGAAAATCAAGGGCCTTTACGACAAAGTCATCGACCAGACACCCGATGCAGAAACTACTCCATCATTCAGCAGCGACAGCTAGCCCACCATCTCCTCCTGGACATCAGTCACCACCAAAGACACCGCATTGACCATGAAATGCATCTACTCAGGGGCACCCACGGACTCATGCTCACCGCACAACTTTTTCAGAGCCGCCGCCGACATGGCTCTGGCGCTTCAATGCACCATCAACACCTCCATCATAACCCACATCTTTCCCGATGACTGGAAACACACAGAAGTCAGACCCCTACTCAAGAGGCCCTCAGCAGATCCGATATACTTCAAGAACTACCGACCCATCACCCTCCTCCCCTACGCGGCCAAAGTCACAGAGAAGACTGTCAACGTCCATCAAACGAAATTCATCACAGACAACTCCATCCTTGACCCCTCCCAATCTGGATTCCGCAGCAACCACAGACCCAGGACTGCCCTCCCTGCCGCCACAGATGACATCTGCACCCTCCTCGAGCAAGGACACACGGCGGCTCTGATCCTATGCGCCCTCTATGCAGCGTTCGACACAGTCTCCCACCACACACTCATTGCAAGACTCCACAACGACAACGTACAGGGAACTGCCCCGGACTGGCTCCGCTCCTTCCTCACTGGCAGAACCCAAAGAATCAGACTGCCACCCTTCCTCTCCGAACCGATGGAAACCAACTGCGGAGAACCCCAAGGATCGTCACTCAGCCCCACGCTATTCAACATCTATATGGGCCCCCTCGCCGCCATCGTCAGACAGCAGGAACTCGGCATAGTATCCTACGCCGACCACACCAAGCGTATCCTCTCCCTCACCAAGGACCCCAACACCACCAGAGTCAACTTCAAGAAAGGAATGAAGGATGTCTGGATGAGCAGAAGCTGCCTGAAGCTTAAATCAGAGAAGATAGAGGTCCTCGGACTCGGACCCTCACCCTTCACATGGGACAACACCAGGTGTCCCACCACCCTCGGCACCCCCCCCGCCCCCACAAACCACACCCAAAACCTCAGCATCATACTCTACTCCTCCCTCTCCCTGACTCAACAGGTCAACGCCGTCACCTCCACCTGCTTCAACACCCTCCTCATCCTCCGAAAGACCTTCAAATGGATCCCCCCGAATCAAGAAGAACCATCACCCAGGCACTCATAACCAGCAGATTGGCCTAGGGAAACACCCTCTACGCCGGGATCAACAAGTATCTGCTCTGCAAACTCCATAGCATACAGAACACCGGAGCCAGATTCATCCTCGGCATCCCCCGGAACGAATACATCATCCAACACCTGTGTAAGCTCCACTGGCTCCGAATTGAGAAGAGAGTAACTTTCAAGATAATCACCCACGCCTACAAATTCCTCCACAAAACCGGACCCCATTATCTCAACAACAGAATCTCCTTCCACGTACCCAAAAGGAACGTCTGATCCACCGACTTCCCGCTTGCCAAACCCCGCGCATCTGCAGAGCAAGAATAGGTGGAAGAACCTTCTCCTACATCGCAGCCAAGACCTGGAACGAGCTCCCAATCAACTTCAGACGCACCCCCACCTTGCACATCTTCAGGAAGACCCTCAAGACCTGGATCTTTGACTGACCAGAGCTGCTCCCCAACCCCCAGCACCTTGAGACCCTCACGGGTGAGTAGCACACTTAAAGTTCCCAGATTGATTGATTTATACTTCATTTTGAATGTGATTAGGCTGATCTAATTAATAGTTACTGTTTCACTCAGAACCTCCGTTGTACATTTGTATATAAAGGCCCCTGTTCTAATTGGTATTTGAGCTGCCCATGTTGTATGTAACTTAGTATGAAACAGAGCACCTATATAACAGGGACTCTTACTGAGTGCAGTGTTTTACCGATGAGAGTGATAACCGATCGTTAGTAATGCAATTGCTGTGAGAAAAGGCATCGTCCCTATCAACTGATTTATATGTAATTAACTGGATTGTTTTATGTACGGTTGACTTTTTTTTATAAACTATATTTACTTAATACTTGTTGTTGCTTTTCTGGTTGTTGTACATACCAAATAAAGCTTGCTGAGCTGAACTGATATCGCAACTCCCCTGCCAAGCTCAGATTGTAATCGACAAATGCTTAGTCAATGTTAACACGCACTGCAAATAGTCCTTAATAAGTCCAAAGTGAATATATTTGGTTGAAATACATACTACCCAAATAGTCCTGTTATTTATGATTATCTGATATGGGGACAATTTTTTCAAAGATTGGGCAATGCAGTTTGGACAGGCTAAATTGCTAGTCCATAAAGGATCACAGATTTGGCATTTCTCTACTATGTCGGAGAACCCCAAATGAGGAAAGAGGACGATTGTTGTTGATTCTGTTACTTTTGTGATGTGTGGGCCCGGTGGCTTTTGTTGTTCATCATAATCTTTGCAATAATGACATTTTATACTGCTTTATTGTGCTCTCACTTTCAGGATGACTGGGAGGTGGTTGATTTAGGAATGTGTTTACTATAACAACTACATTTACTCAAAAACATACAAGTAGGAGATTATTTAAAAATGTATTCTGCTTATTGTAGTCAAAGCAAGAGGAATTATACAATTGAGGGACCAACAAATGGTGTGAGGGTTGGGTTCTTACTCAACTGAGTAATTCACATCAGAATTACAAATGCAAAATGAAAAAAAACTCATTCAAAAGTCTGTATTTTGGGAGATTGACTAAGATTCCAAGGGCATGATGCAACAGTTGCAGGAGTAGCCCTGGAAAACCTTTCTGAATTCCTGTTTATAATACAGTAAAGACATTTCTACATGCATAAATGTACTAATGTAACTTTGCACTTGGTAAAATGTCTCACATGAGTACAATTTAACTTTAACTTACAAAACAACATCTTGATGGGGAAATATATTTTGCCTTGGAGAAAACACTCCCCAGCATCACTACCAATTTCCTTCCTTGACACCGAATCACCTGCTCTTGACAGGATAAAATACAGACTGGTTCCAGGATAGAAACGTCCCTGCATACCCACAAAGAAGCCCATACCTGGCTGATTTGAAACTTTACAAGGCATTCCTTCTCCTGAATTCTCATTGCTCAACCCTGGGTGAAGAATTGGTTACATTAAAATGTACAAGAGAAAAAATAATTTAGTGGCAATCTATTTTTGTCAATTATAAATGCTGCTTTACACTTGTAACAAGACCATTTGATTGTGTGAGTTTGATTTACATGCATTAATGCCTTTAGAAGTCAGGTCTATAATAGCTTTGATCATGTATTAATATGAAGCACAGTATCTATTTAAAAAAGCCTCTTACTGAGCACAGTATTGTACCGTAGTGAGTGATATCCAATCTTTAGTAGTACAAAAGAACATTATGTAACTTGTGCTTGGATACCAAACTGTGTACTCTCCTATAGCCTTAGAGCCCGCCATTCTGCCCTCTAGGAGAGGAATGTTTTAATAGCCTTAGAGCCCTCCGTAGTCGGCTCTACTCGCCATTAAACTCCTGATCCCTCATTAAACATGGAAGCTAGCCTTTAATGGCAGGTAGAGCCCGCTACAGAGGGCTCTAAGACTATTAGAACATTCCGCCCCTAGAAGGCAAAATGTTCTAATTTCTGTAACAAAGGCCTCACAGAGCCCTAGGGGGATGAAATCCCCTCAGGCTCCGTGAGGCCTTTGGTCACAGCTGTTCGTGTGAACAAACGTTGGAGCGTTGATGCTCCGGGCTCCTACCAGCCATTAGAAGCCTGGAGCACTCTATTGTCTTCAATGGAGCTCTCAACATTCCAGTGTTCTAATATACCATGGGGGCTTCCTTTTCTCCTAATTTTGCTATTCTTTATGAGGAGGAATATGAGAAAAAGTATATCTATGATGCCAACACCAATCCCTATCACTGTCACATATGACTATGGTAAAAATATACTAATGACATTTGTTTTCATTTTGGCTGTGGACTACACTACTCTTTCTAACTTTTTGAACTGACTGAATTCCGCATCTCTTGATTTGAAATTCACATCACATTTCAATAACAGCTTTCTTGAATTTCGGACCTCACTATAGCCATAGACAATGGTAAACTAGGAACCAGTTTGTATAATAAACCTACTGCCTGCAACACATTTCTACAGTACTAAAGTCACCATTGTAAGGCTCTTAAGTATGGCCTACCCTCTGGCAAATTCCTGCATATTCACAGCAAGTGTAAATTCAGGAAGGACTATCTATTTTCACAAGACAGATATCCCTATCAAAAGCCTGGAGGCAAAGAGGATACCCACTCAAGCTCATTATATGAGCTCTCAAACAGGCTTGGTATTGTCCTCAAGAATTTTTACTCACTCCTAAAGAGAAAAATAAACACAGATCACGTAGCCTGTGCTACCACTATTTTTGCTCAAAGTACCTCATTAAAAAAGCCATGAAAAAACATTGACCATTAATTCAATCTATTGGCATTTCCAAAGAGCAGCCTTTTTGTCCTTGCAACGAATTCTACCTTGGCATACAACGTAAAAAATAAAAACGAGAAATGTTAACACCAGAGGAAGATACTTTTCAAGGGTATGTCAACAACTTTAGCAGCACACTTTGTTAAAAAAACACATGGAAAAAGACACAAGTTGGCAAGTAATCAAACCTTAGAAGAAATCCCCCAATTGGTGGTGATACCCAAACTCACCTTAAAAGGGCTGAATGAAGGCCGCTGGATCCATAAATGCAACAGTATGCCACATTGGCTGAATTTTACCGAAGATTACAACTTGATAGTAATGATCTGAGTAATGAAGGACTGGACTTTTAAGTACCAGCGGTGCCAGGGGACAACACCTGAAACCTTCGTAGGATACCTGTTCGGCGCACAAGTGACAGAGACACGGGACACTTCCTTCGGCGTCAAAGATCAGCGTTTATTACTGCAGGGATGCAAAAGTCATGGGAAGTACAACAGAGTGTAGGTTCCAAGAGCCTGCTTCAAATTGCAAATGTGCGTCGCTCCTTTTATACACATTTTCAGCATTCAATAACGTAACGAACAAAAGGTTACAACTCAGTTCCCACAATAAACTTAAAAGGCTTCATTCATGGTGTCGGAAACCCGGAACATAATCACAGTAACATTTGTCGGTTCCCAACTGTAAAAGCACATTTATCCTGCTGCTATGCACATTCCACTCTAGTTGTAAAAGGACGAGAGTAAGAGACAGGAACATGTGCAAGGAAGTCAGACAACAGAAGGAGAAGGGGTGGGGAGGTTGTGTCGGAAGCGTAATCCCAGGAGCAAAGGATTCGAGCCGAGCGCATGCAAGGCTGAAACAATAGGCCAACGTGGGAAGATTACCCAGCTGCGGAGACATCTGTCTCTGCCGTGTCATCCCCCAGTCTCGGGAATCACAGGGTCATGAGGCGGACATTTGTCTGTTCGCTGACTACGTGAGGGCAAGAGACAAAATGGATGCCGTATCTAAAATGGAACCCGAGGGTAAAAATGAAGAAACCTGTAAATAAGACGAACCCTTCTAAGTAGCGTAGCGAAAATGCGTACCTCTATTAATCTCGTTATTTACGGTTCATAGATACCACCCTTGCTAGCATCGTAACGGTTCTCATTGCTCCTCAGATCTAACAGACGCTCCTTTTGCCCTCATGTAGGCAAGCACTAGTCGGAATCATAATCAATTTCGATATTCATCAGATCATTCAAGTGTTGCTGGAACATCATCTTATTCATCAATGTCTCGCCGGTAACAGATGGCCTTCTTATACACGTTGTAGCACAAAGGCCACATAAGGCAGGACCACACTGCACACAAAGACAACACGTGAACAGAAACGTCACAACAACCCCTATAATCATCAGAATTTTCCAACCCCAAGTTGGCATCAGACCCCAAAACCATCCTAGAAGCGTCCAATCTCCCTCGTCCACGTGTATGGACTCTGAGATTTTATGCAACTTCGAGATGGCTTGGTAAACCGTTGGAGCGTTATCAGGTATGAAAATGCAGCAGCTCGAATGGATGACCTTGCACACACCACCTCTGTCTGCTAGTACTATGTCTAGAACCATATGGTTCTGCAGCGTCATAAGCCTATCCGCTTGAAGCTCTGCTGTCAGATTGCCAAGGGCGCTTGCAGTTATGTTAGCAGTTGCTTCCACTACACGAGTTAACTGTCTCAGATACCTGCTATTGACCATAGGGCCCCAAAACGGTAAGAAACCCTTAAAAAAATCTCCTGCTTCTTGACCGGCAGTATCTTCTTTACGAATGACACCTCTCACAACTCTAGTTTTGTGATAATCTGAGGCAACAGTGAAAGTCGGAGGCAAAAGATTCGCGATATAACAGGTACCCAAGAAGTCATGAGGTAACCACGTATATGCGCGATCATAACATACAAAATAGGTACCCTTGGCAGTCAGAAAGACAGGGGAAGAGAGCATTGGTAAAACGTAAGTATCAACACAAGCACTCTTCCCAAGCTGAGCTCTCGGATTGCGACCAAGACCTTGCAGACAGAAATGACCGAGATGAGGTACGATCCAGATTGGAGATGAGCTTTTAAACTGCCTATCATTCACTGATGTACTATACTCGACCTCACTCAGATCCTTATAAGCTCGCACCTCTTCCTCTGGGATAAGTGTTGCGTCAAAAATATCTCTATTTAAATCTGCAATGGCTATCGCCAAAGACTTGTGGTACGGGCCAGGACCAAGGTCTGCAGAGCGAGGCTCTCGATGGGGGTAGGAATCTAGTGCACTACGGAACATGGTCTGGAATGCTCGAGCTGACCCCTAGGGGCTATAAGGAAGAACAAAATACGGAATACCCTTATCCATGGTATGTGGCATTAACCCACATACCCAACAATTGGTAGTGTTCATCACTAACTGATGCTGATGTAGAAGTTGAACAAAAGAATTGTTCATAAATTCCGCACGTCTGACCTGTTCATGTTGGGGCAGAAGATGGAAGGAATGTGGGGACATAGTGGAAACAGAAGTTAAATCAAGAGAAGGAGGAGTAGGTAAAGTAGAAGGCAGCAATGATTGAAAACCAAAATATACTCCACCCACCAGCAGCATAGAAACAGTTAGGAACAACATAAAAACCTGTAACAAAAAACATTTTTTTCGAAATGTCTTGTGCAGTTTGGATCTTTGCGCCACCATTTTCTCAATTTCCAACAGCTTAGAAGGCTCCATCTTCTAAAAACCGTCTGTGACGTTCTTGACGCACTTCGTTCTGAGTAGCGATTATCAATCCCCAGGAGTTCCCAGAAATCGACAAAAGTAATCGACCTAGTGTCAGATACCTGCTAAACAGGAGGAAGTACCCGCACGGCCTTACGGTTAACCCAGATGAAAAGGTTTTTAATCAAGAGTCCGTTGAATTCAATATACGCCTCCTACCTGTAAGGAAAAAGGTACACAATATATATATATATATATATATATGTAATGTCCACAATTTTTATGGCAACAATAGAGGTGATGTAGATTCAAAAAAATAAAAAAACAGAATTTATTAGTCTGTTAGCGCGGTCGAAGAAAGTATCGACTTCTTCCGGGGCGAGTCTGCTCTTCAAACAGTGGATCAGACGGCAAAGGAGTGTTCGATTGTTCACGCAATTGTTCAGAACTTGAATTCTCCAATGTTGCTGAAAGAGGGTTAACTCCGGATGGTTCAACAGGGGTGTCGGGTCTTACTGTGTTATCTCCTACGAGCTGCGCGTCACTAAACGGCACGTAATTTAGGGGGACGTAAGTTTCAGACGAGCCAAATCCTTTTCTGATCCAACTATCTGCTGGCAATGGGAGCGGAATTTTCTTGGTGTGGGTGGCATGCACCCAATGTTTTCTCCCTTCCAGCCGAACCGCTGTCCTCGTTGCCAGCAACACCTGGTAAGGTCCCACGAACCTTGGCTCAAGATTTCGTTTTCGTCCAAAGTTGCGGGTAAGAACCCAATCACCTGGTTGGAGCCGATGACCAGGACCCTCTGTTTGTGTCGGTAGACCCTCAAAGACCTGTTGATGAATCAAACTCAATTTAGCAGTCAGATCATAGAGATAGTCAATTAACATTGGATATTCAAGTCTGTCAAATTCTTTAGGCCTCGGGACTCCCCAAATGTTTGCAGGACGGCCGAACACAATCTCATATGGGCTGAGCCCTACTCGAGAGTGCACAGTCGCTCTGGTCGATAAGAGAGCTAAAGGCAAAGCGTCGGGCCATGATAGACCAGTCGTTGTCTGGATTTTGCCAAGTTTCAGTTTCAGAGTGCCATTATACCTTTCCACAAAACCCGCAGACTGAGGATGATTAGCACTATGAAACTTCTGATTTATGCCAAGACCACGACATACACTCTTCATTACACTTCCCACAAACTCACTTCCGTTATCTGACCATACAATCCGCGGCATTCCATACCTGGGGAAATATTCTTTGAGTAGAACCTTTGCTGTGGACAGGGCAGTATTATCCTTTAGGGGGTAAGCCTCAATCCATCTGGAGAACGCACAAACTACAACCAAGACGAACTTCAAATTATTGCATCTCTCCATGTGGATAAAGTCTAACTGAATAATTTCAAAGGGACATGTGGGAGGAGCAAAATGACCACGTGGAGTGGGGGTGCCCTTGCCGGGATTATACATCAAACATACCATGCAATTTTTAACCACTCTCTCCGCACATTTAGTAATTCCATCATTCTTCCATACGGGCGACAGCAACTTACATATGCCTTTCGTATTAATGTGTGATGTACCATGAGCCATAGTAACAACAGCAAGCACGTATGCATCTGGTAACATCCATCTCTGCTTTTCCGACAAATCAACCCAACATCCATTCTCGTCTAACTTTCCCGTACTTTCTTTCCACTGAGTCTATTCCATCTCAGTAGCTTCATCCTGTATCTTCTTCACACTCTCAACTGTGTCCTCACACATACTAATCTCCGCTGGCCATCTTACTGAATTTGCAACGTACATTCGATTTGTCAGATCTCTAGCCGTCTCCTTCGCAATCTCATCTGCAAACGCATTACCGCGGCCAACATCATCCGTCACCTTCCGATGCGCACTACATTTGATTATTGCCACCTCTTTAGGCAATGTAAGTGCGTCCAAAAGGTCATTCACAAGCTGTCCGTGTTGAATCTTCGTACCATGCGACGCCAAAAATCCTCTTTCTCTCCACAATCGACCAAAACTATGCGCCACACCAAAAGCATACTGGCTGTCTGTAAACACATTCACCCGCTTCCCTCTGGATAACACACACGCTCTAGTCAAGGCGATCAACTCAGCCGCTTGGGCCGAATTCTGACTCAATCTCGCAGATTCCACAACCGTACTCAATGTTACTACAGCATACGCAGTCGTCACATCACCATTTGGTAACTTAAAACATGAACCATCCACATACAAGGTACCATCGGGATCTACCAATGGAGTGTTTTTCAGGTCAATACGACCCTTCGTCTCTTCTTCAGTTCTCAAATAGCAATCATGTGGTGTTACATCACTTAATTCCATGTCGATCGGCAACAACGTTGCTGGATTCAACACATTACACCGTTTTATCCGTATGTGACTTGCCAATAACGTCAACTCATATCCAGACAACCTTGCGCTCGTCAAATGTTGAGTTTTCGTTCGGTTCAAGAGAGTGTCGACTGCATGCGGGACCATCACCGTGAGCATATTATCCATGACCAGACCTGCGGACTGTCGAATGGACGCCGCAGCTGCCGCTGTTGCTCTCAAACAACTCGGCAAGGCTCTAGCTACGGGGTCTAAGGTCGAAGAAAAATATGCGCATGGACGCTGTTTGTCGCCAAATTGTTGTGTCAGAACACTCAACGCACAACCGTCCCTCTCGTGAACATAAAGTGTGAACGGCTTATTGTAATCAGGAGTACCCAACACAGGAGCCGAACACAACGCATCACGCAATTCAGAAAAACTTTTCTGACACTCTTCAGTCCATGGCAAAGGAGATGAAACATCCTTGCACGTAAGGGCTATCAATGGTTTCGCCGACAATGAAAAATTTGGAATCCATTGTCTGCAGTATGACGTAATACCTAGAAAGGCACGTACATCTCTCTGAGTCTTTGGCACAGTCATTCGAGCAATCGCTGCAATTCTCTCTGGGGTCAACCTTCTCCCATCCTTTGACAGTAAGTGACCTAAGTAGGTTACTTCTTGACAACAATATTGTAGCTTAGAAGGTGACACCTTGTGATGTAAGTCACATAGGCGCTGCAACAATGATACTGTAGCGGTTTTGCAAATAGCCTCTGTATCAGCTGCCACTAATAGGTCGTCAACGTATTGAACTAAGGCTGCGCCTGTCGGCAACACAAATGCATCAAGCTGACTTTTAAGTGCTTGGCTATAGATCGATGGACTCTCACAGTAGCCCTGTGGTGCGCGTTTAAATCTAAAACTGCGACCACCCAGTGAAAATCCGAATAGGTCTCTGCTTTCCTCAGCGATCGGAATACTAAAGAAAGCATTCTTTAGGTCGATTACCGTGAACCAGGAGGCAGAAGCCGGAATCAGGGTCAACAAAGCCGTGATGTCAGGCACCACAGGAAACTGGGGAATCACGATTTTATTTACTTCTCGTAAATCAATTACAAAGCGGTATACAGGAGGTTTAGTTGGATCGGTGCGTTTCAAAATCGGTAACACAGGACTATTACACACATTGCCTCGAGTTTCTTCAATGACATCTTTTTCGATCAGGTCATAAATGATCGATAATAGTGCTCGCTCACCATCAAAAGAGATACGATACTGTGGTATACGTGGGAAACACACGTTCGATTTCAACTGAACCACATAAGGTGGGATGTTCAATAAGCCTACATCATTGGGACCCGTAGCCCATAACGACGCAGGAAGGGAACTCAATTCCGGTGGGAACTTATCAATTGATAAGTACATAGGAGAGATCGTTCTCTGACCTAATGTAAGCTCCACTCCCGCAGGAGAGCAGTACAAAGTCGCCTATAACCGTTTTAACAAATCCAAGCCCAAAAGATTCTCACCACAACCAGTAGATAAAATCAATGGGGCCTCTAGCTCATGAGGACCAATCGTAAGGGACAAAGGGCTAGAGACAGGATTGCTAACAGGGGCGCCAGAGAATCCAATGGAAACATTTGTTAAGCCGGACAAAGGTGCGCCAGGGAGTTTCGAATGCATGATGGAACTTTTCGTTGCACCAGTGTCTAACAGAAAAGGCTCAACTACGCCAGATGTAGCAACTGCGACGTAAGGCCCACTCTGATCAACCGGTACTGATACTACTCCCTCTCTCTGTCGGTGGCTGGCCTAGTAGTGGTTACCTGCATCAATCTCATGTTCGACGTAATAATCGTCCACATGATACTGTGCTGATTTATCGGACCTCGCATTTCGTTGGTCAAAATAATTATTCGCGTCTGATGGGGTATGAGGGCGCTCATGATTTTGATTTTGAGGGGCACCGCGGCCTCTACCTCGGGGTGCTTGTTGAGGACCACCACGACCCCCTCGTGCCGACACACCGTTAAGCCGGTCACGCAAAGCTGGGCAATCATATTTTATATGGCCCTCTCTTCTACAATATGCACACTGATTATACCCAAGCGTAGATCTAAAGTCGGAGAAGTCAGATCGTGACTGCATCCTGGAAGATTGTAATTGTGGTCGATATTGCTGTTGAGAATCATTTTGATTTGGACGTGGAGGATACGCTTGCTGTAACAGAACCTTCGTTTTAAGCTCCTTCGTTTTCTTGTCTGAACGATCACTTTCTTCCTTTTCCCTATTCTCATAGTATTGAGCTGTCGCTAATATTTGAGCAGTAGTTGAAACCGCCCAAGCACTTTCTGAATTTTTCAATTTGTTGCATAGCTCAGGCAACAAATTCAATACAAATTTATCAACAAATAACCGTTGGCCTCCCTCGGTGCCCATATCCTGACCACTATGATCAACAAATGCCTCTTCGAATCTGGTAAAGAAATCGGAGACACTCTCGTCCTTCTTTTGCTTACAAGCTGCTAATTTATCCCAATTTACCTTCATCGCTGGCATGAGCGTTTTCATAAGTGTAATGATTTTCTGAGGCAGCTCCGTAATTAACTGCTCAGGCTTAGCCCCACCAACTTGTCGTCCATCTGCCGCTACTAGTGTAGCCCAGTCACCACCTAACTCAACTAAATGATTCTCTTGGCGAATTTTCGCCCAAATCGGTTGTGGTACGACATTGCCAAACAGCATGTCGATGTCCCCAAGATTCATAACAGTAGCGTCTACCAGTTGAGACAACTCCTTATAATAACCTGCCGGATTCTTGCGTGGATCAGGTAAAGATTGTTTCACCTGCAAAACTTCTGATCGCTTCCATGGGAGGTGTATCCAAACTCTCTGAAAGTATGGCGGAATCACAGGATTAGCTTGCGGGTCACCTGGCATGTATACTGGCGGAACCTCTCTCATAGGATACTGACCAGAGTTCGTTTTCTGAGTATCGGAATCGTCCTCAAACGACACTCGAGAAAACACTGTGCGCCGTAAGGCTAATAATCGCTCTAATGCGCGTCGTACATCTCCACCTACAATCATGCCGTTCGGAAATTGACTCTGAAGTTCAGTCATATCGGGCGGTACATTATCTAAATCATCATTATACCATTCTTCTCTCAAAAAGTTACACATTTCTTCAAACACAAATCTCTGAGTGGGCTCATTAAACTGAGAAAACGTATCAAAGACCATGCGCGGCGGGTAGTTAGCAGGGTGTCTTATCCATCTACGCGCCATAGTTACCAACGTGGCACTCTCCCTTCCACCAGGGATTTGACTGCGCCTCTGAGGAGTTTCAGAGACATCGGGTCGAAATAACGATCCAGAAAGTGGGGAGTAAAGAGTAGCGACAGTATTAGGGATACGATTACGAACAGAAGGAGAAAAAAGAACAGGAGCAACAACATTAGAAGTGAACGTAGGGGCAGCAGAGGTAGCCGGGACGGCTGAGGTAACAGGAACAATTGACTGAGGGGGTACAGGCAAAGGAGCAGTAGGAATAGGACCAGGTGGTAGGACAAACGCAGGACCAACAACAGGCTGACCAGCAGCCGCTGGAACTACAGGAGGAACTACAGGAGGAGCTACAGGAGGAACTACAGGGGGAAATACAGGGGCTGTAGCACCCTGTGCATAAGGAGGTGGCGATTTCATCAAATACGCTAACAGAGGATCCTCCTTCGAGTCCTCTTCTGTCTTATCAAGACTAGTTGATAATACCGGATAACATTTGTCTATTCTCATGTGATGTAGTCTAGTAGAAGCTTCTATTTCTTTTTCTTCTTTATCTCGCTGACATTGTTGTACAACTTGCATTATCGGGACGATACCTTCTTTACGATTCTTTTTAAGCTGTTTGATTTCTTTCTGTTTGGCCTCTTTACGCCACAACCGAAGGGAATCAAACATATCTGGCCTAGCTTTCTTCTTAAATAATTTAGTTTCTAGATTATCTAAAATCTCCATTTCAAAACTTCCGTGTGGTGGCCAACTAAGGACACCATCCTTTCTCGTATAACGGACCCAACAGTCACTATATATAATAGGGCCCACACCATGTCGACTATAGAGCTCATATATCGGAGTTCCAGCTGGAGGTATCGGACACGAGTCCTCCAACCGGGAATCCTTGTTGCAACATTTGAAGAAACCAATGAAACCACTACGGCTAGGCATCATGCACACTAACCAAGTATCAAACTTCAAGGGTTACCAAAGTACTAAATCTTCGTGAAAGACAAAACCCTCGGTTTTTGGCAATTGCAACTGTCAAATAACAACTAAGGACCAACAACTAAGCACCACAAATGCAATGGAACCATGCAAACAACTAAGCACCAACAACTAAGGACTGGGAGCAACCCACAAATACTTAACTGAGAGCTCGATGGCGTCACCAGGAAGGCCCGTCTATCGTCTCGCCATACAAAGGACTACGCCAGGCACCAAAACAGGTCGACAGTCAGAGCATCGATCCGTTGCAGCCGTCAGGAGGCGGGAATCTTCGCGGGAAAAAATCTTCGGACCACTTATTTCGACAACAGGATCGATGAAGCGGGGTGCACCTTTTCCTCGGAGATTTCACACGAAGTTCCTCGCAATCGTCAGGATTTGGACCGGTACCGCTGATGTCGCCCCGCGTTGGGCGCCAACTGAAGGACTGGACTTTTAAGTACCAGCGGTGCCAGGGGACAACACCTGAAACCTTCGTAGGATACCTGTTCGGCGCACAAGTGACAGAGACACGGGACACTTTCTTCGGCGTCAAAGATCAGCGTTTATTACTGCAGGGATGCAAAAGTGATGGGAAGTACAACAGAGTGTAGGTTCCAAGAGCCTGCTTCAAATTGCAAATGTGCGTCGCTCCTTTTATACACATTTTCAGCATTCAATAACGTAACGAACAAAAGGTTACAACTCAGTTCCCACAATAAACTTAAAAGGCTTCATTCATGGTGTCGGAAACCCGGAACATAATCACAGTAACATTTGTCGGTTCCCAACTGTAAAAGCACATTTATCCTGCTGCTATGCACATTCCACTCTAGTTGTAAAAGGACGAGAGTAAGAGACAGGAACAGGTGCAAGGAAGTCAGACAACAGAAGGAGAAGGGGTGGGGAGGTTGTGTCGGAAGCGTAATCCCAGGATCAAAGGATTCGAGCCGAGCGCATGCAAGGCTGAAACAATAGGCCAACGTGGGAAGATTACCCAGCTGCGGAGACATCTGTCTCTGCCGTGTCATCCCCCAGTCTCGGGAATCACAGGGTCATGAGGCGGACATTTGTCTGTTCGCTGACTACGTGAGGGCAAGAGACAAAATGGATGCCGTATCTAAAATGGAACCCGAGGGTAAAAATGAAGAAACCTGTAAATAAGACGAACCCTTCTAAGTAGCGTAGCGAAAATGCGTACCTCTATTAATCTCGTTATTTACGGTTCATAGATACTACCCTCGCTAGCATCGTAACGGTTCTCATTGCTCCTCAGATCTAACAGTAAGGCCGATCTCTTTTTTGACTCTGTCTACTAGGGTTCCTTTGATCTGCAGTTGATCTATTGCACCTTTTATGTATTCCATGTTGTAACATTTGCATTAGAAGCATATCATTTTGTCTAATTGGCTAGAATAAGTTGTGATACCTTTTTTGTCAACCTGATTTATCTTGGATACCTACATTAAGCCGGTTGGTGGACTTTGTTTGTTTATAATATTTACATATGTCAAAGTCACAATTATTTGCCACGTTTTTCAATTGCTATTACTTATAAATAATTATGTTTTTGGTATTACAATCATTTATGTTGATTTATTTTACATAAAGAGTAGGTAATTTTATTGGGAACAACATTTAGTCACTCAGATTAGCTTCCAATTTTTTGTTTTACGTAACTTCCCCTTTTCTTGATTTTTTTCATTTTTTCAGTGGCTGTTGCACTATTTCCACATATTTGTGTGACTTTCCACAAAAAACATCTTTAAGTATTATCCTGATCAATGAATGGGCACCATTTGGTGCCATTTTTTTCACAACTTTTTTCAGTATTCTTTAGTATTTCTTTTATGTTGCTCTTCATATTTTGACGAGCAGCCTTCTTTGACAATATAGATGCGCCTCATGCACATTTTGCATCTCTCAGTTTGAGGCAGGACTCCACAGGACACAGACGCCCTGGCGCGCTGACTCCTTGTTGTCTACCAAGTAATCACACTTGTATTGCGAGTGGGTGCTCTTGCCTCTTACATAAACTTTTGCATGGTTTGTTTGGCAATCCTTTCCTTTGGTTGCTATTCAAGACCTTTGCTTATTCTGGCTTTTTTGAACAACGCCCGTTTTTCTAAAAATCTAAGTAAGTGCAAACCTGATATGTTTGGTCCTGGTGAACGATCACTCCTGGACCTCAGTTTGGCACTGCAGTTTTGAATTTATGTACTTTTTTTTAGCTATAATTCTTCCAATCTGCTATTTCGCAGACTCTCTCTCTATCAACATGAGTCATGTGAGTATGGCATCTTTCAATGTGTTTCACTTCCAAATTGGAGCGTATTATTTGTCATATTGTATTAGGTTACTGTACCATTTGAAGCTGTATAACTGTACCTACTGCAAAAATAATATGTTGCATTGTTGTTTGTTCTTTCATTCACGCTATTGCAGTTTTCTTTGAATGCACTCTGTGATAACTTGAGCACTGAGCACATATGTATCAAAATGTAAATACAATTCTAAATACAGTACTTTTCGAAAGATTCGCAAGTGGGCCTAGGGTCTTAGCTACTATCACTAATTGATTTTTTGAAACCACAACATCACCCCCTCCCAGGACCTCTGCAACAAGCTCAGCTCCTATTTTCATCTGAAAATCAAGGGCCTATACGACAAAGTCATCGACCAGACACCCGATGCAGAAACTACTCCATCCTTCAGCAGCGACAGCTAGCCCACCATCTCCTCCTGGACATCAGTCACCACCAAAGACACCGCATTGACCATGAACAGCATCTACTCAGGGGCACCCACGGACTCATGCTCCCGGCACAACTTTTTCAGAGCCGCCGCCGACATGGCTCTGGCGCTTCAATGCACCATCAACACCTCCATCATAACCCACATCTTTCCCGATGACTGGAAACACACAGAAGTCAGACCCCTACTGAAGAGGCCCTCAGCAGATCCGATATACTTCAAGAACTACCGACCCATCACCCTCCTCCCCTATGCGGCCAAAGTCACAGAGAAGACCGTCAACGTCCATCTAACAAAATTCATCACAGACAACTCCATCCTTGACCCCTCCCAATCTGGATTCCGCAGCAACCACAGACCCAGGACTGCCCTCCCTGCCGCCACAGATGACATCTGCACCCTCCTCGAGCAAGGACACACGGCGGCCCTGATCCTATGCGCCCTCTATGCAGCGTTCGACACAGTCTCCCACCACACACTCATTGCAAGACTCCACAACGACAGCGTACAGGGAACTGCCCCGGACTGGCTCCGCTCCTTCCTCACTGGCAGAACCCAAAGAATCAGACTGCCACCCTTCCTCTCCGAACCGATGGAAACCAACTGCGGAGAACCCCAAGGATCGTCACTCAGCCCCACGCTATTCAACATCTATATGGGCCCCCTCGCCGCCATCGTCAGACAGCACGAACTCAGCATAGTATCCTACGCCGACCACACCAAGCTTATCCTCTCCCTCACCAAGGACCCCAACACCACCAGAGTCAACTTCAAGAAAGGAATGAAGGATGTCTGGATGAGCAGAAGCTGCCTGAAGCTTAAATCAGAGAAGATAGAGGTCCTCGGACTCGGACCCTCACCCTTCACATGGGACAACACCAGGTGTCCCACCACCCTCGGCACCCCCCCGCCCCCACAAACCACAGCCAAAACTTCAGCATCATACTCTACTTCTCCCTCTCCTTGACTCAACAGGTCAACGCCGTCACCTCCACCTGCTTCAACACCCTCCTCATCCTCCGAAAGACCTTCAAATGGATCCCAACGAATCAAGAAGAACCATCACCCAGGCACTCATAACCAGCAGATTGGCCTAGGGAAACACCCTCTACGCCGGGATCAACAAGTATCTGCTCTGCAAACTCCATAGCATACAGAACACCGGAGCCAGATTCATCCTCGGCATCCCCCGGAACGAATACATCACCCAACACCTGTGTAAGCTCCACTGGCTCCGAATTGAGAAGAGAGTAACTTTCAAGATAATCACCCATGCCTACAAATTCCTCCACAAAACCGGACCCCATTATCTCAACAACAGAATCTCCTTCCATGTACCCAAAAGGAACCTCTGATCCACCGACTTCGCGCTCGCCAAACCCCGCGCATCTGCAGAGCAAGAATAGGTGGAAGTACCTTCTCCTACATCGCAGCCAAGACCTGGAACGAGCTCCCAATCAACTTCAGACGCACCCCCACCTTGCACATCTTCAGGAAGACCCTCAAGACCTGGATCTTTGACTGACCAGAGCTGCTCCCCAACCCCCAGCACCTTGAGACCCTCACGGGTGAGTAGCACACTTAAAGTTCCCAGATTGATTGATTTATACTTCATTTTGAATGTGATTAGGCTGATCTAATTAATAGTTACTGTTTCACTCAGAACCTCCGTTGTACATTTGTATATAAAGGCCCCTGTTCTAATTGGTATTTGAGCTGCCCATGTTGTATGTAACTTAGTATGAAACAGAGCACCTATATAACAGGGACTCTTACTGAGTGCAGTGTTTTACCGATGAGAGTGATAACCGATCGTTAGTAATGCAAGTGCAAATGTTGTAACTTTGTGACTAAATAGATGATAGGTGGCTAGCCTTTGCTATGCTGTACACTGTAGATGGATGGTTGGATTGAATAATACTCTGTAATGGAAATGCCTACATGTACTATATAAATCTCCAGAAAATATTTCAGCCTGTCGGGGGAATCGCACTGCAGGCCTTCAGTAGCCCATTTACATTTTTCGTAGGTTATTATTCATTGTATACAATATTGACAGGCCTGAAAATAAACACATGCAAAAAACTACAAGTGATGGACTGAATGTGGATCAATGTCACACACTCCCCCAGTCAAAAGATCTGGGCCCAAATCCATCGTTTTTTTGCACTCCACACCACCCTGGGTCAGATAATGGCTTTATGCAAATCAGCTCTGACCCTGTTGCCCCATGGGAACAGTCCAGTCCGAACTACAACAGCCATATCTTTCCCAGACCGGAATCAAGCATCCGAGGACCGGACCGGTTTCGAGGTAACACCTCTCTTCAGCCCGGCTAGCTTGACTCCAAGTGGTGTGGAGTGCCTGGGACCCACGTCTGGGCATCCCCAGCGCACTTAGGGCGGCAATTGCAAAAAACTACAAGTGATGGACTGAATGTGGATCAATGTCACACACTCCCCCAGTCAAAAGATCTGGGCCCAAATCCATCGTTTTTTTGCACTCCACACCACCCTGGGTCAGATAATGGCTTTATGCAAATCAGCTCTGACCCTGTTGCCCCATGGGAACAGTCCAGTCCGAACTACAACAGCCATATCTTTCCCAGACCGGAATCAAGCATCGAGGACCGGACCGGTTTCGAGGTAACACCTCTCTTCAGCCCGGCTAGCTTGACTCCAAGTGGTGTGGAGTGCCTGGGACCCACGTCTGGGCATCCCCAGCGCACTTAGGGCGGCAATTGCAAAAAACTACAAGTGATGGACTGAATGTGGATCAATGTCACACACTCCCCCAGTCAAAAGATCTGGGCCCAAATCCATCGTTTTTTTGCACTCCACACCACCCTGGGTCAGATAATGGCTTTATGCAAATCAGCTCTGACCCTGTTGCCCCATGGGAACAGTCCAGTCCGAACTACAACAGCCATATCTTTCCCAGACCGGAATCAAGCATCCGAGGACCGGACCGGTTTCGAGGTAACACCTCTCTTCAGCCCGGCTAGCTTGACTCCAAGTGGTGTGGAGTGCCTGGGACCCACGTCTGGGCATCCCCAGCGCACTTAGGGCGGCAATTGCAAAAAACTACAAGTGATGGACTGAATGTGGATCAATGTCACACACTCCCCCAGTCAAAAGATCTGGGCCCAAATCCATCGTTTTTTTGCACTCCACACCACCCTGGGTCAGATAATGGCTTTATGCAAATCAGCTCTGACCCTGTTGCCCCATGGGAACAGTCCAGTCCGAACTACAACAGCCATATCTTTCCCAGACCGGAATCAAGCATCCGAGGACCGGACCGGTTTCGAGGTAACACCTCTCTTCAGCCCGGCTAGCTTGACTCCAAGTGGTGTGGAGTGCCTGGGACCCACGTCTGGGCATCCCCAGCGCACTTAGGGCGGCAATTGCAAAAAACTACAAGTGATGGACTGAATGTGGATCAATGTCACACACTCCCCCAGTCAAAAGATCTGGGCCCAAATCCATCGTTTTTTTGCACTCCACACCACCCTGGGTCAGATAATGGCTTTATGCAAATCAGCTCTGACCCTGTTGCCCCATGGGAACAGTCCAGTCCGAACTACAACAGCCATATCTCTCGGATGCTTGATTCCGTTCTGGGAAGGACATGGCTTTTGTAGTTCGGACTGGACTGTTCCCATGGGGCAACAGGGTCAGAGCTGATTTGCATATCGCCATTGTCTAACCCAGGGTGGTGTGGAGTGCAAAAAAACGATGGATTTGGGCCCAGATCTTTTGACTGGGGGAGTGTGTGACATTGATCAACATTCAGTCCATCACTTGCTGTTTTTGCAATTGCCGCCCTAAGTGCGCTGGGGATGCCCAGACGTGGGTCCCAGGCACTCCACACCACTTGGAGTCAAGCTAGCCGGGCTGAAGAGAGGTGTTACCTCGAAACGGGTCCGGTCCTCGGATGCTTGATTCCGTTCTGGGAAGGACATGGCTTTTGTAGTTCGGACTGGACTGTTCCCATGGGGCAACAGGGTCAGAGCTGATTTGCATATCGCCATTGTCTAACCCAGGGTGGTGTGGAGTGCAAAAAAACAATGGATTTGGGCCCAGATCTTTTGACTGGGGGAGTGTGTGACATTGATCCACATTCAGTCCATCACTTGTTGTTTTTGCAATTGCCGCCCTAAGTGCGCTGGGGATGCCCAGACGTGGGTCCCAGGCACTCCACACCACTTGGAGTCAAGCTAGCCGGGCTGAAGAGAGGTGTTACCTCGAAACCGGTCCGGTCCTCGGATGCTTGATTCCGTTCTGGGAAGGACATGGCTTTTGTAGTTCGGACTGGACTGTTCCCATGGGGCAACAGGGTCAGAGCTGATTTGCATATCGCCATTGTCTAACCCAGGGTGGTGTGGAGTGCAAAAAAACGATGGATTTGGGCCCAGATCTTTTGACTGGGGGAGTGTGTGACAATGATCCACATTCAGTCCATCACTTGTTGTTTTTGCAATTGCCGCCCTAAGTGCGCTGGGGATGCCCAGACGTGGGTCCCAGGCACTCCACACCACTTGGAGTCAAGCTAGCCGGGCTGAAGAGAGGTGTTACCTCAAAACCGGTCCGGTCCTCGGATGCTTGATTCCGTTCTGGGAAGGACATGGCTTTTGTAGTTCGGACTGGACTGTTCCCATGGGGCAACAGGGTCAGAGCTGATTTGCATATCGCCATTGTCTAACCCAGGGTGGTGTGGAGTGCAAAAAAACGATGGATTTGGGCCCAGATCTTTTGACTGGGGGAGTGTGTGACATTGATCCACATTCAGTCCATCACTTGTTGTTTTTGCAATTGCCGCCCTAAGTGCGCTGGGGATGCCCAGACGTGGGTCCCAGGCACTCCACACCACTTGGAGTCAAGCTAGCCGGGCTGAAGAGAGGTGTTACCTCGAAACCGGTCCGGTCCTCGGATGCTTGATTCCGTTCTGGGAAGGACATGGCTTTTGTAGTTCGGACTGGACTGTTCCCATGGGGCAACAGGGTCAGAGCTGATTTGCATATCGCCATTGTCTAACCCAGGGTGGTGTGGAGTGCAAAAAAACGATGGATTTGGGCCCAGATCTTTTGACTGGGGGAGTGTGTGACATTGATCAACATTCAGTCCATCACTTGCTGTTTTTGCAATTGCCGCCCTAAGTGCGCTGGGGATGCCCAGACGTGGGTCCCAGGCACTCCACACCACTTGGAGTCAAGCTAGCCGGGCTGAAGAGAGGTGTTACCTCGAAACGGGTCCGGTCCTCGGATGCTTGATTCCGTTCTGGGAAGGACATGGCTTTTGTAGTTCGGACTGGACTGTTCCCATGGGGCAACAGGGTCAGAGCTGATTTGCATATCGCCATTGTCTAACCCAGGGTGGTGTGGAGTGCAAAAAAACGATGGATTTGGGCCCAGATCTTTTGACTGGGGGAGTGTGTGACATTGATCCACATTCAGTCCATCACTTGTTGTTTTTGCAATTGCCGCCCTAAGTGCGCTGGGGATGCCCAGACGTGGGTCCCAGGCACTCCACACCACTTGGAGTCAAGCTAGCCGGGCTGAAGAGAGGTGTTACCTCGAAACCGGTCCGGTCCTCGGATGCTTGATTCCGTTCTGGGAAGGACATGGCTTTTGTAGTTCGGACTGGACTGTTCCCATGGGGCAACAGGGTCAGAGCTGATTTGCATATCGCCATTGTCTAACCCAGGGTGGTGTGGAGTGCAAAAAAACTATGGATTTGGGCCCAGATCTTTTGACTGGGGGAGTGTGTGACATTGATCCACATTCAGTCCATCACTTGTTGTTTTTGCAATTGCCGCCCTAAGTGCGCTGGGGATGCCCAGACGTGGGTCCCAGGCACTCCACACCACTTGGAGTCAAGCTAGCCGGGCTGAAGAGAGGTGTTACCTCGAAACCGGTCCGGTCCTCGGATGCTTGATTCCGTTCTGGGAAGGACATGGCTTTTGTAGTTCGGACTGGACTGTTCCCATGGGGCAACAGGGTCAGAGCTGATTTGCATATTGCCATTGTCTAACCCAGGGTGGTGTGGAGTGCAAAAAAACGATGGATTTGGGCCCAGATCTTTTGACTGGGGGAGTGTGTGACATTGATCCACATTCAGTCCATCACTTGTTGTTTTTGCAATTGCCGCCCTAAGTGCGCTGGGGATGCCCAGACGTGGGTCCCAGGCACTCCACACCACTTGGAGTCAAGCTAGCCGGGCTGAAGAGAGGTGTTACCTCGAAACGGGTCCGGTCCTCGGATGCTTGATTCCGTTCTGGGAAGGACATGGCTTTTGTAGTTCGGACTGGACTGTTCCCATGGGGCAACAGGGTCAGAGCTGATTTGCATATCGCCATTGTCTAACCCAGGGTGGTGTGGAGTGCAAAAAAACGATGGATTTGGGCCCAGATCTTTTGACTGGGGGAGTGTGTGACATTGATCCACATTCAGTCCATCACTTGTTGTTTTTGCAATTGCCGCCCTAAGTGCGCTGGGGATGCCCAGACGTGGGTCCCAGGCACTCCACACCACTTGGAGTCAAGCTAGCCGGGCTGAAGAGAGGTGTTACCTCGAAACCGGTCCGGTCCTCGGATGCTTGATTCCGTTCTGGGAAGGACATGGCTTTTGTAGTTCAGACTGGACAGTTCCCATGGGGCAACAGGGTCAGAGCTGATTTGCATATCGCCATTGTCTAACCCAGGGTGGTGTGGAGTGCAAAAAAACGATGGATTTGGGCCCAGATCTTTTGACTGGGGGAGTGTGTGACAATGATCCACATTCAGTCCATCACTTGTTGTTTTTGCAATTGCTGCCCTAAGTGCGCTGGGGATGCCCAGACGTGGGTCCCAGGCACTCCACACCACTTGGAGTCAAGCTAGCCGGGCTGAAGAGAGGTGTTACCTCGAAACCGGTCCGGTCCTCGGATGCTTGATTCCGTTCTGGGAAGGACATGGCTTTTGTAGTTCGGACTGGACTGTTCCCATGGGGCAACAGGGTCAGAGCTGATTTGCATATCGCCATTGTCTAACCCAGGGTGGTGTGGAGTGCAAAAAAACGATGGATTTGGGCCCAGATCTTTTGACTGGGGGAGTGTGTGACATTGATCCACATTCAGTCCATCACTTGTTGTTTTTGCAATTGCCGCCCTAAGTGCGCTGGGGATGCCCAGACGTGGGTCCCAGGCACTCCACACCACTTGGAGTCAAGCTAGCCGGGCTGAAGAGAGGTGTTACCTCGAAACCGGTCCGGTCCTCGTATGCTTGATTCCGTTCTGGGAAGGACATGGCTTTTGTAGTTCGGACTGGACTGTTCCCATGGGGCAACAGGGTCAGAGCTGATTTGCATATCGCCATTGTCTAACCCAGGGTGGTGTGGAGTGCAAAAAAACGATGGATTTGGGCCCAGATCTTTTGACTGGGGGAGTGTGTGACATTGATCAACATTCAGTCCATCACTTGCTGTTTTTGCAATTGCCGCCCTAAGTGCGCTGGGGATGCCCAGACGTGGGTCCCAGGCACTCCACACCACTTGGAGTCAAGCTAGCCGGGCTGAAGAGAGGTGTTACCTCGAAACGGGTCCGGTCCTCGGATGCTTGATTCCGTTCTGGGAAGGACATGGCTTTTGTAGTTCGGACTGGACTGTTCCCATGGGGCAACAGGGTCAGAGCTGATTTGCATATCGCCATTGTCTAACCCAGGGTGGTGTGGAGTGCAAAAAAACAATGGATTTGGGCCCAGATCTTTTGACTGGGGGAGTGTGTGACATTGATCCACATTCAGTCCATCACTTGTTGTTTTTGCAATTGCCGCCCTAAGTGCGCTGGGGATGCCCAGACGTGGGTCCCAGGCACTCCACACCACTTGGAGTCAAGCTAGCCGGGCTGAAGAGAGGTGTTACCTCGAAACCGGTCCGGTCCTCGGATGCTTGATTCCGTTCTGGGAAGGACATGGCTTTTGTAGTTCGGACTGGACTGTTCCCATGGGGCAACAGGGTCAGAGCTGATTTGCATATCGCCATTGTCTAACCCAGGGTGGTGTGGAGTGCAAAAAAACGATGGATTTGGGCCCAGATCTTTTGACTGGGGGAGTGTGTGACATTGATCCACATTCAGTCCATCACTTGTTGTTTTTGCAATTGCCGCCCTAAGTGCGCTGGGGATGCCCAGACGTGGGTCCCAGGCACTCCACACCACTTGGAGTCAAGCTAGCTGGGCTGAAGAGAGGTGTTACCTCAAAACCGGTCCGGTCCTCGGATGCTTGATTCCGTTCTGGGAAGGACATGGCTTTTGTAGTTCGGACTGGACTGTTCCCATGGGGCAACAGGGTCAGAGCTGATTTGCATATCGCCATTGTCTAACCCAGGGTGGTGTGGAGTGCAAAAAAACGATGGATTTGGGCCCAGATCTTTTGACTGGGGGAGTGTGTGACATTGATCCACATTCAGTCCATCACTTGTTGTTTTTGCAATTGCCGCCCTAAGTGCGCTGGGGATGCCCAGACGTGGGTCCCAGGCACTCCACACCACTTGGAGTCAAGCTAGCCGGGCTGAAGAGAGGTGTTACCTCGAAACCGGTCCGGTCCTCGGATGCTTGATTCCGTTCTGGGAAGGACATGGCTTTTGTAGTTCGGACTGGACTGTTCCCATGGGGCAACAGGGTCAGAGCTGATTTGCATATCGCCATTGTCTAACCCAGGGTGGTGTGGAGTGCAAAAAAACGATGGATTTGGGCCCAGATCTTTTGACTGGGGGAGTGTGTGACATTGATCCACATTCAGTCCATCACTTGTTGTTTTTGCAATTGCCGCCCTAAGTGCGCTGGGGATGCCCAGACGTGGGTCCCAGGCACTCCACACCACTTGGAGTCAAGCTAGCCGGGCTGAAGAGAGGTGTTACCTCGAAACCGGTCCGGTCCTCGGATGCTTGATTCCGTTCTGGGAAGGACATGGCTTTTGTAGTTCGGACTGGACTGTTCCCATGGGGCAACAGGGTCAGAGCTGATTTGCATATCGCCATTGTCTAACCCAGGGTGGTGTGGAGTGCAAAAAAACGATGGATTTGGGCCCAGATCTTTTGACTGGGGGAGTGTGTGACATTGATCCACATTCAGTCCATCACTTGTTGTTTTTGCAATTGCCGCCCTAAGTGCGCTGGGGATGCCCAGACGTGGGTCCCAGGCACTCCACACCACTTGGAGTCAAGCTAGCCGGGCTGAAGAGAGGTGTTACCTCGAAACCGGTCCGGTCCTCGGATGCTTGATTCCGTTCTGGGAAGGACATAGCTTTTGTAGTTCGGACTGGACTGTTCCCATGGGGCAACAGGGTCAGAGCTGATTTGCATATCGATATTGTCTAACCCAGGGTGGTGTGGAGTGCAAAAAAACGATGGATTTGGGCCCAGATCTTTTGACTGGGGGAGTGTGTGACATTGATCCACATTCAGTCCATCACTTGTTGTTTTTGCAATTGCCGCCCTAAGTGCGCTGGGGATGCCCAGACGTGGGTCCCAGGCACTCCACACCACTTGGAGTCCAGCTAGCCGGGCTGAAGAGAGGTGTTACCTCGAAACCGGTCCGGTCCTCGGATGCTTGATTCCGTTCTGGGAAGGACATGGCTTTTGTAGTTCGGACTGGACTGTTCCCATGGGGCAACAGGGTCAGAGCTGATTTGCATATCGCCATTGTCTAACCCAGGGTGGTGTGGAGTGCAAAAAAACGATGGATTTGGGCCCAGATCTTTTGACTGGGGGAGTGTGTGACATTGATCCACATTCAGTCCATCACTTGTTGTTTTTGCAATTGCCGCCCTAAGTGCGCTGGGGATGCCCAGACGTGGGTCCCAGGCACTCCACACCACTTGGAGTCAAGCTAGCCGGGCTGAAGAGAGGTGTTACCTCGAAACCGGTCCGGTCCTCGTATGCTTGATTCCGTTCTGGGAAGGACATGGCTTTTGTAGTTCGGACTGGACTGTTCCCATGGGGCAACAGGGTCAGAGCTGATTTGCATATCGCCATTGTCTAACCCAGGGTGGTGTGGAGTGCAAAAAAACGATGGATTTGGGCCCAGATCTTTTGACTGGGGGAGTGTGTGACATTGATCAACATTCAGTCCATCACTTGCTGTTTTTGCAATTGCCGCCCTAAGTGCGCTGGGGATGCCCAGACGTGGGTCCCAGGCACTCCACACCACTTGGAGTCAAGCTAGCCGGGCTGAAGAGAGGTGTTACCTCGAAACGGGTCCGGTCCTCGGATGCTTGATTCCGTTCTGGGAAGGACATGGCTTTTGTAGTTCGGACTGGACTGTTCCCATGGGGCAACAGGGTCAGAGCTGATTTGCATATCGCCATTGTCTAACCCAGGGTGGTGTGGAGTGCAAAAAAACAATGGATTTGGGCCCAGATCTTTTGACTGGGGGAGTGTGTGACATTGATCCACATTCAGTCCATCACTTGTTGTTTTTGCAATTGCCGCCCTAAGTGCGCTGGGGATGCCCAGACGTGGGTCCCAGGCACTCCACACCACTTGGAGTCAAGCTAGCCGGGCTGAAGAGAGGTGTTACCTCGAAACCGGTCCGATCCTCGGATGCTTGATTCCGTTCTGGGAAGGACATGGCTTTTGTAGTTCGGACTGGACTGTTCCCATGGGGCAACAGGGTCAGAGCTGATTTGCATATCGCCATTGTCTAACCCAGGGTGGTGTGGAGTGCAAAAAAACGATGGATTTGGGCCCAGATCTTTTGACTGGGGGAGTGTGTGACATTGATCCACATTCAGTCCATCACTTGTTGTTTTTGAAATTGCCGCCCTAAGTGCGCTGGGGATGCCCAGACGTGGGTCCCAGGCACTCCACACCACTTGGAGTCAAGCTAGCCGGGCTGAAGAGAGGTGTTACCTCAAAACCGGTCCGGTCCTCGGATGCTTGATTCCGTTCTGGGAAGGACATGGCTTTTGTAGTTCGGACTGGACTGTTCCCATGGGGCAACAGGGTCAGAGCTGATTTGCATATCGCCATTGTCTAACCCAGGGTGGTGTGGAGTGCAAAAAAACGATGGATTTGGGCCCAGATCTTTTGACTGGGGGAGTGTGTGACATTGATCCACATTCAGTCCATCACTTGTTGTTTTTGCAATTGCCGCCCTAAGTGCGCTGGGGATGCCCAGACGTGGGTCCCAGGCACTCCACACCACTTGGAGTCAAGCTAGCCGGGCTGAAGAGAGGTGTTACCTCGAAACCGGTCCGGTCCTCGGATGCTTGATTCCGTTCTGGGAAGGACATGGCTTTTGTAGTTCGGACTGGACTGTTCCCATGGGGCAACAGGGTCAGAGCTGATTTGCATATCGCCATTGTCTAACCCAGGGTGGTGTGGAGTGCAAAAAAACGATGGATTTGGGCCCAGATCTTTTGACTGGGGGAGTGTGTGACATTGATCCACATTCAGTCCATCACTTGTTGTTTTTGCAATTGCCGCCCTAAGTGCGCTGGGGATGCCCAGACGTGGGTCCCAGGCACTCCACACCACTTGGAGTCAAGCTAGCCGGGCTGAAGAGAGGTGTTACCTCGAAACCGGTCCGGTCCTCGGATGCTTGATTCCGTTCTGGGAAGGACATGGCTTTTGTAGTTCGGACTGGACTGTTCCCATGGGGCAACAGGGTCAGAGCTGATTTGCATATCGCCATTGTCTAACCCAGGGTGGTGTGGAGTGCAAAAAAACGATGGATTTGGGCCCAGATCTTTTGACTGGGGGAGTGTGTGACATTGATCCACATTCAGTCCATCACTTGTTGTTTTTGCAATTGCCGCCCTAAGTGCGCTGGGGATGCCCAGACGTGGGTCCCAGGCACTCCACACCACTTGGAGTCAAGCTAGCCGGGCTGAAGAGAGGTGTTACCTCGAAACCGGTCCGGTCCTCGGATGCTTGATTCCGTTCTGGGAAGGACATAGCTTTTGTAGTTCGGACTGGACTGTTCCCATGGGGCAACAGGGTCAGAGCTGATTTGCATATCGATATTGTCTAACCCAGGGTGGTGTGGAGTGCAAAAAAACGATGGATTTGGGCCCAGATCTTTTGACTGGGGGAGTGTGTGACATTGATCCACATTCAGTCCATCACTTGTTGTTTTTGCAATTGCCGCCCTAAGTGCGCTGGGGATGCCCAGACGTGGGTCCCAGGCACTCCACACCACTTGGAGTCCAGCTAGCCGGGCTGAAGAGAGGTGTTACCTCGAAACCGGTCCGGTCCTCGGATGCTTGATTCCGTTCTGGGAAGGACATGGCTTTTGTAGTTCGGACTGGACTGTTCCCATGGGGCAACAGGGTCAGAGCTGATTTGCATATCGCCATTGTCTAACCCAGGGTGGTGTGGAGTGCAAAAAAACGATGGATTTGGGCCCAGATCTTTTGACTGGGGGAGTGTGTGACATTGATCCACATTCAGTCCATCACTTGTTGTTTTTGCAATTGCCGCCCTAAGTGCGCTGGAGATGCCCAGACGTGGGTCCCAGGCACTCCACACCACTTGGAGTCAAGCTAGCCGGGCTGAAGAGAGGTGTTACCTCGAAACCGGTCCGGTCCTCGGATGCTTGATTCCGTTCTGGGAAGGACATGGCTTTTGTAGTTCGGACTGGACTGTTCCCATGGGGCAACAGGGTCAGAGCTGATTTGCATATCGCCATTGTCTAACCCAGGGTGGTGTGGAGTGCAAAAAAACGATGGATTTGGGCCCAGATCTTTTGACTGGGGGAGTGTGTGACATTGATCCACATTCAGTCCATCACTTGTTGTTTTTGCAATTGCCGCCCTAAGTGCGCTGGGGATGCCCAGACGTGGGTCCCAGGCACTCCACACCACTTGGAGTCAAGCTAGCCGGGCTGAAGAGAGGTGTTACCTCGAAACCGGTGCGGTCCTCGGATGCTTGATTCCGTTCTGGGAAGGACATGGCTTTTGTAGTTCGGACTGGACTGTTCCCATGGGGCAACAGGGTCAGAGCTGATTTGCATATCGCCATTGTCTAACCCAGGGTGGTGTGGAGTGCAAAAAAACTATGGATTTGGGCCCAGATCTTTTGACTGGGGGAGTGTGTGACATTGATCCACATTCAGTCCATCACTTGTTGTTTTTGCAATTGCCGCCCTAAGTGCGCTGGGGATGCCCAGACGTGGGTCCCAGGCACTCCACACCACTTGGAGTCAAGCTAGCCGGGCTGAAGAGAGGTGTTACCTCGAAACCGGTCCGGTCCTCGGATGCTTGATTCCGTTCTGGGAAGGACATGGCTTTTGTAGTTCGGACTGGACTGTTCCCATGGGGCAACAGGGTCAGAGCTGATTTGCATATCGCCATTGTCTAACCCAGGGTGGTGTGGAGTGCAAAAAAACGATGGATTTGGGCCCAGATCTTTTGACTGGGGGAGTGTGTGACATTGATCCACATTCAGTCCATCACTTGTTGTTTTTGCAATTGCCGCCCTAAGTGCGCTGGGGATGCCCAGACGTGGGTCCCAGGCACTCCACACCACTTGGAGTCAAGCTAGCCGGGCTGAAGAGAGGTGTTACCTCGAAACCGGTCCGGTCCTCGGATGCTTGATTCCGTTCTGGGAAGGACATGGCTTTTGTAGTTCGGACTGGACTGTTCCCATGGGGCAACAGGGTCAGAGCTGATTTGCATATCGCCATTGTCTAACCCAGGGTGGTGTGGAGTGCAAAAAAACGATGGATTTGGGCCCAGATCTTTTGACTGGGGGAGTGTGTGACATTGATCCACATTCAGTCCATCACTTGTTGTTTTTGCAATTGCCGCCCTAAGTGCGCTGGGGATGCCCAGACGTGGGTCCCAGGCACTCCACGCCACTTGGAGTCAAGCTAGCCGGGCTGAAGAGAGGTGTTACCTCGAAACCGGTCCGGTCCTCGGATGCTTGATTCCGTTCTGGGAAGGACATGGTTTTTGTAGTTTGGACTGGACTGTTCCCATGGGGCAACAGGGTCAGAGCTGATTTGCATATCGCCATTGTCTAACCCAGGGTGGTGTGGAGTGCAAAAAAACGATGGATTTGGGCCCAGATCTTTTGACTGGGGGAGTGTGTGACATTGATCCACATTCAGTCCATCACTTGTTGTTTTTGCAATTGCCGCCCTAAGTGCGCTGGGGATGCCCAGACGTGGGTCCCAGGCACTCCACACCACTTGGAGTCAAGCTAGCCGGGCTGAAGAGAGGTGTTACCTCGAAACCGGTCCGGTCCTCGGATGCTTGATTCCGTTCTGGGAAGGACATGGCTTTTGTAGTTCGGACTGGACTGTTCCCATGGGGCAACAGGGTCAGAGCTGATTTGCATATCGCCATTGTCTATCCCAGGGTGGTGTGGAGTGCAAAAAAACGATGGATTTGGGCCCAGATCTTTTGACTGGGGGAGTGTGTGACATTGATCCACATTCAGTCCATCACTTGTTGTTTTTGAAAATAAACACAAACATATACGACATCACTTTAAGAAAGTAGTACATGCTACATCATTGATAACACCAGGCAGAAGTTATGTCTACTAAGAGATATTTATCTAGAGATTAACTTAGCAAGTTGCAAATCCCAATTAAAAAAAACTATTATTTTGATGAAAGAAAGAGGGAAAGGAAACCATAATTAGCCTATAATCTAGAAATATCACTGTAGAACTATGCAGCATCTTGAGAGTTTAAAAATTAGCCCATACAGGGAAATTTCATGAGGTAGGTATTTTACTTGAATTTGGTTTCATTGAATTCACAATGTAAAGCCCTTGTAACCACACAAGTTATATAACATACCCCTGTTTATCCTACTATCACTGCTCTCACAAGATATTTGTTGTTTCCTGAGATTTCCCAACACACCAGCTTAGGTGGTTCAAAATTGCTCAACAATGGTTCAGCTAAAATATAGGTGTAATAAGCCACACTTCGGAGTATTACACTTACAACATTGGTCTTTATCATAAAACTGCAATGTATGCATCTTTGCAGGACGCCAGTATGATCACTTCATTTTTATGTTGTGTTATTTTGGGATTAATGTCTAGACAGTATTGCAAATTGCAAACATCCTTTGGAGTACTCAAGTGGATTTATGCTTGTTTATTAAGGCTCATTTTGATTTACATTTGCAAACTTTTTGTGGGTGTCAGAGGCTTAAAGCAGTCAAATATCTGTTGCTCAAGTAGAATGTATTAAAAAGATTAAAGGGTTGACCTTTTGCTTTTTCTATCAAACGAGGCAGTCCCTTAAATAGAGATGTTTTCCATAACTTAAGATTATAAGATCAATCAAAGAATCAGGAAGTTTTAAGCATGCTACTCACCCGTGAGGGTCTCAAGGCACTGGGGGGGGCAGCTCCGGTCAGTTGAAGAACAAGGTCTTGAGGGTCTTCCTAAAGATGTGCAGGGTGGGGCATGTCTGATGTCGATCGGGAGCTCATTCCAGGTCTTGGCTGCTATGTATGAGAAGGTTCTTCCATCCGTTCTTGCTCTGTGGATGCGCCAGGGTTCAGCGAGGGCGGTGGATCGGAGGTTCCTGCTGGGTACGTAGAAAGAGATTCTATTGATTAGTTACTGGGAGCTGGTGTTGTGGAGCCATGTTTAGGCATGGGTGAGTATCTTGAAGATTACTCTCTTCTTGACTGGGAGCCAGTGAAGGTTATGCAGGTGTTGGGAGATGTGTTTGTGTCAAGGGATGCCGAGGACGAGTTTGGCTGCGGTGGTCTGTATGGTCTGGAGTTTGCGGAGCAGAGGCTTGTTGATCCTGGCATAGAGGGCGTTTCCAGTCTGCTGGTTATGAGTGCGTGGGTGAAGGTATTCCTTGATTCAGGGGGTCTACTTGAAGGTCTTTCAGAGGATGCGGAGGGTGTTGAAGCAGGTGGAGGCGAGAGTGTTGACCTGTTGGGCCATGGAGAGGGAGGAGTCGAGTATGATGCCGAGGTTTTGGCGTGGTCCGTGGGGGTGGGGTGGTTGCCGAGGGAGGTGGGCCACCAGGTGTTGTCCCATGCAGAGCGGAAGGGTCCGAGGACGAAGACCTCTGTCTTCTCCGAGTTGAGCTTCAGGCAGCTGCTGCTCATCCAGGATGCAACATCCTTTATTCCTTCCTGGAAGTTGAATCTGGTGGTGAGGGGGTCATTGGTGAGGGAGAGGATGAGCTGGGTGTTGTTGGTGTAGCGTACTATGCTGAGTCCATGTTGTCTGACGATGGCAGTGAGGAGGGTCCATGTAGATGTTGAAGAGTGTGGGGCTGAGCGATGATCCTCAGGGTTCCCCGTAGTTGATTTCCATGTGTTCGTAGTGGAAGGGTGGAAGTCAGATTCTTTGGGTTCTGCCAGTGAGGAAGGAGCGGATCCAGTCAAGGGCACTTCCCTGTATGCCTGTGTCGTGGAGTCTGGTGGTGAGTGTGCGGTGGGAGACGGTGGCGAAGGCTAAAGAGAGGTCGAGAAGGATCAGAGCTGCGGTGTGTCCTTGGTCGAGAAGGGTGCGGATGTCGTCTGTGGTGGCAAGTAGATCGGCCTCAGAGCTGTGGTTGCTGCATAATCCGGATTGGGAGGGCTTGAGGATGGAGTTTTCTTTGATGAATTTCATGAGTTGGACATTGACGATCTTCTCAGTGACTTTGGCAGCGAAAGGGAGGAGGGAGATGGGCCGGTAGTTCCTGAGGTCCGTGGATCTGCTGAGGGCTTCTTGAGTAGGGGTCTGACTTCTTCACCTTTCCATTTGTCGGGGAAGATGCCGGTTTCGAAGGTGGCTATAATGGTGCACCGTAGTTCCGGTGCGATTGGCGGCGGCTCTGTGGAATACATGCGGGGGCAGAGGTCCGGGGGGGCTCTTGAGTGGATGCCTTTCATGGTCAATGCTGTGTCTTCAGTGGTGACTGAGGTCCAGGAGGAGATGGGCTGGTGGGCAATGCTGGAGGGGGGAGTGGTTTCGGAGTCAGGTGTCTGGTCATTGAAGTTGTCTTAGAGGCCCTTGATTTTCAGATGGAACTAGGAGCCGAGCTTGTTGCAGAGGTCCTGGGAGAGGGTGATGTCCGTGGTTTCACTGGGGGTTTGGTGAATTCCTGGATGATGTTGAAGAGTTCCTTGGAGTTGGCGAAGATCTTGTTCTGGATAAAGTCCTTTTGGTGGATCTGATGCATTGGTGGTATTCTGTCATGGTGTTCTTGTAGGTGGTGTGGTCTTCTGAGAATTTGCTGTTTCTCCAATTCGTCTCGAGACATCTACAGGTGTGTCTGGATTATCGGAGGTCAGCGGTGAACCAGGTGGCCTTTCTGCTGTCTGGCAGGGTTGGGTAGGGGGGGCGTGCTCATCTGGGTAGTTGGTGATCCATCTGTGGAGTTCTTTGTCTGTGAGTTTGGCGTTGGTTGAGGTTGATGGGGCAGCGCGGTTGAGGGTGTAGTTGAGCTGCCTCTCTGTAACCCTGCTCCAGTTCCTTTGTGGAGGGCAGGGTGCAGTTTTGGGCATGGTGGGTTTGTTGACGTGGAAGTGAACGCAGTGTTGGTCTCTCTGGGGGGTTGCGTGGTATGGCTGAAGTGGACGTGATTACCTCCTGCCAAGATGGGGTCAAGGGTGTGTCCTTCCTTTTGGGTGGGTGTAGTGATGAGTTGTGTCAGTCCGAGGTTGGCGAGGTTGTCCAGGAGGGTGACGGAGTTGGGGTTTCTGAGGTTGTTGAGGTGGAAGTTGAGGTCTCTGATGAGCATGTAGTCCATGGAGGCGATGGCATATGGGACAATAAGGTCGGCGATGGTAGTGGTGAATGCAGTTCGAGGTCCAGGTGGTTTGCAGGTGAGGGTGCCTTGTAGGGTTGTTCTGTGGCTGGTCTGGATCTGGAAGTGGAGGTGTTCGGTGGTGGGCGGGCTGTCGCTTTAGCTGGAGCTGATGAGCCGGAGGGATTTCCTGTGTGCAATGGCAAGTCCTCCTCCCGGGCGGTGGGGCGGTCCTTCCTCTGAATCTTGTATTCATCGAGGATGGCGATGTCGATGGCTGAAAAGGGGTGACATGTTGCCCCTGGATGCATGCTTGCATAAACATAATTTTAGTAAAATCAAAAGATCTTGGCTAACATAGACACAAAATCCAATGCTGTGACATTGGCTCCCAGCCTCTTGCCTTTGAGAAAAAAAGAAAGAGAGAGAGAAAGAAAGTGGGAAAATGTCAGGAATCAGACTAGTGTTATTTCTGTGATTCAAGGTGCACTGGGGAGGCAGAAAAGAAGTAGGATCCTAGTGAAGCCTCTGGTGATCAACCATTGGAGAGATTTTTAGGTTTAGATTGGGTTTGACAAGTTTCAAGATGGCCGCCGCATTTGTCCGTGTTTCTGCATGCATTTTGTTTGAGGCTCAAGACAATAGGGCGTGCGCTCCTCTGTGCACTTAAGTATTGAAATCCATGACTAAAGTTAATTTTCAGTCCGCTTCTCTTCACAGAGTGGGAGGCTGACTAATTTGACTTCCGCTTGGATTCCGCATAAGAGCTTCTCCCTCTATTTGACTTCAAGTTTAGAGTGGCAGTTCTTCAATTGGGCAGTGTCCTTGTGTGCAACTGTTGTTCCCAAGTTTTGCTGCCTATTGATATTGCCGACTCGGTTTGCACAGTTCCTGAGCAGAAGAGCTCCAGCGAGTCTTGTCTTGGCGGATATTGTTTCTGATCCTCCTCAGTGTTGAGACAGGATTCTTCGGACTTCGTTATTGTCTGAAGTCAGTAAGGAATATCCTGTATAGCTTAAAGAACTGTTCTGCCTCTTCCTCCCTTCTGGCGAACATTCTTATCCTTTTCTCCCTATTTTTTCCTTCCCTGCTCCATTTTGCATGCTGCATTAAAAAAGTGATTCTTTGGAGGAGTAGTATTGGCGAAGTCAGCAACACACCTTCCGAGAACAAGAGAGGGAACAGTGACTAATCTTTATACGGTCCTCCTGATCTGTTGTATAGCAGAACTGTGCATGTTTTGTTTTGTACACCTTGAGTTATAATCAAAGAAGAGAGGCAATGCTTTCAGGGTTAATTGGTAGGAGCTAATCTTAACTCTGAGATAGTAATAGAAGTAATTAGAGTAGTTGTTTTATTGTTTTCTTTCTCTTCTGTGCATTAGGTGCTTCCCCTCCCTGGGGTCGTTTCTGGTGGTTGCAGAAAGAAGAAGTTCCCCAGTGAAGGTTCCATAATGAGAGAGGGTTTTTACCATCCTGAAGCAGTCTCTTCTCTGTCCCATTCCCCTTTCCCCCTTAATGGTGGGCGTTACCATAAATATTTGGTGGCGCACCGGTGAGTGGGCATTGGGAAAAGGCGTCCATCCTGCTTCCTGGAGATTCAGGTATTTCAAGAAAGAAAGAAAGAAAGAAAGAAAGAAAGAAAGAAAGAAAGACAGAAGGAAAGAAAGAAAGAAAGTAAGTACAAAGAAAAAGTGGAAGGAAAGGTGCAAGGAAAGAAGGAAGACAAGAAACATGAAATAAAGAAGGAAAGAAAGAAGGCAAGAGAGAACGTTAGAAATAGGAAAGGAAACAAGAAAGAAGAAAGAAGGAAAGAATGAATGCAAGAAAGAAGGAAACAAAGAAGGATGGCAAGAAAGAAGGAAAGAAAGAAGGCAGGAAAGAAAGTAGGATAAAAAGACAAAGAAGGAAAGAAAAAGGAAAAGAAGAAGAATAGAAAGCAGAAAGCATGAAAAAAGGAATGAAAGCAAGAAAGAAAGAAAGAAAAAATGAAAGCAGTAAAGGAAGAAAGGGAAAAAAGAGAAAGAAAGATAAAACGAAGGAAAGAAAGAACAAGAGTTCAAGAAAGAGAGAAAGCACAGCAATAAACAAGGAAAGAAAAACTTAAAGTCAAGAAAGAAGGAGGGAAAGAAGGGAAGAAAGAAAAAAGAAGTACAGTGAGAAAGTAGAAGTAAAAGAAAGAAAGAAGGCATGAGAGCAATAAAGAAGAAATTAAAGCAAGAAAGATTAAAAGAAGAAATTAATGCAAGAAAGAAGGCAAGAATGAAAGGAATAAGGAATAAAGAATGCAAGAGAGAAAGAAAGGAAGGAAGAAGGAAAGATGGAATGAAAGAAAAAGAAATAGAAAAAGAAAAGAGGGAATGAAAGAAAAAACACAAGAAAGAAGGAATTAAGGAATGAAAGAATGAGAGAAAGGGGAAAGGAGGACTGAAAGAATGAAAGGAAAAAATAAGGAATGAAAGAATACACGAAAAACATAAAGAAAGAAGGAAGGAAAGAGGAATGAAAGAAAGAAAGACAGAAAGAAATACTGAAAGAAAGAAAGAAGGCAAAAGCAACATATTACTAGTGCTGAAAATGAAACATGATAAAGGCTGGTTTTCTGTGCGGCCAAAGTTTATTTAAAAAAAGCTATTGGTGAAATTGAGTCCAGATCAAACGTGTTTTGAAGAATTGTCTGCTTACAAATTCACATGTATAAAATTGAAGCATTCAATAACTTAGTACAGAACAGTTTCAAATGGACGCAGACTGTTATGCTGTGAAACACAAGCATTAAACAGAAAACAAAGTACACTCTAAAAGGAATTTATACCCGCATTGGTAGGAGAAAGAAACTGAATGGTGGAATGTCGCTTGTGCTCACACCTGGCAAAGCATCCTGCTGTCAAACCAGATTCTAAACACAAGGACAACATCAAAGTAATAACTTTAAAAAAAATTGACGCAGAAGGCAACTAGCTTGGGCGCAGATGTGCTCCTTATGAAAAAGCAAAATGCAAACACTCAAACTGCAGTTATTCAGTACCTGATGTGGGCTGACCCCTTGACCATGCTGTACCAAGCTGTATGATGTAGTGAGCAGAAGCAAAATGTGAATGACACACCAACAGACCAATGGATGAAGAAGGCTGTCTGAAAGCCCCTTTACATACGTTTATAGTATGCTGTGATCATCAGGCGGGGCAGTTTCTTCTGACCACACTGATTTTGGCAGCCTGCTGGGGTAGGACTTCATCCCCCAGCTTTCCGTGAGCAGCAGTAGGGGCCTGTATTCACGCTGAAGGAGTTGTAAAATGTCCTGCAGCACGGGACACTGTGAGCAATGGACAGTGCTTCTTCTATGCGCCGACATCCTTCTCCAGCTTTCCATGAGCTGCAAGAGGGGCCGATAATCACGTTAAAGGTGCAATACATTTCCTGGGGGAGCAGGACGCGCCCAGACATGCAACCGGGCCAAGAGCTGGCCTGTCTACACCTGTCAGAGCCCTGAGGAGACTGGGCCGGGCCGCCCCTCAGGGCCCCGCTATCTCAAGTTCTCACCTGTGCATTTTAAAAGTGCCCACTGTTGGAGTGCCATGGGTAAGAGAAAGGCAAATGTTATCACTGTATCAGCTAATGATCGACGAGCGACTGGGTCTATTACTGACTATTTGAACACTGCAATGAGAGCCATCCACTCTAAAAGAGTGAGGGTGTGAAAGAGAAATTGGGGAAGTTAGAAAGGGCCTGCTATTATCAACTGCCAGTGACCAAGTGTCCATTTATCCACCAGCCAATGTATGCACTATAGCTGGTTCAAGGGGAGCTGTATGTGAGGATGATTTAAAACCGAATAATGCATGTGTTTACGTAGGGAACCTTGACATCATACCAGCACCACAGGTACCTCCTACCTGCCCTGGCAGGTCTCCAAATGCAGGTTCCCCTCCAACAAAACGTAAGAAGAAGGGCAACACCCGCCTATTGCGTGCACCAAAGGTCTGTGGGAAGAGAGGTTCTGAATGCTTGCCAATTGAAGTCAGTATTAGCATTCAGAACCCAAACTGCATACACAGGTGAAACTCTTTGCAACAGGTTCTGGAAGTGACACTAATATCCTCAGAGGACTTAACCAACTGGAAGGGAATTAAAAAAATCGACTTAGTCCTGTACTAGTTTGCTCAGGAGTATCGATAAAACGTTGAGCGAACTTAGTGTACAAATTCAACATAAGCTACTTATTTCCTTTGAGGATCCTAAATGTTCATGCCAACTTGAGGAGTATGCTCCCCTATTAGTAAGCCCAGCACAGTCATCAAGGGCAATGGGAGCCTGAAGCACCATAATCTAGTGCCAAGGATACAGTGAGTTTCCAAAGAGAGGACCCTTCACACATAGGTTTTCTCTCTGATGTACCAGTCTTGAAGAGGAATTATTTACCTTTGCAGCTACTCCCCATTTGAAGCCTGTAAGTGTTCTTGCTAAAAAATGTCCCTCCCTTAAGCCCAAATGTCACGGAGTTGAATTCCCAATTAATGCATAAGGTGACTCACTGGCTCAGTGGGTCCCCTGGGACAGTGATGTGCTCACTAGAGACATATTAGGCGTTCACGGGGTAGCCTGGATTGGCAATAGCCCAAAGAAGGAAGGAGGTGTTTGTATCGTAACTAACTTTTGCAATACACAACTGGTTCGTCACATTCTTCACAGGCTGTCTAGTACCCAAGGGCCCTTGCAAGGCATAAAGCAAGTCCCATTGCGGTATTTTTATAGACCCAGGAAAGATGCCTCCTTTGCTACACCCTTTCGTAATCCTGGAGATACAAGATCAAATACTATCCCGACAGGAAACCATTTTGCTGCCCCTGAAGAGGTGAACTAATAGAGTATGTCAACGCTAGGCAGAAATTGACTGTTGGGCTCTTCAGGTTTTGCCACTCAGGGGTTGATCGGACTAAATGAACTCAGCCTCATAACAATAGACCCCAAATATGGGACGGGGTATCAGCATGCACTAGAAAACACAATTGATCTTACATCAAGTATCCTTACCTGGCCTTTTGCCGAGGCTAGCAACCCCGTTACCATTCCACTCCACACTACTGATCTTCCAGCAAGAGGGTTTGGAGCTGCTGCACAATCTTCCAACCCACGAACAGTGCTGTCATTTGGTACAAGCAATGCAACTGCAGTTTCCAATTTGAGCTTACTATTCTGGAATGCTGCTGGAATTGCAAGCAAATGTAATGACAATAACTGGGAAATCTTAATAGCCAACCACAATATAGTGTGTTTACAAGAGACATGGTCCCGGTAAATATACATGTAAACAGTTTTTACTTGGTTTCTACCCCTGCCATCCCTTCATCATCAGGGCACCACAGAGGTGACCTATCTGGAGTATGTCCATTTCCAGACCATTTGTCTTGATTCATTTTTACCATAACAGTTTTGACAGCAAAAATGTTCCTTTTATAGAGTCTTTGGTTCACTCGCTTGGCAAGGTGTTGGCAGGAGAGAGTGAAGACCACATCATATTATGGGGGGTGGGGGGGTTGAAATCTATTCCAGATTGTGTCCTATTTTCAACAACCTTGTCTGTGGGACGGGAGACAAGGAATCACCAAATTATTCACACTTTACATGTAATCTTTTTGGGGATGTATTACATAAGCTGCTAGTGTCCCATGATCTTCTCCATAGTTTAGACCTTCTCCTCAATGAGTTTACTAGTCAGGTCACATTTACGGGTTGGGGTTCTGGGTCTTTGATTGATTACCTTGCATTATCATAGGTATGGTTGAGGGAGAGGCACAGGTCTTCCATCATAAACAGCCCGATAAGTGATCACAACCTGTTGGTTTTAGGCATATACTTAGAGCTATCAACAATGGTCAGTAATGCGTGGTTACCCCGATTGTGTACACCACAAATGGTGGTGTATGGAGTACTCTTGGATGGAAAGAAGGAGCCATTTGAGCTATGCTTAGGTTTTCAACATGAATCATTGAGGGTTTTGGGGGTTTTTACCGAAATATGGAAGAGGGTAACTGAGCTGCTAGGGCATTACAGCCTCAGTGTGCCACCAAGTGCATTTAATGGTGTGACAAACTCTGCACACAATCCCATAGTAGTCTGATAAGGGCAGTTAAAAAGTCACCTAGGGACACAACGGAAGTCAGAACCTGCAGGAACATTTGCAAGGAAGCTGTCAGGGTAAGAAAAGAGGAGATCAGAGGGAAGCCTGGCAGCAACTAACTTCCGCCTGCACCAAGAATAATATGTCTCAAATTTGGCAAGTAGTAAATGTACTTTTTTTTGCAAAGAACTCTGCCACTGGTATAGATGTGACCAATCCAAAGCATGCTTGGGTCTTCCATTTTACTAATGTATACAATTTTCACAACTCCGCTCACCACGATGGCAACTCACTAAATGCTGTCAATAGCCCACGGAGAAAAGATCAGATACTAGTCACACTTTACGGTGTTATATCTGATGTAGAAAGTGTCCAAGCAGTAAAGCATTGGGACCCAATGGGATCCAAACTGATTTTTTTAAGAGTAAACTGGATTTGTGCTGATTTTCTCCATCTTGCTTGGGGTTGTGTATTAGTTTTACAAATCTAGGATGAGGTGATCTGTAGATTGCACACCATGACGGGGGCCTCACTTCAGTGCACACCTCTTACATGCCTACTCCATCATCTACCCACATTGAGGGGTGTGCAGGGGAGATTTGTGCAGTCAGCCTTACTACTTGCAAAGAGGTGGGTAGCGATTGCATGGGACAGTAAGCTTACGCTCAAAACAGAAATGTGGGTCAAAGATTTAGTCTATTTTCAGGAAACCCTAAACCTATATGCTGAACAATTGCCTGCAACTTCTCGCCCTAAGGACATATGGGAGCCGTTAAGACAATACATGTTGCATCAGGCACAAAGACTTGACATATCGCCCTGAGTCAGTATTATATTGTTACCTGTCTTTGTGTATTGAGAACAGCTGCAGGGCCACTCAGGACATGGCCCGTCTCTCTATGCATCTTTTTTACCTGTAGATCATGTATGTTATATTTCCAGATGTCGACCTGTACGTGTAGTGTTCTTTTCTTGTATTATTTTATGGTCTGCTCGTAGACAAGTATCAGATTGTTCTTGTTATAGTGCTCTCTGTCTGTACATGTTATAAATCTTCAACAAAGAAATTAAAAGAAAAAACTGAATTTGTGCATTCCGATCATAGCGTGATTCATGCTAGCCCTCCTAAATCCTGGACCAGGGCAATTATTGTCCCTTTCTTAAAGAAGGGGAACTGAAGTGACCCACAGTGTAATCACCTGATATCTATAATAGATTCTACAGCTAAGGTGTTGGACAGGGCACTGTTAGACCAAAGGAAAACTGGGCCATAGATAAGTACATTCTGACCTCAGTCCAGTATAGCTTCAGACAGGGATTGGGAACAACAAACCAGTGCCTGAATCTTCATTTATTAACTAGTAAATATGTGCTTGCCGAAGGGTGTTGCTTTTGTTTGGAGTTTATGGATCTCACTGCAGCCCTTGATAATGTTTTCACAACAGGCTGTGGAGTATGTTGGTGGAGGCTGACTCAGAGATTATTCATTTACTTGCCCAACTTCACAAGGACGTCACAGCTAGCGCCAGGTTTGGCCATAACGTGAAAAGTATGTCACTATGTCACCTATAATAATCAAGAGAGGCGTCAGACAGGGGTGCATGTTGGCCCCCTTCCTCTTCAATTCTATTTAAATGATCATGACAGTTACATTTCTGCTTTATAAGATGACCCCCCCCCCCCACCCCCCCCCCCCAGGGTAGGGCCTAGGAAGCTGCCAGTGCTGATGTATGCAGATGATTGTGTTCTCATGGCAAGAACAGGGCAGAGTCTGCAGAAGTTACTAGACAGTTTGTCAAATTGATGTCTGATCTGGGATTAATCACTAACAAAGAAAAGTCATTTGCTATAATTGTGCAGCCAGCCCCTGTGCAAAGGTTCTCCTTTTCACATTGGTGATACCGCTCTCCAACTTCTCTTATTTGGGGGTCCCCTTTGGTAATTTAAGCTCAAGGAAACATCTGTTGAGTGTGAGAACAATGCAATTTGAACAAACAGTTGCCTCCCTGTTCACGTTCACTGCAAAACCAGGATCTATGCAACTAGAAGCTGTCGGGAGGTTGCCAGCAGAACAAGAAAAACACTGGAGTGTTGCTGCTTGACACAAGTATTAACAGTCTATCACTATAGCAAGGGATGTCTGCTCAAGGCTGCTCTGGTACGGGAGTCCTAGCACCCTATTGGTGGTTGAAATATTGGGGAGGCTACTCTGGATCATGACCCTCAGCAGCTTGTGATCGAAAGAAAAATAGTATAGTCTGAGGATAACATTAGGCTCTGCAGCTTATTAAAACGGCATAGTGATATGCATCTTTCTCTAATTGACAATCTTGTTGTCCCACAGCTTTCGGGGATTTTAGAGTAGTACTCTGTGTGGGGGGGGGCGTGGCTTAGCGCCCGATGAGCATGGTGGTGCAGGTGTGAGCGATCTGTCGGTGCCGGTGAGAACTGGCGGTTCGCGTCTTCTTCCAGCTTCGGAGACGGAGGACTAAGACGTCGGAAGGCTTTGGGTATGCCTTAGGATTGTTTTCAAGGCTCCCCTAGGCCCCTCTACCTGCTTTCCTGCCGGAGGCTGAACCGGACGCAGCTCTATGTCGGTCGCGGCCGCCATTTTGAGCTCCTGAAGCGCGTTTCAAGCGCAGCACTTCTCCGGCTGCTCATCTCTCCGGTTTGGGCTTGTCTCCTCATGAAAATGCCTGACATTACCATTTCCTCGCACAAGGTGGACTATTATCAATGACTTGCAGCCTTATACTGACTTTTACGTTTCTTCACTCATTTTTGACGGTCATTTCCTTCAGTCCTGGCAGCCATTTTATAGGTTCCTGGTATTCTTCTTTCAGAATTATCTCCTACATTTGGAATTTCCTTGGCCTTGCCTGTTTTGCCGTTTTCCTCCCGGGGGCTTGATATCTTGTTTCCACCATAAGTTGTGCGGTATGAATTTTCTGCACTCTGTTTGCTGGCTTTTTACCTCAGTTACCAGTATCTTCCCGCCTGATACGTAATTATACTGTTCCTGTCAGTGTATTTCATTTCATGGTGGATTTAATTCTTGTCTCACGTCCTCCTGCTGTTTATTGCATATTTCAACGTGTGCAGAGGTCCTTCTTGTCGTTTCGCTCAAACATTCTCTTCAGTGACGGTTAGTACCTCATGGGCAGGATCACGACGAACTGTGCTAGCACAACCCCGAAGCGCAATTTCATTAAAAACTCCAAGTTGTTCTCTGAACTTGCTCAGTTAGAAGCTTCTCAACCGCTCCATACTCACGAATTACAGTTTATGATAGAACAGCCTGCGCAGCCTTCAGGGAAGGCCACCACCAAAAGGCTAAAGAACGACCCTCCCTCACCGCCTAAATCCACTTCGCCCATATCTATGGAGCTGTTGCTGGAGGAGAAAAGAGCCCTTCACCCCTTTATGGAGGAAACCAACGCTAAGTTGCAAGTTCTGACTGACAATTGGTCACTAATGGATGCGAGAGTCACATCAGTGGAGCGAAGTGTTTCTTCTCTTCAGGAATCGTCCACCAAAGTTTCTCATATGCATTCACAGATTTCCTCTCTTCAAAAGCAGGTGGAGGACCTCGAAAACCGAAATAGGCGCAATAATTTGCATATCTACGACCTGGTGGAGGGATGTGAGGGGAATGACCCCATTGCCTTTTTCAAATCCTTTCTCCCTAAACTCCTGCACATGCCAGAGGACACTGTGCTCAACATCCAGCGGGCGCATAGGCTTGACTGCGCTCCTTCATCTGCTTCTACTTCGTTGGGGCCGAAAGGTGTTATCATGTATTTCCTAGAATACACTGATCTCCTGAAAGTTTTGTCAGCGGCCAGAGCATCTCCTCGTCTCACATGGTCAGGGTCCTCTCTGTTCTTTGCGCAGGATTACGCTAAAGCCACGGCTAATCGCCGCAAAGCCTTCCTGGATATACCGGCGGATCAAAGAGACTATGCACGGTCGATAGTAGGCAAGATGGCGGATGCGTGCGCATCCGAGTGAGCAGCGGAATCGTGCTCGCTGTTAGGCGCTCTCATCTGTAGCTGTTGTCGGGCGCTCGCTCTCCTTTCTCGGACACTGACAGAGGTGCTTGAAAGCTCCGGGCGGATCTCTCATCTCTAGTGTGTTTCATGAGCATGCGGCAGGATTTTCTTTACAAGTATCGCCGGTACTTGCAAACTGCTTGGCGTTTAGCGGCCGGTACCTCGGGGCAGTCTCTGAGGCGGAGTCAGCTAGGCGCTGGACGACTGCCGTGCTGGACTCGGGACCCCTCGGCGAAACCTGGTGTTACTGCGGACAGCCCAAAGGCAAAGGAGCGCTGGGGAGTCGGTCACGGATTCCCTCAGCGAAACCAGGTGTTACTGACGGGCAGTCCAAAGGCGAAGGAGTGCTGGGGAGACGGTCACGGAGATGAGGACCAGTTGTGGGTCCCAAACCAATTACGCAGGCAGTGACTGCTGCAGCAACTATTACTGGTAAGCCGGGTAAGCCGGGTAATCCTGAAACTGCCTTAAAAGTTGTGAATATCGATTCAGAATCCGTGCAGGAGGACAGTACTTTGACTATTCCGGCTATTCCGGCTAATCCGGCTACTCCTCTCAAGCTGCCCGAAACCGATCTAATGCATGCTGGGAGTTGTAGTGGTACTGCTCCTAAAAAAAAAATACCTGGCATGTTTAAAAAGGGAAATAAGGCATTGAATTAGGAGAAGGAGAAGACTACTGGCGATTTACTGGGTGATTCTGAATCTCAGCCGATAAACTCTAGTGATAATCTTGCCGAGACCGTCAGTGGCAGCGCGAATGTGGAGGCGTTGGCTCCTCTTTCTGGCTCTGGCATTGTTTCACCCCAGCTAGCACAGACTGCTACCATCCATACCACAAGCATTGTTAGCAAGGGCACAGTTACTCTCTTTGTTCAGGGGTCAAACCCCCAAGGCGTGACTTCTGATGCTATTATTGCTGGCAGCACTATTCATTCTAACTCTCAGGAGGAGGCTGATATTATTGGGGTCACGCAATCAGTTGACACGGCAGGACATTTTTACTCAATTTCGGATTTATCTACTAAATTGGAGCTGGAGAGTCTGGATGGGGAGTGTAGAGATGACGTTAGCACCTCTAACTTAACTGGTGTGGCTCAAGAAAAATCCAGCTCTTCCATTGAAGAGGCAGCAGATAACGGCGACTCTCCTTCTGCTCGAATGGAGTGGGGGGCTGAGGAGAACACGGTTCTTAGGGGGACAGGTAGTTGGATCTCCCCCTCAGAACTTGAAGCTGACAAGAATTTGGGCTCTCCTGCTCTCATTACCTCTAGTGAGAACACTCCTCCAGACCTGGCTGATCCATCTCAGAGTTCTCAGATTTCCGGGACTACTTTGTATATGCTGTATCAAGTGATGGTGCAACATCGGGAAGAAACCAGAGCTGAGAATTTGCGTACGCAAGCAGCAGTACGCAAACTTCAAAACAATTTAAGGCGAGTGGTAAAAACTTGTAATGAAACATCCGCTAGAGGGCAGGAGGCTGAGGGGAGGATTTCCGCCATTGAAGATGTCTTGACTCAGCAAGGCTCTCAGCTTTCCACTCTTGCTAATTTAAAGGAGGATTTCAATTGGAAGCTGGTGGACTTAGAGAACAGGTCCAGGCGCAATAATTTGCGCGTTTTGGGTATTTCCGAAGGAAGTGAGGGATCCAATGTCAGGCAGTTTATTATTGATCTCCTCACCAAAGCTTTCCCGGAGTTAACCCCGTGGCAGTGGGACCGGGAGCTTCTGAGAGCTCACAGATTCCCTTTCCAATGCAATAAGAACTCTGGTGGCGCCTCTAAAAACCAACCAAGAGCAATTTTGATTTCTCTGAACAACTTTCTGGCACGTGAAGCATTGTACGATCTGGCTCGGCCAGATCGTAAACGAAGGGGAAAGGGTTTGGATTTCTTTGTTCGTCCTGACTATTGTCATTATACTGTTCAACAACGCTGGCAGTTCCGCCAACTTATTCCTTCATTTCAGGCAAAGGGAGCCCAAGCCTTCCTTCTTAATCCCTTGAAACTTAAGGTTCTATTTAAGGAAAGAACCCATTTTCTAACTTCGGAGAGCGCAGCAAAGGATCTATTATCCAAAATGTGATGTCTCAAACTTATTCTGTCTTTCTTTGAATGCAAGGCTGAACCAGTGGGGGTGTATTGTGTTTACTGATCTGCTTGGACTTATAACCTTTGGTTCTCCAGTGGCTAGGCCTTTCTTTCTTTCTTAAATTAATTCTTTTTTTTGGATGACTGTTTAGCAGATGGTAGTGCGCAGCGTGACGCATTATGCTTCTCAGACCATCTTTTTTAGGGACTGCTCAGTCCCTTTGCCTTCTTTGGGTGGGGTTGGTGTAGGGGGTGGGAGGGGGGGTCAGGGGGAGGGGGGATGGGGTGGTGGGGCAAGCAAGTACAGGATTATTGCAAGTAATTGGCACTGTAATTTAGCTGGAGAAGACATGTTTGTTTTTTATTATCAGACAGGTTTAAAGCGGGGGCTGCTAACTAAAAATGAGACATATAAGAAGTGGGGAAAATAAAAATGCAAAAAAAACTTGTAAATGGCTAAATTAAGGATCTGTTCTTGGAACATCTGTGGCTTGAATAACAAGCAAAAAAGGGGTATGTGTGCTCAAATCATCTACAGTATGAAGATAGATGTTTTGTGTTTGCAAGAAACACATCTGATCTGGAATAATAGAAAATGGTTTAATGATCTGGGTATGCATCTCCTGGGATGTACGAGTCAAGGTACTACTACGAGGGGAGTGGCAGTGCTTATTAGGAAAGGGCTAGGGTCTTGCAATTGTATTAAAACTGATCAGTATGGAAGATGGATCATAATAGAACTCTCTATAGATGGTAAACGGTTAACTATTTGTTCAATTTATGGCCCAAATTCCGATGATCCTGATCTTCTAAATTTTCTAAGTATAGAGTTAGCTGGATGGCCCACTCCATTAGTACTGTGTGGGGACTTCAATATTCATATTGATAGAGATTTCGATATAAGTTCAGAGACTCTCTATTCTGGGCTTAAGAAGAAGATTTACAAGTCACTAAGAGGCTTGGTTATAGAGTTTGGCCTATCGGATGTGGGTTTTGTTAAAAGAGACGTCACCTTGGTATACGTTCTATTCAGCCCCACATCAGAAAATGGTTCGTCTAGATTATTTTTTTATTTCTTCGACACTTTTAAACAAAATCACCTATGAGATATTCCCGAGAATAATCTCGGACCATAACCCTATATTAATAGAGATCAAGCAAGGATCTGGCCGATCCCCGATTATAACTTCCTGGACATTTGAATGCAAACTTTTGGCAACTCATTGTATATCGAACACTTGTCTACGTGGATTAAAGAATTTTTTGATATTAATCGAGGGACAGCTACTACTCAAATGGTTTAGGATTCGTTTAAGGCCGCGGTCCGGGGAGAGACTTTATCATACTCTATTAATAAACAAAGGTCCTCTCGGGTTAAACTTGCTACTTACTATAAGGCAGTACAAGAATGGGAGGCTAAATTAGTTTCAGCTATTACTGCAGCTCAAGACACTGAGCATATCAAATCAAGACTGGCTATACATAAGTCTAGGCTGTATGAGGTCTTTGCGAGGAAACTGGCTGAGCAGGCTACAGTGTTTCGTTCCCAAGTTTATGAAGTGGGGGAAATGACAGGGCGGACCTTGGCTAAGAGGCTCAGGCAGCAGGAAGTATTTAATACTGTGAATGAGATTCAGGATGACTCGGGACAAATTTATAGTCAACCTGAAGAAATTCTGGAGGTCTTTCGCTCATTCTATAGTAAACTTTATACGGAGGAAAATCTATCGTATTCATCGGAGTCCCTGATAAATTTTTGTGGGACTGATAATATCTCTAAGTTAACTGATATTCAATCTGCAGCACTAGACGCAGACATTTCATGGGATGAATCAGAGGTGGCCATTCTTTTGCTGGCCACCGGGAAAGCTACAGGGCCAGACGGTATACCCTTAGAGTTTTATAGGGTGTTTAGACATCTCTTGAAACAAGATTTCCTTCAGGCCTGCGTAGAGGCTCAAAATGCAGTAGCACCTCCATCATGGAGTCAATCGACAATTATGGCCTTTCTCAAGAAAGGTAAACCCCCTCTTCTTCCCTCATCCTTTAGACCGATTTCGCTCATTAATGCGGATAGTAAGATCTTAGCATCCCGCATATGGGGGGTAATTTCTACAATATTTTCGCCTCTCCAGCATGGTTTCATCCCTTCCCGGGATACCTCGGACCATGTTAGGCGCATAATCACCTTAATGGACCGGGCCGAAGTGGTGAGATGCGATCTTGGCATTACCCTGTTGGATGTCGAGAAGGCATTCGACAGGGTAGCCTGGTCATATTTGTGGGAGATGCTAGCAATGAAAGGGTTTGGCCCACAGATTATCCTAGCTCTAAAGTCTCTTTATATGTCACCCACATCTTGTATAAAAATCGGCTCCAAAAAATCTGGTCTTTTTCCATCTCCAGAGGTACCCGTCAGGGTTGTCCTTCTTCCCCACTTTTATTTGCCCTTTATATAGATATATTTTTAAACAAACTTAACTTAGCATCTGAAATACCACCAGTTTCTGTTGCCAATACCAATTATAGAGTGCTCGCTTACGCCGATGATATTATAGTGCTTACAACTAGTATCCAGAAAGCTCTCCCAGTGATAGAGGACTTGGCCACTCACTTCGGGGCTTTCTCCGGCTATAAGCTGAATATAGCGAAAACTCAAAATTTATTTGTAGGTCAGATTTCTCCCCCGTCGATTCCGCTAGTACCGGTAGCAACATATTTGGGTATCAAAATTACATCCCCTGTAGCAGATATTTCAGCCATAAATTTTAACCCGGTCTTTCACAAAGCAAATACTACACTTGAACGGATTGATCATTTTCACTTATCCTTATTTGGCCGGAATAATGTATTAAAAACGATTATACTTCCCAAATTTCTTTATATGTTTCAATCTATCCCTCTTGAGTTTTCCTCGATCTTTTTTAAACAATTGGAAAGAATGACATCTAGGTTTATTTGGGACTACAAAAAACATTGTAGATCATTTAAAAAGATGATTCTACCAAAATCCAGGGGGCGTGGGGAATCCCATATTTTTTGTACAACTATGTTGCGTCTGTTTTACAGTTTATCTCCCCTTTGATTATTGGGGAAAAAGCAAGGATTCTTCAGAGTCACTCACCTTCAATTTACGAACCTATAATGGGAGAAGAGTGTCGCGACTGCTTTCTCAAAAATACAGAACCAAGCTATTCCAAAAAAACTAAATTTAAGACACTGAAAGCAGCCTATGGAGTATGGAAGATAGTTAGGCATCAACTGGGAATTATGAAACTTTTGATCTATTCACCCCTTTCTGCCTCTAAAATATTTCCACCTGTGTTTCAGGATTCGTTTATGTCTCGATGGCGAAATAAAGGAATCTATTGTGTGAACGATCTATGGCAGGATAGTCGGTTACTTACCTTCTCGGAATTAACAGATAGATATAATCTTTTGACTCAGGACTATTTTAAATATTTACAGATCCATAGCTTCTTTAATTCTTTGTCATCATTGGAAGTTTCTGGCATTGTCAGTATCCCACTTATTGACCATCAGTTTATTAAAAAACGGATCGGTCATTATTATAGAGTTCTTTTGGCTACATGTCCAGATTATCTAGCTGCTCATGCAGCAAGATGGGCCGAGAGGCTAGGTACCGAAACTATCCACCTAGAAGAATCAATCGCTTTGGCTAATACTGTCTTGATTACTGGCAGATCGCACACTCAGCACTACATGGCCCTATATGATTTATATTATACGCCCTTGAAAATGTAAAAATGGGGCGCGACGGTTGGCATAGCATGTAATAGGTGTGGCTGTCAGGCCGCAGACTCGATACATATGTTTTTTGCCTGTACCCTGTTAGCTAACTTTTACGAGGCAATTCAGACATTCCTGACTACAGTGTTGGGGCTTTCACTTACTCTAACGGGGGAACATGTTTTATTTGGTGTAAGTTCGGATACGTTACCAGAGGGAAAACAAGCTCTCTTATTTATATCTATGGCCATAACTAGGGCCTGTATTACGCAAGAGTGGATCAGCCCCTCTCCTCCTTCATTTGAAGCATGGAGAGCACATCTTTTAGCCTCTTATAATATAGAGGTAGCTATATATAGAACAAAAGGTAGAAGGAAAAGATCCTTTGGAATGAGAATCTGGGACCCGGTTCGGCAATGGATTCAGGGGGAGTTGGCTTGATTATTTTAATTTGTCACAGTATATATTCTACGATGTTTCTTTTTGGAATGTGTCTTTTTATTCCCCTGTATTTGCTGTTTGGCTGTTAAATCTTATTTTCCTGTGTATTTGATGTACTAGCAATGTTGCAGTAATCTTGTACGGCTTGCAATAAAAGTGCAAAATGATAATAAAAACATTTTTTTAAAAAGAAAGGATATGCGGGCGGATCTTCGCTCCATCTGTGCCAGATATGGACTTTTTCACCCGTGTCTTTTCAAGGTTACCTACAATAATAAAACTACGACATACGAGGATCCTGTACGACTTCAGAGTTTCCTGAACTCCTGCAGAGCAGCTGATATGGATCTTTCTGGTCCCTCCCCTCCTGACTCTCCTGGTTCGCATGCTGCCTTCTCCAATGTTGTTCCTTTTATCCGTTATTCAAGTTTTATGACTGTATTTTGTGCTCTTGTATGTTTTGTAAACATTTTTGAGGTGACTCTGTTTTTCACTATAGTTTTTCTTGTTTATTCTCTTCTCGCCTAATGTATTTGATCATACGGACTTTCTACTGCTCTTTACTGATACACTCTCCCGAAGTTCTCCTCATGTTTTCATAGATTTACACCTCGTTCCGTGCTCTTCTCCCGGTCGGACGGCTCGTTGACCCTGGACGTCCCGCCTGCTCCATGTGGCTCCACCGCCCCCTCACTTCCCTTCACGTCTGGTCGTCTTCCTGGTTGTGCTCCCCCACCTCCTCCCTTTGTAAGTACGTTTACGCTTCCTTGGTTGGCATGTCTGTCTCAGCATTTGTCTCCCCTTTCCTGTCCTTCTCCCTACTTTCCCCTTGTTGGAAGGTGTCATTTCTTTTTCATTTAATTCCATCCCTCTGCCTCTTCTTCTTTCATATTCTTATATTCATTCATTGGTACTGTATTCCTTGTTGTCTTGTTTCTGTACATCTCTTTTTGATGTTCCTTATCTTTCATATCCACTTCTGTCCTAATTTTTCTCTTTTGTCTTCTTCTTTTCATTTCCTTGCTTTTTCTTCTATTGCATTGTGTTTTGATGAATTGCTATTTTTTCTCCACTTTATTCTCTTTCACATTTTTTCATCTGTTATTTATCCTCCTCTTACGGGTTTCTCTTTTGAATTCGTTCGATTTGTTCATCATTGTTGGTATTCTACTGTATGTCATTAAAAGTAGTTACGTGGAATGTTAAGGGTGTTAACTCTCCGATTAAGAGACAAAGAATTTTATCTCACCTAGGTAAGCTGAATGTTGATTTTGCCTTTTTGCAAGAAACTCATCTTTCAGAAGCAGAATCAGCCAAACTCAAAAAGGGCTGGGTGGGTGAAGTTTATTATTCTCCTGGTGATGGTAAACGTAATGGGGTTGCAATTTTGTGTCGCAAGTCCCTTTCTTATTTAGTGCTAACCCAAGAATCTGATACCGAAGGTAGATGGACTCATGTCAAACTGTCTTTACGAGGTGTTCCACTCTCTCTTCTTAATATTTATGCCCCTACTGGTGGTGATCCTACTTTTTGGTGCACGTTGTCCACCCACATAACCAAATTTGTGGACAACAATTTTATTTTAGCAGGAGACTGTAACCAGCCTCTTGACCCCTTTCTTGATAGAAATTCCAAAGTTTTATTTGTCCCAAATAAATCTCACAAACTTTTTGTTCAGGCTATCTCGTGACATAAACTCATTGATGCTTGGCGCCTTTGTAACCCGACGACAAAAAATTGACTTTCTACTCACCCTCCCATCACTCCCAATCGAGAATTGATTAAATTTTTGTTTCCCATAACATTGCCCGGACTCTCACCAACTCAATTGGCCCGATATTACTATCAGATCACGCTCCTGTTTTTATCAATATGGATATTCTCCCTAAAGTTGCTGGGCCTAGGAGATGGCGTTTTACCAATGCCCTCTTATCGGACCCTAAGTTCATCACCTCTTTCACGGACTTCTTTACTGAGTTTTTTTAGATTAATGACACCCCTTCCGTACCCAAGCATACCATCTGGGATGCTTTCAAAGCCTCAGCAAGACACTTTGTAATAGGTTACGTTGCCACCAAACGGAAGATTGCTTGAAAATTCATGGGTGATCTTCTTCAGAAGATCAAGAGATTGGAGCACACTTATTATACCTCGCACTCTCAAGACAGTTTGACAGCCCTTGTTGAAGCTAAGATGCAATTCAACACAAAATCCACGGAAGATGCATCTTTATATCTACTAAAGTCAAGTGCAAAATGTTATGGGGGTAGGAATAAAGCTGGGAAGATCTTAGCTAATTTTTTGAAAGTTAAGCACAATAAGTTGAATATTGAATCTATTTATGACACTAATTCTAATCTTCAATACAAAGATACTGACATTTTAACTGAATTCTCCCTTTTTTATAATACTCTTTATTCCTCTGACACTCACCCTTCACCCCAATCCTTATCTCATTTCTTTTCCAGCATTCACAAACTCCAACATTTTCCCCTTGATCTCACCCCTTTAGAATCAGATGTATCCCAACAAGAGCTACTTACTGCACTTCAACATCTCAAAAAAGATAAGGCCCCTGGACCGGATGGTTTCACAGTTGAATTCTATTTACACTTCTCAAAACTCTTGATACCAAAATTGCACCTCTTATTACGCACATTCCTCACTATGGGTAGGTCTTCTGGTTCCTTTTCGGACGCCCACATATGTCTCATTCCTGAGAAGGGGAAGGACGCTAAATACTGTAAAAATTACAGGCCCATTTCTCTTGTAAACATCGATTATAAGATTTTTGCCAAGTCACTTGCAGCAAGACTAGACCTTTTGTTACCTGATTTGTTGGGTGCGGAACAGTCCGGTTTCGTTAAGGGACGCTTTATTACTGACAACACCAGACTTTTGTTTAATGTCCTGTCGAAGTCCTCTCGGTTACAACACTCTCTTGCAGCGATTGCATTAGACGCCGAGAAGGCTTTTGATAGGGTCGAATGGACTTATCTCTTTTCAGCACTTTAATGGTTTGGCTTTGGCCCTAAATTTATCTCTTTAATTTCCCTCCTTTACTCTAACCCACGTGCAGCTGTCTATGCCAATGGCTTAGTCTCCTCCTTTTTTGATCTAGGAAGGGGTGTCCGTCAGGGGTGTCCCTTGTCCCCGTTCCTTTTTAACTTAGCTTTGGAGCCTTTCCTCTCCAAACTTCGTCAGCATCCCAATATCCATGGTTTTCAAACCTCGCAGTCTCATATTAAACTGGCTGCTTATGCTGACGATATCTTGCTTTTTCTATCACACCCCTATGACTCCATACCTGCTTTTCTCGATGTAGTGCGTGAATATTCCCTAATCTCCGATTATAAGCTCAATAACGACAAGTGTGAAATCTTGCCCCTGACAACGTTTACTTTCAAGCCTGATTTTAGTGCCTCCAACTTTACTTGGAGTTCTTCACACATCAAATACTCAGGACTACATGTTACCCCCTCAATTCTAGAGACAGTTTCTTTATGCCTGAACAAGTGCATCCAGTAGATATCAGATTTAAGATCTAGATGGCACCCTCTTTATTTGTCATGGTGGGGTCGCCTTGACACTATCAAGATGATGCTGTCCCCCATAATTCTCTACAAGATTTCCAATATCCCAGTGCCCATTCCCTCCAAAATTTTTAAGAAGATTGACTCTATCCTTTCCGCTTTTCTTTGGAATGGTAAGAAATCTCGGACGTCTCTCAGTAGACTAATACGACCTAAACTGGAAGGGGGAGATAATTTTCCAGACTTTCCGGCCTATCAGAAAGCATTTCTTTTGCGACAGGCTTCTTTCTGGTTACAGGACTCTGTTGATCCTTGCCCTCTCTGGGTCACAGTCGAACGTCTTTCACTCTCCCCATTTTCTTTTGCTGAATATTTATCTTTCTCCCGCAAACCGTCTTCATTGTCTTCTCCCTTGCACAAACTCACCACCAAATTGCTCTTATCCTCTACCCCTCCCCCCATTACCACGGTGGCTGACTTTCTTAATTCCACTATTTGGCATAACTTGCACATTCTAATCAACAATAAATGCTTTTACTGGAAGTCATGGAGGCAAAAACGGTTAATATGGGTATCTCAGTTATTTTACAACTCTACATTCATACCTTTCTCAGTGCTTTGCCAATCTTTTGATTTGCCTGCCTCCTTTGCCCGGAAATACCTCTTACTTAAAGAAGCAGTACTGTCCACTTATACTCGACTCTCGCACTCCTATGCCCCCCCACACTTCCTACCTCCGCTTCACAACTTCTTTCTTTCTTGCAAACTACATCTAAAGCTTCTGCCATTTACAAGTGCCTTCACCCTACAAAATCCACTAGGTCTAAGACTAAGGTTGAAGAACAATGTGAATGTGACTTTGCCACGTCTTGGTCGACGTCTCTATGGACTAAGATTTGGACTAAAATCCGTAAATCTTCTAGAGCAGCAACCCTGACACAATCCCTGTTTTTCGTATATAATAGGCTTCTCCTCCCACCGTCTGACCTCAGTACGAGATTTTCCACAACCCTGGACCTGTGCTGGACTTGTTCTTCCCCACATGCTACTTTATTCCATATGCTATTCTCCTGTAAACTCGTCAATGATTTCTGGGTTAGGGTCTGGTCCCAAATTAATGACATTTTTCACACTCACATTCCTTTCTCTTATACTCATATTTTCCTGGGTAGTCTCTCCTTTTGTTAGGAGGATGTCTCCCTTAATGTTCAAATTATTGATTTGCTGTTGGCTGTTGTGTTTCAGCAGATCACAGCCAATTGGAAAGATTTTTGAAATATATCCTTTAAAGCATGGTGGTACAACGTTTGTCACAATCATAGATTGGATACTGCTTTTGTTTCCCCAATTCACATGGTGACAAAGCGTATTTATTAATGGCTCCCAATTACGCTTTACCTTGATGCTTGTGCAAAATGCTCCTTTCATTTAATCACCCTGGATGTTCCTTATTTCTTCATTACTCTATTTTATTCTCCTACTACTCCATTGTTTTATATTTGCGACCATTGTACTCTCTTTGTTTAGCTTTAAAACCCGTTTTTAGTTTTACTTATTTCTTATTGGTTTTTGACATGTTATTTTACTTGATTGTTTTTGCTATATCTTTGATCTGTTTTTGTACTTTGTATTGACACCCTGTATTTCCTTAATAACATTTTTCTTGAACTTAAAAAAAAAAGAGTAGTACTCTGTGTCCTCTCAAAGAACGACTTGCAGTTTGTTTAATAAACGTTATTGTTTGATCAATAAAAACCGTAACATCTGTGTGCAAAAAGTAGATAAAAATGCAATTAAAAAAACTGAGTTGCCCTCCCATTTTCCTTCCATGTGAGACAGCGTCAGTTTATTGACCTGTGTCCTCGCAACATTAAAGTGCATTCATGCATTGTTTAACTGAAGAAGTATGATTCAAGAATTAAGCACTTTCAGTAGCCATAAGAGTAGGACAAAAAATGGCATGCCTAAATGAAATAACAAAAGTCAGAGTTAAGAGTAAAGGTATAATTTCTAATGATCAACAGAAGTAAAGCATCTGGGTAACAGATGTAAAATGTAAACGTCTATGTTTCGGTTATCGTTTTTTTTAAGACATGGCTAAAAGCAGAGATTATTTTCCTTTTAAATCAGTTTGTAAAACATTGAGAGAAAAAGGCTTTATGGGAAATTTTGTAGGACTATAAGCAAAACCAACGCAGTATGAGAAACGCAGGACGAGTGTAATGAGACAGTAGGTCGTGCAGAGCAAGAAGGAAATCCTGAAGGAAATCCTATCACAATGTGGCAATGGATTGTGTTGAGACTGATATAATTTTCGAGTCATTCTGAGATTGTATGTCATATCCAGCAGTGTTTTCTTAAATCATTTGAGACAATATTTCACTAAACCACCTAGATATACCACCTGCTGGTTACAAGGAGAGCCCATAACATATGGGGCAACTTAGAGTCATGCAATACATTTGGGGAAAGATGCATGCCTGGTTGCTGCACTCTCCTGACCTCTTCTAAGTAGAAAAATATTCTCTCTTAACTGATATCTGACAATCTCTGCAGACCACGTTTGTTTTATCCTCGGAGACGAACTTCGACATATTTCAAGAAGAGGTTGGCAATATGGTTCCTTATAATTTCTTTCCTTCATCTTTTAAGTAACCATTGGACATTTTATTTACCAACAGTAGTACCTCTGACACCATAGATGCAAACTCAGTTTTTTCACAGAAGTCCCTTTTATTGACTCTGCGTTATTGTTCATTTGATTCTCTTTATATTATTTATTCACAGTTGGTTTAAGTATAGTAGGATGATTAGAAATGACCACAATATAATGAAGTGTACAGTCTAACCCCTTTCTTTTGATCGTTTTGCGAATGTATATATGTTTTTTTTGTGTAAAGCCATATATGTTTTTTGTGATATAAACACGTCCAGTCGTGGTAACAACCTTTATAATTTTTCTGTGTAAAAAAGGAGAGCCTTTGAAAAGAATGCGGATACCAATGTTAAATAATATAAAGAGAATCAAATGAACAATAACGCAGAGTCAATAAAAGGGACTTCTGTGAAAAAACTGAGTTTGCATCTATGGTGTCAGAGGTACTACTGTTGGTAAATATTGTTAGAGATTCCACCTCTGATCCCCTTAACTGAATCAACCCCCCCGTATTTCTAAAACATTGGACATTTTAGGCATCCTTGCCGCACACATCATCATCCACTCATACTCCTTCGTCTTGACTTCCCCTTGCTGCACTTCCACAAGCAGTCAGTCTAGCAGACATCCCAGCCGCATCCATACTAGCAAGCTCTTGTTTCCTTTGTACCAAAAAACATTGGGTGTTAAGCTGCAATGTCCGACTCAAAATAGGAGAGCATTTCAGCTTTAACACGTCGCCCTATGAGATTGCTGGACTCATTTGGATGCCTAGGAGATCATCCTTTTGGACTTCCTTGTGAAAGTCATGTCAGTAAATACTCAGAAAAAGAAATACATGCACAATCGAAAAAACAAAACCCTTAGCAACCATCAAACAAGAATGCAACAAACAGGCACAATTATATGAAACTGAAGAATATGCAGCCAAAGAAAACCAGAAAACAAAGAAAAGAATGTCAAGACTCAAAGTAAGACAGGAAACTCAGAAAAAGCAAGAACAAAACATAAAATCGGAAGAGGGCAAATCGTAAAAAAATGAAAAATACTCAAATTTACCAATACAGAAATCCAGCAGTAATTAGCTTTCACTCTCCAAACCCCAATCGCACAAGCTTTCTCTATCATAAATAAAGCCATTCAGTGAATATCATGCAAAATCATGAAAAAACACACACCAAAATTACCTATAGCTTTTAGAAAATAAATTAAATCCAAAACGTTTCAATCTTTCTACTATTGAATTGTTGCTGAAAAGGTGAGGGTGAATCCTGTTCTGCCAAACCAAAACCACCAAAAAAGCCATAGGTGGCTGACACATTATCCTACCACATGACATACATGATTGAATCTTGTACATATACCTAGGTCTCATCGGAACACTCCCCTCATGCTCACACTTTCTGAGGGCAAACCAGTCCATACTCTTAAATGATTCACACCATTTTTCAGAATGAGTTCGCTTGAGTTGGCAAGACAGATTTGAAGTAATTGACCTTATTCTTTAAACAATAAATCATGTTTTTTTTATTGTACAAGAGAAATAAAACAAAAAACAGTACAGTTCAATAGCCAAACAATGAGTTATACATTCATAGTAGTAACCACAACACAGTAGTTCCGTGACTAGAAAACATCAATCATGTCTAATGAATGGCATATATTACTGTGATAACATGTCCCCACATATACAATAGACACAGTAGCATTACAGAACAGCATGTGGACAGGTCCATCTTAAAGGATTGCAGTCTTTGCAGGGGAGTTATGAGCCTCGCACAATCCGTTCTCTACCCATCCAGCAGGGGACATCTGCCTCCCTTACCATCCGTAGCAACCAAGTGTCTGCCACTTTTAGCAACCATCATGGGCTCCGCCATTGTCCGCATCTACCATCTCGCATTGGATAAGATAGCCCTGCAAAGGACCCCATATGTCCTTGGGTCTAGACGCCCTCGGCATCAGCTCTGCATATATGGTAGATTGTTCTTGACAATACATCAAATCCGTCAACCATTCCTAAACTTAGGGACCCGCCCACTTCCCCATCTGCAGACCACTCTGCGTTTGGCAAGCAACATTGACACATCCAGGAACTTCCGGCATGACTTGGGAATCATGGCCGTATGCCCCAGGAGGGCAACTACAGGATCTCTGACCAGTGTATTATTTATCATTTTTTGAAGCGCCTGGTGTAGCTGATCCCAGAACTGTTGTACCACACGGCTTTCCCAGGCCAAATGTAGGATCCTCTAACCCTGCTTTGCCACATCTCTCATGATCTTGTAAGCCAAAGCGGTATTTTTTTGCAGGTGTATAGTATAAGCGGTGTAGGAATTTATAATGTATAATCCGCAATCTACAACTTGCCGAGATGTGTGAGGTTTGCATACAACAGTAGTTCCATTGCTCATCGGTCAGTGCCTGTCCGAGCTCCTCATCCCAGTGAAATTGGGCAGAACTCAGTGTGGGTTCCTGTTGAGTGCATACGCACTTATATAAATTAGACACTAAGTGTGCCCCATCCATGGATCCCAGCATGTTGTGCAACGGAAGCAAAATCATTGGCTCCTGAGGGAAATCCAGCAATATCGCCTTCATCCCCTGTCTCAGTCGTACATACAGGAATACGTCCAGGGGCGGTGGCTGTATCCCCTGAAACATATGCTCCAAGGAGCGAAACTGTCCCTCATGAAATAAGTCTCCCCAGACGTTCACGTGCACACGTGTGCATAGGTTCTGCAACCCCCGTTCTAGTAGCAGGGGCATTGCGGGGTGATAGGTCAGTGGTAGCCATGGAGAATATAAAAATGGCAAAGCAAGCTTGCCCATTTTTCGCTTCCAGGCGTCCACCGTGCTCGTGACTGTGGTGGGCAGTTTCGCCCAGGAGCGACCAGGCTCATGTATGACACCATTGAACGGAATAGGGTCTGCAAGTCCTCAACGGCTATTTGTAGCATATATCTAGGAGGAAATATCCAGTAGTAGGCAAACTGAGCATGAGCACACAAAAAGTAGGTCTCAAAATCCGGTATGTCAAACCTGCCTTGTTCATATGGGCGAATCAGAGTTGCCCATTGAAGCCGCGGTTGCTTCCCTCCCCACAGCAGTCTTATCAGTTCAGTTCGAAGAGTTTTGAAGAAAAAGGTTCCTGGATGATAGGGGATATTTAAGAAAAGGTACAAGAATTGTGGGAGCACAATAATTTTTATTATAGAGGCGTGACCTGCAAGCGATATTGGCAGTGAGATCCACCTCGTGACGTTGGCAGTAAGCTTCATTATCGCCATACCATAGTTCTGACGAATCATCTCCTCCCTATCCCTAGTCACCCGTATGCCCAGATATTTAAGATCCGAGTCACACCACTCCAGTGGAAAGTCAAGGTGAAATCGGGGCATGAGTGGGAAAAACTGAGACTTCCCCCAGTTTATATGTATACCGGATAGTCGGCCAAATACGATGAAGTCTTTCAAAAGGGGATTGAGATTGTTTTGAGGGTCCCTGACATAAAGCGTCATATCGTCTGCGTATAAGGAGATTAGAATTTTACCTAAACAGCATCTAAAGGCCTTATCCTGGTGACATTGGCGCAGCCTGGAGGCCAGCGGCTCAACTGCCAAAGCAAACAATAATGGGGACAGCGGGCATCCCTGTCGGGTACCTCTCGAGACAGACATCGTAGAAGACACGTGACTATTGATCAGTACCCTGATCATAGGTTGATTATATAACAGCTTAACCCACGAAACCCATACGGTATAGCACCCCAAAAAGGTAATCCCATTCCACTGAATCAAACGCCTTGGTGGCGTCCAAAAAGACCGCAGCGAGTGGGAAGTCTGGTGCAACCGTCTGTATCAGGGAAAAAAGGGTACGGAGGTTATGGGAAGTTGCTCTACCCGGGACAAAACCGGACTGATCAGGCAACACAAGCTTATCCAATAACAGAGTGAGTCGGTTAGCTAGTACCTTAGCTAATATCTTTGTATCACAGTTTATCAGTGATAGCAGGCGATATGCATCACAAGAGGTGGAGGCCTTTCCAGGCTTCAAAAGGGACATGACTAGCGCCTCCCTCATCGAACGAGGAAGTATTCCACTTTCCATAGACTCGGCAAACACTTCTTTGAGAACCGGCGCCATAACGTCAATATAAGCCTTATATAATTCGGCAGGGAGGCCATCCAGCCCCAGTGTCTTTCCATTTTTCAATTGCATGATTGCCTCCCTGATTTCGTCTATCTCGAATGGTAATACCAAGAACTCCCTTTGTGTATCGCTTAACCATCCAAGTGCAACGTCCCCCAGAAAGTCATCTAAGTCTACTGTGCCATGTCGCTGTGAGGTGTACAGTGTGTGGTAATGTGTAGTGAACACTTCCAGGATATCAAGTGTATTTCGGTGCAGCACCTCCCCAGGCCCCTCTATCTCCAGAATATGAGTTGCAAATCTTGGACCAATGGTCACTTCCGCTAGTGCTTTTCCTGGTCTCTCCCCTTCACCGTATTTGCGGGCCATCCAATATCGCCCCTTGAATTTCGTTTCACGTGCCGAGGCCGCTTCGTATTCTGTTAATTTTTCTCTAAACTCTAACTTTGTCCGACCTACGCCCCCCCTCCATCTTCCTCTCCAACCCTTTCAATTCCTGTTCCAAGGTCCGAAGTGTTGTCTGCAGGTCCCTGAGTACACCAAAGCTCTTCGATATACAATACCCTCTAATTGTAACCTTAAACGCTTCCCATATAACTTCCAGGCTATCCAATGAGCCTTTGTTTCTAATAAAAAAATCTTTTATTTCCTCCCCTAATTCTGCGTGAAAGACAGATCTAACAGAGCCTGTGGTTGCAGTCTCCAGTGTGGTTGAGGCTTATCATACCCTGGCATTACTAATGTCAGTTTCACTGGACAGTGATCTGACAATGTCCTAGCAGGGTGAACCGCCCCGCGAATGGCAGTACCTAATCCCCTCGACAGTAAACAATAATCACTGCGCGCCCAGGTCCTCTTGTATGATGTAAAATGAGTGCCTCCTTTAGTCTGTGGGTGGACATAACGCCAAACATCTATGAGACCTCCTTCTTCCATAATGCCCCACATCACTTCCTGGGACTTAGTGTAATGATGCCTTACCGGATGTGATCTATCGTGGGCCAGATCCAAGGCCAAATTAAAATCACCACCCCAGATCAAATCAGTAGCACCTATATTGAGTATCTTCCCCCATATTGCAGTGAAAAATTCTGGGGCATCAACATTGGGGCCATAACAATTGGCTAAAGTAACCGCCTCCACACCAAGTCTCCCCCATGCTATAGCAAATCACCCTGGGGGTCTATTATGGTGCCTCCGAGCTCAAATGGTGTCTGCTTTTTAATCAATATGGCTGTGCCTCTGGCGTAAGAGGAGTTGGGCACAAATAATCTGACAGATGCCCACTTGCTAGCAAATGTGCTTGGAGACGCGGGGCTGATGTGTGTCTCCTGAATCATCGCCACCTGAATCTGATGTCTATCTAAGTAGGCCAGCAGCTGCCTTCGCTTTCTCGGGTCTCCCAGTCCCCTGACGTTCCAGGACAAAATCCTCAGCATACCCACTTCATCTGTAGCCATTATGTGGACCCAGTGTATGCCATGCCTGTGCGATTAATGTGTCCAGGTTACTCCATTGCAATAATATAATTTCTCCACCTCCCGTCGTACCATACTCGCTGATGACTTCCAAACACTCCCCCTCCCCTTCTACTCCACCCCCCACCCACTGAAGCATCCCAATCATGCCAGAATCAATCGCCCTCCCCCTCCCTAACACACACCCTCGTAACTGTCCCAGAACATTTCAACCAACCATACCATCTCTGGCCTCCCCCCACCCTGTACCCCAACTGTGGTAGCAAGAAGAAAAAGAAAAAGAAACAACCATGCATACGTTACAAAGTCCATGCAAACAACATCATTGGGGTATACCCTCTGGGGGACCCTGCCAGGTGGCGACACAGGTACTCCTCGCCCGCAAAGTTCACCAGCAGTGGAATGAGCGAACCCTAGTGGACAGAGGGTGCCTGGTATGTCCTTGAAGAGGTGCTCACCACTAACCCCGCCATCTGCAACGTAAACGTGCCCCAGGGCAGCATCTCAGCTGCCTGGTAGTCACTGTAATTGGTCAGAACCCTCGAACGTCATCCGGTATCAGTGGAGTGATCATTGCGAGTCATCCTCAGCCCCTCCCAATGCAGACTGCTGTGACGATGGTAGCGACCCAGCACCACGATTTAGTCTTTTCAGATGCTTCAAAAATTCATCGACCTGCTGCGGCTTGGTAAAGAAGCGTTGTTTACCTTGATAGGTGACCCCAAGACGAGCAGGGTATAACAATGCATAGTCAATTTGGGCGATCCTCAGCATGTTTTTGACGTCATTAAATTTGCGTCGTTCTTCTTGGACTGTAGGGGTAAAGTCCGGATAGATGGAGAATGTATTACCATCGTAGGACAGTTGTCGTTTGTTCCTTGCGACTCGAAGTGCAACGTCTCGGTCTCTGTAATTTAGAAGCCGTGCAATGATAGACCGTGGTGTGCAGCCCGTAGTGGGCGTGGTCCCAGGGATCGCTGAGCCCACTCCACTATGAATTGGTTGGAGAATGCCTCTGCCCCGATCGATGACAACAGCAATTTTTCAACATATTCCTCCATCTTCCCTGTGTTGGTCGATTCAGGGATCCCAAGGAAGCGTATGTTATTGAGCCTACTGCGCACTTCTAAGTCTTCGTTCTTCGCAGCGATGACTTTATCTGTATGAGCGATTTGCGTCGTGATTTGGGATGTCGTGTCTTCATTGTCCGAAATGCGGCGTTCCGCTTCTTTGATGCGATCTTCATTACCTTCGAGTTTGTGGGCAATGGCGTCCATCCGAGTCGACACCTGATCCACCTTGTCTACGATGGTAGCAAACCTTTGTCGTACCTCTTGAACGATGCTCTGCACGTCCGTAGCCGGCACGCTCGCACTCCCCTGTGCGTTATCTCCCTTATCCAAGTCCTGCTCATCTGGTACCGTCCGGGCGCTACGCTTGGCGCTGTCAAAATTGAGTTTGGGCTGGAGAGTATCTGGCTTCCCCATCATCTCTACCACGCAAATATTGACTTTAGTCCTGCCGTCCCACTATGCGTATATTATGGGGAGGGCCAGCCGTGATCTGCGATAGCTAATGTAAGGCACCCCTGACGTATTGGCGGCTCCCGCCTAATTGCTGCTCTTTTGCCCAAGAGTAATTGTGGCGCTGCCTACCAGGACTGCGCGATGTGATCAGGACGGCGTCCCCGGCGTCCGCGAGATATCCGCAGTGTATAGGATCCAGGTGTCGGGCGCAGTCAGGGTTCAACAGAAAGGGAAGATCACAGCACCACCGGGGAACAGCAGGAAATCAGGACACCCGGCAGTGAGTGCCCGCGGAGCGATCAGGCATCACTGTCCCATGGGGGACTGAAAATGGCAGCTACAGGTGCTATTCCGCTTGCACTTATTCCATGATGTATGCTGGTAATGTGCACAATCCCAGTCCAGTCCAATGTAGAGAAACCCCGCCTTAGGGAATGCAGTACACTACAATATAGCGTCTCATACAGGCCACCACTGTGATTCCCAGACCTTCCCTATAGGTCTGTAATATTTAGGAGCTCGCTGCACTATCCTCCTTACCTCCGTGTTCACCAGTCTCCCCGTCTAGGGGCACCTCGCAGGCGTCTGGTACCACCGTACACCTCCACTCAACTCATCGTACCCTTAGAGAAAAACTCTACCAAGGCAGAGCTAAACCTCAAAAACTGCCTGAAAGCTGTCTTCCAATGGATGGACTTAAACCACCTTAAATGCAACTCCAGCAAAACGGAGATCCTCCCCATGGGAAAAAATACCATCTTCTGCCCAGCCCTCTGGTGGCCAGAAAACTCTGCCGCCCCCCCCCCAGACCGTAACCACTGCAAGAAACCTCGGCGTCCTGTTTGACACCGATCTATCTTTTGATCATCACGTCAGGACCGTAGCGGGCCGATGTTTCGGAATTATTAAGTCCCTAAAAAAATTCTTTGACTTTTTACCGCTAGACTCTAGGAAAACGGTAGCAGTGGCCCTAATAATCTCACGCCTGGATTATTGAAATGGTCTCCTTGCTGGAGCTAAAAAGGCCACACTCAACAAGCTCCAAAGTGTTCTTCACACCGCAGCCCGACTTGTCCTAAAGCTGCCCAGGAAATCGTCTATCTCCGCTGCTTTAAGATCTCTGCACTGGCTCCCACTTCACAAGAGAATATTCTTCAAGATGCTGCTTGTCGCCTTCCGGGCTTTCAATAGCTCCGGCCCATTATACCTTACCAAACGCTTCCCCCACTACAACCCGTCCAGATCTCTGCGTTCCTCCCATGACAATCTCATCCTCCCTGCCAGGTTCAATATGAAGACAAAAGGTGGCAAAACCTTACACCACCTGGCCACTAAAGCCTGGAACCTCATGCCCAAAAATCTGAGATTCCAAACCCAAGAAAAACCATTTAGAAAATTGCTAAAAACCTGGATCTATAGCCTTAAGGATGACTACATCAAGGCAGCTATATAACTCCTCACCCTCTAGGAAATGATCTGATCCTCTACCTGGAAATTTAGCGCCATGATGCTCCTTCCGGAGAGACCGCCGCGCTCTACAAATACCATCACAAATTCACAAATTCACAAATTCACAGCAAACCGCAACCTGCAGGCAGATCAGTACTCTGTCGTCCCGCCCTCAGCACCACAGCTGGGCCGTCGCCAACATGCTCGAGCGCCTCGTGGGTAGCCGCGGGTCCGGATGATGTCCGCTGTCACTCCCAGGCTGCAGAACCTTCCGCAATTCAGCCGCCACTCAGTATACGCCAGCCCGGGGATCGTGCTCTCACGCGAACGTACGCCCTATCCAGGACGCCGCTGAGAACAGCCACACAGGCCGGGCCGCCCTCACAGGTCAGCACAGAAAGGGGGTCATAACTGTGCCTCCCCCCTCTATGCCCACTGGGCACTCCGCCCAGGGATCACCTCAGGAGTTGGGTCTCCTTGTTCTTTTGCGCAGAGATCCGCAGCTATGGAAAGTCCTTCTTACTCCGGTCGCGGCACTTCTCGCCAGTGGGCCGAAGTGCTCCCTGGACAGCCGCGGGCTCAAGTGATGGCTGTCACCGCTGCAGGGCACCGCCACTCCCGCCTCTCTCCTGGGGCGCCGATTATAAAGCTGCTTATCTGGGACCAGGAATCTGCGATTCTGCCAAATTTCGCACCGGAGTTCTGGTAAGTTTACAGCTATGCTGGGCAGCAAGTTAGAGCGCAGATGAGGTCGGTAAGCAGGATAAATGCAGGATTTTGTATGCCAGGCTGCAAGAGCCTCACACTAAAGCGGCCATTTTGCTTGTGCGCCACCTAGCGCCCCCAACAATAAATCATGTTTTACTGAAATGTTGAAAATATAAAATAATTTGTAATTCAGATATGTAAATAAAATTATTGACACACTTTGGTGCACGTGTAGGTCAAATATGTGAAACTGAATGAAATCATAGGAACATAAACCAAGTCAGGCACACAGCAAGACATGAGTGGCATGGTAATGAACATATACAATCATTGAGGTGTTATGTGTAACAACCCAATATATAATACAATTAAAGTAAGAAAAAGACTTGCATGTTCACATAGCGATTAGTAGAAATATGCAGTTGTTTAGAAACGAATTAGCAAATTGCAAAAACCCGTTACAGGGTTAACATGTGAAAAGCATAACTGTGGTACCAACATGTCAAGAATAGTTAATGATATCAAAGTTTATCATGCACCAATAGTTCGAATTTTGATAAATGGCAATCTTTCCTCTTCAATACAAGTGCAAAGAGGCACAAGGCAGGGATGCCCCCTTTCGCCGATGTTATTTAACATATATATTGAGTCCTTTGCAGAAAGCATAAGGACACACCAGCATATTCTCCCGTTTAGATTCGGCAATTGGGAAAAAAAGGTCTCATTATATGCTGATGATATCATGATATACACGTCAGATCTCGAGAAGACTATTCCTATAATATATATAATTTAACTGAGCATTTTGGCAATATTTCAGGATATGAGATAAACCAATCAAAAACCAAGTGTATGGCTTGGAATTACACAGCCTGTTCCCTTCAACTAAAAAAAGAAATGAGATACTTAGGTATAAAAATTACTGAGGACATTAATGATATACCCAACATAAATTTACGTAAAATAGAGAAAGACATTTCCGACTCCCTAAAAAGTTGGGCATATTTACCCCTAATGTTAATAGGTAGAGTCAATCTAGTAAAAATGATGCTCTTACCTAAATTGATTTTTATTTTTCAAAATATACCGTTAGCCTTCAAAGAAGAACGCTTGAGGAAAATTCAGTCAAATATTAACTCATTTATATGGGCTTCTAAAGGGACTAGAATTTCCTGGAAGAAACTTTGAAGAATGAAAAGTAAGGGAGGGCTAAGTGCGCCGGATATAATCACTTATGCGTGGGTATCCCTAATGAAAGCTGGTAAGATGCTGATGAATGAGCCTAATTCTTCAGACATAGGAATAATGTTCAGGGAAATGCTGCAAGACTCAAAATGAGTGGAATATGCTTTTGTTTATAAATTTGGAGATCCTCGCTTCTTCAAGAAAGTCCGGCTGAAAACTTTAAGGGGCATAGCAATTACTTGAAGCAAAATCAGAAAGCTTTTAAAAATCATTTATTATAGCTCTAAGGCACCAATATGGGACACACCTGGCTCACCTGTGTGGACTAGAGACTCACTAGCAGTACCATTAAGGCTGGCTGGTGTAAACCGCTGGTAACAACTTATTCCAGAGGGAATTTTGTTACCCTGGGAAGACCTAAAGTTTACAACGGATAATCAATCATCAAAATTCAAATATTTACACATAAAAAGTTGGTCCCAAGCGGTTGGTATTTCGGTTGGTATTTCGGTTGTTTTTTTTAAATGAGTTTGAGAATGCTCTGAGATCTACACAACGAAACAAGAAAGAAGAGGCAAACTTTTACTGGCTCCTGATAGATCTGGCAGACAGGGACTTTATCCTTCCAATACAGTTGTGGGGCGAGTGCTTGCCTGGCGTCAGTACAGAAGATATAGGCAAGTATCTTTTGATTTTCTATATTCTACAGTCCAAGCTACCAATTTAAGGAGGAATCATCTTTTTTCTCTTCACATAGTATATTGGTCTCCTCTCATATTATTAAAGTTTGCAAAAAGTACCATTCCATGATGTCTAAAATGCCGGAAGGCTAAAGCTAACGATGAGCATATGTTTATAAGCTGCCCTAGCTTACAACAATGTTGGGGTCTGGTAATAAAAGATATGGAAGATATATTTGGGTTTGATATTCAGGTGAGCATTTCCTTAATGATTTGGGGCATTTTTCCGAATTATAATTTATCATTAGATATTAATAATTTATGTTTTTATCTCACCCTTTAAGGGCGTACAGAAATTTGTTAATGTTGGATCAAATGTACCCCCCCCCGACTTACCTAGATTGGCTTAACTCTATAAAATATGTAATGAAATTGGACAGAGCCACACGTGAAGAAAATAATAAGAAGAGGGCTTTTTGGACACCATGTATAGAATGGATGGATAATCTTTGAATCTTTGAATTAGGAGTATGTTTGCCCAATGATTATGCCTCTACATGGAATTACTTCACCACTCGGGTCAGTTCTGGGGTTCACAGATAGAAGAAGAGAACAGACAAATCACAAGAGGTTCTGTGTAAAGTGCATACCATTAAAATGAGAGCTCTCGTGCTGGTCCCATTTGACAAGGGGGACAGCAGAGGCACTCAAGCTGCTCTGGCAACATTTAATGGCGTATGACGACCTTTAAAAAAAAAAAGAATAGTTAATGATAGAAAAACCTCCAAAACGGAAACATTCTGATATGAATGAATTATGGAGCAAGACACCCAAGTTAGCTTGGTTTGTGGGTGTAAGGAACAAGCCAGTTAGGCTTGTTGCACAGTCTAATTCGCAAGGATAAACAGGATCTCCTGGAAGGTTCCTGTGGTATACCTGTGGCAACTTGGTTTGCAGCAACAAAATATACTGTAGGGGGTTTGTATGTGATGTATATGTCCCAAATTAACTAACACTTCACTCAAATCAATGAAAAAACTTCAAGGTTATAACCTTGACAGATGAAATGAGAAATGTATACCTATTGTTGAGAAGCAAAACTGATCCAAATTGGATACGTTTATCAAGAGTTGTTAATAAGCACTTTTTGACATACATATGTAGTGGGAGCAGATATTCAATTGCTCAGAAAATTGAGAAACTTAACTGGGTAAAATAAAAAGTACAGTCACCTTAAAGTATTGTGAAAAATCTTCTCAACTAGGTAGTTGCAGCCAATGATCCCTATTCAAAATGTGTGCTAAAGGTTTGAATTACAGATGAATGAATAGTGCAGGAACATTGAATTAAGTTGTTCATTCAAACCAGTTCTGTGAGCCATTGGGCGCCATCAAGATGGCTTAAAGAGCAGAAGTGTACAGGAAGTTGAGCTGTGATAGACTATGTAATGTCACTTCTATAACCATCAACTACTTTGAGATTCAGGCGCAGTTAGATCAAATCCTCATTGAGCATCTGAGTATTCCAGACTTTGAAGATGGTCCACAGTTGAAAGTCCACTCTGAGGCACACAACACTGAGTTGCAGTGAACCATTTCCAGGGGGGCATATCTATGGTTTAATTGGGATTTTTTTAATCAATGAGATGCATTAAGCTTAACTTGAGTGTCTATATCAGCAATTTGATCATGGTGTATTCCCCCAGCAAGGCAGCAAAGACCTTTGGTGTAGTGGAACAATTCCATTTGATGAAAAATTTCAAAAGAATATTTGAGATGTTACAAGTATTCATGCAATTCCCAAAGGCACTCACTCGTAATGAACATAGTCATGGTCCTTCCCATAAATCACTTTACGGTTCTGTCTTACAATGAATGTCCTCCAAAAGAAACGCATGTCCTTTGGAACACATCACTCCAAAAGCACCATATGCTACTTGGAAGGAATAGATTTCTTAATGGTTCAAAACTCCGAGCAGACCTACGGATTCTTTTGCCAAAGGGAGATTTTCTGATATACCACTCTTGTGAACAGGGCTTCTTTCTTTCTTTCTTTCTTTCTTTCTTTCTTTCTTTCTTTCTTTCTTTCTTTCTTTCTTTCTTTCTTTCTTTCTTTCTTTCTTTCTTTCTTTCTTTCTTCATTTCTTTCTTCCTTTCTTTCTTTCTTCCTTTCTCTGTTCCCAGGTGGTTTCAGATCACATCAGCCCATGTAGAACTATTTTAAGGATACATCTATATGCCATCATGAAAAACTAATAACCAACACCTTAATCATTGCCATGTCAGCCCATGCCCCTTACGTCTATGAAGTGTTTCCTGTTACAGGAGTATGACTTGTAGTTGGCATACTCTCTGAAGTCTTTGTGCTATGAAATACCTAAACAGTGGTGGAAAGACTTCATGGCTAACAGTTTGGTATAGGCCACAGCAATCAACCTATTGGCTTGAGTCAGCATCTTGAAGACAACATTCATAGTATTTACAGCAAACAGTATTTAAAGGAGAAGTCCAGTAAAAGATTTCCATTTTTGCATAGTCACCTTGGATTTCTTCGGCTTTTGAAGCCCACTTTATTTGTGCAATTTCCCTAGCTAACCAGTAGTAAAGTGCCAGTGCTTCCCTTTTTAATATGGTTTAATTGACATATTCCTAATTGGTGTATTTAACTTGCTAAGAAGTCCCTAGTCTATGGTGTTAAGAGTGTACCCAGGGCCTGGAAGTTAAATGCCACTAGTGGACTGCAGCACTTATTGTGCCATCCACTACAGTGGCAGTGCAAAGTAAGCTTCAGGTCTACTGTGTGCAGGCTTACTGCTACAGTTTTAACTGCTGTTCGACCTCTCAAAATAATGTCTATTGAAAAGGTAAAAACCTTCCTTTAAAATATTAATAAGTCACCTCTTTGTAGGCCTTGTAGCCCACAAGGTTGGGTGCATTGTATTTAAAAGTAGGACATGTAGCCATCTCAAGGTAACTTGCCCTTTCTGTGACTAGCACAAAAACATATGTTCACTGTAAGGACGATTGCTGACCTTACTGGGAATAAAATTAAATGCTAAAATTCCTAACTCGAAAAGGGACCAGCTCAAAAAAATAATTAAACTACTATTTTGTAATAGTTAATACAAATCGACTTCAATAATGAAATAAGATTTTAATACATTTCATCAATAACTCATTTTTAGAAAGCTATCATTGCCTGAACTATCAGAAGTCTAATTACCATAACCATTTGACAGCAATAAGCCTGTACTCGAGTCTTCAAAATATGTGAAAAGGTGTGAAATGCTTTCCAGCAGCAAACAAAAGGTTGAGCTGACTGGGCAGAGATGACTCCTTTAAACTCCTAAGAATATACACTGGGGGTTGTGGGCAACCTTTTTGAGGCTAGAGTTTGAAATCCTGCTTGAGAGTACAGCTTAGGTCACATATTACACTTAGGGTGCACTTGAAAAGAGGAAAACTGGATATCAAGACAATTCTTGCGCATCCACTGTCAGGCTGCTGAAGGAACTTGCTTTAGTGCTACCAAACTACTGTCTCTGAGTTTACATGTGATACATGGGGCACACTTAAAAAGTAGGAGCAGAATTCCAAGACAATTCCTCTGTATTCCCTGTCTGGTTGCTGAAGAACCAGATTCCTGTCTTTTGATGGTTGTGGTGGGTACAGTGCTTGTCCCAAACTGGATTTTACTGTTGGACATGGGAGGACACTAGGATTACCATAGACCACACCTACACACACCCCATATCTCGAAGCTCAAGTTGAGTGTGGCAGAAGACTTTTGCCATCTTTATAATGCCCACAGTGGGTAGTGTTGGTCCTGTGAATGTTTAGCCCATTGGTTAGGGGATGCTAAGGAGTCAACCCACTCCATAGCTTGTTCCAGGCCAAAATGTGGCACTCCCAAGCACCCACTTCAGAACAATTTCTGGGCCTGTTGAAGATCAGAAGAGGTCTAGACCAAGGTTGCTTTTGAATAATACTCCTGTAGTGAATTGGGACATAAAAGGCTAAGTCGGATGGAAAAATCTTTGTCCAGGATAAACCTAAATCTTGTATCCATCCTTCGCGGTCACTTTCAAATTGTGCCTAGGTCCTGGCCTACCACAGCCATTGACTGACATTGGTGCTTTCTTCTTTTTTGTGCTATTTCTACATAAAAGTATACAAATTCATATCTCTGGTTCCTCCTATTGAATGTGTGTCATTTGGTGTCATTTTGTTTAATACATTTTACTCTGATTTTCAAATTCAGTTTGGGATTGTTATTGTTTCACATTTTGACTTTATTACTATTTTCATACTGCATAAATACTTTACACATTGCCCTATGTAAAGCCTATCTGCCATGCCAGAGATGCCAGTGAGTCAAGATCTGATCAGTTTAGTGACTTTGATGCTGTGTCTTGACAAGGGTTGTGATTATGCCTTGAGATGAGTAATCACCCACTCCAAATATTCATCCAATTTCTTATAAATCTCTTTTCCATGAAAGGTCAAATGATTTCCTTAAACATTTCCATTTCATAATTCATCTTTCTCCCAGGAAGACATTTGAATTCCATATAACCCTGCTTGCTGATTCTACTAAATCTACATTCCGTCCTAACTCTTTATTATCAGAAAGCAGTCACTAAATCAGACTCCATTTTGAGAAATGCATTCCTGAATTTGTGCCACGTTACAGCAGTTGTATATGAACAGAATATAATATTCTCTATAGTAACTTAGAACTTAGAGGCACCCTTTTTTCTCAGACAAAATATCAGAAACAAATGTATTCTGACTGGTTCTACAGTCAGTCTCGCACCATATACTAGAGACACAAGGGACATTTTAGTGATATATGTTTGGTGTACAGGCTACATCTTAGTCACAAATGATGTTAAAAGTATGATGTCCTTTTATTCCTCAAGGTATATTTTTTTAATACATATATTTTGCAGATAATTTCAAAACAAAATATATTTTGCCACATAGTTTAGGTTTTCATCAATAAATGTAATACCTAAAATCCTACCCTAGAAAGAGCAAGGCGTTTGTGACCTGGTTACCCACTGGTGGAGTGCCCGCCAGGTCGTTTCCACTGCTAGCGCAAGCTGAGGCTCCACTGGTGGAAACCATGTGGTCCTCCCCTCTAAAGTAGGGGGGACATGTAGGAGGTGGGGGTTTGGGCACCCACATCGTTTTGCCAGAGGCTTTGCTCTCCAGCCTTTAAGTAACCATATTATAAACATTTGAGAAATTGGAGGATTTTATGGCAATTCATGAATTTCTGAATCTCATATATTTTTTTTATAATAGCATAGTTAGGAAAGTAGTTTGTTTTGTTTTTATCACTGACGTATTAGCAGCAAACCCAATGATTGCATCTAAAACAACCTTTCGGTTTATCAGGTTACCTGTCTTGTTTCTGTATAGCTTGCCTGCTTATGTCACTCAAGCTTTGTATCTTTTTAAGAGTTTGTGCTGTTTCATTATTGTTTTTTTCTGATAGAAAATGTGCCATATCTTTGTTTACTCTCTCCATGTTTCACTGTTTCTTCAGAATTCCAAAAATCATTTTAATGTCTGCACAGGATGTGTATACATAAAATACATCATAACTTTTTTATCTTTTTATCAGGTTTTGCATCGGTGCTTCTTCTATAAAAACAAACCAAGTTAGCTTCAGAATCATGTCTATGTGTTGTCTGCAGTTAGCAAATTTAGATGAAAAGAAACACCTAACAGCCTGTACATCATGGTGGTGTTCTATAATCATATACAGCCTGATTCATCAAGCCGAAATCGGCTCGCAAAGGGCCAGATTCTGAGAATCTGGCCCTTTGCGAGCGCTATTTTTGCATTTGGGATTCATCATCCCAAATGCAAAAATCGGTAATAGCGATTTCGCTATTTTGCGAGGAATTACATTTAAGGAATCTCTATTTGAGATTCCTTAAATGCAATTCATCATCCATTTAAAAATTGCGAATTCGCAATTTCGGCCCGCTATTTACCGCGAGGTCAAACCTCGTGGTAAATAGCGAAAACTTAGAAAAATGCTTTTAAAAGCATTTTTCTAAGTTGCATGTTGCACACACACATGTCCTTTGGACATGTGTGTGCGCAACACCTGTTTCAATTTGCATTTAAGGGGTGCTACAGGGTGTCCTTTGGACACCCCTGGCACCCTTTAAATCGCTATCTTATTTGCGATTAGCTAATTGCTATTCGCAAATAAGGAATACTCCCCATTCATTCCTATGGGCCTTTTGGCCCATAGGAATGAATTGGAAGTTATTCCTTATTTGCGATTAGCAATTTGCTACTCGCAAATAAGGAACATGTAGGAATCGCAATATTTATTGCAATTCCTACATGAATCCCGTTTTGCAAGTCCTTAATAGCGATTCGTTATGAATCGCTATTAGGGGCTCGTAAAACGGGAGAATGATGAATCAGGCTGATAAAGACTTTTTTACAGCCATACTGAGTAACTAGACTTGTCCTGTCATAAGGTTTCTTTAGGAGAGCTTTAGACTATATTTGTTGGTAGACTTGCAACCATCGGTGCTAGAAGTTGGTCTATATATCCTGAGACTTGCTGTGCATGAGCTGCTACCCAAGAGTATAGGTCAGCATGGGGGATATTTTTCTTGGTTTGGAAGTTTGGGGAAGAAAGCATATATTCGATATTCGGAGTAATGTCGTGCTTTACATCGTACTCCACAGTCAAACATTTCCTCAGTAAAAAAAAAATAATAATAATTTGGTCTTTGTGTTTTCTTGATCTGTGGCTATCCTATATTATTTATGATCTGATAGTTGTCCTACTGCCTCAATTTCATGTACTGAAAAGTTCATCATTACCACATTCCCCCTTTTGCTAGTCTTATTGTGATTGAGTTGTCATTTTGCATGTCTCGTAGTGCATTCTTTTCTTTCTTTGATAGATTCATATTGTCATAATTTTTCTCAACTTAACAAAACTATTACCTACCAACTTATAGCATACATTTATGACATTATCTTTATGCATTTGTGATGCAGAACGAGATTTGTTGACGAGAACATTATCCCAAAGTATGGTGTTTTCAATTTACATTGAAATATCAGTTTCCTCAATATAATGCATTTCTCCCTCTTCCAAACTCACAAGCATTTGTATGTTCCCTGATCTTAAATAGTGACAGCAGAATTATTTTGAGCTATTGCTATCTCCTGTTATTTTTGGATCGGTATACATTTTTTTTTCCACATTCCTATTAAATGTATACAAATTTACTTTAAAATCAAATGAACCAAAGTATCTTGTGTTGCAAAAAGAAAATATGTTGTTTAATAGGGTAATTTCTGTAATTGAAAGTGTCCTGTATAATAAATTACTGATTAGATTAAGGTCTAATTCTCCTCTTCTTTCTCCTGAGATCTTGTTTTTATCCTTGTAGGTTTTCCCCTCCTTCTGGTTAAGTTTTGTCCTCCCCCTTCCCTCTTTTTGCAACTGCTCTTCTGTATTTTTCATGTTCTGCTGTGGGTTGTTTATGCTAATCTTATCTTCATGAATTCTTCTAAAAAAGACACAGCTCTTATTTAATTGCTTGTATCTGCTTCTGATATAGAGTTTAATGAGGTCATACATGAGCTGTCAGGAATTGAGATACTTTCCGTAAATTTTCCGTTTGTAGGTTTTTGTTTCCGATAGAGTTTATCACGTTTTATACCATAGCTGTAAACTCTCCCTGATACATAGGGGGTGATTACAATGGGGCGGATCGCCACCGCCCGCATGGTTGTGGCAATCTGCTCATCATAACCCACCGTCCGCCACTCAATTCCCCCACCATATTACTATCGCGGGGGGGACCCCGGCGGACGGAAAGACCCTCCGCCACTTTTCCGCCCGGTCAATGAGTCGACGGGCGGAAAAGGTTTTAATATGGTGGCGGTGTCTAGTAGACACCGCCCACCATATTAGGACATATGCGGGGATTGGCCTTTCAGTGGTGGCGCACGGAAAGGCATGCGGTCCTTGCCATTGGGGGCCCCCAGGTATTTTTGGGGTGGGGGGTGCACATGGAGGTACCTATGGTATCCCCCTGCATTTGCATGTACAACATGTCAGGCACCGTGCGGTGCCTGTCACGTTGTGCATTCAAATGCACAACTTGAATTATTATTAACCTTGCGGTGGGTGCTGCAGCCGCCCGCCGCAATGGTAAAAATGCGGATGCGCCTGCCATTGTGGCGGGCGCATCCTAATTGTATGTGTGGGACCGCCGCTTGCATTACGGGCAGTCCCATTTCCCAGGGCTATGGGGGTTGGACAAAGTCCGCCCGCCATGCTCAGCAGCCCCTAAGTCTCTATTAAAGCTGAGGAACTTCATCCTCTTCCTTTCATTAACAGTATCCTGAAACTTGATTAGGACTTCATCTACTATTGTGTAGTTTGTTGTGGTCCCTTCTTCAAGTTTCAGATCTGTAATTGCTTTTTTAGTCTGCTCAATTTCTTTGCTTAAGACTTCTGTTTTACTCTCTACTTGTTCTATTAGCAGCATCATTAGTTCTCTATATGTCTGTGTCAACTTCAACTGTTTTCATCTTCTGACCTCTGAATCACATATCAAAGTTAAAAATGGCCATCAGGAATTATTTCATTTTTGTCCTACGGTCCTCAGCAAGAGTTGTCACAGTGAGTCTTTTGCTATGTCTTTGGTTAAAGCAAAGAATACAGATTGTTGTTCATTCTAGTGCTGAGGGATAAAATACTAAGCACTAAGGACCACTCCACAAAGGCCTGCCAATCACAGTGTAAGTAGTGACATGCTAACAGCTGGATTAAAAAAAGCCCCATACATAATATGTGTGCCCCCACAAGCACCCAGAGCACCATGCTATTGGGTGATTGTGTTAAATTAAAAGTAGCTGCACATTAACAAAGGTGATGTTTCAGCCTGGGATTTGCTGTTCAATGTGTCTCTGCTGGAACAATCTAAGCAATCGAGCTATTGGCCCCTGCCAAACTCCCAACACTATTCTGGGGACACAAAATGTGTGGTTCCAGTGGCAGGAATGTTCATCTACACATGTTCTGCAATGGGAGCAGACAAGAATCTGTCATTTGCAGTCAGGTGGAGATCTATCTATGGTAAAGTATAGGGTAAATTAAATAGCATATTCAAATTTATAAGAAATTTGTAAAAATACTTGCATGTTAAATATTATTGTAAATGATTTTATATTTTTATTTTAAATGTAGAATAACATTTAAAAAGTCCAGAAGAAGTATGTTTTACTTCAATCTTTAATTATTTAAATATTTTAAATTCAACAATTCTTTTCAGAAGTTTAACACAAAAAATGCATTCTCACCTCAAATAAAATGTATTATGCATTAATAAATGTTAAAAGTGTTGTATGAAATTATTAAACAACTGTTTAATTTATATTTTAATAAATATTAATGTTACATCAATTTTTGAATGTAATAAAAGTTGTTAAAACATTTTACAATTAAATTAGAAATAGGTTTCATTATTTTCAACATTACTTTATATTTATTTATATGTTTAACTATTTTAAATGAGGTAAGTTAAGTTAACATAATTTTCTATTTGATTTTAAGTTCCTTACTCCCTTATTTTCTTTAGGAGAGTGTTGCATTACCAGTAGTTGGCCTTATGTGGTGCTGGACTTAATATATATTTTTTCGCAGTAGTAGTCTGATACTCGTAAATTTGGCTCCATCTCTTTCATCCGGGAGTGGAAATATTTAAATCTACACTTTTGAATACCTGCACTGTGGGCCTGATTTTCAAAGGTTAACTTTTTTTTGGTATTCACAACTATGAGATAATAGTAACTTCACAACTGCAGAGAGTCCGCAGTCAGGGTGTAGAACCACGGATATAAAAAGATAGGCCTGTCCTACATGTGGAGTTGTCCATCCCGTCTGTGGAGTCTTTGCAGTCTTAAAGTTACTATTAAATCATAGTTTTTGGATACCTATAAAGAGAAAACTTACACAAAATGTAAGTTTACCATTGTGAATCAGGCCATTAGATTTTATGAATAGCCCAAAGTTGTAAAAGTAGTTTAAAGTGTAAGAGTAAATTACTAGTGTAAGTTACTCACAAGTGTAAGTTACCTTTGTGAATAGTCCCGTCACCTGCTCACACTCAGATGTGACATCGATCAGGGAATAAGTATGTCACATATGATAGCTTTATTCTTTGCAAACCACACTTCTGACACCATTGAGATAAAAAAAAAGAGATGTACAACAGTATCAGGCTGCCTCTTAAGCTCTTTCCCTTGAAAATTAAAAGACTAAATTATTTAATCAGCACCTGGTTTGATATCAAACACATGAGAGACCTAGTAAAAATGATGGCACATTTTATTGAAATATTGTGAGAAGAGGGCGAACTGAATGCGAGGGATATGTAAAATGCCATCAGTGCAATTTGCACACTTCAGTACAATATTTCAATTTGAGCCCGCTTTTGAAGTTGGGATATGATTAACTCTGAGCTTATCTATGAACTTGTTAAATAAATAGAATTCTCTATCGGAGGAACGAAGCTAATTTAGCAGATAACTAGATGGCCAGCTTAAATTGAAATTCTTACACTGAAAAGGATGCATTATTTTGCGCGATAATAACATTCAGTTACGCTACAGGTGGTTTACACTTGGTACCTGTGTAAAATGAAACTAAACGATGATGCATGTGGAAAAAGGAAAATTACAAAATTCACACGGCAGGAGAATCCAAAATAAATGCACCCCTAACTGCTATGCAAAGCCGTAATTGCCCTCATGAAATTACAGTTTAACTTTATTAGGCATTCATTTTAATGGAAAGCTGCAGCAAGGACCATTTAAGCAAACAGTAATGGCCAGATGTTTTCGGCAATTTTTATTTTTCTGAGTGCAACCATAAATCAATAGCATGCTTTCAGAAAGGGACCCACGTCGAATGCACGAGACGTGATTTCTTTGCAAAGTGTTATAATCTGCAAATGCTTGACATTCATAATTCATACAGCCCTCAAATAAGTTGAGCAGTGAATATGGCTTCTGTTTTTGAACTCCTAAAGCAGTACATTTATAAATAGGCAACAACCCATTGTAAGAGGAGGAGGCGAAGATACGTAGCAATGAAAAGGTATGCAATATGGTGATTTTAGGAATATATCGGCCTTATTAAGAGATGTGGGAATCTCCTGCATCCATATTCCTGTACCCTGAGGTACTGATAATAATAAACGTATCAGAACTCCCGGGATGCCAAAAGACCAGGCCATTATGAGCTTCAAACTGATAAATGGAGAGTGACTGAGTGAAGTCAGTGATATCGCGATGATTACCGCAAATGTGTTCCTTATTATTGAGCCCTTTCCCACCTGTACATTTCTCCTACTTTTGGGAGAAAAAATGTGTGGAGGAAAATCAGTGGTGGTTTTTCCTTTTTTTTCAAAAAGTTAAAAAATATAAATGAAACAATATTTTATAAGATTTGTTATGGTACTATTTTCTATATTTGTAGTTATATATAATGCTTAATTTATATACTCAATTTATATATCTATTGAGTTAACATAGGATTCATTCTTTGAGACTTTTATAATTCTTATATATGTTGCTTGCATTATTTAAATATTTAACGTATCACACCATATTAATTCAACTGTATACCTTGCTATTTATCTTTATAGTTGTGTTATTTATTGGTGCTTAGTAATTGTCATATATGCCTTTTTTTTCTTTTCTTTTCCATATATTTCGTATATTTATTCATATTCAAATTGTAAGTTATTATTAACTTTATTGTACTTATGATGTAATTTTCTCAAAATGTCAATAAAAAATTGTAACACAAAAAAATATATAAATGAAACAATATTTGCAGCCTTCTTTTTTCACCAAAAATATGACTGTATAAATATTATTAATCGCATTACATTGCCAATCTGTAGTACATGCATTGGCTATACAGACTATTCCTATTTTCCACGGGCCAGATACAAGTAGATCAAAGCCATGTCTTTCTTTTTCCTTGCTGTACCTATTAGATTTCCAGCAATTCCTACCACTTACGTATGAAGGAGTGCTCTACTACTCTAAAAAAGAATAGCATAAGATTGAGGTATATGTTACTACCGATCATTAAATTCAATGTAATCTATGGATTGTCCTAGAATATAGCAGAAAGAAATTTGATTATGCCAACCTGTGCAGCGCGCCTGTTCCAATGACAGAGTTTTTTGGGAAGTGATGCATCACGGTGTGTTGGTTCCGCTGGGGCCACAGCTGGGCTGACAGAACACCTTCAGGCCCACTTCCAAGGGTCCTGGACTGGGGTGGCACCACTTTGGAGGGCAGGACTCACAGCTGGAAGAATACAGGTGGTGGGTATAAGGCTGTTGGAGCCTGTTCTGTCCCCCAGGCTCTGATTATGAGACCAGCCAACTAGCCCTTGGAGTCATTCTGGTGGTCTTGGTGTGATGTATTCCTATAGGTTCTGTATCGATCCCCCTATTCCTGACCCTATTCTGGTTAACGAGTTAACTAGCAGCCATCCCATGATGCAGAAACCGTTATCTGATTACGCCAGACCACGGCACAGGAGCGCGTTATCTGATTAGGTCATAACGCTTGCCATCTAATTAGGCAAGCAATATTCCTCCAGCCCCTGATAAGGCATACGGAGTTCTCAAAACAAATCAAACCTATGACAACCTGGGAAAAACCCTGCGGCCATTGTTTTGATTTCACCGAGAACTTCAGTAAAAGAATGCGCTAACGACCAGCTCGTATGACATCCTTATTGACGTATCTATGTCCATCCTTACGTCAATCTCGGCACCTTACAGGTATAAATATTACCGATATTGCCTTAAGCAAACACACGCGGTGGTGACGAGATCGGAGCAGCGAGACTTGCCGAAGCCCAGCAGAGAGCGAAGCCCACTAGCTGCCCGCCTTCCTGACGCGCTGAGAACGAGACGCTGCCTTTCTCCTGCCGAGAAATCCAGCTTCGGCGCTTCCGAGCAGCCCTTGCAGGCAGCCTGGAATATCGAGACCAAAGATGAGAGATACCATCCCTCAATCATCCTAGATTCAAGGTACGGAACTGAATAACCCCTTGCAGAGAATTCTTGAATCAGTCACTTGGCAAAACAAACTTAACTTAGACTGCTACTTTCTATCCCTGCCGACGTATTAGGCTTAGGTCAGGTACACTGGGGTAGGCGTAGTTAGAAACACCAGTTGAGTATGATTAGTCAAATGTTTATATGTATCCATCTATTTTATCCATTTTAAACCACCATATGGCTTAGAAACCATATAAATGTTTTTACAGTATTATTTTATACTTCTGCTTTTATTGTATGCACTTTACTTAACCATAAGTATTGCAATAATATCGATTCATTTCTCTTGTACGAGAAAAGAGACTGATCAATAAATAACATCTTTTATTGAACACGCCCGTCTCTTCTTTTTCTCTACAATCTGGTGAAACTAAGAATGCACGTACTGACTGAGTAAAATAAGTTGTCTTTTGTTTTCACACGACTCTAGAGATACACTCTTGATTAGGGGAGAGCAAAGTTGTCATGTTCTATGGTTGTCAGAAACTAAATCCCTTCTTGTCTATCCAGGGAGGTTCAACTCCTCCTTGTCTATTCGAGAAAGTTTCTAGTGAACTCTGAGCTAGCTGGCAAACCCAAAACTTCAAGTCTAATATCGACAGTAGAAGACCTAGTTAACGTCTGGTCTAGGTCTATACTATTGGAGGTATTATTCCAATGCGCAGAGCCTATTGGGATAATAGGAATTACACTACATGGCGCCCAACGTGTTTGGATAGGCGATAAAACTAACGCAAGACTTTAGAGTAACTCAGTCGTGCTTTTTCACCCAGACCCCTTTTTCCCATAATACTCCAAAGACGTCTGGAGTGGGTGAGAGGTAAAATCCGCCAAACCTCGCAGGAGGGAACTCCTATGTATGGTTCTTGGTTCAATCAACGTTGAAGGATACACTGTTCCAAAATATTGTGCATCTCATCTTTGTTTCCATAAGAAACCTGATCTGCAAACAAACAGAATAACCATCCTGACAGTAAAATGCCAGACAGTGATGATGAAAGAGAGAGAGCTAGAGTAGCAGCTGAAGTAATAGCAGCTGATAATACTATGCAAGAAGCAGACCCGGATATAATACTCATCCCGGTCAACATAAGAAGATCTATAACGTTAAAACTTATAGAAAATGGACTGACACCAAGAGGTGGTACAGTCATATTCGTAATTGAGGCACACGAATATCGGCAGACAGAGGTATTTTATTCATGGATAAACTTTCCAGCAGCAAATGCTGTAACAAAGGAGTTCTACTGTTATAAAACAGAGGAACCTCCGGATACCTACACTCCTTTCGAGGAAGTGGAAGTACCACTCAAATTCCAAGAGCATCTGCTCTTGTTTAATGGCGCCCTAAAACATAATAATCACATCACCAGGCTCGGTCCACTAGGTAGACCAGGAGCAACGTGGCCGGTCCTAGCCGGATACACACCACATCCAGACATCGAAAGAATGTCTGCAGCAGATGTTTTAGTACAACTAAAACAATTAATTAAAATATATAGACAACTAGTCCAATATGTAATGCGGACTTCAACCATCCAACCTGTAGTTAAAATCCCACAGCTGACCCCTCATCAGGGGAACACAAATAAAATTACACCACAGAACATACAGTCCTGCCTAGGTAAAGTACCAGCTAAACGGGAACAAATACCATTCTGGTTAGCACAAAAAATCACCCAAATAGAGGCGGTGTTTCCAGACACCACCCCTGTGGATAAACACAGGATTCTGACTATCTGTCTTCCAATGGGAATCGCACCACACGTGGAGGACTGTGACACTTGGGGTACAGTCTTTGCTTCCATTTACACAAAAACACATGGAGTTCCATCCATGTCAGTAATACCAGCTGTGCTAAAACAAATTCAAGACGAATACGGTCCAGAACCCGCTTTAACTCTTGGTATGAAATTACTAAAAGACTTCAAGCAGGTCTCGGCAATATTACTAGCCAACATAAAAGGAGAAGCAGCGAATGTGGCGATCCGCCAGAGGTTAAAAGAGACAGATATAGCAGACCAACCAGCTGAAATTGCCAGAATTATAGAAAAATCCTATGAAGAACTAGGTAGAGATAGTTTGGGTGGAATACCAGTAAAGCCCCAACTAATTGAAAGTCCTGAAAAAATATTTATTAAAAATAATCTAAACAGTCAAAAGAAGAACTGGGATGGAAACAAACAATCCAATCCAAAAGAAAAGAGATTCCAGTCCAGAGGAAGGTCTCCTCGGCGGAGAGAAAGATCTCCGGACCAAGGACCCAAGTCTCCCCAAAGGGAGCCCTCTGTGAAAAAATACAACCTTAGAAATAGGGATAACATAAAAAAACGGATAGATATCAAGATTTTGATACACGTCCCTCTCAATCTTTTCAGACTTCCTCGCAGAAATCGGAAAGAAGAGGACGATCGGAACCCAGGGAAGGGCACGTCAAGTCCAAAGACAAGGAACCTGCTCATCCAAATAAAAAATTACAGTTTCCAAAAAAGAAGGTAGCCAGTATTAAAGTATTCAACAATGCCGAGAATACTGAGGACACAGCTGAAAAACGGAGAGTGGGCTCAGACAATGCTAGACAGCGCAGCAGAAGTGAGCATAGCACGCAAAGTCCTTATGAATCATCTGGAGACAGTGGACACGAATGAATACATTCAGGTGGAAACTGCAGACACCAGAGTTAGCAAACCTCACAAAATATATGAAATAACTTTACGTATAGAAGGGGATAAGACTAGGAAAATAAGGGGCCTTTTTTGGGATAATCTCTCCAAGGGCTATGACATCCTTCTAGCTGAAAAAGATTGGCCACCAGAGTTCGTCAGGGAGTGCCCACATGGTGAAGAAATAATTATGCCTGTCTTCTCAAATCATATTCCAATTCATAAAAAATATACACTTGCAAGAAAGTGGGCAGTAGCTCAGGCTCCTGCTTTATATAAAAATCATGTAGGATGGGATGAGGACTCTCCTCCTCACAAAATCCAGTTAAAATCACAACCTACTGCACAAAGGCAGTATCCAATCAAGCAAGAAGCTAAAAAACAGGTAAAAGAAATTATAGATCAACTAGAATACCAGGGGGTGATTGAAACTTGCACCTCACAAATGAACAACCCTTTGTTTCCTGTCTCCAAACCAGACAATTCATATCGTCTAGTTTTGGATTACAGACACCTTAACTCGTGTTGCAAAACTTTTGCAGTACAAAACTCGCATAGTGCTGCACTAATGAATAACATAGTGCGCAAAAAATATAAAACAACATTAGACATCTCTAATGGATTCTTTTGTCAAAATATAGCACCAGAGAGCAGATACTTGTCAGCGTTCTCAATAAATGGCGCTCAAAAAGAATTCTGTCGGTTACCCCAGGGGTACAAGAACAGCCCAGGAGTATTCTCAGCGAGGGTAACAGAGTTACTACAAACATATGATGACGAAGCATTATCTTATGTCGATGACATATACCTAACAGATGATGACTTGGATACTCACTTGAAGAGAGTGAACACCATAATACTTGGGTTCGCAGCAGAGGGTTACAAATTCAACTTTAAAAAATCTAGAATTGCCCATCTAACAGTCCTGTTCTTAGGATATGAATTATCAAGTGAAGGCAAAAGCCTGGCTGACAATTTCCTAGAGAAATGTGCCGTACTCCAAGCACCTAGAACACTAAAAAACCTACAGTCAATTCTAGTCTTCCTAAATTTCGGAAGAACATACATTGCAAATTACGCAGAAAGGGTCAAACCCCTTTATGATCTAATAAAACCAGATTTAAAAAAAACCAAATTGGACTCAAAAACACACAGAAATTCTGAGATCCTTACAAACAGATATGTTAATTAAAACAAAATTAGAAACACGTGATAACACACGCAACCTTGTGATTCGAGTCATCCCAGGAAGATGCGGATTCACATACCTGACCTCTAATGAGGGAGAAAAGGTACCAATTGCATTCAAATCGCACTTGTACACTAAAGCTGAAATGAAATTAAGCCCAACGGAAAAAATTCTTACTGCAACACAGACAGCTATAGCAAAAGAACGAGCCCTTTCACAAGGTAAACGAATAATAATCGTTACACCGATACCAGCCCTAGAGGCTGTAACAAAAGCAAGCATACCGAATGCTAAAGCGCTCCATCCGAGATGGATACAATGGGCTAATTCTCTTGCTGCAACAGACGTGGCATACGAATTTGATCCTAACTTAAAAACACAAGAGTTTCTCCAATACGAATTCGAATGTCCGACGCCGACCGAAATTCTGCCTCTAGAACATTACGGCTGTATAATATATACAGACGGATCAGCACAACCCGCAGTAGGAGGTAAACAAGCTTACAGTGCTGCGTGTGCAATTGTAAAAGGTCGCTGGCACGATGGGAAATTCAAACCAGCGGTCACTAAAACACAATCTCTAGGAGATTGTACAGCTCAGCGAGCAGAACTACTAGCATTCAAGATGGCGCTTGAAAATACCGATCGAGAATTCCCCATACTCATAGTGTGTGATTCGTATTATTGCGTTCAGTCTTACAATGAATACTTACAGATCTGGCTTCAGAATGGTTTTAAGGATGCAAAAGGAGGCACAATCAAGCATAAAATGCTTTGGGAACAAGTAGTTCTTTTACAAAAGGAACTACCAAAGACTCACGTGATACATACACTGAGTCATCAACGTGATGGCGTTCACGTTGCAGGGAATTCATTGGCTGATGAGGCCGCGAAGGCAGCTGTGCAAACAGCTTCCGTAGCTGCCATCACTCGGTCAAAAACAAAAATAGACAGCAATATATTACAAGCTGTCAGCGCTACAGTAAAAGATGCGATAGAAACACTCCCGAAAGGCTTTCCAGTAAAGTACTCATACATAACTGATGCAAATAACGTTCCATTTGCTCGAATCCCTGGAGTGGGGGATAGAGTAATTCCAAACATGGAACATAGGTTAGGACTCATCATAGCGGCACACAAAGGACTTGCTTCTGTACATGCTGGCGTCTCAGCCACAGTATCGTTATTAAAACAGAGATACTGGTGGCCACAAATGAGAAGACAAACCAGGAACTATGTTCTAGAATGTGAGATATGTCAAAAAATGAAAGTATCAACAGTGAGACGACCAGCAGAGACGCCCCTTCTAATCTGGGATAAACCATTAGCCTGTGTTTACCTGGACCACTGTGGTCCCTTACAAAGGGATGGTAACTATAAATATATCTTGGTCGCAGTGGATTCATGCACGAGATTCATATGGATGTGGCCCCAGCGAACGGCTGACGCCAGAACTGTTATAAAAGATTTGCGAGTCTTTATCGGCACATACGCAATTGGCATGCTGCATTCGGACCAGGGTCCTGCTTTTAGCTCTAGAGCTTATAAGGAGGCCATGGCAGCATGGGCGTTACATTGCGGTATTCTTGTCCATTTCATCCCGAGGGAAACGGAATTGTTGAAAGAAAAAACCGTGACATAAAGCAATCTATAACAGCAAAGGTATTAGGTTCGGGAGCTGGGTGGGTCAGGCATCTAATAAGTGTCCAACGTAGTCTAAACAACTTGCCAAGAAATTCTCTGAGGGGATTCAGTCCGTACGAATTACTGTTTGGAACTAGGATGCTAGTCTTAGATCTTGACAGTCAGACTTCAGTGGTAAAAGAAAAAAGCTTTGATATCAAAGATCGTTTGGCTATTTTACAGGACTTAAACGAAACAAGAAAAGACCTGAGCAACATAAAGTTGAAACAGCAGCCAACAACCACTGAAGAACCACCACCTGTCCCAGCAAGACCTGTCTGGATTCCAAAAGTGGGGGATCTAGTCAGAGAAAAGATCGCGGTAAAGAAGGAATTTGGGCCTTCTTACAGAAAAGCAGTTCCTGTCTTGTCCATCAACGGGACAAGATCAGTTGTACTACCGCTGCTTGCTGGTAAAAAGGAGAACCGAGTTGTATCCATCGACCTGGTAAAACCACAATCATGTGGCCGATAACAAACAGTAGGCCAAGTGGACTCCCGATAAGTAGTAGAACACCAAGGTTTGCTACAAGTACAGAGGTGCTAACTAAAAGGCTAATCACATTCGAAACGCCTACAGAACAACAACAAGGACTATGCAACAATGCAATGGAACTCACACCTCTGAAAACCCAAATAAAAACATTTAGTAGAGACACACCAACCTACAATGAAGTAACAAATGAATATGCTGAAGCTGCAAGAAACAGTAATCCTGAAGCAATTGGAACAATAGACAGAACGGCATCCGGCTACTTCATCAACTTTGAAGATTCTTCTGAAGATCTAAGTGAATCAAAGACACAGCCATCAACAAAAACTTTTAAAGATAAAGCTAAGGAACTTTTGAAACAGCTGAAAGAAACCTATCTGATTTCTCCGTGGATTGAATTTTGGGTGTCATTTGGTGTATTTATCCTGATACTTTGGCTCATCATGATACTATGTTTGGGACGCTTCATTGAGGGAAAATATGCTAAAATGGACACAGCAAGCCAGAAAATCAACTTGAACCTCAAGCCACACACGTCTTCACACGTCAAGAAAAGAGAACTTTCTTCAGTCAATTTCACAGCCAATCCTATACCGGGTGGGGTAGCATGGGACAATACTGACTATGAAATTTATGGTCCGGTAGAGATCCTCAAATATCCACACCAAATCAAGATCTCGTTGAGTGACTTTGTAAAACCAAACTCATTTGCTGATGATTGGGACTTTGAAAGTATTAATAACATGATGTCTGATCTAGTGATGTCTGCTAAATTTACCAAACATGATTATTTGCAGGGTTCGTCTAATTATGATAGTATGTACTGCTACAACCACTATGGTAACCATTTTTTACATAAATCAGCACAACCTAGAAATGTTTTAAATTATATTCAATGGGAACATTGTGCAACCCCTCCAAAAGGAAGCTCAAGAACCTTTTATGACAAATATTCATACTTTTCAGGGTTCAACACAAGTAATGCTGAAACATTTTATTTCAAATTGTCAAATAAGACAGGAACAAAAACCATGCTTACAAACACAAAATTGATATATTCGGACTCATTTTTTGAACAAATGAATACATTTGGTTTTGATTATTGGGACAGAAATGTTGAAGTAAAAAGTGTTTGGGGTACAAAAGAATGGCAAGTACAAGGTATAGAATCATTGTTTAGAGCCTGCATGATCCCAGAACAAATTATATTCTTGAATGAAACTATTCAACAAACTACCTGTCTTGGATTAGCCAAAATCAAAGACTTAAATAAACTGTCTATTCCAAAACCAACAATGAACAGCAATAACTCTGCAGATGAAGAAATAGACGTAAACTATGTATTAAACCAAAACAGAACAAATCCTGATTGGAAACAATGGTTAATCTGGCCCACAGATACTAATAACTGTCAAGACAGATTCCTGAACAAAACACAGGGGTTCACATTGACCAGGCCAGACCCTAGATATTCCCAAAGACAACACCCAGGGATAATCACCACCTACAGTGTGGGCAAACTATGCCTTCATTGGCTAAAAACTTCCACACTGACAGAAATTAAGCAACACCTAACTTTACTTACTGATGGTGCTGACTTGCGTGATTTCATTATGGGACCACGCAAACAGCGTCAAAAACGCTTCATAGCAGCCTCTATATATGCAGCTTACAACGAGGCCTGGAAGATAACTCAAATTGAGACAGCAGAATGTATACGGGAAATTGACCGTATTAATTTGGAAAAATCGCTTTCTGTAGTGGACAATGGGTTAATGACTCTGTCCTCCAGAATCTTTTCATTGGACAGCATTGTGTCATCAGCAATCGACATAATATCGCAAGACTTACTGTTGTTACAACACGGTCAGTCTCAATTGCGTTCTATTGTACAGCTTGGCTGGACGTTACAAAATCTGCGTTCAGGCTATGTGCCTTGGCGTTTAATCAACACAACGTCACTATTCACTATCTTTAACCTTACTGATAAACAGATCAGTATGGCACAAAAGGGTGCTGATTATACAATCCTGAGCATTGAGAAACTCGAGAGATTACCATTGACAATGTCTGAACGACCTGTCATTGAATGGATAATACATGGGATAATTAATATTCCGATATCTACTTTCAGGTTTCAATACTGCCAAAAATATATACAGGCTGGCATGTACGAAAAATTGGGAAAAGGGTACATTAAGACAACATGGAACTTGCCCTATTCACATGCATGTGTCAGTAATAAAGGACAGAAAGTGTTTCTTAGTGGCAATAATTGTGCGATGTCACTAAGCGGTACACTTCTGTGTAATGGAATTAGTTTGCATGGAGCCTGTGAAGGGAACTCAAATAACCTTTCATGTCACCAGCTAGGCACACCTGCAACAGAGATAGAACCATTCTTTAAAAGACTCTATAACGGGAGTTACATTCTAATTGTGGATCGCAGATGTTGTAGTCTACTGCCCGGGGTTCCTTATCTCGTTAGTACGACTGCGAAGGTCATGTGCTGTGGACGCTTATTGTTCCCCAGCTCCTTTCCAGACAGGGAGGCAAGGGCATGGCCTCACTTGAAAATTACTTCTATTCGAGTTGATACTTTAAGCAGAATGAAAACAGTCCTTCTTCAGACGCCGACCAGGCTCACGTCATCAAAAGAAACGTATGATCTCCTAGTCGCAAGGACGACTGCAGAGATTCACTCATTATTATCAACTAATTCCCCCATACATTTCGCAGAAATCCTGAATGAAATCTTAAATATTTCTGATACCAGTGGAGTCTCAAATGTATTTAAGACAGTATTTTCAATGGCATTAACACCATTCAAAGCCATACTCGGTATTTTTCCAGACTTCGTCCATTCGATTTTTGGAGGAGTTCCCCTCATTTTGGGACTAATTGCAGGAATCCTATTCTTAGTCCTTATATTTCGTTATGGCAAACCATGTCACAGACAAAACACCTGCGACAAGGGAAGAAACAATCCGAGCCATTGGATACCGGGACCGGATATCAAAAATCCTGGGACTAACCCGGCTTAGAGACCTGAACATGACTTGGTTTCTTTCATTTCGGCCGATATGGCAAAGATGTGTTTTACCTGTATTAAGGTGCATGCTGTGCGGAGAAGAATGCGTGTTGGACACCTGTCTGACGCTACAATCGGATGCGCCAATGGATGCAGAAACATTGTTGGGTCCGGTAAAGGCTCATGCATTGTGCTGCCCTCAACGGCTGCCAATCCTGATGACTGCATTCGTGGAAACTTCACCACTACGATTAAGGGGTAGTGAAGATCAAGATGAAAGCAGCATCGTTCAGGTACAACCTTCTGTCAGCAATACTAATCAAAACGTCAATGGAGACAATCATGCACATGAATGCATGGTTACATCCTTTTCCGAGTTAGTGGAACTCTCACAGGAAGCTGTTGACAGCTTTTTCAGCAGTCTCAACGATATGATGTTCTCACCAGAGCAGAAATAATGACTCTTGAACAAGCTAGCACACGGCGTTCCCGACACCTTGAATTTGGCCTTCAACTTTAATAATAAAGTAGCAAGATCGACTTTTCCTCCAGTCCACGGACAGCAATTTTTTTTAGCAGCCCCAAAATATTTTTGTTAAATTTCACGGGACACTTTTCTTCTGCTTAAAGTAAGAACTATTCTTAGAGAACTAATTTCTATTTTTAGAAACTTCATAGACATTAGCTGCCCGCTGGTATGTTTATAAATATTTTTGAACTGTGATGAAGTGGTCTCGAACTTTTCTTCTGTATTAAGAGCCATTTCATGTGTAATTCTAATATTCAATTACTAATAATGTATACATATGCGTGATTATTTTAGCATTATTCTACTGCTTGAGTGCATATAGTACATATGACTATTTTTTCCCCGTATGTTACATAATTTCAAAATGCATTATGTGTATTTTGGGGTGGTAAGGTATACACGATACTCTACAGTATGTTTTACTATGCCTAGATTCGTAAATATCGCCATAGTTAGCGTGGAGTGGGTGTGATGTATTCCTATAGGTTCTGTATCGATCCCCCTATTCCTGACCCTATTCTGGTTAACGAGTTAACTAGCAGCCATCCCATGATGCAGAAACCGTTATCTGATTACGCCAGACCACGGCACAGGAGCGTGTTATCTGATTAGGTCATAACGCTTGCCATCTAATTAGGCAAGCAATATTCCTCCAGCCCCTGATAAGGCATACAGAGTTCTCAAAACAAATCAAACCTATGACAACCTGGGAAAAACCCTGCGGCCATTGTTTTGATTTCACCGAGAACTTCAGTAAAAGAATGCGCTAACGACCAGCTCGTATGACATCCTTATTGACGTATCTATGTCCATCCTTACGTCAATCTCGGCACCTTACAGGTATAAATATTACCGATATTGCCTTAAGCAAACACACGCGGTGGTGACGAGATCGGAGCAGCGAGACTTGCCGAAGCCCAGCAGAGAGCGAAGCCCACTAGCTGCCCCACCTTCCTGACGCGCTGAGAACGAGACGCTGCCTTTCTCCTGCCGAGAAATCCAGCTCCGGCGCTTCCGAGCAGCCCTTGCAGGCAGTCTGGAATATCGAGACCAAAGATGAGAGATACCATCCCTCAATCATCCTAGATTCAAGGTACGGAACTGAATAACCCCTTGCAGAGAATTCTTGAATCAGTCACTTGGCAAAACAAACTTAACTTAGACTGCTACTTTCTATCCCCGCCCACGTATTAGGCTTAGGTCAGGTACACTGGGGTAGGCGTAGTTAGAAACACCAGTTGAGTACGATTAGTCAAATGTTTATATGTATGTATCTATTTTATCCATTTTAAACCACCATATGGCTTAGAAACCATATAAATGTTTTTACAGTATTATTTTATACTTCTGCTTTTATTGTATGCACTTTACTTAACCATAAGTATTGCAATAATATCGATTCATTTCTCTTGTACGAGAAAAGAGACTGATCAATAAATAACATCTTTTATTGAACACGCCCGTCTCTTCTTTTTCTCTACAATCTGGTGAAACTAAGAATGCACGTACTGACTGAGTAAAATAAGTTGTCTTTTGTTTTCACACGACTCTAGAGATACACTCTTGATTAGGGGAGAGCAAAGTTGTCATGTTCTATGGTTGTCAGAAACTAAATCCCTTCTTGTCTATCCAGGGAGGTTCAACTCCTCCTTGTCTATTCGAGAACGTTTCTAGTGAACTCTGAGCTAGCTGGCAAACCCAAAACTTTAAGTCTAATATCGACAGTAGAAGACCTAGTTAACGTCTGGTCTAGGTCTATACTATTGGAGGTATTATTCCAATGCGCAGAGCCTATTGGGATAATAGGAACTACACTACATTGGGTTCAAGATTAAGATCCAGTCCTTCTCACTTAGGCAGGAGGGCAGCACAGCCAAGCACCAGGGCATTTTGAAGATGTTGTGTTCATTGAATCAAATCATTGAAAGAAAAAGCACAGTCTTTGATAAAACTCCTCCCTTTTCAGCCCCTAGCTAAACCTTGTTCACACCAGAGTGCCCATCTGAGTTTCTTTGGTGGCCTTTAACCTGCATACCTTTGCTGAATAGCAGAGCAGTTTCCAATTGGCCACTGTGCTTTAAAATAATTGCTGATTGCCTTTACTATAGTATTCCTGAGCTGAGAAATAGTCAGATAAGGCGTAGCTGTGAGAACCTGTGGTCTTGACTTAAAAAACTTACAGTACATAGTTCAAATGAAGCACCCAAGGGAATCTGAAGATATCTCGCCTCAAAGATTAATCTGTTTCAGATATAAATTGCCCTATCTTATATTATGAAAAGGCTAGACCTTGTGATTAATGATATAGAATTCAGGATTTAAAATACAATTTATGTTACACAGTCACTAAAATGTGTTACATATGATAATTCATACTGATACATTGATGTGATCAATTATGCATTATCTACCTATAATAAAGCAAACCGTATAAGGTAAACATGTGCAAACAATAATAAATGAAACACATGTTTCTGAATATAGAAATGAAAAGCAATTAAGGGGGAGTCCATAAACAGAAAACTCAAAGCATAAGTCAAGTTGATTGTTGAAAGTAGTACATGACAGTACATTCAGCTTGGTAAAATATTTGAAGAAAAGCAGTGTTAGTTATAGTCAACTCGTTTTAATCCCTTTGAGTGACGTAACTTGAATACCTATATTTCCAGACCTAAGTTCCCTGCTTAGCATGGCAAAATGCATCATGAAACATTTCTGGTGTTTCAGTGTGACCCATGGGGTACTGGTGCTGTGTAGATGAGGGTATGAGGGATTTTTAGAAATGTCTTAATGTTTCAACCCATATTGAAAGAAATGTTGTTATTGACTTGAAATGTACTTAAATATTGAACGGTAATAGCCTGAATTTGAACAAGATGATGCGCTGCCCTAATAGTTAAACAAAATCAAAGAAGGGATGAGTTACCCTTGACACATTTTCCGGCCCAGGAATGAGATTTCTAAACCCTCTTTCAATGAGGACTTGGTCATATTGCCAGATTGAGACATATAACTCAATGGACTGCAACTATCCCACAACCCATTATTATTACCAGAGAGAATTGTTTGCTAGTTAATAATCAGTCCTGTGAGACCTCACATGAATAGTTAGGGGAACCTAACCCTCCTTAATACTGAGTATATACACTCAAAAACAAAGAAAGCCAGGAATACATTTTTAAGATTCATCAAAATTAAAGCCATTTCCTTGTGCACAGATGGGAACAGGAACTATCATGAAAATAAACAAAATAATGGCAATTATTTTTTGTCATAAGGCAGACAAACTGAAATTATTGTAACATTGTGACAATATTATAAGGTTTCCATACATCTATGTCCTCAACCCCTCCTTTCCCAAGGCTAACTGAGAAAAGTTTAGTACCAAAGGCCCTTACTCGTTGACCCTCCATTTGTTTTTACTGTCTTTGGTGTCCTATTCTGATGACACCCAGCTGGCCATGTCTATTTCACTGGATCAGATGGCCAACCACCCATCCCTTATCTCGTGCCTTCAAGCAGTACCCAGGTGGATGGCCGGTACAAACTAAAACTCAATGAAGACAAAACAGAAGTCATGGTATTGGACAATAACCCTCTGGGCAGTCTCCCGAAGTTCATCCCAGGCTGCCTAAGTCAGCTACCGACCCCCCGCAGGCCGAATGAAGAGGCTGGCAGTATGGCTTGACCCTAAACTTACGATGGAACACCAGGTCAGGAAAACCTCAGCTAGCTATTTTGGCACCATAAAGTTACTGAGAAAAGTTATTAAGCTCCTTCCTTTCTCAGCCAGGAGAATTATTGTCCAGGCTTTGTTACTAGGACACCTATACTAAGGCAATGCCTTATACCTCCCCATCTTATGGGGTAAAGATGTTGCAGACTGTGCAAAAAGCAGCGGCTCGACTTCTCACAGACACACCTAGATACTAGCCAGCCACCAAAGCTCTCAGTGATCTCCACTGGCTTCCAGTGGAGTGCAGAGTGCAGTGTAAGTCCCTATGCACCATTTATAGGATAAATAATATCTGAGGTCCCCCTCTACTGTGCTCATTGGCCTCCCCTATGCACCCAGTAGGAATTTTCAGATCAGCTCCTGCCCATCTACTAAAGGTCCCCAGGATTTGGAGATTACCCTGGGGTGGACGCTCCACATGCTTTCTGGCACCCAAGCTCGTGAACTCTCTCCCTCTGCAGCCTCGGCAGCTGGATCAAGAACTCCCATTCCGTAAAGCCTTGAAGACCTGGCTATTCAAGGAATAATGTCACATTGGGCCGTTATTCGGTAGCTGAGAGAAGCGCTGGGAGGCCTTCGGGTAGCCATGCGCTATACTAAACTACAGAATAGAATATCACTTGTATCAGTTCACAGGGAAATTGTAGAGTATGTATTAATTGTAGCCGTCTTACGTTACAAGGCAAAAAAACAGAAAGTGAAAATCCATTCACAAGACTTTAGAGGGTTAATATCAACACTTTTACAAACACTGAAGGACTCTTTAAAATCACAAGCACTGTCAAGGTCAGGCCAAGCAAAGTATTTTATAATGTAAGTATATTCTTTCAGTGCAAAACCTATGCTAGGCTCAAGCAGACATCGTTGCACTATGGTGCAACTGTGTGTGCGGGGCGCTCTGCGGCCATATTGTACAGAGGCGTTAGGCAGAGAAGGGGAGAGTGCCACATCTCTGTAGATATAACGCTTTTCTGCTCTCTCTCTTTCTGTCAGGCAATTCAGCCAAGCAACGTGGGTCTTGTAAACTAGGGCTTGTTTTGCACACGTCCATTGCTCAAGTGCTGCTGCATTGATGTCATTTTTGCCTCTGATTGCCATCCCTTCCCTTATTATATTTGTCACCATTTGCTGAATTTTTTTTAAAGTCGTTTTTAAAAGTGAACATGGTTAAAAGGAGAAAATTTATTTTTCAGGTTGAGAGCAATTTTCTTGAATGTGCACTAACTTATGGAAATGTGATGCGCACATCCGCAGAAATATAAAATAATAAATGAGAACGCTTAAAAACAATTTACCGTTCTCTCCGCCCCTTGATCTTGCTACGGGCTATTAAAATAATGAAATATCTACAATGACCCTTGAAATGTATGCACATCATCATGTGGTGGCAAATGGAACGTTAAATGTGTTCCAGGCCTGTTACACAGACACATTCCGAGCTATCGTTTGCACTGTAACATACACATATACCATGCACGCCTTTACAAAGCACAAGACAGGAAGACAAGGGATCCATTTAGGGTTTGCAAAGGGTTTAAACCTCATAAATGCAGACACTAATGTATGCAAAGCTGGTAATTATGTTCAAGGGAGAAGCCAGAAAAAACCCCAATCTGAATCATGTCCCAAATTTCGCATGCGAGTGGATGAGGTAAGCAAACCCGGCACTTGTTCGGGGGAAATACTCATCCTGAGGGAACTCTAAAATTCTTAAAAGTCCTTCCTTTCCTTTTTGCATCCTTTTTTCTGTCTTTTTCATCTTGGTTTCCTTCTTTCTTACAATGATTTCTGTATTTCTTTCCTTCCATGTTTCTGTCTCCATGTATCTATTCTTACTTCTTTTTACTCATCCTTCCTTTTCTCCACCCTGACTTATTTTGTCCATCCCTCCGTTATAATACACCATCCAACCCTCTGCATTGCCATTCATCCATCCACCCACCCACCCTCCCATCCATCTTTTCTCACCATTTTTCATCTTTCTCTTCATCCATCATTTTATCCATCCTCCTTACATCCTCCTCTACATTGATCTAACCCTGCATCATCCATCACTCCAGCCATCCATCTCCTCTCCATCCTCCTCATTCCATCCGTCTCTCCATCAATCACGTATCCATCCATTTATGCATCAATCCACCATGTCTCTCCCCAGTCCTTTTTTTCTCTACACTCCTCTCTCCCTCCCATCCTTCTTTACACTGCAAAATAGCTTATTTATGAGCTGCTAGCAGATCTGAGTCTCCGAACAGAGTTAAAACAGAAACACACCCAGAAGTTCCCAGTGATCCTCACCCCATGCTCAATGTGCTAACATGGGGGCTTAAAGACGCTCCTGGTTATGTTTTAGAAGTACCAATCCATGTTATATACCAGATTAGCGTTTTACCACACAGCAATCTTCTCTAAAGTTATGACTTTAGACAACATATCTCTGTACATGCAGATACCAAAATGTGTTACTAATCTGTTGTCTGCTCCACAGTCCATTTATGCACCAGTCAATTTGAGGGTTTGTGTGCTACTCTGGTAGAGGCTGGAGTTGTCAGACAGCTTCATCTACAAGTGCTACTGAACATTGGGGGGCCTCATTTAAAGGGCAGCATATCACCGTATCTATTAGAAACAGCACATTCCTGTCCTTTTCCCCTGCGCCAGCGCACAATGGGCTGCCATGCGCCAACGCAGGCACCTTGGTGCAAGGGGGCCTGCTTTGTAGGTATGAATATTTTTGTGCCGGAAGGTTTCCAATCACAAGAGGCTTTTTCCTCTTTCTATGTGTACTGCTTGTAGTAATTTTGGGTAAGAGTGTAGAACTGCTCAGAAAGTCTCCTACCATGTGCTTGTTCTAATTATTCATTTATTAATTAATGCATGTATTTATTTATGTAAATATTTTAATTTTCACATTTTATGTTAATTTATTTATTTATTCAGGAAATATAATATGATTTCCAAAAAACTGCTTTGTAAAATGCGAAATGCCGAAAAACTAGTAATACATATTTACATAACTAAAAATGCGAACATTTTAAACTATGCATTGACTTAATCCAGTTTAAAAATAACATTCTACGCCTCAAAGATAAAAAAATATCTTTGCTTAAAATGAGCTTTTGCAGACATTTTGCCCAGGAACTTATCGGTTTAGAACAGACAAATAATTAATAAGCCATGTCGTGTGGAGCAGAATGCTACAGTTCATATCTTTATATTAAAAACAACTGTCTTCTTCCACACTTCCACAAGATAAGTTCATCTGAAAACATACTGCATAGTGTTTTGTTTGGTCACCTGATAAAATCGGTATAACAAAGGAACATATCAACAATGAATAAGGTTGAATCTGAAAATAACTTCAGCCATGTGGCATCTGAGCCATATTCTAAATGCAGGCTAGGTCCAGATAAACAAAGCACCCATGGGGCCATGACCACTCCAGTTCAGAGTTTGTGGCTGCACAAATGCTTTTGGCAAAGCATTAAACCCATTTTATGATTCGGTAACAGGTCACTAAATAACAAAATGTGATTAGAGGGGCATAACGAATGGGAAAAACAGAAATTGGTATAAGTGTTCCAGGAATATATAGAGCTTAAAGGCCCATCAACCGCAGCTTCACAGCATTTATGGGCAGTTGGGACTACCTTTATCATAGGGATGCTCATAAGAGATTCTCTCCAGCCCAGAAGTGAGTGGGCAACGGACAACAGGAACTACAACTAGAAATGTTCAAGTTACAAAACAAATATCATTTGCACTCACTGCAGAGCTCCTTCATACCTTAAGAAGGAAAAAACTGAGCTGAATTCGTTCTTTCCCACTGGAGGCAGAAAAGTCTCTGCACAGCATCAAATGGAGGATGTATGAGCATAGTGAAAATGCTAGCAGACTCCTAGTTATGCAGCTGAAATAAGGAGAGGGTCAATCAGCTATACCAGCCATACAAAACTTGAATGGCACAGTTGTTTCACACTCCCTGGGGATTGTGAAAGAATGTTGGTCTAACTATAATACCCAGTACACTTCAGAACCACCACCTGACACCACCGAAAAAGATCTCTTTATGGCAAATATCAGAATTCTCACCTTGCCCACCCAATTTAGCACTGGTATAATAGAAGAAGTGACAGGACATATTTTCTCTCACAAGGCTATAGCTAGGTATCCCTAAATGAAACTCTAGGACTTTTATGCATTAGGAATATGATTACCTAATTGCTATTCCTAATGTTGATATATGTAGCCCTTGGTCATTTAGAAAATCTAGTCTATGAGCCTGATTAATATGTTTTAACTGTATTTTATGTTGAGAATGCACACTTCTTTGACTAAATGTTAGTGCTATTTTTATATGATACCTGCTTGGCAACCCTATTACTAATCACTGTACCATATTGCTACATTAGGCCTTTTTAAACTTCTTAATATTTATTGTCATAGGGTTTTGTTGTATGTATCTTTCACAGATTTCTAAAGCTGAATATAGATTTTTGAATGTGAAAAAAGTGAAAGAAGCTATAAAATCACTGTTGACAGGCAAAGCCCCAGAATAGGATAGCTTCCCGCTTGAATTGTATAACATATCGCACGCTCTCACTGTTCCAAAACTTAAAGGAATATACCGTGAAGCACTGAAAACAGGCTCTTTCTAGGCTGAGTTTAAAAAAGCATTCATAACTGTCATCCCTAAACCAGGTAAAGATGTGCTCTCCTGTATCAGCTATGGACCAATTAATAATAATAATAAATTAATCTTTATTTAGATATAAAACAAATATCTTTAAAAGAAATTCCCAAATCACATTGTGTACAAATTTAGAGAAAACAGAAGTGAAAAAAAAAAAGCAATACAACACATTTGATACATTGTTAAAACTCAAACAAAACTTAAAAAAGAATTAGAAGTTAGGACTATTCTATAAAAGAGTACTGAACAATTCCATTTCTCTTGCGGACTGCCTGGCCGTTTACACTACATACAATGTTTAGTTTAAAACGTTAGTAAAGAAGCCGTAGCAGCCCTCTTTGGCTTAAAATTACGATACACTTGCTGAATAAAATTTGCCAGTCTTGTATTTAATACTGTGTTGTCAGGGCTCAGAGCTACTATAATGGCTTGCCTACAAGTCCGGACCCCCAACCTGTTCCATTCAGCCCTGAGCTTGCCCCTACGTTGGGAGGTAAAGGCCGGGCAAATACAAACCACATGCAGCAACGTTTCTGCCGCCTTGCCGCACCCTCTGCAAGTTGAATCCTCCGCCATGCGTCGCCAAGGGGGTTAGATTTTGTAAAAATCGCCAGTCACCCATTCTTATGGCTGTTAGGCTACGCTTTAAGTACAGTGAGTATGTGCAGGAGAAGTACGTGGCAGGAATTAACCGGTTATAGGAGTTGACAACTGCCCAGGAGTGGCTGCGTTTCGTGAGGAGTGCTTTATCAATGGTAAGTGATCTCATACTCACACATTTTTTAATTGCCTTTTTAAATGCAGGTTGACTGGGATTAAGGGCCCAGAGGTCTGCCGCTGACATTTGTTGGATGTAATCCTTAAAAAGGCGACCAAAAGTTCCTTCTGGGTTTCTCTCGTTAATTTCTTGCCAGACTAAAGATTCTAGTGTCCCTGGGTCTGCCTGACTTAATTTATGACAGAGATTTAGATATGTACCAATACTAGAAATTTCCTAATTTGGTAACCCCATCTCTAGTCTTATCTGTGCGGGGGATGCGGAACTTGGCAGTTGAAGCACCTTTTTGTAAATTTTAATGGTGTGTGCTGATTTAAGGTGGTGTTCAATTTGCCTTTAAATGTCCCTATTCCATACGATAGGGTGGGACCAATCTTTGCTCTTAGGACTTCTAGGAGGGTCGAAAGAGTTGGACCTGAGAGTTTTTTCAACAGCTTAGTTAGTGATACTGCTAATGTTGTGGCTTTGACTGCAATCTCATTGCGCTGTTCAATAAGGTTGCCCCTGGAGTCCAGATGAACTCCTAGATATTTATAGGACTGGCCGATGGCGATGCTTGAGTTGTTAAATAGCCATCCGCCACCGGCATGTCGTTTCTTACCAAACGGGACAACTTGGGTCTTCTTCATATTCACTTCCAGTTGGTTCATAGTTGTGTATCGCATCAGTGTATCAAGAAGCCTTTGCAACCCGACCCTTGTGAGGCTAAACAAAGCCAGATCATCGGCATATAAAAGGTTAATTAAGGCCGTGCCTCCTACCTTTGGCGGGTGACTATTTATATTATCCAAGGTTCCTGATAAATCATCTATGAACAGTTTGAATAGAAGAGGGGCCAGCATGCATCCCTGCATGACACCTCTAGTTGTCATGATTTTTCGACAGAGATGCGTGCCGGACCCTAACTTCACTCGTACCCAGGTGCGGGAATGCAGTTGAATGATTGGGTTCAATAGTTTATCGGGGATACCCCATTGCCTCAGTTTTTCCCAAAGGGCCGCCCTGGGGACCCTATCAAATGCGGCTTTAAAGTCGACAAAGCAGCAAAACACTGGCCTAGATGTTAAAAGCGCTTTGTCGACAATAGTAGACACTGCTAACAAATTGGTCATGGTCCCAGAGTTAGCTGCAAATCCAGTTTGGTTCAATGGTATCAACCTATGGTCATTTACCCATTGCCTAAGGTCTTCCAGGAGGAGCCCGGCATAATGTTTCGCCTTAATATCCAGAAGGGCAATTAGTCTATAGTTGTTGGGGGCAGCACGTGAGCCTGATTTATAAATGGGGTGAATAATAGCACCCTGCCATGAGTCTGGGATTGCTGCGGTTCTCAGTGCGTAATTAAAAAGATTTGATAGAATTCTAGACCAAAAGGGTATATCCGATTTGAACAATGTCTGTGGAAGACCATTGGGACCAGGAGCTCCATCTTGTCTTGCTTTGGTCACTGCTTTGATGACCCTTTCCTCAGGAACCTGGTACTCCTTGGCTGGCCAGTATGTTATCTCAGTGGGTGGGTGAGGTTTCCTTTTTGCACCAGGGCCGATGCCCGTTTTGCTTGACGATCCTGTAGATTCTGATAGATCTTGTGATTGAAAATGGTCCATAAGGTATGATACCCATTCCGTTCCTTGAATGTTTGCAGACCCGAAATTTGACAAACTTGTATTCGTGTGGTTAATAAGAGCCCAGAATTTCCTTGAATTTTTTCTCTTGCTCTCCCACACCAGTTTGCACCAAAATTGTTGTTCATGTATCTGTTTGTCTTTAATGATCGCCTGCTTAAAAGCCTTTTGGGCCTTGTGATATAAGGTAGAATGTTCACTATTCCCCGGAAATTTCTAAAATATCCTCAGTGCGTTGTTTCTTGCCTTCTTAAGTGATTTTGTTTGTACAGAGACTACAAACTTAGTAGATTGTGTTTGCCTTTGTCCTTGCATTTTTGCTGGAAAACAACTAGTCAGGCGGGAGCAAAGCGTCGTCCACGTCGCAATCGGGGAGGCGTCTCGGCCGTTTCTGCCCTTTATAAAATCCGTGCATACCTGTAAGATATTCGAGCTGTTGTCCTCGCTCCACTTTAGACGCTTTATGTTTTCTGTATATGTTCCCAGGCAAGTTAAGGGTGCAGGTTTGTAAGTCCCTGGCTTAGTGTTAAGAGCGATCACTTGGGGCCTATGGTCACTTTCAGGCCGTGGGTGAATGCAGAAGCTATCCAGATAATGGAATAGGTCTTAATTGCAGATGGTATAGTCCAAATAGGAATATTTACTACCGTTTGTCCAGGTCCAGTTTGGTGGAGTGTCGCTCTCGGACCTACCGTTCATAACCAGGTATCCTGCGCTGTAGAGTCTCACTACGCAGAGCTCACCCAATTTGTTACGAACTTGGTTGAGCGGTTTGGATTGGGCCATGGCCTCGATGATGTTGAACAGGAAGGGCCCTTCTGTATCTGCAGTTATTCCCTGGAATAGATTGCTCTTAAAATCCCCCGTGATAATGCAATCCGAATTGGGGTGTTCCGCGGCAATATTGTTCATAGTGTCAGTAAGGCAAGCCAAGTGGGCTTTTTTGGTACGTGTACTGGGGTTGATGTATACGTTCAGAAGAAGAAGCGAACGCTGCGTCCGCCACTGATTAATTTTGACCCCTGGTATCCAGTCTTCCTTGATTTGGAGGCGTTTGACTGGGCCTTTTAAGTTATTAGATATATATGTAGACAATCCGCCTTTGGGGTGACTGTAGCGACTGTCCCTGGCAGCTTGGTTCCAAAATTCAGAGTACCCTACAATGCGTCGGCCGTCTGTTGCCCAGGTTTCCTGCAGTAAAATTTCTGCATGCTCGCATAAAAAACCAAAGGTGTCACAATTCGAGGCTTTTTGGTGGAGACCACTAATGTTCCAGGAACACATTAAAAAAGGTGGATACCCTTGGTTGTTATCTGTATTTGACAGTAAAGCTGATGGCTGGTTTGGTTTTCCTGGGGATTTGTGTTTGGCGACCACGGGATCTACACCAAGGGGTCAGTCTAAGCTTTTGGTTGACAGGATCCCGGGGAGCCACCCCCAGCCTTTGCTTAGATCGGCGTCAGGGGCCTCTTCTTTAGAGGTTTTAATTTGATCTTCAGGTCCTGACGCATTTTTCAGGATCGAATACGGTCTGGCATGGGCTGTTGATTTAGTGGGTGCGACTTGTCGGGGTAGTGTCAGTTGTGTTAACAGGGAAGTGGGGTAACCTGGCGTATGATATGGGTACACTCTAATACCCCAATTCCGCAGGGTGGCCTTGTGGTCCAGAAGCGCTCCTACCCAGCTGGCCGACTTAAATGTCACAACGGTTACCTCTGATGGTTGGTTGCCTCTAGGAGGGAGGAACTCAATAGTTTCAATGTTGTCCGAGGCCAACCCTGCAAGCCCTGGGATTCCTTCCACTAATTTTATTACATTTGTTCTATTGAGGATATCATGCCGACCCTTAGATTTGTATTGAGGTGCCAATAGGATCTGATAGCGAGACGGGTCGTTTATGTTCACGTGGTCAGGTACACTGGGGTCAACCTATTGATTTTGTTGGGTAGCGTGCTTGGTTCAGTTTCATACTGTTGTTGTGTCGGACATTGGGGAGCCATCCTCATCTGTTGACTGTGGCTAGAAGATGTTGCTTGTTTGTTGCAAATAGTTTTTGTATAGGTTGGTCTAGATATTACGGTTTCCTCTCCAATGGAAATTGGGGCCAGCACTGGGTTGGGTTTTCCTGATGTCATTTTAAACCCAGTTAGGCTTGCCTTATCTGAGCTCGTTCTTATGCTTTCTGTGGCTGTGCAGGTCATATCTATTTCTGGTTCCACAGTTAACTCACTCGGGTCGGGGGCACTCGTCGCTGAAGGTTGGGTGGCTGTCCCTGGTGTTTCTTCGTGGTGGTTTGTCGTGTGCGATGATGCACCGATCTCACTTGGTGTTGTTTTATTTGCTGCTTTAACAAAAAGGGGAAAATATTCCTGGTGAGCCATGTTGGTATTTGCCCTTAGTTTATTTCTGTTTTTGCGCTGGCGTTTGCGCTCCCTCTTGCTGCATGGTGGGGGGGGACTGGTAGCGCTTCCACTTTGGACGGGGCCGGAGGCGCTAAAATGGCATTTGGCCCCATTGCTGAATGACCCGGGCTAGCTGTGAGCCCAGTTGATGCTTCCCCATTATCGATCATCGCGTTAGGTAGGATGTCACCTGTTGGCATCGGTGATGGTTGACCAGGGTTCGCCTGCCCAATCTGCTGAATTGGGCAGGGCGCTGTTCCAACGTTTGGCTCCGTCCCCTTGTTCTTGATCGCCCTCGGTTTAGCAGGGTCTTGAGTCGTAGATGGCTGATTGTGCTGATGAGGGCTGGGGGTTATAGGTGGATGTCCTCCCTTCATCAGCTTGACTTCTGTTATAACAGTGGTAAGGAACTCTGGGAGCGAAGAGAGGGAGTCAATGATTGGAGAGCAACAGCAAACCGACTGTGCAAACTTCGTGGAGGCTTGTGCCCCTAGTATTAAGTTATTCAGTTTATCAAGTTTGCAGTCGATCCCAGACGTGAAGAGTGCTAGCGTGTTTAAAAGGTCGACCTGGACCTCCAGTTTTTCCGAGTGATAGTTTAAAGCATTTACTGTTTGTTGGAGAGTCTGAAGTAGTTGTGGCCAAACACTAAGTGCTGTTTCCTCTTCGTTGTGGGGTTTTTTGTTAGGCAAATTTTTAGGGGAGTCTTGGGTATTCTTAAAAAAGAATGACAAGTCAGATAAAAGCTGATCATTCGAATCGGGTGTTTTTGACTGTTTTTGTGATGGTGCCGTTATCGGTCCAGGTGGGGAGAATAACATGTGCTGGGGGCTTTGGGGACCTGATGGCACATTTGGGGTGCTTCCAGCTTGTAGTGGGCTAAACAGTTGGCTGCTGATTGGGGGCACATAAGTGTTTTGCCCGTGAATTTGTGCCAGGGTTAATCGACGAGACGGAACCACTTTTGGCTCCATTGACTGTGCTAAATAAGTTTCTGTTGGCTGTGTTAAATCTGAACCTGGATTTGATTTAAGCAGTGAGCCCGCCGTCTGGGCTTGCAGTGGGCATGGAGGTTCTGTGCCCACTATGGTGGGAGACGGAAAATTGTCCAATTGCGACTGGGCTTGTTGGAAGACTTTTGAATTTACATTAGGGCTTACTTCCATCCCCCGATTTCCGGGCAGGTCGTTATGTATTGGCCCGAAGAAGTAGACTCCTGAGGGTTCAGTCGCCTTTTTGGTTTCAAATGACCAGTGTTGCGGGGAGACCAATTGGGTCGTACTTATTACCCCTGGTTGTTCCGGGACTCTGGGTCTTGTTGCCGCCCATGGCTGAGAATGTGGCTGTAGCGGTAAATCAGTCTTTATTGGGTTTTTTTTTAAATAATTCAACAAATTTGCAGATTTTTGTGCTTTTGATTTGTGGCTATCCAGATGGGGTATCTCATTGGTTACCAGCCATTTGGATTTCCTCCGTTTAGGGGCCACTGTGGACGTCCTTACTTTACCGGATCTCATGGTTTCTGGTTTCTGTTGTTTCGTTTGGTGCAGAGTACTTCTGGAACCAGGCCAGCAATTGGGAGTCTTGGGCAGGCTACCGATCCTAAGGGGGTAACTTCCGTGGATCACCTGGGCAAGTTTAAAGGCTTGGGGCCAAAGGGCTCGTTTGGCCTTTTGTCCTGATTACTCCGATGACTCTGGTGGCTCTGATAACTTCTGATGGGGTCAGGAAATATAAAGTCTCTAACCCACACTGGCGGATCTAACTAACTCGAACACGCAGGATTTTGGCTTGTCGTGTCTCTAGATGTTTCTGGAGGATTCTGGAGTGTAAAGGACTGTCGGGTTTACGAATGCCAGGCTGGTTGGTTGTTGGCTTTCAGGTCAGTGGTGGACAGCAGCGACGTATGTCATTATTTTTTTAGCATACCACAGTGAACCACAGCAGTCCGCGGTGACACCAGTGCAAGGCGTTGCGTTGCTGGGCTGTGACAAGTAGCACAGTGGCACCCCCCCACTCAACTGATCCCACCTGCCCCGCCTCTAGCCCCTAAGCCCTAAGCCCCCGACCCCTGACCCTTAGCCTTGACTGACCTCAGCTACTGCTCACCGCGCCTCCTGGCCCAACCAAGGGGTCAGCTAGGTGCCGTGCAGTAAAGGCACGTACAATGGAGGCAAGTTTAGCGAGGCCCGTCAAAGCGAGCTGGGGAACCGGCAGGCAGGGCAGGATGCTTCGGGCTGGACAGGCTCTGGGAGGGGTGGCGGGGGGAGCAGCCCCAAAGCTGAAAAAAGCTGCCAGCTGGCCCGGCCAGTATGCAGAGGTAGAGGCAGCAGGGGGACGGAAGCGGACAGAAGCGGATGGGTGTGGAGTCACCGTCAGGAGCCTTGAGAGCTACACCGGCTACACCAGCTACACCAGCTGGGCGAGAGTGACCAGGAGACACGGGGGGGAGTCCAACACGCGTGGCACCAGCAGCTGCGCAAGATTCGGGGGGGGGGCAAGAGAACACGTTCCTAACCGGCTGTGGCTGTGGCTCCGTTCACAACAAGGAAGCAGCCATCCCTTATGTCTTATGCCTTTCCACCCGTACCCCTCTCATGCTTGTAACAGCTTGGCTGACTTACAGGTTGGCACCCACTCCCGATCCTCCCGGTCTCCTGTCACCAGTCTCCGGTACTAGGGGGCTCGGCTTCCAGCTACTTCTAGCAACCCCGTCGCCCTAGGTTCGCGGCACCCGAGAGCGACTCACACACGCCGCACACGCACACGCTCGGTCCACAGCCAGCTCCGCCCACCTCACCTCACCTCGCCAAACCTGACGTGGACGCTGACCCGGACGCAGACGGCAGCAGTTTCCGTTAGCAGGGCGCGACTCAGGCAGGTGTTTGTTGTCACAGTTTCATCTCTACCTCAGGCACAGTGATGGACCAATTTCACTTATTGAGTATGATATAAAATTCCAGGCCTAAATTCTGGTGACATGACTGGGAATAGTAATGCATTTGCTTGTAAATGAAAATCAAGTTTGTTTTGTACACCATTGCTCCTCCTGGAGTCATATGCGGGTCTTCACTCATCTACCCTGTCAAACACGACATTACCTCAACAAAAAGATACTGCTATCCCTTGATGCTGAAAAAGCGTTTGATAGAGTTGAATGGTTTTAATTATTCTGAATAATGATATTCTTCCGTTTAGTGCAAACATGAATATCAATTGACTGATGCCTCTATCATAACTCTACTATGCATATTAATTGTCATGTATTCATAACAGGTAATCTCATGATTGTTAGAGATACCAGTCAGGCCTGTCTCCTGCTCAACGTTACTTTTCCTCTAGGCCTTGTAACCCTTTACAATTGGTATCTGGCTGTCCATCACAATTTCAAGAATCCACAAGGTGCCTGCAGATTTCAAGCTATTGCTCTACGCCAACGATAGTCTGGTGACTGTAGAGAAGCCCTGGGCCTCTGCTCTATCACTGACCAGGATTATTGATTAGTTTTCCATTTTTGATCGGTATGAGATAAATGGGGCCAAGGGCAAGGTGTTCGCTACAACCAAACTAGTGATGGGGCTCTACCAGCAACATTGCTACCATACAGATTGAAATATCTTGGGATCATTGTTAGTAGAGACTTCTTCACCATGGTCAAAGACAACATAGAAAAACTCCTCTAAAAAATTGACAGACTTTGAAAAATGAGTACTTTTACAACTCTCTTTGTGGGGTAGGGTGCAAACCATAAAAATGGCGGTGGCCCCACGCTTCAGCTGGGATGCAGATCCTGGGACAATTGTTTGAAGATGGTTCTGTAAAATCCTTTGTAAACCTTTCTTAAGAGTTTCGCCTACCCAGGACTCAGTTCTGGGAATATGTACAGCTGCAACACTGCCTATAGATCCGATTAGGGCAACAATCCTGGATGCAGGACACTGACCGCTCTTCTATACACACTTATGTAGTTAGATGGGGACAGTAAAAAAACACTTCTTTGGATATATGATCTGCTGATTGTGCAACTTTTCTCAAAACCAACAGAACAACTCCTCTAGTGCAAATGGCAGCAGAGACTGGAAATAACCTACTTTGGGACATATTACTTCAATTGTCTAATAACACATGATAGCGGACTAAGAGAAGCATTCCTAAAGTTCAGTTTTTAAAAAATCCTACAGGACTGGCATTGGACACCTTACCATTTCCAAAGGGTGAAACTATCCACCACTGCAATGTGCTGGACTTGCAGCTACCCAGAAGAGACACTTTAAATATCATGTAGTTCTGCCCTGAAATTCAGTCATACTGAATACAAGACTGATGCCCTATCTAGACGAACAGTGACATAACCTTTACTCAATCTGCACCTTTGGCACTCCTAAATGATACTCAAGCTGTTGCTACTATAAAAAAAGATGGCTGAACTAGAGAACTTTGGCATTTCCCAAGCTGTGCTTATTGAGACTTTGGAAAACATGGGTGACTGCTTTGGCTACAATGGCCTCACACAAATGCCTAATCTGTAGACTCAGTGATCAGGCTGTAATTTATTATACTAGTTTTTCGAGAATTGACTTTAATCACATTCCATCCCTCCATGTATGAATTGGCAAATGATTTTTTTAAAGGTGTGTTATCCGTCTTTTTGAAAGGAAGTTAATATAAAATAATATACTGTGATTTTCTCATGTTGTTGGCTAGCTTGTGCAGAATTACATTGATTTTCCTTTACTTCTATTTGGATACAGTTTTGCCAAATGGAATTGCTAATCTCAAATGTTTCATTCATCTTTGATGGTGCTCGAGCACAGGGCTTTCACTACCACCTACAAATCACTCGTGAACCCCACGCTACAGGTCGATGGATTTTGGATGTCGGCTCAGACTTAAGGAGCTGAATTCCATGTAAATTGTTATCAATTTAAATTACATTCAGTTCAGTCAATAAATGGATTTACGTTGTGTTAAAGAGTTTTGTTTTCAAATCTTTCAGTTTCTCAATGTTTTATTAAAGTATAATTCTCCAAATTTGTCTTTAAAGGTTAACATAATCAATCAATCAATTTTTAGTTATAAAGTAAGTCGATTTAGCAAATCAAAATAAAATCATCAATGCAATTGAACATAACAAGCATGTTCCATAAAGCATATTTCCTTTTCTACGCTAAGCCAAGATAAATGCAAGAAGGCTCAAAAGGTGTCAGTTCAGATTCCCATGAAGGGTTCTGGAGAGAGAATCAAGCATAAGCATGAAGATTTAGCATAGTATGCTAGAAAGTATTTGCAGCTAAAATAACAGGTCAAGAAATAAACTGAGTTCCCATAAAGAGATGTACAAGATAACTCAATACAGAGTATTCTCTCAGAGAGTCTGGGAACACATCTAATGTGGTCTGCAAAACTAACTTGTGGCAACTCTTCTTTCAAGTTAGAAACAGTCACTAATATAAACTCACGTGTTCTATGTTGCAACATGAATATTCTTTGCTCTTCATGTTGACCAATAAGATTTCAGCACGGTCCTGGGAACAGGTTCACTCCCCACCTTCTCACCAGAGTACAATTGTCCTCTAACCATGTGTGATTGCATGTTGCAGCACATCCCTTCTTGTTTCATAAATCTTATTCCCATGAATGTTCCTTCCTGTCGTCTACATCTTTTGCAGTGAGAACTTCACCATCAGTTATCCAATACAACAAGCATCTATTCATTCACTAATAAACAGTAGCTTCCGAAATTGCAAAGTCTGCAGCAAAGAGAATAAAAAATATCTTGCACAAATATTGAAAAAGAACCACTTCAGTATTAATGGGCCTGTACGTTAAAATGATGGCACCTTCCGAATTGTCAACTTAACAAAAATACATGCGTCATTACTATATTACAGGCCTGTGGAATTTAAGCATGGTTGCTTACTGTTTAACATACTTCGGGGCATATTACCAAGCAATAGCGATAATTCTCGCTATGCATGGTTAGCGACTAAAATTATATCGCCGCGCTCCGACGATTTTTACCGCTGAGATACCTTGATATTATCAAGGTTTATCTCAAAAGCGGTAAAAATCCTGCGAAATGCATGCATATCGCTGAAAAATCTGCGATATTCATGCATTATCGTGACAATGCTCTTAGCCATGTTATCCACCTTCCATTGGATAACATGGCTAAGAACTGCTCTGGGCAGGCGTTAGCTTTTGGAGATATTCGCGCCTAGCGCGAAAATTTCCAAAAGTAAGGCTTTGTTGATAATTGGAGATAGCGATATTAGCGACTGTTTCCAGTCGCTAACATCTTGGCACGCCCACTTTGCATGTCATTAGCGATAAATATCGCTGACATGCAAAGCGGGCCCCAAAATGATCGCTATCTTCTACTAGCTGTCGCTAACTGGTGTTAGCGACAGCTAGGTAATAGGGCGATAAAATGATCGCCACTTTAGCTGGAAAAAGTCCCGTTAAGGCGGCGATAATGGCCCTTGGTAATATGCCCCTTCATTTGTAAATGTAATTCTGCATGCTGCATTTTTATAAAGCATGTTGTAAATAATAATATTCGCGTTTGCAATGGGAATTATATGTAACCTTGCATTGCTTCTCCCTCCCCAGCTCACCTCTGGGAGACTACATATCTAGTAAGTAGAGATGTTTAGCTTATTCTTTAAATTATAATTACGTTTAGTTGACTGGATTGTTGCTGCGTTTTCTGTTCCATAAGCCAATAGGAAATATTCAAACACAATCAGATCGGAGGCAAAGTAGTGCAAAAACAGAAAAAGAAAAAAAAGGTGGCAGCCTTCTCCATCGCTGCAACTCAAATCTGTGACAACATCCCTGTATTCATTAAAGCCACCCCAACCTTGATCCATTTTAAGACTGTAAAGAAGATGCACTTCTTTAAACAACATTGAATCACAATACTGTAATAGCCCACTTCTCTTCTCAGAACCTAGCTACCTCTTCAGTCAATTCTTGCCTGTATCTTTGTCTTTGAACCTGTACAGTGTTCTCCTATCGACTAAGTTTTTTACTTTATACAAATATAGCTTACATACATACACAACCAAATTTGTGAACAGCCCTATATTTATGAGCAGATTGGTTCCCTGTAGGGTGCTCTTTGGCTGGCAAGCCACAGAATCCTGTCCATAGGCTGCATATTTCTGCTCTTTGTCCTAAAGGTTCCTCTGTTGTTGAGGTAAAACAGAGCCACTTCGTTTTTAAGGGAACTGTGGTACAATTTTAGTATGCATTTGGCAAGTGTTCATCCAACAGCACACAGCCATATGCAGTGCAAGCTGGTGCCAACAGTGGCATTGTTTAAATTTCCTGCTCAAAATATATTTGTGGTTATAAGTTGAAGAATGCACAACATATATTTGTGGTTATAAGTTGAAGAATGCACAACACCAAATACCTTTGAATCACATACTGCTAAATGCCTGATAATAAATGCAAAGGAAATAAAATGTTAGAAAAACAATGGAAACCTTACGATTCCACAAAAGGCAGGTCCAGTAAAGTGAAAGGTTATGCCCAGGTGTTTGCCCTATGCTCACTATGCCTTAACACTAAAGCAGGGGAAACAAATAAGGCTTGGGTCTTTCACTATCTGGCCTAGACCACTCTAACTGAGACAACAAAGAACCAATTGACCAGATAGATTATTTTACAACAAAGTCTTGTACCACTTACCAAAATAATCTAAGTGGACGCACTTATGGTTTAGTATTTTTACTTGTTTTTTCAGTTTTTTTGCAATATACTTCATAAATGGCTGAAGAAGGATACAATTAAGTGACAACAAAAATGCACATAAGATCTATGCTCATTAAACATAAACTGTACAATCACCATGAGTGAGATATATTTACAAATATACATTGATACAAACAAACAGTATAAAACGAGAAATGCCTATCTTCAATAAATGTTCAAGGCACCAGTCCTAGTATCTAACCTACAAGCCAGCAGGAAGCTTTTTGGTGTAATTATTAGCCCGCTAGCTTGCCTATACTGGAACGCACAACTTTCTAGGGTCAAAAAATCAGGTTAAATTAATCTTAAATCACACTCCTGATATGCCCTTTGTGTAAATCCTTCCAGTATTATGCCAACGCGTTTCGGACCCACACGATAATCTGGGGTACTCCTCAGGACCTGGACTGGAAACTTGTCCTGTACTGAACTGTAGCGTGTTTAGCACTGTGTTCCTTCTTGTCAGGGAAACTGTGATTCTGTAGGCGGGATTTTCAGTGTTCACCCTTTTATAAAATCTCCTTGCAGAGGTCGCTCGCGTGTCACTCGGCGGTGTCTCTCCAGCGTCTGCCGATCTATTCTTCAATCTTCGCCCTTGTCTCCCGAACAGTTTGCAATTTGGCGTCTGACGTCAGACGCCAAATTGCAAACTGTTCGGGAGACAAGGGCGAAGATTGAAGAATAGATCGGCAGACGCTGGAGAGACACCGCCGAGTGACACGCGAGCGACCTCTGCAAGGAGATTTTATAAAAGGGTGAACACTGAAAATCCCGCCTACAGAATCACAGTTTCCCTGACAAGAAGGAACACAGTGCTAAACATGCTACAGTTCAGTACAGGACAAGTTTCCAGTCCAGGTCCTGAGGAGTACCCCAGATTATCGTGTGGGTCCGAAACGCGTTGGCATAATACTGGAAGGATTTACACAAAGGGCATATCAGGAGTGTGATTTAAGATTAATTTAACCTGATTTTTTGACCCTAGAAAGTTGTGCGTTCCAGTATAGGCAAGCTAGCGGGCTAATAATTACACCAAAAAGCTTCCTGCTGGCTTGTAGGTTAGATACTAGGACTGGTGCCTTGAACATTTATTGAAGATAGGCATTTCTCGTTTTATACTGTTTGTTTGTATCAATGTATATTTGTAAATATATCTCACTCATGGTGATTGTACAGTTTATGTTCAATGAGCATAGATCTTATGTGCATTTTTGTTGTCACTTAATTGTATCCTTCTTCAGCCATTTATGAAGTATATTGCAAAAAAACTGAAAAAACAAGTAAAAATACTAAACCATAAGTGCGTCCACTTAGATTATTAACACTAAAGCAGCACTCACTGATGAAGCCCAAAAAGCTGAAGGCCGTTTAGTGTTCCTTGCATTTCAATTCGGAAGAGACTTGGCCCGGCAGATCGGGCTAGACTGGCCGTTTTATGTCGAGCCTAGATCAGCGCATGCGCTGCTTGCTTGACTTTTAGTAAGGGCTTCAGAAAATGCGACCACTGTGGCCTAGAGCTTGCGGTTCTGCGCGCGGGCGCACGCTTCTGTCATGGCTCATTAAGTGCATCGCTCGCAGGAACCCTTCCAGCCCGCAATCGTGATCACTTTCAGTTTGATAGCCGCGTCACGCGTCTCTTGCTCTCCAGACCAGCGCATGCCCCTCCCCCACCACACAGCACGTCTCACGCGGCCGTGTTACTTTCATGGCCAATTCCTGTTTTTTTTTATTTCCAGTGTGACTCGCTCCGCCCCTCCCCCACCACAGAGCACACGATCGCTTTCACGGCCACGCAATGCTTGTTCATTAAGATTTCACAACAGGTCAGCACGTATGCTATTTTTTACTCCGTCCTTCTCCAGAGAGTGCAGTCCCATACTTCCAGATAGAGCGTTGCATTCCCTATATTTGTCCACAACTGTCCTACAGCCTCTTGAGGAGTCTATAATTAGGAACATGGATATTACAGCAGACGCGCTTTGAGGCCGATGTCAGCAGCAGATTGTATAATCTAAACACTTCACTGCCAGTTAAGCAGACTGTCTCTGACTCTACCCTTTTAATAAGTATTTTAATGAGATTACCCTTCGGAATGAAAAGGCCCCTTGGAGGAGCTTGTAGGATACAACTCATGCCCTTTGGTGGCACGTAGAGGTTGTATAATCAGCAAGACGCCCTCTTATCTCTACTGTTTAACTTTCACCCATTTAAAAACCCAATCCTGCATCCTTAATACATTATCCACAATTATTGTGATAATGAGGTGCCTACAGTTTATTGCTGTTAACTTTTTACTGGGGGATTTGGAGTAATATACAGTTTGATTGATGAACGCATCTATAAGACTTTATGTATATATAAATATGAACATTTTAGGACACATTCAAATTGACTTGGGCTGATAGCTACTAATCTTCCAATGTGGTGCCAACAATGGTTAGACAATCCTGGCATTTCAGCCATGAGAACATTAAATGTTGCAGCTTGTGTGTAGTCAATGTACGCATGCAATGGGAAATGAAACAACATATCCCATAATACAAAGCACACTTAGCTGAAAAGCCAGGAATGTTCGACATTGACTTGGCATGGAACTACGTAGCCCAAAAGGAAATGTGTGAAAAAAATACAATTATTCATTATCAAAATGTTTGCTTTAACGTAATTTTCAACACCTTTCAGATGAATGCGGGGAAAACATCAAAATCAAAATCGCAAGCCCCGGATACCTCACTTCGACCAACTACCTACACTGCTATCTTAGGGAGAGCATGTATTTACTTTACTGTCTAATATGTCTGAAAATAAAACGATGTAGGTACTGTTCTCCTATCTGCCTTCCACACTCGAGGTAGAATCCACAGCAGGAGGCCATTTGCCATTCCATGTTTCTCACCCATCACGGTCAAGCGGGTGGGCCCCTTGCAAGTGTTTTACTCCCTTGTGACGCCTCTAACCACTACATAACCATTGCCCAAAGACAGGCCTCTAAGAGCACTGCACATCAATAATCTGTATCGCCCAATGGCTCTAACATGATAAAGTCTCAAAAGGTTGCTGTGAGTGACTCGTTAACTTTTCCCTCAGCAGCATAACAGAGATCAAACCTTTCCCAGCGCCCGAACTGCAAACACCTCCAGCCTTCCTTCTTAAGGGTCAAGATGGCTCTGGGGGCAACCACGTCTACTTGACGAGGGACGTGTGAAGACAAATGCCTGCAGGCTAGCCAGACACAAAGCCAGGCCACCCCTAAGGTGATTGTCAGCTGCTTAGTGCAGGCGCACACAAGGCTGGTCTGCACGAGACGTAAGCGGAGTGAAGTGACCTGTGCCGGTGATGTGCCACACTGCGGCCCACGCAGCGTGAGATGAGTGTTCTGGAATACTCTGCCCTGCCGGCGGTAGGCTGGGTTTCTGCAGATCTCCGGGCTCATGGCAGAGCGCAAAGCGCAACACTTTGCAAACTCCGCTGGTAGAGCAGGTTTTGCCGTCCAATCCAAGGCATTCAGTGGGGAACTTCGGGCAACCCGACGATTTTGGCAGCCGCATATTGAGGTGCGCTTAGGTGTAAGGCAACACGGCGAGTTGAATGTCACATTTTGAGAAGCGTGTGTCCTGTTGCGGTAACAGGCACACATTCGCAGACATTGGCAGAAAGAATGAGGTACTATATACATAGGTAAAAAAGGAAAGTGTGCCTAAGCTATAGCAGTGCAGGAACAAGCAAAACAAGCTTTGGCATAGCCCAGTGGTTCCCAAACTTTTTTGACCTGTGGCTTCTTGACCTAATCGGCAGTTGGCCGTGCCTCCCCACCATTTTTTTAACGGTGGGTGGGTGGTATGTACCTCCTGTTATCTTCCTTAAAGTAATTGGGACGCAATGAAGGTATTATAATGGTTGAAATGCTTGAATTATTAATATCATCCACTGGCAATCACTTTGGCTGCATCCGAATCCATCGTTTTTTTCCCCAACAGAGTGCCTGGTCCCAAACCCTTATTTATGCCAGCTGCTGCTTTCAGTAGCTTTTGGTAATGAGACCCGCTCTGAGAAAATGGAACATTGAGTTTGGTGTGTTGTAATCAGTATCCCCAGCCTTATTTCTACACTAAAAAGGTCTGTCCTTCCATCTGTGTGCCCATCTATATCCAAACATATTCAACCATTTGCAAACCTATCCACCATATATCCTTCCGTCCATAATTTCACTCATCCATCGCTCCATCCACCCTTTCACTCATCCATCCATTATTCATCTACCCACCCATTCACCCCATCCATCTGTACAGTCACCCATACATCCACTCTTCCACCCAGCCATCCATTCACTTACTCATCCATCCACCAATTCATTTACTCATCCATTCACCCAGTCATTTATCCTTCCACCCATTCAGTCATTCATCCTCCCTTTCTCTCTCCGTCCCCCTTTCACTTATCCATCCATCTACCCACCCATTTACTCATCCATTCATGAATCCATCCATTGATCCTATTACTCATCCATTCTTTCACTTATCCAACCATCAGTTCACTCATCCAGCCATCCGTTCTCTCATCCATCCACCCTTTCACTTCACTCTTCTATCCATCCTTTTGTCCATCTACCCCCTTTCACTCACTCATCCATCCTTACATCCACCCTTTCACTCATCCATCCATTCACCATTTCACTTATCAATTCATCCATCCACCCTTTCACTTGCCCATCATCTACCCTTTCATTCATCCATCCATCCATCCTTTCACATACCCATCCACCAATTCACTCGCCCATCAGCTGCCCTTCCACTCATCCATCCATCCTTTTACACACCCATCCACACTTTTACCCATCGATCTACCCTTCCACCCATACATCCATCTATTTACCTTTTCTCTCATCCATACTTCCACTCATTCACTCATCCATCCATCCTTTCTTTCATTATCTATCCATTCCCCCTTTCATTCATGCATTCATCCTTTCAGTAATCCATCCAGCCATTCAGACATTCCTTCACTTATTTACTCCCCACCTTTTCACATTATGGGCTGAGCCTTTGTCTGCAGAGTTGCAGGCAGAAGAGGCCTATCAAGAACGAACTACAGCAAGGGGTGAGGTGGTGGAGGGTTCACTATGCCCCTGCACATAGGCAGACTGAAAACGTAGATGTCATGAGTCATGCATAATGCACAGTGCCAGGATGTGAGGTGACTGTGACATGGTGTTGTTTCCAGGGCTTTAAGCGGTGTAAAAAAACTAGGGGGTCTCTTCAAAGGGGGTGTTGTATGTAATTAAGAGCGCAGTTTAAAACACCTCGGCTAAATATCTACGCTTAGCATAGTGTTGCACCCGACTGGTATTATGTTGTTTCTGTCATTGCATCCAGATATATAATACAGCAAGTATCATTACACCAACAACAAGCCAGGACTATTGGATTTGTCAATGGTTGCTAGTTCCTTAAAATAAAAAAGCAGCAACCATGGCTCTGTTGAATATAATATTGAAAATACTTCAGTTCTAAATGACGAGACAGTGAAAGAACGATAACCCGTTCTTTATAACTTGTTTACAGGCTTCTTTAAATTAACTGTTCTCTAACGTTGCAGCATGGGAGTTTTACTTTTTATCTAACAGAATGCCCTTCTGTACACTGAGGCTGGAGGAGGCCGCCACATGCTGTCACACCCCAGACTGCCCCATTGCATTCAGTAAGTGGCAATCAGCCGCATTTAGAATTTCAATGGGCTGGTGGGGCTGCTCTAGTGCTCCAGGAGGAGCGCGAGGCAGCCCCATCAGGGGGGGTGAGGCCTCTCACAGGGGGGAAGCGCTGCTCCCTGTGATGGCCAAAATTATAGACAAAAGGCGTACCGTGGAATTTAGGGACGGTTGGTCACCCTAGACTGTGCGCGGCGCCCCTGGCACCTCATTACGGCGCACCGGGGTTCCGCGGCGCACAGTTTGGGAACCACTGGCATAGCCAATAGGTCTCACCTTTGGGACCTTGTAAGTTTTTAGCCATGCAACAGTTAATGTTATTGGATATTGTGCTGCATAAATAAATACTTATAAGGTCCCAAAAGCGAGACCTATTGGCTATGCCAACGCTTGTTGAAGTAGGAACAAAAAAACGTATTTGTAAATGTCTGGTCTCTCTCTAATGTTGCATAGTGGTCAAAATCAATGGACTGGAATGCAACCCCAAGCTATCTTCACGCATTCATTTTGGCACTTCTTCCATCACTTTGTTAGTTGATGCTGATCCGCTTAAAGAGCATGAACTGGCTTTGGATTCAACCTTAGTGATAAATATAACCAGGCAACACAATGGGAAAGCAGAAGAAAGCAAAATGACAATTTTTATGAAGTTTACCGTTGGGCAGTTATAATAACACAGAATGTTCATATTGGAGTGTGTTCCCTGAGTACAAATCTCACAAAATGTCCAGCTGGCTCAGCTTGCACAGGGCGCAACACTTAGCAGTGTGCTAAAATTATATTTTGTACTAAAATTTTATTTTTTTGCACAGGTCCTGCTGATGACATCATCAGCGAACATCTCATATGGTGTGTGCAAATTTTACATATTGCGCAACGCAGCACTGGTGATTTTCACACAGCACCGCAACAACAAACTTTAACTAAATCTGGGCCTTTGTATTCTGATTGGGGCTTCTGGTTCGCGCCTTGTTGTAATGTAATGTAAATTACATTTGTACCGCGCAGCTTCCACTCCAAGGAGTATCTTGGCGCTCACCAACTTAGATGGACCGGTTGGAAACGGAAAAGAATGTCCTAGTTTCTACACACACATTACACTAAGGTCTTGCAAAAGGCGTCAGGCAGAGAAAAAATCCAAGTTTTCAGTGCTTTCCTGAAAAGGGCTTCTTGTGGAATAGATCGCAAGGAGAGGGGAAGTTTATTCCAGGCTTTGGTTCCCAGTACAAAGATGGATTTGCCACCCTTAGTGACGAGTTTGAAGTGGGGTAAAGTGAGTAGGTTCTGATTTGCAGATCTCAGACAGCGCGCTGGATGGTATCTTTTAAACCCATTTTGAAGATAGGATGGGCCACGTTTGTAGAAAGCCCTAAAAGTGATTAAAAGAAGTTTGAATAAGACTCTTTTCCCTATTGGCAGCCAATGTAAGGTGTTCAAGGCTGCTGAGGCTGACGATTTACGAGGCAGGCGTAGTACGAGACGTGCTGCCGCATTTTGGACCATCTGTAGTTTATGAAGGACGATTTTATTTGCCCCGACATAGAGTCCATTACAGTAGTCCAGCCTAGAATTGATTAAGGCTACAGCGATAGTTTTTCTTGCCGATAAAGGCAGAAAGTCAAAAAACTTTCTGAGTGCTTTAATAATTTGAAAGCACATGCCTGCTACTGCTACAGCCTGGGGTTTAAAAGATAGATGGTCATCAAATTTAACGCCCAAATTGCGGGCGGATGCAATTGTGTTGGGTGGCACTTCAGCATCTGATGGCCAGCATGCTGTAGGGGAGAAAAGATTGAGATTACCCATTGGTAAAATTTCCGTTTTTCCGGCGTTGCACTTCAAATGGTTGTTGTTCATCCATTTGAATATTGCTGCAAGACAATCCCTAAGATCTTCTTCGGCACCTGGTCGTTCCCTATCCAACACCAAAATCAACTGGGTGTCGTCAGCGTAAGAGATCGAGCTGATCTTGAATGACGCGATCAAACTCATCAGAGGTGCCATATAAAGATTGAAGAGAACAGGGCTCAAACTGGAGCCCTGTGGCACTCCTGAGCTGAAGTTTTTAGCCTCAGATTGGTATGGGCCTAACACAGTTATTTGGCGCCTGTCGGTAAGGAAGTTTCTACACCAAGCCAACACCTGTCCTCCTACTCCTGCGGCAGCCAACCGGTCCATTAAGATGTTATGGGACACGGTATCAAAGGCTGCCGACAGGTCAAGTAGAATGAGGACGGCCTGCTTTCCTTGATCCATTGCTGCCCTTAAGGTTTCAGCGGTGAATAATAGGGCTGATTCGGTAGAGTGTTCTGACCGAAATCCTGACTACTTGGTACTTAGTAGTTAAATTCTCATTTAATCAGCACTGTGGAAAGAAAGAAGGTAAGGTCAATTGCTATCTTAAACATCTACCTAGTCACACCCCACTCTTCATAGTCAAAATCTTAAAGTGCCTTTATCTGTCCATGATGATATGGTTTTCTTTTTGCCTATGGAGTACATCTGAGACAGATAACAAAGGTTTTCAGAGTAATGAAGGTTACTGTTAAGTGGTTTATCATAAATAATAATAATAATAATAATAATATTAATAATAATAATAATAATAATAATCCACATTTGTAAAGCGCACAATCACCCGTTAGGGTCTCTAGGCGCTGGGGGCCGTCGGGAAGATTAAGCAAGCTATTGCCCAGAGTCACATGGTGCTGGGCTAACCTGCCGCCGGAGCCGGGGATCAAACTCTGATTCCCAGATTCCAGCGTCAGTCGCCCTGGCTGCGGCGCCACACCTCTCCCAATACCAAATACTAAATACCAAATTATCTTGTGATTCTTTGGATGTTCATAGACCTGGTTAATTCTCTTTGGGGTTCCAAAAATCACTATTATAAGAGGGAAAAATCTCTCTTCTGAAGTGTACCATATTTACATTTTCAAATTGAAAAAACATTCTGAACACACATCCGATTTTCAAAGAAACCTTATTACTCCTGAACTTTAATTCTATGTGTTGGAACTGGCCTTTTTTGTAGGGCTGTCCCCAAACTTTTTGCCTTATTCCTCCTATTTTGCGGACCTACTTCTTGTTGGCTTTAGGACTCTGGGCACATTGCCAGTGCTAAAGTGCATGTGCTCTCCTTCTAAAACAAGATTAAGTTACACCTGTTTGGCATGCTTATTTACTTGTAAGTCTCTTGTACAGTGGTATCCCAAATACCCCCAGGCCTGCAAATTAAATGCTACTACTGGGCTTGCAGCATCGCTTGTACCACCCACTGACGTAGTATTTCAAACCTGAACAAATACATTTTGCACTATAATGACAGGGGTTCTGACACCATGTTTTCAGACACAGCGTAAAATGTGTAACCAGGCGCTGTTTGCTCTACATACTGCACCAGAGGACTGATGTGCTGCAAGGAGGAACCACCATTTGTTCTATTTGTTTTGTTGTGCTAACCTGCTGCCTGATCTGTTGTTGGAGGGACTGCCACTCTGCAAAGTGACTCTATTTGGTGGCCTTCCTGCTATTCCCTGAGCAGTCGCGGACAGTGACTTTTTAAAGTGGTGAGGCGTAAAATGATTGTCATACTTTGCCACAGCGTGCGAGCATAGCGAGCGAGCCCGAACAACCTCAGGGGGGGAAATTTTGAAAAAAAGAGTGGACAAATGGTGCATTTTCAAGCAAATTTGAGAAAGCAAGAAGGTTAATAAAGCAATTGTGAAAGATGTTACACCCACTGCCCAAAATGTGTGAAAATGTGTCCCATTATCAAACAAGCATGTACAGGTGTTTTTGGCAAGGAAGAGGGTCAACCTCCCCTGCACCCATCCCGCTATGGGCAGGCAGATAGGGGGTAAAAAGCAGAGTCATCAAACTGCCAAATCCGTTTCTGAGTGGCAGCGTGGAGGAACTAAAGCCCCACACAAAGCACTGTTGTAAAAACAGCAAGAAACATTATTCCCATACCACTTTTACCAACTAAAGAGCTGTGACAATTTCCAGGCGATGATGGTGTAGATGTGGAGCGCTGCACATAGTATTGGAAAACAACCTCGCTAATGGACAAACTCCTTGAATCTCAGACACAGCAATAGGTGCATTAGCTAAAGCGATGACAGGATGCTTGGTTTCATTTTGTAAAGCAGCAGAAATGAAGGCGTGGGTGCTGTGTAGTCACAGTGTGATACACCGCCTCCCTTGACGACCCTTTCGTTCTTTAGAGTCTGTTCCAAGCAAGCCACAACAGCAGCACAGGCATGCTGAATGGCAACAAACTGTTTCAGTGAAAAAAGATAGCAGGAAAAAGGCAATGTTGCTCCACACATACCAACATTCCCAGGAACATAAACAAGGTAGAAAACCCAGCAGCGGACACAGAAGCACACGGCCCAGAACCTATAAACAGCAGAGGAACAACTGCACACCACTCACAAGCATAAGCGCACCAGTACCAGCCAAACCCCAAGCAACACATGCATTGGTTCTCTTTGCACTGCAGCAGAAAAAAGGCACAGAGAGGTGTTAGCTGGTGCCCCCCATACTGAAAACTAACACCAAACCTTTTTCTAGAGGAGCTGTGTTGTTTTTGGCAATCAAGGCAACAAAAGCAGCATGCAAAATTGTGACAGACAGTTTTCTTATGACAAGTTGGCAGGCAGACACACTGAAGCATCTCGTACAGCCCCATAAAAGAACACTCCCAATGTACACAGCAACAAACACCAGATAATAACACTTTTCACAAGAAAGGAGAGTCCGTAAAATCCACAGAAATGGATATGCACTGACAGTACTCATGTACACAAGGTGCTTGACATACTTTTGCTGCCTCTTCTGTTTCACAGACGTTCCCCAGGAGTGTAAACAGTGGATGCAAATTCCTGATGCATGTCCATAATAATTCCACGATCGACCCTCATCGTCTGCTGTCTTTTGTGATTCAATTTATGCCCACAGTGAAAAATGTGCAAATGAAAAAACTCTTTGTTAGCTAGATATATTCTTTACATTCAGGGTTTTGAAATGGTAATCATCTCTAAACCCCAAGCTGTACAGGGCCCAGTTTTCAGTTGCCCAGTGTACTGTGTTCCAGCTGTTATAAGTGGCGTAATGTTTAACAAACTTGGCAATTACCAGGAGCAAAAAACTCTGCATCCCTGTTACAGTTCGGTAGATTAATGGATGAAAAAGACCTAGAAAGCGCGAGGACGTATTTGTTTATCCTTTGTCTTAAAATGGATGAGCTATAATTCTCTAAAAGATCATTCAGACAAAACCAACATTCTATTTTGGGTACAGGTCTGATGGCTATGGCTGCGTAAGATAAGAGTACAACCTACACTGCTAATACCAAGCATCACATCAAGCTAGAGCTTCCATCAGGATAGTGCACTTACTTTAAATGATCAGGTGAGTAAAAAAAACTCTGTTTGCTTTCTTTTCCTAAGAAAGCTTATGAAGATTCTGCCTTCCCTACTGTTAGATTGGCAGAAACAAGGTGTCCGTCCAATGAATGATTGAATGAATAATGCAAAAGGATTTATTTAGCAAATAATCCCACCTGAGGGTTTCTTGGCGCTGCAAAAGTACCAGAAGGTAAGAGTTCTGGTCTCCTCTTAATGGGCAATGATCGCCTTTCAATGAGTGGGTCTCCAATGATCCTCTCTGGACTGGATTATTGTAATAGTTTTTCCCTGGTTTGCCTAACCAGCTTTTTGGCAAACTACAACTGATTCAGAATATTGAAGTTCACATGCTCTCCAGTTTGCATATACAGGCTTCCCTGTTGGACCTGCTGTTGCCGTGGTCTCTCTCCTGCACTTGGATTTTCCCTTGCTACCACAGCTCCTCGCCGGACCCGCTTCGCGGGTCCCGCTTCGCTGCGTGGTGCGAGGCGCTCTGTGAACTGAGGGGCTTTGTTTCCTGACATTGGACTTGGGAGTAAGGACAGGCAAGTTCAGGGCTGCGAGCGGACCCGCAGTGACTCTAACTTCCAGGAGTCCCTGCGTGAGGTCAACCCACAACACCTGGGTCGCTCTCCCTGACTGCCCCGCCCCCTGCCCCAGCATTGAAAGCAGCTTCCATATCGAACGTCGTGGGATTCCCTGTTGGACCTGCTGTTGCCGTGGTCTCTCTCCTGCACTTGGATTTTCCCTTGCTACCACAGCTCCTCGCCGGACCCGCTTCGCGGGTCCCGCTTCGCTGCGTGGTGCGAGGCGCTCTGTGAACTGAGGGGCTTTGTTTCCTGACATTGGACTTGGGAGTAAGGACAGGCAAGTTCAGGGCTGCGAGCGGACCCGCAGTGACTCTAACTTCCAGGAGTCCCTGCGTGAGGTCAACCCACAACACCTGGGTCGCTCTCCCTGACTGCCCCGCCCCCTGCCCCAGCATTGAAAGCAGCTGACCTTCAATAGACTTACTGGGCCGTCCCGAATTGACTACATCCTAATGGATGTTAGTTTTTGGGCAGACCTTATTGGCATGGAGGTCCTCCCAAGTCAGGATAGCGACCACAATCCCCTGTGTTGCAAGTTTAATTGGGGTACCCTTAAAGATAGGAGCGTGAATGTCACCCTAAAAACATCTAAAGATGTTATCCCATATAACAACAATCGCAGACTGAAATGGGATAAGGCTAAACTTAAGGAGGATGATCTAGGGGCCATTAAATCTTTGGTAGAGGGCTTGTCTTCTGATTTGGAGGTCTGGGTCGGTGAAAACCAGATTAGCAGGCTTCCATACCCCTCCCTCGACCTAGTTTATAAAGCCACAATAGACCATGTTGGTCAATTTTTTACCTCGAAAGGGAAAAGTAATAGGGTTACTGTTACACCCCCCACTCTTAATAAACCTTGGTATACAGATCAGTGTAAGGGCAAAAGAAAAAACCTGACAAAAGCCCTGATTTCTGGGGATCCTTTGCTGGTTAGAGCGGCCAGGAAGGATTACCTAAAAACATTATCACTGGCCAAACGCGAGTGGGAGGAACAGCATTGGCAGGACCTATCCAATGCAGTGAGTAGTAGGAACCCGAACCTTTTTTGGGATCTGATAAACAGAACTAGGCAGAGGAAATCGCAACCATTGGCTGCACACATAACTAGTCAGAAATGGTTTGATCATTTCTCATCCCTATATGGAGGCATTGAGGAAACAGTCAGCCCTGGGGCAGATAGTTTGTGTGACGGGGATTCCCTAGGGGTGGACGACCTTCCATTTACAACCACAGAGGTAGTGATAGCGATCAGACATCTCACCCCCAAGAAAGCAGCCGGGCAGGATGGGATTCCTGGAGACCTGTTGATGGCGGAGCCACAGGCTTGGGCCAAATTAATAGCCACAATAATGAATTTGATTACCAGGGGTCACCAGGTGCCAGATTCTTGGAAGGGGGCAGAGGTAGTAACCGTGTTCAAGAAGGGGGCAAGAGATGACCCTGCGAACTACAGACCTATCAGTCTGATAGATATAATTCAGAAAGTGGTTGGCAGGGTCATCATTTCAAGAGTAGGAGATTGGATGGAGGAGGCCAGTATTCTTTCCCACCTACAAGCGGGTTTTAGAAGAAAGGTAGGCACGATGGACCAGGTCTTTCACTTTTTTGTTATCTATTGGAAGGCAGTTACCATCAAGAAAGGCAGTTTATATATGGCCTTCATAGATCTCAAAACGGCTTTCGACCTGGTCCCCCGTGCTAAATTATGGGAAATCCTTGGAGAGATGGGTTTTCCCAGTGGTCTCCTGAACCTAATCGTAAAGCTCCACGAGGGGAATTACGCGAGGGTCAGATGGGGATCCCAGGGACAGTTAACAGATAGGGTCCCTGTGAGGAGAGGAGTACGCCAGGGCTGTGTTATGGCTCCGACCCTTTTCTCCCTATTCGTGAATGGAGTGGTGGACCATCTGAAGGGGGAGGAGGCGGATGCCCCATCCCTGGCGGGGGAGAGAATCCCCACTTTACTCTTCGCCGACGACACCATATTAATCTCCAAATCCCCAGTGGGTCTGCAAAAACTCTTGAACCTGTCTAGCTCCTTCTGTACCATCCGAGGCTTAACCATCAATACCTCGAAAACTAAATTGATGGCATTCTCCCCCTCTAAAAGATTCAAAAATAACTTCTTGCTCAATGGTGTTCCTCTAGAGCTGGTCGAGTCTTTTGACTATCTTGGTGTCCGGATAAACAGTCGCATGACCTGGAAGGACCATTTGGCCAAAATGTTACTCAGTCACCAAAGAGTATCTGGGGTGACTTTGAGGGAGTTCCGTGAATCATGTAGTAAACCTGTCTCCCCGGCCATGGCCATCTATGAGGGTCAGATTCTACCTGCGGCATTATATGGCTCCGAACTTTGGGGGTTTGAAAATGTTTCTGAGCTATCGACAGCGGTAAACAATTTTCTAAGGAAGGTGGTGGCTCTTCCTACTTCCACCCCACTGATCCCCTTGAGACTAGATCTGGGCAGAAGAGCACTAAAGGACTTGGTAAGGCTACGCCCGTTGCTCTTTTGGGCTCGTTTAAGAGGAACTGAGGAGCTTGCAAAATATGCTGAAGGGTTGGACGATCTCCTTCTACTGGATACGGGTAAAAAAATAGGGTGGTTAAATAAATTGAAAGACCTGGCTCTTAACCTGGGGCTAAGGGATGCATGGGAGTCACAATTGCCGCCACCCAAGGAAGTGATCAAAAAGCTATATTGGGACTGGGTACAGAGTAATGCGCTGAGGTTTACGGATGGGGGCGCACTCACGGACCAATTTTTGTTATTTAAATGTGTGAGAAAACTGGAGCCCTTCCTTGACCTGATAACCAAACCTTTAGATCGAGCGCTATATCTAAAATTGCGATATGGGACGCTTCCGGTGCATGATTTCACGGTGAGGTGGTCAAACTCTGGTGCCCCCCTGCGTTCATGCCCTGGTTGTGTAGCACCAAAGGAGTCTGTGGCCCATCTATTTTTTGCCTGCCCAGCTTACAAAGGGGCGCGGAAATTTTGGTTGAAACCTGTTTGCAGGGAACTGGGGTTGAGGTGCCATAGCCAGGCACTACGTGTACTTTCTACGGACTCTTCATCTTCCAGCATGATTTGCGGGGTGGCAAAATTCTTGGGTAGTGCGTGGATGACGCGCTCCCGTTTACTGAAATTGCATTCGGGGGGACCTACGGTCTGATGCTGTATCTGCTGATAGCAAACTAGTGACTGTGGTGCACCTCTTTCTTTTATTGTATTTTAATAATTTTTCTAGAGAATTGGAAATGTATATTGCATATGTATTCTTTTATGGTGATTAATTTGCCGAATAAAGATATTGACTGGCATATACAGGCTCATGGCACTCCTTAGTGGCGACAGTTGCATTGGCTTCCTGTTTAGAAGAGAATCTTGCTTAAAACTCTAAGCCTGGGGCGTGGCCAAGACGGCGGATGGGTGGGACATCTAGATCCCGTCTCTCCATCCCCGTCGTCATCCAGGCCATTTATCAGCCCATAAATAGCCCTGCAGGAGTGGAGAATCACACTGGAGGTGCCGGTGACCTCAATCTGGTTCTGGTGAGCCGATAACCACCCAAAAGGGATGAAACAAGAGCCCAAAGCGGACTGAGTTGCGGCAGAGTGGCAGAGTGGCCTGTGGCATAGACCCATGGACCATGCCCGGGGGAGTCAGCACACATGGACCTGACTCCAACAGGCCCGGTGGCCAGTTGAGCAGAGCAGGCAACATCCCAAGGGATACGAGGAGCTCGACTGAGCTGAGCCGAGATGAGGTGCCGGAGAGCAGAAGGAGGAGACCGCAGTCCAGGGCGGGGCATGCCCCAGGGCCAGGTGAAGACGAGCTAGGCTCCCAGTGAGCAGAGACACAGATCGAGAAGAGGCTCCGGAATGGAGATCAAGGGACCTGAGGCCTAGTCTGACATAACACACTAAGGGATGCAGAAGACCCAGACTAGCCACCAGCCGATCAAGCAGCTGATGAGCAGAATTGGAGATCCAGAAGGGAGAGAGGTAACCACACATGGCAGTGTGAGGCAGGTGACTGGAGCGGTGGAGGAGGGACCAGCAGCTTAGAGAGGAGAGATGCACCCCGGGCCTGACGACAGAGAGTGGTGAACGGAGTAGACACCCTAGAGGGGAGAAAACAGACACACCTCAGATGACCAGAGAGAACACACGCCAGCGACACCTGTGTAGGACCTGGGAGCTCAGAGAGCAGACCCGGGCCTTCACACATGGAACTGCTAGAGACAAAGCAGGTTCAAACTGAGGCAACCACAGATACACTTGGGCACTGCGGTCCATGGGAGCTGCAATATGGCCGTATAGCATATTTTGCATATGGCTGGGTCCAAACTGAAATGGCATGGTGAGCAAAAAAACTATGGATTTAGGCCTAGATCTCTGTACTGGGGTGAATGTATGACATTGCTCTGCATTCTGTCCATCAACTGTTGTTTTTGCAAATGGCCGGATTCCTAGGCCCATGGAGAGTGGCCTACACGTACCCAAGCAAGCTCACTGTAGCAGCTGCAGCAACAGAATTGTGACACTGCAGGTAGGTGGAGGCTGAGAGGAAGAAGCACCCCTCCACTGTCACTCCGAAGCATAGAATTAATTTCGAGACATTCCGAGATCTGATATCCACAGGCGTGAATCTCCTACAGTAACGTACCTACAACACAAACTCGACAAGACTGCACTGAAAGATTGCCCCTGCCCCCGCCAAGAAGGACCGCACAATCAAAGACATTCGCACTGGGCCCACGAACACAGCAGCTGGCAATCAGATCACCTCCCAGGAGATGCCTCGGACCCTAGCTGAGATGGCACCAGATGTGCCAGTGACCTGAGCGTTTCTGGAATCCCTGTTCTCCTCCCTTAGAGACGACCACCAGGAAAACAAAAGATACCTCTCGCAGGAAATTAGAGAAGCCCAAAAAGACATAGACTCCCTGGGAGAGCGCGTCGTGACCCTAGAGGAACGAGGAGATGGCTATGAAGGAGAACAGCACTTCCTGCAACAGGAGGTTCTCAGACTCCAAGAGCAACATCTAGACCTCCAGGCCCATACTGAGGATCTCGAAAACAAGTCTAGACGCAGCAACAGAAGCATACGGGGAATAGCATCTAAGGCCGAAGGAGGAGACATATGTGCATATGTGGGGGTCTTCTTCCGCCATTTTCTGGGAACAACCCCCAAGACTGCTATTAAAACATATTGTGTACTTCAGGTTCGTTGAACTCATCCACTCGGAGCTCCACCGGCAGACATTTTAGTGTGCCTTCATGACTTCCCTGTGAGGCATGTGAGAAACATCCACTTCCCTTTCGTGGTCAGACACCTATCCTATTCCAAGACATATCAGCAAGCACATTACAAAGACCCCGTAAATTCAGGCCAGTCACACAGCACCTACGAGAAAAAGAAGTGGCCTTCTCATTGGGCCATCCTTTCTGTATATTCCGCCTGGAGGGCAAGTTTCATCAACTACGTTCCTTGACCGAAACCTCTATCTCCCCAGCATTGACCCTGAACACAAGGCCAAATCATCAACCATATTTTCATCTCACACAAGATTACGAATAAACCATGGCAAAACTCGCGAGAGGAAGAAAAGTCTGACATGCCCAGATCTGACCGAGATTGCAGAGGGACAACAGGCTGTGCTTCGCTCCATTCCGATAGTCATGGCCAAAACAGATGACCCATGGATCTCCTGAGGATATGAGTTCCTTACACACACACTTCTTGGGGGATGGAGAGGGACGGGACCACAGGCCACACTTTCGACCCCCTTTCTCTTGTTCTTCGGACCTAGAGGACTGAAGTCTCCTCAGGAACCATGATACAAACTGCATCTACCTTCGCTTACACATTGTTGGGGTTTTCCCTTTTCATTGGGGACTACATTAGGTTCACCATGGTTGCACACACCTCACTCAATACTTTGCCCAGGTGACCGACTAGCCAATGCGGATATTGCACAGGCCCATTACGAACGCAATGTGCCCCCTTTTATAATTTGATGCCAGATAACACCCTCAAATTACTGACCCTACACAACCCTATTAAATATAAAGCAATATTGTCCTACCTTGAGAATTCAGGTGCAGACATATGCTTGTTCCAAGAGACACACTTCGTATATGGAGACTTTCACTGTCTACGGTTGCGGGCCTTTCCAAAACAATTCTTTTCATCCGCTCCCTCCAAAACAGCATGAGTAGCTATACTAATGGCGTGCTCTTTTACGGGGACAATTGGACGCAAGGAGGCAGAGCTAAGTGGTACACTCCTCACATACCAGTTCACATTGGGCAAAAAATGGATCACTATATGCTCCCAATGATGGCCAAGAACCATTCCTACGCAAGGCACTAACAGAAGAGATTTCCACATCAGACACAAATGTCCTCCTTGGGGGAGACCTTAACCTAGCATTTAATCCAGATCTAGATAGATCAACGAAGCGACATGGTCAGACCGGGGCACTCAAGAAGAACAGACATATGTGGGTTAGAGAACTGGGACTTTTAGGCATATGGAGGGCTTTCCACCCAGAAGAATGGGAATACACTTTCTACTCCTATGCTCACAAAATATATGCAAGACTAGATTACTTCCTGGTAAGGAACACCATCCATAGCTTAACCACAGAAACAGACATCCTCCCGACAGTACTCTCTGACCATTCGATCGTAGCGCTTTCCCTTACAGTAGACCCATCAAAGGCTTCCTGTCGGTCATGGCGCCTGAGTGAAACGTTGCTGCAACATCCTGCAGACAAATATCTAAATGTCAAACAGCTATTTCTACTTACCTAGCAATCAACAACACCCCTGATGTTTCTATTGCAACTTTATGGGAGGCACTATAGGCTGTTACAAGGGGAGAACTCATTCAGTTGCTGACAATGCGGTGTGAAGGAAAAGGAGGGACAACCTCTCTACCCAGGTCAAGGAACTAGAACAAAACCACCACTGTACAGGTGCACCAAGAGTGTGGCGCCAGCTGACAGCGCTGCACGCTCAGTTAGCTGGACTAGATCTTGATAGAGCCGATTATGCAGCACGTTGCCTGCGGCAATCCTATTATGTTGGGGGGACAAATGTGGCCGACACCTTGCCAATATATTACATATGAAACGCCAGGCAACAGGAATTCTGTCACTATAATCAAGGGAGAATGAGCTCATTACAGACAATAGTGAAATTGCAAACTCCTTCAAGGAGTTCTATCCACAATTATATATCAGACAAGACCTAGATCCCTTAGATAGCACTGATTACCTCCAAGGAGCGCATACCTCCTGAGTCACCCAGGGACAGTCTGAGGAGCTAGAGGACGTCCTGATGAGTTGATTTCAGCCATCTCCCTTTTAAAACTTTCTAAATCTCCAGGACTTGATGGATATCTCTCCATCTTTTATATAACATTCTGTCACACCCTTGCCCCGAGATTTAACAAGACTCTTCAACTCCTTCACACAACCCGGTGCAATGCCTGCTTCGATGCTAGCTGCATCTATTGCAGTAGACCCCAAACCAGGAAAGGAAAAACAACAATGCAGCTCCTATCTCCTTGCTTAATATCGATTTCAAATTGTTCACTGGAATCCTAGCGCATATATTGGGACCACTTCTCCCCGCAATCATAGACCCAGACCAAGCTGGATTCATACCACACCGACAAACAGGAGAGAACACTAAACATATTCCACACATAATTGAAAAACCTACACGGGTCCCAAAGGAGACCATGCTATTAGCCATAGATGCTGAGAAGGCCTTCGATAGGGTACACTGGCCATCTTAGAAAAGGTTATGACACACTTCGGCCAGGCGACAAATTTAAAACGCTAATTATGAACTGCTATCACTTTCCCATAGTGTCAGTGCGGGTAAACGGCCACATCCTAGACACCTTCCAGATAGGCAGAGGCATGAAACAAGGCTGCTCACTGTTCCCACTCTTGTTCGCTCTATGCATGGAACCCCCTGCCCAGAGAATAATAGATGACCCTGGGATTTCCGGTGCGGTCTTTGGGGGGAACACCATAAATTAAGTCTTTACACAGATGATATATTGCTCACTGTGGGGAACCCTGCTCATACCTTACCAGTCCATTTAGAAGAACTGGAGGCATATAGCCGGGCGTCATGTTTTCGAATCAACATGAAAAAGTCGCAGGCACTAGGCCTCTCGATGCCTCAGGAACTAACAACGAAACTACAAACACAATATCATAAACAATGGGTACCCACTGTGCTCGCCTATTTGGGAATCAAACTGGCACCAACACTCCTACAAACCTCAACATTAAACTATCAAAACCTTCTACGGGAGTCCTGATTTTCTCATACTCTCTATTCTACTGACTTTGCTGATCCAGACACCACAGTTTAGCACAGACTGCAGCAACTGCGGAGCAGGAGGACGCAGAGCAGAAGCAGAGCAGGAGGGCGCGGGCACGAGCAGGAGGAAGCTGAATTCTGCTTGTGGCTCTAGCCTTGGTCCGGCCTTGGCTCCCCTGCACCTCTGTTCCCCGCTCCAGGCACCATACGCCCTACCAGAGCTTCCTGTTCCCGTTGGTAATTAGAGCTGAGCCGTGTTGGGCTCGGATTTGGCTTCCTGGTTTCGGGCTCACGGCTTACATACTCACGCCTCTTCCTACCCGCTGAGGTGGCCTAGTATTCCCCAGCCCAGCACCCCCCGAACCCCCGGAGCACGCAGGGGTGGTGCAGGCTAGCAGGCTAGTGGCAGGCAGGACTTGAGGGATTGCTCTCCCTTGCTGCTGTTACAGATGTTGGAAGAGGCAGTGGCAGAGGTAGCCAAACAACAACCTACAGAGTGATCTGTACCGCCACTTGCTGTGCTGTGCTGCCAGCTGTGTTGTCGGATTCCTCCAGCTCCTCTAGCTTCGTTGCCACCTGTTGTGGCCCCTCTGATACCGTTCACCATTTGCCCCCACCATCCGCCATCCACCTCCGTGTGGGGCAGCGGCGGTGGATCTTTCCCACGGACATCGTGGTCTGTTTGTTTGACCATACTGACCATACTGAAGGCCGCGGAGGCGGGAGTTTTCGGACTTAGTTGGCCCACAACTCATGGTATCACCATCTCATGGAGGTGCGGCGCAGCGCTTTGAGGAGCCGCAGCGTGCCACAGGGAGCCGCAGGGAGCTACAGTGAGTCGCAGCTTGTTGCTGGGAGAGCAGTGAGGTTGGAAAAGAGAGGAGTGTGTTTTGCAGCAGGTACTCCCCAGCAGCAAGTACCCCCCAGGGAGGGCTCCCAAGACGCGAGGAGAAGTGTAAGGAGGAGCACCAGCTGAGTTTGCATCTCCTGCGCCTTTTGTCCCCTCTCTCCTCCCTGCCGTCTCTCGTTGCCCCCTTCCTCTCTGACTACTTCATCAAGGTCTGGCAGCTGGTCTGGGACACAGGCCGTCACTCTTACTTTTAACAGCACAGCTTTCACCAGCCTTATTATTAAATCTAGTGACAATCAACACTTCCATCTTACCTGTACATCACCTGTACAGTATCTACATCCAACTCGTATTCAACTCACATCACGTGGTACAACAGACTCGGACCACAGAACTAATTCAGTCATGAGGTCGGGACGAGTAAGGAAGACTCCTTTAAAGTCAATATCAAAACAAAAAAAGTTAACGGAAAAGCAAGCCTAGCAGAGTTAAGTGGCCCAGAACTGGGGCCAGCATCTGTTAAAATAAGTACAGAAAGCGACCAAGTCAACGACAACACCAGTATCTGTTCTGGCACAAATCCCTCCACCAATGGAGATGATCCCAACATCAATGACGATGGCGCCAGCGCAGCGCCAAGAACAGCAGAAACAACTTCTCATCAATTAGTTGTCCCGACGCAGTTACCTGGAACTCAAAGGAATAGAGACCTCATAAGTATTGACGGGGTATATCAAAGGAAAAAACCCTGCACTTTCCAACCCGAAATTTACACAAAATTCTCGTTTTTGAAAGATCCTGGAACAGCAATTTATTTAAAAAGCGATAAAGTAAAAGGGCTGCTATTGCCACTACAGCCAGAGAAGTTCGGACTAACTCATCAGCCAATTCACCAGTCTCTCACCACATCCCCTGAACCCCAATTCCACCACCAAGGTAAAAAAACAAGTTAAAACCCATCAAAGGAATACGCCTACAGTGGGCAACCAGGTTCCATCAAAAAGCACTGCCGGCATCTCATCCGCTGAAAGTGACTCTGAAGCGACAATAGGGACAAGAGTTGAAACTGATGCTCTAGGGGGCATGAGGGACTCTCCGGGTCACTCCCTGACCCCAAAACAGTCTGCTGATCAATTGGGAACAGTCCCCCCGTTGCTTCCAAAAAACAGTTCCCCACTACAGCAGCAATAATTTCAACCAAGTGCACCAGGTGCACCAGTAGACCCGGCAGTCTCCAACGGCGCCCCGGCCAGCAAACCATCAGAACGTTACAGAATGTCTCCTCATGAAGACTCCCACGCATCAAGTCCGGACTTGTCTTTTCTGGCTTCATAGGAATAGGAGGAGCTCATCCCTTCTTATAATTTAAAACTTGCTCAAAATCACACATCTCCTGAACCAATTAATAGACCATTGCAGAAAAGATGCAATTTCAGCAATACCACTCCCACTGAATCTATTTGGGTGGCAATTCTAAACTCAATGCAATACTCAACCACAGCTATACAATACCAATTGCACAAAATGGACTTACAGCTTACGTCCTTCAAACCCTGGCCGATTTTACTTCCGGGATCAATAAAAATGTATCAGAGCTTAACAGTCTAATTAAGCGGGGACAAGAAGCACTACACGGAAGCCAACCCATTCATCTTGAATGTACTTGTGCACCAATAAGTGACAAGCTATTAACATTATCAATCATGTTAGGGAATCTTCTATCAGACATAAAAGGCAGTGATCCAATATCCCTTAAAATTACAGAAGGTCAGCCCAAGTCAGGGACCGCTCCGTCCGAAACCCAAAAAATGAATCCCACATCAACTACCGTATTCAACACTCTTGTAGATAGTGAAGCAACGCCAATCATGGTCCCAGTACAAACGAGTCTTTCCAAAAAAAAAACACATCTCGGAAAACTTGTAACAAACAAAAAAGGAAGGGTGGTAATAAGAAGATATTAGCTTTTGCTCTAAGCGCATCGAGCAAACCATCCGTTATTGTGGATGAACCAGATTCCGATATTGAAGAAACTGGGCCCGGCCCCTTCGCCACCTTGCCTGGCAGGTTGGATCATTACTTCTCCACCTTGCCTGGCAGGTCAGATCATTCCATCGCAGGAGCTCCCACAATCATGGCTGTCACTTTGGGACCACCATTGAGATCAGCAAGACAGAACACCCCAAAAGGGAATGAGAAGCAGGAGTCTACATTATCAGCAAAAGACCCAGCAACTCCTAAACACATCAAGGAAGATCTAACCTTGGGGTCATCATCCAATGAAGTCTATCTGTCAAAAAACGAAGATCGACAACAACAGTCGGCGGGTTGCTCTGCAAAATAAAGCTGCTCACCCAGCAAAATCAAGCCTCTATCTGGCCTCTCGCCAGTCTCTCATACTCTGTCAATCTAGGAGCAGGACAGAACAAAATTCCGCAATTAAGGCCTCATCCACAGGATGAAACCCCAATTTACAGAATTAGGAAAGCACAACTGAAGAATTGGTCAGCATCACCCTGTTCCTGAACATGAATCACGGGGAAGTGATGATATATTAAACAGAGGGAACATTTTACGACTCTTAAACTCCATCCTGAGCCTGGGAAATATAAACTCATTGGACTTATTTTCCATAGAATTCTTACAAAATAGTAATCGTCTGGGGTCCGAGGTGACAAGGACTAGATGGAGTTCCAGTGAAATTGCGAATAAAATCAAGGGAGAAGAAAGCAAGCTCAAGCATTGGGGCATTAAACTGGCACCCGAACTGAAATCCCCTTATCCAACTCCATTTTTAAAATCTCGGAGGGGCAAGAAGCAGAACTCCCGGTGAATTAACTACTTGTATAAAGGGTTCCAATCTAAACACTAGCACAGTGTCATCAATTCCAATCTTGAAACCGGGACCAAGGCTCGGTCGCAAATAACACGCACAATCATAACAGAGCGCCCAAATTGACAAGAGAGTGATACCCCACAAACAGCTCCATCAGGGTAAGGAGAAATTAAACTCTGCATCTGGAACATCAACGGCCTGGCAGCCAAATGGATCGATTACGAGGTAGTTAATTATTTGAAAACATTTGACTTAATACTTAAGACAATGCCCAGGAGCTCCAACGGTGCACCTCCTACTTCGTCCCGGCAACAAAGGACTCTTACTTTGGTCGCCATTCTGTGGGACTAATGATGCTGGCCTCAATAACTACAATGGGTTCAATATAGTCCATAGAGGCGAAAATTACACCACCTAATGCAGTACACGCATTACAGATAAAGCTTAATTTCAACAACATGTCACAAGAAGTTATAATAATTAACACCTATGGGCATCCCAAACAAAAACAAAAAGCCGTAAAGGAGCTGTCAAATGAAATAAAATGGATTATGGATGAGCAAGACACCGACCACATAAACGTTGCTGGCGATTTCAATTTACACCTTTTTGGGTCAAGCCAAGATGAGGGCACTGTACACGAACTCACAGCATTATGGGGGATACCGAATCAGGGACGAGCAAATATTAACAAACTGGTAAGATGGGCCACATCTCTATTACAGGAATTAGAACATTTAAATTTAAGAGCACTGAACAGCTGCTTTTTGGAGGATAATCCACCATTTGCTACATTTCACTCTTCCAAAACTTCCTGTTATCTAGACTTCACGTTTGTAACACTAGCCATGTTCAATAAAATAGCAACCTTCAAAATAGGCGACAATGCTCAGAGTGATCATCTACCTCAGGAAGTGCTGCTGAATGCGAGCCCAGCTGATATACTAGATGTTTGGAACATGATTGCAACTGAAGAAGTCTCCAATCTAAAGCGCCTAAGGTGCAATGCTAACAATATTGAAACTCTACCAGCCTCTGCTAAAATTCTATTTGAGAGAGAAAAATAAACTATCGTCCCAACTGTAACTGCATGGGAAAATGTTATGAAGACCCTCAGTGGAAAATTTGCAACCAGGACTGGGACCAAACCAAGACAATCGCAAGATGTCTCAACAAAAGCAAAATCCTGACCTGAATCTAAGACCCTTAAATGCACTATAAATCAAACTTTACGACAACTGTGAAAAACATCAGAGAATCTAGAGCTGCAGTCGACCCTTTGACAAATGAAGGCACTACTGAAAAGGAGGAAGTGGAGTAAAATAAGACTAAAGAATGATGAAATATGGGCTAAGCTACTGCATGATGCCAAGCAACACAACAACGCTACGTTTTGGCAAACAATCCATAAGCGACCGAACCACCCAGGAATTAGCTCCAAATATAACAGAGGCTGATTGGGTAGATTATCCTTCTGCCCATTTTAAAGACAATAGGCAAAAGGGTGGGGAATCAAACAAGGGAACATGGGGAAAGTGACACAAAACTGCACAATCAAAGATCACCTGGCCAACAGCACCAATTCCCATAAGCAACAGGTATCCTCCTGGCTGCTAATTTAGACTCAACAGACCCTACTGAAGAGGAAGGATACGCTTTCACGGAAAAACAGATAAAAAGTCTGATAGCCAGGGGTAGAGCCATGGGAGCGCCCAGCCCAAACGGGATCCTACCGATTCTGTACAACCACGACGGCGACTTTTGGAGTAAGGCTCTCTTACCAGACTTCAAGGGCTTAAACTCCGCAGGATCTATTATTAGTCCAATTTTCAAACAAGGCAATATAAATGATCCACCCAACTACTGACTGATCCCCCTTCTTGACGTAGATGCCAAATACTACACAGGAACTATCTTGGATGAGTTAACCTCCTGGGACTCAGAAAAATCAATTAATCCCAACAATCAACCGGGTTTTGCAGTGGCCAAGAAATAACAACAAATATCCAGGCTCTCACTTTGTTAATGGATGCAGCCAAGGAACTAAACATGCCTCTCTTCCTTTGTTTTATTGACTACACAGCCGCCTTCTACCATGTCGACCGTGCCAAAGTCTGGGGAAAACTGGAAAGTTGGGGTATACCAAACACACTCTTGAATCGGCTAAAACAGCTGCACACAGATACATGGATCAGGATTAAAGTAGGCACCGGGACACATATTTCAAAACGAATCATGATCTCAAAGGCCTCAAGCAGGGGTGTATTCTTGCCCCGCTTCTTTTCAATCTATTTTTAGCCGATCTGCCTGGGAAGCTGGACAACTGTGTATCCCATGCTCCAAAACTGGGAAACAAGCTATTGTCTACCTTGCTATATGCTGATGACCTGGTTTTAATCAGTCGGACGTCAATTGGTCTTCAGCACCTATTAAATATGACAAGCAGGTTCTCTATTCAGAATGCCCTCAAATAAATCTCAAGAAAACCAATATTATGGTGGTTAACTACCACAAAAAGAAGAACAATAGCTGGTTCCTAGATGGCCATCGTCTGGATTAAGTACAGAGTTATAAATATCTGGGAATATTAATGGATCACAAAGCTCATTCAAACTTCAGCTAGAGTCCATGTGGAGAAAGGGGACTACAGCGTATTTAGCACTGAAGTCACTGAAGAGACGGCTCCCCGACCTCACACTTGATCTCTTTCTACAGGTACTGAGGGCCAAACTGTTGCCAACACTGACATATGGGAGTGAGGCTCTTAAAGGAAAAGACACAGCAGTTCTTGATGTCATAATAGCCAACTCCTATTGAGCAATCTTCAATTTTCCAAAATATGTCTCTCCGGCTCAAATACGGCTGGAATTTGGGGTCCAAAGACAAACGGTGGAAAGAAGGAGTTCTTACATTGAAAGCTGGCAAAAAATCCAAAGTACTGAGGTAGGATCTCTAAATTACCACCTCTGGAATGCCTTACTTCACCAAGAAAAAGGTCCAGCTAGGAATTATTTGTTCAACTCTATTGAGAAATTGGGTCTGTCTGAACTCTGGGCAGCTCCAACAGATCATCTTTCCTTAAAAAAAACAGAGAAAAAAACAACATCCATGTTATCTGTTTTAGAAGATAAAGCAACTCTTACTAACAGGGCACACGGCTGGATAGTGCTCAGTGACTACGCAAGGCTAAAACCCCAAGCCTACCTGAGTGCAGGAATCAAGATAAGAACAAAGGAAAACTTCCCAATGATGCGTTTGGGGGTAATTGCGATAAAACCCCATCTTCCTCCATGGGAAAGGAAAGGAGGCATTCCAACCTGTCGTCTATGTGGAAGCCGGAAGGAAGATATCATTCATGTAATTTGCAACTGTCCCAATTTAAAGGATATAAGATGCATCTTGTTACGTCCCTTTTTCAGGTATTACGGCATCCGGTCCTGCAGGCAGGCAGTGAAGCTTTGCTTCAACCCCATTGACGTCCAGCTTAACTGTTGGCTAACAAAATTATTTGAGATGGTAACTAAGAGACTTAAAACCCTGACGGCTAACAAAATTCTTCGAGACGGTAACTAAAAGACTTAAAACCCTGTTGTTGTCTGAAAAACGTTAAAAAAAAAAAGCTTCACCTGTGTAAAATTAACTTTATATCCTATTATAGTTGCACCCGCACTTTAATTACCAAGCCTCTAATTTGAACAATTGACCTGGTTAAGCGGTGTCATCCGGCTTCGGACTTGATGGTTGTCATCGTCAGTTTAGTATTACCTGTGATACAAGAACCTATAACAACTGCATTTCATGGATACCCACTCCTAACAGATTAAGTTAATGGTTAGTCCAACCCCAATTGACAAACAGCAGTACCCCTAAAGATGCGCTCTTGTAGTCCTACTAGCGTTCTGCAGGTATGTACGACAGAAGCAGGAGTCTCATCTCACCCTCGCCAGTCGAAGATGTGTCAATAAAAGGTAACATTAAAGTCAGAACCATGAAAATCAAGGACTCAGTGTACAGCATTTTACTTCCTATCTGATTGGTGTGCTCGGCTGATTGAACTTTTCAGATTGTGTAAACAGCTTTGCCAGTTTTGCCTGGGTTTGTTTTAAACGGGAAACAACCTTTACAGCGCAACTTTTACAACGCACTACCATTACAACAAAACTTTTACAACGCAACATCCATTACATCGCATGCCATTACAACGCAACCATTACAACGCATGACACTACAACGCATACCACTACAACGCATGTCATTGCAACGCAGTCATTACAACACATACCATTACAACGCATACCATCACAACGCATAGTACCCTTCCACTATCCAACACTTACCCTACTGTTGCACCCCCCGGAGTTAGAATAGTAATTTTTACCCCTACACTATCCAACACGTACCCTACTGTTGCACCCCCCTGGAGTTAGAATAGTATATTTACCCCTACACTATCCAATACTTACCATACATGCAATGTAATGGTATGCGTTGTAATAGTATGCATTGTAAAGGTAGTGTGCGTTGTAATGGAATGCGTTGTAAAGGTAGTTTTAAAAAATTTGTTGTAATGGAATGCGTTGTGATGGAATGCGTTGTAATGGATGTTGCGTTGTAAAAAATGCGTTGTAAAGGTATGCATTGTAAAAGTATGCGCTGTAACGTCATACATCCGCTCTATAGTGAAGTTGATCACTAGACCTCAGTTCAAAGTTCTGTCATTTTTGGTAAATATTATAACTTTTCCTTGTTCACAGAACTTTTGTTTTGAAGTATTTTTCTGTTGTCAAATAAGTGGACTGTTATAATCCATGTCATGATTCTAAAGCAGTAGTGTTCTTTTCATTTTGGTTGCTTTCGCTTTGCCCAAGTGCGCAACGGACATGACAAATGGTGCAATTTGATGGTGCCAGGAATGCAGCTGGGCGGACAACTGGAAGAAGTGGCAGCAGCCTCCTAAGAAAAATTGTAGAGCACCAGACTTATTTTTTTTCACCAATTAAGCACTGTGCTTAGCCCTTTAAGGTCTGCTTTTTATTTCCAGCAAATGTATGACTCTTCAAATGTGTTGGTTGTTCTGTATTCTTTTGACAAACACCAATTTAAGAAAAATAAAGGGGCATATTATCAAGAACGGTGTTACAATTATCGCCGGTTTAGCGGCAGAAAACTGCAGCTAAAGCGGCGATAAGGGGCTTGATAATATGCCCTTGAGAATTCCAATAGAAGCCCATGTTCACACTAGAACATGGCTTCTATGGGAATTCATAAGGGCATATTATCAAGCCCATCATCGCCGCTTCAGCAGCAGTTTCCTGCTGTAAAAGAGGCAATAATTTTAACGCCATTTCTTGATAATATGCCCCAAAAGAAACTTGTCAAACTGCATCCAAGGACATGCTGTTAACTAAAATACTGATTTTTGAGGATGTGACAGTTCCAGAGAATAAAAACTGTCTTAAATGTGAATATACAAATTGCTTCCACTCATTCTGTAATCACAAACTCAGGTATGTAATTCATATAGGGGGGCGTGGCCGCAGCGGCTATCGGAATGGCCGCCTTCCCGTGAAGCTCCTCCATGCGGGCTCCTGACGGCGGCGAATGAGATGTAGTCCGCTGTTTTTTGCTTTACACATCCTTCTGGATTCGAATACTGATGTCGCCCCAACCATCTGGGTGACTCTGGAGTGCGTGCGAGCGGCCTGGGGAGTGCGCTCGGCGGAGGAGAAGCGAGGCCCTCGGTCCTCGGCGCCATCTTCTCCGACTGCGCCGGTTCGCTCGTGGGTGCCGCGTGTTGCCTGGTTGCCGGGCCCTCGTCCTCTGGTCGTCTGCTGCGGGCTCTTCCGCGCGCCGCTCATCCGCCGGTGGCTCCTGGGTGGGGGCTCCCGGTTCCTGTTGCCGCCGCGGCCTACTGGCCCAGAGGTGGGCGGGGACCGGGGCCTCGATTTGTGGGCCCGGGCTGGGTGTTGGGCGGCGGGTGGGGACTTTCGCTGGGGGACGGCGGGGGTGGGGGGGTGCGGTGACTCGGGGGGCGCTCCTAGCCGATATCCGGCGGCCCCGCCTTAGGCGCACTTGGGGGAGATCTACCGGTCCCTCCATTCCTCCTGCTCCACACGACGGGAGAGGGTCGCTCCCCGCTCCATTGGCCAACGTGGGTGCAATCACTACATTGAAACGGGCCCGCACTACGCCCTGAACTGGGTCTCGGAGGCTGCCTGGAGCCATAAACCTCCGAGTGAGAAGCTAACCTAGCGCTTGTTCACCACTACTCACCGCTACTCACATTTGACCTCTGTAACTTACCTGGTGGTGGCACCAACTGAGGCTTTGGTGTTTTACTGCCGCTTTCCCCCCTTGGCGAGTTGCTTCTGGAGTTTCTCCCCGGGGAAAAGAGACCCTAATCAGAGGAAGCTTAGTTTTGATAAGGCATCCCTTCTCGCTACGGACCCCCCACCTGGTTCGGCGACTGGTGCTTCCGGCACGACGGACATGGGGGACGCCGCGGCTCTGGTCACCACCATGATGGGTGAAATGCGCGCAGGCTTCAATGCGCTTGACACCCGCTTTGACAGCCTAGACCAAAAGCTGGCGGACATGGGCGCCAAGGTGCAGATCCATGACAGGAGGCTCGACGTGGCTGAGTCCAGAATATCGGACGTCGAAGATGGCGCCTCTAAATCCCTTAAGAGACTGGAGCGGGTTGAGAAAATCCTTAAAGATGTGGCCATCAAAAAGAGGATTTGGAGGCGCGTAGTCGCCGCAACAACATTCGCATTCTTGGCGTGGCGGAGTCGACTGCCACGGGCCGGTTCGATACCTTTGTTGAACACCTCCTCATTGAAATATTCGGCAGAGACACTTTCACAGCTGGCTTTGTCGTCGAACATGCACACAGGTCGCTGGGACCTGTACCTCGCCCTGGTCAACCGCCACAACCTATAATCGTCAGACTTATGAACTTCCGCGACCGCAACGCTGTGTTGCGTGCGGCACGGGAAGCTGGAGAGGTCCAGTGGCAGGGCAGCAGACTGTCTTTTTTCCCGGATTTCACACTAATGGTCCAGGAGGCCCATCGCAAGTACAATGGAGTTAAGTCCACCCTCCGGAATCTGGGTCTGAAATACGGCATGCTGTACCCGGCCAGGTTGAAGGTGGATGTGAACGGCAGATTCCGCATTTTTGACTCTCCCGTGGAGGCACAGGTCTTCTGCCAAGGTTACAAGAAACAGAGCTCGCCGGCAGCCTCCGGCTCGGTGCCACACATACCTCTCCTCGAAGCGACACTCAGTCCAGTGCGGACCTTTTTGCTGAAACTGGCCAGGGCTGAATGCTTCCCTTTCCCTTCTTTTTGACACCCCTTTTTTTGATATGTTGTCTATTGGATGTAGACCTTCCAGCGTTTATTGACTGATCTCTAGTTATGGTTCCGCCTGTTGGGACGACCGCATGGCGTGGCGTTGCTACCCCCTAAGGCGCAGGCCCTGTTGTTTATGTTTTTTGGGGTTCTAACTCTAAAAAAGAGAGAGTTTTCCCAACTGAACCCAGAAAGGACCGGGAAATAGCACAATAAAAAAGAAATTCCTTTCTGTGTGTTTTAGACTCTTACATGTAAATTAATTACACAAAACCATTTGTTTAGACCACTTTCTCAGTTTTACAAAGCCCTATATAAGAATTTGAGCATGCCATAAACATGTGTGTATCTTAATAGTTATTTATTTTACATTAAAACAGACTTTAAAATAAATGCATGTTTGTTCATCAGACAATAAAGAATTGATTACATCCATCATTTATAATAACATTGCATACAAGTACATATTTCACAATATACAACAATTAAAAACTTTTTTCTCTCTGTTCTTATACATAAAAATAGTCCGTGTGTTGACACGTTTCGGTGCTTCGTTTATTAAGGTACACCTTCCTCAGGACAGAGTCATTTAAAAACATAGAATCTTCTTTCTAAAAAAGATACATACAATTAATATCATAACACAATATTTAATCATTTTTAACAATCTAGCGGGCTTATCAAATGAAAGGTCATAAACAGATCTTACTTCTTGTTAAATTCGATTTTATGGGTACCAGATGAGTATCCCTGGGGTCACATTTGACGAAGAACACAGTTTTAATTGTCTATTTCATCCAAAAATCTGTGTAAAAATATTGTTCAATTTTAATCATGAAGTTTATCATATTATTTAAATAGTAAATCCATAAATCCAGATGTACACTTGCATAGGGACAATGCACCATAATACAAGCGAATGAGAGTGGGCCCAGCAAGACAGGGACTATGTTCAATATGTTCAATATCATGTAGAACAGCCTCTACATTTTTGGGATTCGAAGGCTAGTAGAAAACTGATACTGCTGCATATTTTTTCAGTCTGAAATTCTTGCATGTAAAATACACATAAAACATTTGCAGATACCAAAATATTCTCTCTGCATTTAAACAAAAGTTTGCTAGCTTTGAAGCTCGTGTAGCAGTATTTGTTTTTTTCTTCTGAATCCCACGTGGCGAGGACATAAAAGTACTCCTAAGAAAACAAAAAAAAATGCCTTTTGTATCTACTGACTCGCCAATAATTTGCATGGCATTACGTCGCTAGTGGCACTGGAATGACAAGTGGAAACACGAGAGATAAATCTGTTCCCTCAACAAAGACTACATCACGAGAGAGACATACCAAATTAAACAAATATATGTTCAAAGTAAACCCCTTGTCTCATTCCTTTGCACAGTAAGAAATATAAACAGCCGGTGTCCTCCAGGTAACACGCGCCTCTTTGAAGTGGGAATTCAAAAGTGCGGTCCGTTCCTTACAGTGCATTAGTCAAAGCCTTCGTCGTGCTTTGTCGATTTCCTCTTTGCAGCAGAAAATTATGGCAAACATGACTTGTATTTAAATATAACACACATCAGTGAGCTCCGCGTGCTCGCGCCTGATACCAAGCTAATCAAGATTAATGGATTCATTTACCAGATGGTTACAATGTTATTAAAATGCAAATGGTTGGTTTCTGTTAATTGTTAAGCATCAGATACAATTAATCAGGAGACTGTGGCATTTTCGAAAAGGCTCTGTGCTCAGTCGAAAGAATATAACAAAGAAAACAGGAACAAAACAATAAGTATCACTTTTGTTAGTTTATTAGTTTTGACAGTTGAAGAAGAAGGAGGAAAGGCAGAGCGAATTTGGGGAATTCGACCAAAACAATGGCTAGATTATGCGTAAATAATTGAATATATATGAGTAATAATACATTTGAAAGTCAGATGAGCAACAGAAATTAACAAAATTAATAGGAAATATACTTTTCGCTGAATTAAATACATTTAGTTCAATGGGCGTCAAACTATTTGATCCCGAGCTTGTGTGAATAAAAAATATTTGTGCCACAAAATGATCCAACGTGCTAAAATATTCACTGTGGAATTTCAAATAGTGTTGTCATAGCTGTTAGAACTGACACGCTTGAAGTAGTTTTTCCTCAAACTTTTTGCTTTTTTCTCATAGGTTTTGCAGGTTCTCTTTTAGTGGCCTTAGGGCTCTGGACACTTTCCAACTGTAAATGCAGTGTGAAAGTGCACGCATTCTTCCTACACACGTTAGGAAGTGGTGCCTGCCTGATGTTTTAAACATGCCCCAAGCCTGCCATTGCAGGTCTGTCTGTGTGCACTTTCAACTATGAAGTTTTCAAATATGTGTCAAGCCTGCCATTGCAGGCCTGTTTGCGCACAATTGCACTTCTGCTCAGGTTGGCCTTTCTAAACCACTGGCCAATCCTGAGGGGACCTTTCACTACCACTAAGGCACCCCCGGGGTAAGTCTTAAGGGGTGAAGCACGGGTTAGGTGAAAGGCAGGACAGGTACACATGTGTTCCCCGCCCAGGTAGTGAAGATTACCCATGTGTGTTTTCACTAAATATGAGGTTTGCTCTTCCCATAGGTTAACATAGAGGAATGGTTGAAATTACTTCGAGTTTCAATAGAGGCTTACAGTGGAGCAACCTCATAATGTTTCCTATCATTGGATTCACAATGACAACCCCTCTTCTGTGGTGAAGAGGGATTTGTAAATAATAGCTTAGAAAGGGCACTTCTAGAAAGTGGGCATTTCTCTGCTCTAAAGCTCTTTGTGTGCCATTTAGTTTGACTCCAGTCCACACTGGAGGCTGGTGGAAAACATTAGTGCATTCCCCAGCAATAGCTATAAACATTGGGCATGCAACTGGAAAAGCAAATCTCTGCTATTTGAGGGCCTGCCTAGATAGATTGGAGGGAGAGGATTTTTACACTGGGCCTCCAGGAAGCCAATCTTGGCACCACTAAAGATTAAGATCTGCATTCCATGGCCCCATGGTAGACAGAACTGAAATTTGGGGGAGACATCTGTGGTTCAAAATGAAACACCCCCAACTTTAAAGGCACACTACAGTATCAGTTGAGGAGCGTCGCTCCACTGACTTCAATAGGAAAAATTAAATGATAATAACGAATTGTTATTATCATTTTATGTTTCCTATTAAAGTGAGTGCCTCTCGGGCGGGGTGGGACTGGCCAGAGCAGGGAGAGGAGTGGTTTGCACTCCTTAAGTGCGCATGACTGCTATTCCAGCCCTTTAAGGCCGGCCAAACAGTCCTGCACACCATCTACTTGTGACACCTGGAGAATGGTACCCTCTTAAGTGCCTACACCATCTTCTGGATCCCAACTGGCAGAATGACATTATCATGAAGCTTAGTATTGTGCCTGGAGACCAGATTGGCTTGTGCAGAGCCCCAAAAGTGCTGCCTGCATCCAAGGAGTGTGGCCCCTGCATTGTGGAGCCTCAACACACATATGCATCTTTTTGGTAGTGAGCGGATTTATTAGTCGCGGGACCCCATGTGACCCGCTTCATCAATCATGCCACATCTTTCTCATGCCACACACCGACTGCATGCTCATCGTGTGCGGTGTCTGATTCACAGGTTGTGACCCTCCGAGGTGAGGGCGTACTCATTGCAGTTCCTAATTCTACCTTGTGCGGTACTGTTGAACTTGCACCTGTGTGTGTGACCAGAATTGTCTGGTGTGACCCATACTAATGTGCACAATACATTGTGTCTCATTTGCAGGAGGTACAGAATTTGCAACTCTTCATTAGGTGTGACAGGAATTGTCTGGTGCGAACCATATCAATGCGCACCAGACATTGTGCCTCAGTTCCAGGGAGGTACAGAATTTGCAACTTTTTGTTGTGTGTGACTGGAATTGTCTGGTGTGACTCAGATCAACACACACCAGACGTTTTGCCTAATTCTCAAGAAGGTACTGAGTGTACGACTCTTTATTGTATGTAACTGGAACTGTCTGGTAAGACTCATATCAACGTGCACCATACATTGTGCCTCATTTCCAGGGCGGTGAAGAGGTGTGGATCATGGGTGCTCCTTTGACTGACGTGTGTCTGATGAGGTGCCTCTTTCTTCTGTGGTAAATAAATAAATAATACCCTATTTCTGAATGCATAAATGAATAACAGATAGCCAAATAAATAAGAGTCAAGATTCGAGGTAGTAGGAGTTTCGCAGGTTTATTACAGCATAAAGGACAGGAACAGGACAACCTGCATGGGAATAGGATGGCAGGGCCCAGCAGCGCTGCTGGGGTCAGGATCGGGACAAGGGAAGTGAACCTTTTAATAACAGTGCATGAGCATATATACATAACGCAAACACATAGCATTACATTGCAATAGGCGTAGCAGTGGGTGGAGCAATAGGCGTGACGCGTAGCAGTCGCGAAAGATAAGGGTGAAAAGAGGTGTAACAGGGCGTATACATAGACATGCGATGTAAACGTAACAGAATATGTCATGAATGGGGCGGAAACCATAGAGGGGGCTACCTAAGGAGCCGGGACCTCTAACCTGATGGTGCGCGCAAACTAGCAATGACGTGTTACTAGGAGAAGCTGGGGGCTATGAACTCTGTGCTAGGAGCAGAGACTGAAGTCTGGAGAGTCAGGGCGACATGTACCTAAACAGTATCTAGTATCTGATGTTTAGAGAACATGTTGATATAAACTAGAAGTCAGGAGGGGAAAGGCTAACTTGATTCTAAGACTGGACCATGCATTATTCTACATGTAGTGCGTGATGAAGAATATGAAATGACCATTAAATACAGTATTTCTCTTACATGGAGCCGGAAAGGCTAGACAATGACGGAAACTATTGATGCAGTTCAGTAGCTGAGGAATGCAGAGAAGGAGGACTGAACTGATAACTGGAATCATAACATACTTTTGGCAGACTCAGAGGCAGAGCCAGCCTGAACCGGGCACGGCGTGGCAGGAAGTAAGTGAAGGGTCGAGGATACAGGTGGGGGCTGTATCGCTCCTCAGCGAGGTTTCAGGAGACAGGAGCTGAATCTGGAGTCCAGGCCCTTTTGAGGCCTAGAGACGGGGACTTTATAAGGGAATAACGTGCACACTGAGAGACGTGGCAACGTAGCTTTACATAGGCCTGATATTCGTAGTATTCACGAGGACTGGAAACTGGCATATTAGAGATGGACACAACTGTAATTGCGTCATTAATCGAACATGGGGAATGCATATGCATATTAATCATGCACACATAACATATGATGGATGACACGTAGGGACACAGAACATGGCAAAATTTACTTTTCCACATTCCCTCCTTGTCACTACGTTTCCATCAGGAAACATCAATATTCATGATACCATCTATCATTTCATACAGTATCATTTGCTCGTCTCGAATTATCCTGGAACGGGATTTAGAACGGGGCTTGGGACTAGGAATACAAGAGGTAGCACAAATGCCGCAAATCGCAGGGCCACATTGTATACAGAGACAGCAGCTGAATATGATCGCTACTGCAATACCTAGAAAGGACAAGACTTTCCATCCCCAGGCGGAAATTATATTCCAGAACCAACCGGACCATGTCCAGGTGCCTGGATCTTGGTGTAACAGATGGGCAATTTTATGGAGTCTGGTTATAGCTGAATAAACAGACGGTGCGTTATTTGGAATGAAAATGCAGCAACTAGATCCGATGACTCTACAGGCCCCGCCCCTATCGGCCAGTATGACGTCAAGGACGAGACGATTCTGTAAAACGACAAATCTCATAGCAGATTGCTCTTCAGTTAAATTACCTAGAGCAGAGGCAGTCTCATTTACTACAGCTTCAAGGGTTCTGGTTAACCTACGGATTAGCTTACTATTCTGGATAGGTCCTATAAAGAAGAAGAAACCTCTATTGAAATCTGTATACTGTTCTAGAGCAGTTTCAGTATAATCGACAATTGGGGACTCCCTTCTATGTCTAATGTGTACTAGATGTGTGTTTCTGTGATAATCAGATGGGGCTAGAAAAACAGGTGGCAGTAGGAAGGCAATGTAACAGGTTCCCTCCCAATCGAGGGGCAGACGAACATATGCAGTTTGACCACAAATAAAATAAGAATGACGTGAAGCTTTAAAAATAGATTTCCCACTGTCACTATACTTGACAATAGTAGTACAATCACTATGTCCTACATGTACGGAACCATTATTTCGGACACATAATTCGCCTTTAACTGGTAGTACTGAAATAGCAGGTAAGTCTGGAGTAGTATCAGACTGAACATTCAGGACCATGAAATTCGAAGAATAGTTACCTAAATTATACACTTCATTTTCTAGATCTAACCCGGTTCTGTGGGGGAGACCTTGCTTGTCTGGAAAACATGTACTGTTAAGAAAAGACATATCTGTTGAGGATGACGTTAACGTGGACCATGCTCCACACGAACCATTATGTGAAAATGGATAAGGAAAAAGTGGCAGAACTCCCTTCGGTGTCTGGAAAGGGGGGAGTCGACCACACACCCAACAATTAGTGGCATTGCTGGACTGGTGTGAGTAATGTAACATGCGGATGAATGAGTTATTTCGCATAGCGAGGCGGTAAGAGAGTTCATGAGGAGGCAGATCACTAAACGTGTGCTCTACTGTAGCATTAGCAGACATATTTACATGAGAAACTGAAAAATACAAGAAAAATGCATAACTGGTGCAGGAAATCATAATGCTGAGAAACAATATGAAACATAGAAAAATGATACATCGAATTGAGTTTTGACTAACTCTCTCACTATGGGGGTCTATTTTATACATGTCAGAAACAGTCTAACCGTTTCACCTAGGGGAGGACTTAGACAATCAAACTGGCTGACTTATTTTACTAGACCTTAACTTGAGTTTATACTCCTGTTGCGGAGTTTTCTCTAACAGGGGAGGGTTTGTAACATTGTCATTTGCGGGACAGTCCTTGAGAACAATGCTTTGGCAATCCTTCAAATCCTGGGAAATGTTCTTTGGGACGGATTTCAGTCCATTAAACTGTTTTACATGAGAAAGGTGCACCCAGCCTTTGCGACCTTCCAACTTCACGGCTGTACGGGTGGTGAGGAGGACCTGTCGGGGCTCTTTCCAGCGAGGCTCCAGCGGACTTGATCTGTCAAAATTCCTGACCATCACCATGGATCCTGGAACGATTTCATGCGGTGCCACCTCGGTATTGTCTGGAAATGCGGCGGCAACCTGTGAACGACATGAGTTGAGGGCAGACATCAAGGAAGCTAGGTAATCTGTCAACATATTACTTGAAACATCGGTAATACTTCGGGGTCTAGGAGTACCCCACATGTTAGGGGGGCAGCCGAAAACGACCTCATACGGGGACAGACCTGATCTGGAATGTGCGACCATGCGCATATAAAATAAAGCGACTGGTAGAGCTACCAGCCAGTCCACACCTTTCTCTTTACACACTTTTGCAATACGGATTTTCAGAGTCTGGTTATGTCTCTCTACGAGACCGGCTGATTCAGGATGGCGTACACAATGGAACTTCCACTGGTACCCTAACAACAGGGAAACATGTTTCATGAGTTCAGATGAGAATGGCTGGCCGTTATCAGAATATACGACTCTAGGGAGTCCATAACGAGGGAAAAACTCACGAACCAACTGCTTGGCAGTGGTCGCGGCTGTGTAATCTGGGACTGGATATGCTTCTGTCCACCTGGACAAAGCGCATACAACTACAAGGACATACTTGAAACCTCGACATCGCTCCATCTGAATATAATCCATCTGGAGGACTTCAAAAGGGTGGTCAGGGGGCTGGAATCCACCTTGTTCCACCGGGACACTTTTACCTGGATTAAACTGACAACATATCATACAGGTACGGACTTTCTGCTTGGCTGCAGCTCGTAAATGCTTGTTGAACCAGATGTTCTGGATACTGTCTAACATAGCTTTTTCTCCTAAATGTGCTGGACTATGTGCGGTATTAATAATGACTTGAACCATAGAGTCGGGGAGAAACCATGTGGCTCTACCCTTCGTTAACCATCCTTGATCTGTCTGGACCCCTCCTTGTTCGGACCATTTCTTGATTTCATCGGGAGTAGCATGTAACTGGATATCTATGACATCTTGTGTAGGGTCTTTAACTGTCATGCATGTAATCGGATCTGGAGTATGTGTCTGATTAACTGGAATGTCTGGAGTCTGTGCTGTAAGCTTGGCTGTGCGATCTGCTAGATCATTACCTTGGGAAATAATGTCAGTAACTTTCGTATGTGCTTTGCACTTCATGATAGCGATAGATGTCGGTAAATGTATGGCATCTAACAGAGCTTGAATAAGGAGACCATGCTGAATCTTGGTTCCATGAGAAGTCATGAAACCTCTCTCCTGCCAGAGCACTCCGAAGTCGTGTACAACTCCAAACGCGTAGCGTGAATCTGTGTAAACATTAACTTTCAAGTTCTTGGCGTGTATGCAGGCTTGTGTCAGAGCAACTAGCTCTGCTGCTTGAGCAGACAGGGTGTCAATGCGGTGTGTCTCAATAACTTCAGTATCAGTAGTCACTGCATACGCGGCGACTAGTTCTCCTGTACTTGTTCTCATACATGAACCATCCACATAAAGTGTCAGGTCGGGGTCTGGTAACGGAATATCTGTGAGATCTTGTCTTAGCTTTGTCGTAATGTTAACTACTTCCACGCAGTCATGTGTGGCAGAATTCGAAGTAACTGATGGTAACAGTGTAGCAGGATTTAAAATGTTGCAGCGTCTGATTTCTATGTGTGGCTGGAACAGTGTCAATTCATAACCTGTTAAACGTGCAATTGTCAAGTGCTGAGTCTGTGTTCGGTTTAAAAGAACTTCCACGGAATGTGGAACTTGTACTGTCAAGGAGTGTCCTAAGACTATGGAATCACTTTGTCTGATAGCTAGGGCTGTGGCTGCAACTGACTTGAGGCACGCAGGCAGAGCCTGGGCTACAGGATCTAATGTGCTCGAAAAATAAGCACAGGGCTTGTATTGTCCTGCTTGATCTTGTGTGAGAACAGATAATGCTGTACCTTCGCGTTCAGTAACGAAAAGTGTAAAAGGCTTACTGTAGTTCGGTGTCGCTAGAACTGGAGCTTGGCATAAAGCTTTCTTTAACTCATTGAAACTAAGTGTATGTTCAGATGTCCAAGGGAGAACAGTCGATACGGCTGCCTCCTGTGTCGTTAACTGTATCAGTGGTTTGGCTAGAAATGCATACTGAGGAATCCATTGTCTGCAGTAAGAAGTAAGGCCGATAAAAGCACGTACCTCCTTCTGGGTCTTGGGCTGAGGAAGACTCGCTATTAACTGGATACGGTCTGGTGTCAACTGCCTACCCCTCTTGGACAGTAAGTGTCCTAAGTAGACCACTTGCTGGACACAGAATTGAAGCTTAGAAGGGGACACCTTGTGCCCCATCTCGGCTAGGAAATACAAGACTGTAAGGGATGCTCGCTCGCAAGCACGTTCAGAACGGGCTGTGATCAGGAGATCATCGACATACTGGAGCAGGGCAGTGTCAGTTGGCATGTGAATGTTGTCTAGTTGTCTCTTGAGTGCTTGACTGTAAATACTAGGACTTTCTGTGAAACCTTGAGGAGCTCGTGTAAACATATAGCTCCTTCCATTTAAACAAAATCCGAAAAGGAACTGGCTGTCTGGATGAATAGGGACACTGAAAAACGCGTTCTTGAGGTCGATTACAGTAAAGAACGTGGCTTCGGAATCAATGGCTGTTAATAGGGAAGAGATGTCTGGGACCACTGGGTACTGAGGAATAGTACACTTATTAAGCTCTCGTAGGTCAATCACTAATCGATATACTGGGGGTGCTTTTGGATCAGTACGTTTCATGACTGGAATGATCGGAGAATTACATACATTGGAGTCAGTTTCTACAACCACTCCTTGAGCCATGAGCTCGTCAATAATTTTGGATAAGGCTGCTACAGCCTCAAGTGGCAATCTGTACTGTCTGATTCGTGGTAACACCACACCTGGCTTGAGAGTCACACGATAGGGTGTGATTTGCATATAACCAACATCAGTTGGACCTTGCGCCCATAGATGCTGTGGAACATTAGACAGTCTTGAATCAAAATCTCGTAATACATAGTGACCCTTAAAGTCACGTAGGAACAATCGTATTCCCTCTGGGGAACAGCATATAACTGCACCTAACTCTTTAAGTGTTTTAATACCTAACAGATTTTCTGGACATGACTTAGTAAGTAACAGATCAGTAGTGCGGGACAATGGACCTACTTCTAGAGTAACTGGCTTTGAAATTTCATTTACGATAGGTTTTCCTGAAAATCCAAGGGAAACATTTCTTGAGCCTGAGAGCGGAGCCCCTGGAACTTCGGCGTGACTAATTGTGGTCCTACTTGCCCCTGTATCAATCAAAAACTTTCTGTCTTTCCCTAATACTTGACTGTGAACATAGGGACCTTCTTGATCTACAGGTATCTCGATGAGAGGCAAGCCTACCTCCCTCTCTAGGCTGTTTCATGAATACTGTTGGTACTCTGGATACTCAGACTGTGCATACTGGTACATCTGCTGTGTGACGTGCTGTGTTGCAGCAATAGGCTGCGGTACTGTAACTGTCTGTGGTGCATTCTGTGGCTGAGGAATCTGTGAAACTGGTTCTTGTCTAGGCGGACGTGGTCTTTCTTTAGTCTTACCGGTAGCTATGTTGTGTTTCAGAACTGCACACTCGTTTATAAAATGACCTGGCTGTTTACAATAATTGCAGTTCCCTTTAACGGGAGCTGCAGGATGACTGACTTGATTTGGACCCCTCTTCTGACTGTCTTGAGGAACAGATTGTGCAACTAGTACTTTCATTTTCGTGTCTTTCATACGTTTTCTCTCGTGTTCTTGTTCTTCCCTGATCCTATTCTGGTGGTATTGGAGCATCTGCAACATCTGGGACGGGGTATTAGCTTGCCAGGTACTTTCGACTTTCAAAACTCGATTTTTAATTTGTGGACTTGAATTCTCGACTAATTTAGTAACAAAAAGGTGAGGGTATGACTCACTACTTGTCTTGAGGCCACTGTTGATGCTAAAACATTTCTCGAATCTAGAATAGAAATCACTAATATCCTCATCTTGCTTCTGTTTACAGGCTGAGATTGCATCCCAGTCTTCTTTTCTAGTTGTCAATAATCTAGGTAAAACTTGTATTAATAATTCAGGTAATTCTTTACATTTATCTCCAAGACCGGTACCTGGTACTCGTGCCTTATCTTCAGCTTCTAGAACTGCCCAATCGATCTTTTTCTCTCCCACCTCCCATTCTTTTTCCTTGAGCTTTTCATACACCCCTGCGGGCAGCAGAACCTTTAGCATTTTAATTATATCTGGATACGTGTATTCTCCCATACGGAGCATGTCTTTTAATTCTCTATGGAACCCTGCTGGATCTTTGTCATGACAGGGAATTAATTTCTTCATCTCGAGGAGTTCCATCTTTGTAATCGGAGTGTAAACAAACACTCGCTGCATTTCGCCACCCGTTCCTCTAACTGGGTGGACTTCTCGTAACGGATTCTGTCTCTCTATGTAAAATGGTTTACTTTCTGGGGGTGAGACATGAACAAAATGCGGGTTCAGAAACGTTCTATATTTGTGACGCTGTTCTAGAATGACACTAATTAAATCGGTACCTAGACCTCTCCATCTATACTGGAGTAACTCGTTCAGGATATCATGTAACGGGCCTGGATCAGAGTGTTGACCCTCATACAATGTAATGAGGTGCTGGATCATATACATACCCACCAGTCGTTGCTCGGCTGGGGGCATTTTCAGAAACATTTGTGCCACTATTTCGTCTGGAAAAGTGGTAGAATCAGTAATCCATCGGACTGCTGATCGGGCTAGTTCTTGTTCATGCATGGTACTTAACTCGCTATAACCGATTCGTGATTTCAGAATGTGGTCGGTAGCTTGAAACACTTGTTCTAGAGAACCTTGTTCTGGTGCTGGAGAATGAAAAATAGACTTGTGTTCTAGGCGTAAATGGCGATCTGGAAATCTAGATTTTCCTACATACGCTATTCTGTCGGGATTCTCGTCCTCTACCTCTTCAGGATCAGAGTTACTTTCTTTCTCGCTTACTTGTGCTGCTTTACGTTGTTCGTGTATCCTTATTATTTCTTTACGGATTTTCTTGTACATACTCTCCATAGCACCGACGGTCTTGTGCTTACCCTCGGCTATATTATCACTCCACCTTGTCAGGGTTCTCATTTCAGCCGGATCTTTAGACGGGTAATCTTGTTCTCTTATTAGACAATTGATCAGAAACTTTAATATCATGAGCTGGATCTCGGCTTTCCTTTGAGACATGGCCTCGCCAATGCTTTCTGGATCATCCCCTGTACGGATGAAACGATATATTCTGTCTAGATCTTCTTTCATATTCGGTAAGGTGACTAGATACTCGGCCACCTTTCTTACGCGGAATGAATATAAAACCATATTATCCTCGCCTGGGACTGGATCATAGCCGCATTCGGCAAGGGATTTTCTTATTTCTGCTACAGTCTGATGTCTGGGCGTACGCTGTGACGCTTGTGCATGTAATTCGGCTGTCGTTAAACGCTTGTGTGGCGGCGGGGTTTGAGGAGTACCTCCCCCTGCGGCCCCTAAACTAGAGTCGTCTACTGAGGCTCTTCGTCCTGGCAGAGTGGGAAATGGAAATGTAGGCTGGACTTGTATGGCGGGCTGGACCGGGGGTACCGTAACAGGTACTCCGGTGTCTGGAGGAGCGGGAAGTGCCTGATTTACAGGGACTGGCGGAGCGCGAACAGGATTTGCATATTCTGGGACTGTGTCGTCCAAATAGGACGAAATAAAAATATCAGCTGCGGTCTGTTTGTGACGTAGCTTGGTCGGAACTAATGGTGGCGGGAAATTACTGGATGCCTCTGGGGTCGCTTTTGGCAAGCCCTCGGCAAAGAGAGGATACATACCCCTAATAAGGGCATGCCTCTGTCTGTCTGACTGTTCGGCTTTGACTTGTTCACCTATCTCGATTAGTTCTTTTTCTTGTGCTCGTTCTAAGGATTCTCTACTTAATTCTGACTTTCTGATTTCCTTTTCAGTTCTTTTATGAGCTTCTTTGCGCCATAACTCGATGGCATCTTTCTGTGACTGTCTGGCTTTCTTTTTCCATAATGCTTCTTCTACTCGCATGATGCATTCGGCATCCCATGTACCCGATACGGGCCATCTATACTTTTCTTCTAACTGTTTGGTATACTCTACCCATAAATCTAGATATAATATGGCACTTATGCCATGCTTCTGATACATAAAATGACCTGGACTGTCCCTAGGCGGAACTGGAACTGCTGCTTCCAGCAGACCCTTTCTGGTTTTTAACTGACGTAATTTCGAAAAGAGCGGCATGACTGAACTATAATCTAGACACAATACAATACACAATAAACACGATACTTATTCCCCATTCATACCACGACATTAAAATACATGAAGAACATTTAAAAATAACAGTTCGAACAGAATACTACCTGGAATACGGAACACAGAATACATGAATTTTCTCGAGAACAGAACTGACTAGAACAGGAACTAGATGCACTGCTGAAACAGTACGAAACTTGCCGGTCTCATAAAGAGACACGTCAGGACCCGCATCCACCGAAGTGGACACTTCGTTTGTGGGACTGTGTACCACCAACCCACGGACCAGAGTCAATTAGATTGACCCTGTCTAGATACTACCCCAGTAATGGTACTCACCGGGCAGCAAGAACGGAAGGCCTCGGACTGGACTGGACTGCTTCGACGACGGACGGACGAACTTCGGACTTCTGTTACGGGTGGGCCTCCGGATACCTCGGACCTTGGACTCTCGGCTTGGGCTCTGGTCGGGACTCGCCGCGTTCCTCCACCGTCTCGTTGGATGCTGGACCGCCTCCTCCGTCTCCTCCGTGGGCCTGAGGGATACTTGAAGCAGAAATATCTGCCGGTGCGCAGAAGAGTTCCGTCACGACTGCAGAGGGTCAGGGGGTCGGCGTGGCTTCACCGATGCGTGGGGAAAGGGCAAGTCCCTATTCGGGCGCCATTATGTGGTAAATAAATAAATAATACCCTATTTTTGAATGCATAAATGAATAACAGATAGCTCAATAAATAAGAGTCAAGATTCGAGGTAGTAGGAGTTTCGCAGGTTTATTACAGCATAAAGGACAGGAACAGGACAACCTGCATGGGAATAGGATGGCAGGGCCCAGCAGCGCTGCTGGGGTCAGGATCGGGACAAGGGAAGTGAACCTTTTAATAACAGTGCATGAGCATATATACATAACGCAAACACATAGCATTACATTGCAATAGGCGTAGCAGTGGGTGGAGCAATAGGCGTGACGCGTAGCAGTCGCGAAAGATAAGGGTGAAAAGAGGTGTAACAGGGCGTATACATAGACATGCGATGTAAACGTAACAGAATATGTCATGAATGGGGCGGAAACCATAGAGGGGGCTACCTAAGGAGCCGGGACCTCTAACCTGATGGTGCGCGCAAACTAGCAATGACGTGTTACTAGGAGAAGCTGGGGGCTATGAACTCTGTGCTAGGAGCAGAGACTGAAGTCTGGAGAGTCAGGGCGACATGTACCTAAACAGTATCTAGTATCTGATGTTTAGAGAACATGTTGATATAAACTAGAAGTCAGGAGGGGAAAGGCTAACTTGATTCTAAGACTGGACCATGCATTATTCTACATGTAGTGCGTGATGAAGAATATGAAATGACCATTAAATACAGTATTTCTCTTACATGGAGCCGGAAAGGCTAGACAATGACGGAAACTATTGATGCAGTTCAGTAGCTGAGGAATGCAGAGAAGGAGGACTGAACTGATAACTGGAATCATAACATACTTTTGGCAGACTCAGAGGCAGAGCCAGCCTGAACCGGGCACGGCGTGGCAGGAAGTAAGTGAAGGGTCGAGGATACAGGTGGGGGCTGTATCGCTCCTCAGCGAGGTTTCAGGAGACAGGAGCTGAATCTGGAGTCCAGGCCCTTTTGAGGCCTAGAGACGGGGACTTTAAAAGGGAATAACGTGCACACTGAGAGACGTGGCAACGTAGCTTTACATAGGCCTGATATTCGTAGTATTCACGAGGACTGGAAACTGGCATATTAGAGATGGACACAACTGTAATTGCGTCATTAATCGAACATGGGGAATGCATATGCATATTAATCATGCACACATAACATATGATGGATGACACGTAGGGACACAGAACATGGCAAAATTTACTTTTCCACACTTCCGAGAGGTTCCCCTGTTTTATCTCCTATTCATCGATTGTTCCTTTTTTCCTTTTGTGTCCTCACTGCGGCAGACCAACTGCCCTCTCCTCGCCCAGCCAGACGACTTTGTGTTGACAGGTAGTATTACCCTGATCGGGCTTGGGTGGTATAAGTAACTGAATGGACTAAGGAACACTTCTGAGAGTGATCAGAAGTGAGCCAAGAGACACCATGACCCCCCCTGTGCGTAGCAGAACTGGGATGGTGCCTGAAGACACAGTGTGGAATCCCTTGATTGAATGACTATCGCCCTCACCCCGCTTCTGCTACACATACAATGGTTGAACATCCCGAGCAGTGGCCAAACTCCATTTGTGGACTGCCGCCTAATTAGCCTTGCTACCTACCCCATTTTCTTTCCTTGGACCCTGGCTAAGTGTGACTCTGGACACAACCAGCCTAGTATTGGGGGAAAGGTTTTCTTTATCTCCAGCCATGGGTGTTGGTTAGTCGGGTTAGCTGAATGTTAGAGGAGAGCTTCATCCACGGGGTCTGCATGTGCATGATCAACTGACCTTCCAGATATCAATTGATCCACATTACGGTGCTGAGTGCATGTGTGTGCGAGTGTTCTCCATATGGACCTGCCTGACATCCGTGGCATAGCGTATCAGTGCTGAGTGAGTGTGGGAGAGTGACTGCCTGTTATGAATTACACCACACTGTAGGGTTGCTGTACACGTTGATTCCCTGCCAAAAGAATTGTACATTTGACATTGTTTTTTACCCGTGCTGCCTTGGCCCACGGTGCTGTTTAAAAGTGTTGTAATTATCTGTGTGTGCACATTTCTGAGATTGTTGTGATCTGGGGTGCCCCCTATAACTGTGTGGCACTGAATTATGATAATTGCCAAGGTGGGCCTTGTTCTGACAATGCTTCGCACCGCATAAGGGTGCTGGGGGTAAAATAGTGTCTTTCCCAAGTGTGTATGTTACTGATGTAATTTTAATATGGTTGGACCTAGTACTGATAGTGATATTTCGAAATGTGATTTATGCCCAGGAATACCTGATGTTCATGTTATGTTTGTTAATGTGTGCATTGAATATAAACCTTATTTACATATACCACATGTGAAGTCTCTTTTGTGATGCTCAGTGTATAATTGCCTGAGAGGGCTGTGCTAATGCTTTACACAATTGCCTTTCTAATAAGCCCTACAGCTCAGTGTCAAGCTACCCATGGGTGAGCACAAGTTATACAGTGAGTGTAATCACCCAACCCTGACATGAGTAGTAGGTTCTGCCTGGCTAGGGCTGCGCCTCAGCCAACCAGACCGTGCCAGTTCCAACAGTAGCAATTTAGCAGTTAAGTGACATTACTTTTGAAAAAAACAAAGTTAGCAGAAGCTTCCACAACAAAGAACAAATGCAACATACTACTATTCCCTTCAGACACAAATCCGGTAGAGACCAGTAGCAATGCAATTTTGCCTCACATATAAAACAGTTTTAGTACGAGAAGAAGGGCAACAACCGGTAACATAGAAAGTGGTGGGAGCTGGTGCCTGCTAAGTGACTTGTGCCCCTGACACTGCGTGCGTGTGGCCAGAGACCTTCAGCAGGAATTCTTCTTCCCAAACATATGTGGAATAGAGAGTGAAAACACATGTATCTGCTGTTTAAGAGCCCCCCTGAATTAAATAAAGCCTCCAAAACTTCTTCTTTTGGTTCAAGGAGCCCCTCACCTAGCCAAAGGGAGTGCATCTGGTTGCACCCAGTCACCTTCAGTCGAATCTTAAGAGGACCCTGAGCATTTAATCACAGATAATCTGCTAGCTCTCAAATACCCTTAGCTGGTCCTCTATGTACCCCATCCAGTTCTCAGAGTCTAATTTATCCATGGAAACTCGACCATCACCAAGAGATTCCATCCATCAGTCATCAGTAAATTAATCTTCAAGCACACTCAGGGACCACCTGCTGTCTTGATTGACCTCCCGACAGTCCTCAATGGCCAACATTCTACCATCAGACACCCTGAGCTGTCTCTCAGATCACTCTGCCTGCTCTCAGTATATCAAATCTCACTCAAGTGTGTCTTAGCCTTCCCAAGTGGCACTGTCAACCTGCCCTTGGTCCACCATATGCCCTACCCCTCATCAGTTGACCCACAATGTCCTTGGCCACAAGCATTTATTTCTTAATTCTCAAAAACCCTTAGCTGATTTTCCAATTCTCACAGCTAGCAGACACCCCCTCCCACTGTCCCTCAAAACACTTCAGCTAAACTCAGCCCCACCCTACCATCCCACAGATTACCATTTTAGCTCTTAGAAAACATCCTACAGTTCTAAATATCACTTCACCTTGTCATCAGACCCTCACTGAGGACCATTAAACCTCTTCAAATCCCTTTAAGGAGCCCCAGATCTGCACTTGAACCCTAGGGCCAATTAGACACCACACATTAGCCCCTAGAGCCTTTTTTATGAACTTTCCAACCCAAGTGACTCCATGCCAGCAAGTGCTGGGTTGATCATTTCTATTGTTGGGTAGTTTTCTGGAAGGTTTGGATGTCGGACGCCAATTTTGATTTTGTGTGACTGCCATAGTCCACATCCTCCAGGCTCCCCTTCTCACCCACACATGAAGCTTGGTGGCCTGCCTGCTGCACTGCAGTACCAGTCGGTAGATTACACAATGTTATGGCATGATGAACAAAGGCTGGGTGCTGGGGTGACAAACTATCAATGTGCCAGTACACAGGCAGAGCTCTGAAGCAGTTGACCTGCAACTGTCCCTCACTGTTCTGCCCATCAGCATTCTTCTTAAATAAAAGTCTGGCGTCAAGTGTACAGAGTGATTGAAAGCACAGGGCCCAGGACCTTTTCAGTCACTCTTAATGTATTTGTGACACTGGGCTGCAATCATGTGGATAGTGACCAGAGCCGTGTAGGATTAACAGAGCCCGAGGTTGTGGCCAGGAACGATCCGGAAGCAGCCACAGTTACAGGGACCAAAGCAGACAACCACCAGCAAATAGGAAACATTCTCAAAATGCTGTATGAGTGCTGGTGTGTATAGGCAATGTGTTGTGTTTTCATACTGCTGCATATATGTGTATATGGGCTTGCCTATGTGTTGTGCATATGTATGTTTTTAAATGTGTACAGGCTTGACTACACTATCATTAAGGGGAGGATCCTGTAATTGCCAGTTTGACTCTGGTTGGTGTATGGCAAGGCAGTGTGCTTAAGTGTGAAATCAATTCTATTCTGTGTCCAGTAAAAAACACACTCACCATCCAATCAAAAATACCCACAGCCCTGAGTGAGACCATAGCATTTCAGCTTTCTTGGGACCTATCAGAAAATGTTTAGTTGGTTAGAGGTGAGAATGGGTCTTATAGATGTGCCTCACAACCAGGGCACAAGTCCTAAAAAAAGAAATGGGGGGACTAACCTAGTTAATCAGAATCCAAGTGGCATCATGGCGCATGACATCACCGTGTATGATATTGCATCGCGTGACATCACGGCGTGTGACATCACAGGAAGTGGCATCATAAGAAGTGATATCAGATCTTAAGACCTCACATGTATGTTTAGCAGGTCTATCATGTGTACATTGGAGCACATTTCGAGTACACAGGGAAACCCTCCTGATTTAGGCAGAAGATTCACACTTTTGAAAGCTACACATAAAACAATGTTGCCTTTTGTCGGCGTAAACTTCCTCTACCCATAGTGCTTTACATGTAAAATAAATGATTTCAATGCCTCCTCAGGGGTAGTAAACACTATATAAATTACATTTATTTTGTGTAAATACATGGAAAGACCAACTCATCTGACATTCTTACAGTGCAAGCATATCTCCTAATCAGGGACTGAACACAGTGAAATGCTGCCTCTCTTAAGTATGTGTGAAGTGCTAACAAGGTGTGAGACTTTGTTTCCCCTCTGCTCCATTGGCATCTAGGTGTGAGGCTCCTGACTGCTGCCAGACAGGATACTCTAACAAAAGGAGGCCTGATGCCCCTTCAGAGTCGGCCCAGCAGGAGTCTGAACTAAGAAAGCCCCCTCCCCACCTGCACGTTGTTGCTATTGAACTCAGACAACAACGTGCATGTGCTGTAGAATGTGTCCCTGTGTTTGCAAATTACACCGAGGAATTCAGTCTATTTTTCAGTGGGGCCCAACTTCTTGGCAGGGTGGACGGTGTCCACCCTGTGAAAAAAGTGGGTGGATGCCGTCGACCCGCTTGCACCCCTGACTCGTGCCCTGCTCACAACAAAGAATACTTGGGAAAATATTTTACTAGGTTTGAATGAAATACCACTTACACGTAATTTCATGTAATGCTTGTCTTGTAAAATGCCCTATATTACGCCATTACACCACGTCGCGTAATTGAGTTGTCCTTAAGGTAAAAATATTATCACAGAGCACAGAAACAACATGAACGAAGAGAACATGAGCAGTTGTTGTTTGTGTTACATGAGATTTTGCCCTTTTTAGCGCAAAATGCATCCTCGCATTGATGCCTTTTTTAGCACAATATGTCTGACTGGCATTTTGTGTAATTTCATATGTTTTTTTGCCAGTTTGCATAATGTCTGCAAAGGAAATGGTGCAATATAATTTGAAAATGACTGGTGTGAGGGCTGCCCAGTTAATTGCTGCAGATGTGTGCGAGCTAAGATTATAAAATTACTTTCTTTGCGCATGGAGACAGAATGTATTGCACTTTCTCAAACCCATCATCTCGACAGCATTGTGCTTTATTAAAATTGATTTGCCTTGCAAAATAAACACAGTTTACTGTACTTTGTTTCCTCTAAGCCTTCCCCTTACAATATGTTTAATGGAGAAGGCCTGTTTTTTTTAGCATTTTAAAAAAAGCTTACCAATAATTTTGCACGGTAATACAAATATTTTTGGGCTGCCAGTAACGAAATAACCAAGCAGATTAAATGCCCTTAAAACATTATTATCAAACACTTAAAAAACTGCCATTTAAAAAAAAAGCTCTTTCATGTGTGCATGCAATGTGTCGCATAGATCATGGTATAATATTTATAGTGGTATCAACCTTATTGCAGGGAGGAAATGTTCTTCTGCAGCTAGAACAATGGTGTCCATTTTAGGTTGAGGCGAGCTGTGTCTTTGCCTCATTTGTAGGATTTTCAATGCATCTATATCACTTTAAGTTCTACATGAGCCCAACAAACAGACGTTTGATTCATTATATGCAGAAAAATAGTGACTCCATGTTTGGACTGAGTGGTTGATACATCTTCAAGTAATGAAAAAAAAATCATTGTGGGAAACTCATTTTTTGAATGTACTATTGCACTATTTCCACCTGGCACACAGTGCGCTTTTGTAGAAGTCAAAAAAAGTTTTCCTTTTTGTTAATTAATTTTGCATTGATTCGAGTCAACCGAGACCAATGTTTATAACTACAGATATAATCACTATAAAAGCATTCCTTCAGCAGACAGTCTGTTTATGTCATCCATTTTCATATTCCTTCATCTTTCTTAATGCAAGAAGAAAATAATGAGTTTGTTTTTTTATAAATGGAAACATAATGAAGAAAACACAAAGGAGGAAAAGCAGTAACAAACTATTCCTACTCCTCAAAAGAATAATTAGGTAGATTGGGTTACTGTAGACTATGGCACTATATGAGGACAGACAAGTGAAACACTCATAACAAGGGAGGGCAAAGTAAAATATTGGCAACATTATAGTGATGGCAAAAAAACTCGCCTCTCTGTCTCTTTAATAAGCTCATAACTTTCCTACATTAAAAACTTGATAAAAATGTTGTCAAGGCCAGAGGCTCATATTATGCATGTTTGAAATAAGTTAGCAACCAAACATGATGCATGAGAAACAGTTTTAAAATAAATGACTTTAGAAGTAGATGCAATAGATGAATTCGCTATTTTAACATGTCGTCCCACCGTCTTAAGACCAAAAGTATTAAGAAGCCCTGGCACTTCAGAAGGAGCGAGCTCCAAAAATTGAAACGTTAGTTCTAGCTTTAGAAAAAATACATTTTACTCATTTGGTCATAATGGAGCCTCATTTCCTATCCTAACTTTATTCAAAGGTATTCGGCCGAAGGTCTTTAGTGCCTACTAAGAAGTTTGGAGGGAAGAAAACAATTCACCAATTATACTTTTTCCCTCCCATCAATCTTGATAATTGCGTACTCCGAATTCAGATTTTTGTTGATTTATTGCAAAGCCAGAACCACCAGAATATAGACACACCTCAAAATCAAGGTGTAAAGGTACATGAAGACTAATACAGAGCCCAATCTATGAATATAGTTCATACGGCACAATAGCCACAGAACAATTAATTCCAAAATCAGAACCACGCTGAGTATAGACACTCTCTCCATATCCTTTCTCATTTGTATTTCTGAATTATAGATTATTCTGTTCATACTCTACTTCTAAAGTGTTATCCCTTCCTAATCTACCAGAAGAATTTCTCAAAGGTGCCAGCACGTGCTGACTTCCTAAGAAGTGCACTCTCGTTAAATGGGTCAAATAGCGTAAAGCCACAGAGCTCGTGCTAAGATGCTCTCCTTTCTCAGTCCAAAGCAGAAGTCCTGCAAATCTGTCCCTGTACCTAATACAAAAAGACAAAGTTAAACCCCTAATGGGTCATATGGTACATTGCTCTGTGAACACCTTCTTTGAGTAATTTTCCAAGAAGTCCAATTCATTTCACAGCTCTATCCGAACCTTGGTTCCCAAGTTTCACCAGGCACGGAAAATGTTCTCTCTTTTCTCTGTCTGTGCTCTTTAAAGGCATTCAGTTCCTTCCATTTATCTCCTTAAATCTAAAACAACAAGGTCAACTTCCTGCACCTGCTGTAGCGGTGAAAAGAAAACTGTCTACACATATATTTTAATTAGCTCCTGACCTAAGAGCAAACGAGGAGAAATTAAACCTTTAAAAAACCCGAAAGTTAGGCCCACAATTCTGGCTAACCTAAAAACGTCCTTTAATATGCACTAGTGTGAGAAAGGGCCCTCTTGAATTTGATGTCCCTACCTTTTGCGAAATTGCTGATGTGCTTTGACTGAGTGTGCCCTGGGCTCCTGCCAATCAGGTACCCAGGGCCTGTGTTTCTTCCCTAAAACTGCATTGAAGCCTAGACTCAATTGGCATCTCTGGCCACATGGTAGCCCCCTGGCAAATGGTACCATAGGTAGCCTGGGCACTGTGACCAGAGAAGGCCCCTAAGGGCTGCAGCACTTATTGTACCACCCTTAGAGGCCCTGTACCTTGACACACACACACACTGCCTTTACAGGCTGAGTGTCTTGGTACAGAACAAAACAAAGAATCGACATGGCACACATGCCTGTGTGCCATGCCTACAAAACACTGCCCTGGCATACATCAGTCACTCCTCTAGCTAGGTGCCCTATGCCAGTGGTGAGGGTACAGGTGCATGAGCCCTGTATCCCTACAGTAACCAGGTCCATTCCTCGGCCCTTTAAGTGCAGTGCTGCCATTAGGAGTATATGGTGCTTGGAGGTTGTCATTGCGAACTCCACAGCACCATAATGGGTACAAAGAAGACTGGGAAGTTTGGTATCAAACTTCTCAGAACATTAAACCCACACTGATGCCAGTGTGGGATTTATTGTAAAATGCACCACAGAGGGAATCTTAAAGATGCCCCCTGAAACATGACCAACTACCAGTGACCTGACTGAGTGGCTGTGCAGGCTGCCACCACCAGACATGTTTCTGGATCCCTGGGTTGAGAGCCTGCTGCTCTCGGGGGCCTGAAACAATGCACATCCTGGGACGAGGTGTCAAGCCTCCTTGGCCGGGTTCACAAAGAAGACGAATTAAAAGGCTTTGTGAGCCTCTCCAGACCAATTGCTGCTTTCAGCAACTTGTCCCCACTGGTTCTACCCCCCTCTTGACACAATTTATTCATACGGAGACTCATCAGAAAGGTCATAGTCTCGACCAAATTTGGTCTTTGAACCTACCAATCTCCTCAATAGATATCAAACCTTGCAGCTGGTCTGATCACCACTGTATAAGCTTTTCTTTCCAATTGAACAAGAATATTCAATTTAAGCTTCAAACCTGTAGGACTATTAGGAAATGGACGTCTATGGATCTCCCTATGTTCTTAAATTTCCTAAATACTTCCCTTCCCCTAGAGAGTACTAACGTGGAGGAGGCCGACCTTCGATTTAAGGAATGGCTCTCTTCTGCGATCAATATCTACGCCCCACCCACACGCCTTTGTAGCTCTAGGAGTAGGGAGGCACACAAATGGTTCACACCTGAGCTAAAAAAATTAAAACTGGAAGTGAGGCAACAGGAAAGGGCTTGGCGCACTCAATATTGCCCTCTAGCTAGGGCTACTTATTGCCTAGCAAGAAAGGCATATCAAAAAACACTACTCAACCACAAAACCGCCTACTTTTCGTCTAAAATTTTAAATTCCACTACTAAGTCGAAGGAAATCTTCAGGATAGTGAACGACCTTTGTAACGATGACAGAACTTCCCCTCCGGTTGTTCCTACACAAGCACTATGCAATTCCCTGAATGATTTCTTCACAGATAAGATTTTATCGATCAAACAGCACATCTCCACACTTCCTATGTGTGCCCCTGTGGATGATATTTTTTTTAACCCCCTAACTTTACATTCTTTTCCTCTCATTGATTTGAAAGTCTTCTCAGAGTTATTAGCTAGAGTCAAATCTGGCTCTCCTATGGATGTCTGTCCTCCTCAAATTATGAAGGAGATTGGTCGAGCCATTCCTAACAGCATGATGTCCCTGCTCAACAACTCGCTCATTTCAGGGATGGTCCCTAGTAGCTTTAAGCAGGCTTTACTCATACCCCTCACGAAGAAACCTGGCATTGATCCATTGGACCTTACGAATTATCGGCCCATATCCTTGCTGCCCTTTTTATCCAGAATGTTGGAGGCCCATGTTACCAACTGCCTTTCAAGTTTTGTGGAGGAATCGGGCTATTTACAACCTAATCAAGCAGGATTTCGGCCTGGTCATTCTACTGAGGCAGTCATATTGGCTGTTCAGAACACCTTGAGGTCCAATGCTGACAATAATTTTCACCAGGCCCTGGTGCTCCTTGACCTGTCTGCGGCATTCAACACGGTTGACTATTCCATTCTGGTCAACCGTGTCGAACAGGCAGGCATTAGAGATTCTGCCTTGGCCTGGTTGAAATCGTTCTTATTTGAACGCACCCAGTCTGTCTGCTTAGGTTCTTTCTCAGCCCCTAAAATTAATTCCTTCTGCGGGGTCCCCCAGGGCTCCTCCCTGTCTCCCTTATTATTTAATTTGTATATGCGTCCCCTCCTTTTTGCTTTAAGTAAACATAAAGTCACTGTATACAATTATGCAGATGACTTGCAGCTAGTCTTTACACTTAATTCCCCAAATGCTGTGGATGACTTTCAAGCAACTATGACCTTAATCCAGAACTGGATGTCGCTAAATCATCTTAAATTAAATCCGGGGAAAACCGAGCTGATTCTGCCTGGTAAAAGTGAAATTGGTTGGAGTCCTAATTTCTGGCCCATGGACATGGGCCTTCCCCCCAAGAAATCAAAAACCGTTAAGAGCCTGGGGATAACTATTAGTGAGGACCTTACCTTAAAAACTCAGATCGGAACGGTGGTCTCTTCGGGGTTTTTCCAATTGAGAAAGATCAGGAAAATTTCACATCTCCTCACCCATACCGCCTTAATCCAGGTGGTTATGGCCCTAGTCCTCTCCCACATTGATTTTTCCAACAGTCTCTATTTTGGCCTACCTATAGGCCAACTTAGAAGACTGCAGTACCTACAGAATCAAGCCGCAAGACTGATTTGTAATGTACCCAAATGGGTCTCAATTAAATCCGGCTTAGAGACCTTGCATTGGCTTCCTGTGGCTCAAAGAGCCGAATTTAAAACTGGCTGCATTATCTTTAAGGCTCTGCAAGGGAAGGGCCCTTCCTTTATCAAACAGCTGATTGGCAGATACGTTCCTTCACGCAGCTTGAGGTCAGCCCACAAAGACCTATTGGAGGTACCTCGCTTCAAGAAGAAACGACAGGGAGGCAGTAGCTTTCATTTTTTAGCAGCAACCCTGTGGAATTCTCTGCCGCCAGCTCTCAGGCAGTGCAAGGACCTCCTTGCCTTCAGAAAGGCATTCAAAACGCACTTATTCACACAGGCATATCTGAAATAGAGACTTTCGTTTGATCCACCCTTGTTATGTTTTTTTATCTCTTTCCAGCGCCAAGAAGCCTCTGGGCGTATGCGCGCTTAATAAATAATAATTAACATAACATAACATAACATAACTTTGGGTGGGAGAATCGGTGGGAAAAACAAGTGAGGAAGAGAGGTGTGCCCACCTCTGCCAACTCCACCCTTAAGGTGGGGGAGGCGAGGTGAAGCACAACCTTGAGTCCCCGCCATCTTGAGGATGGGGGACCCAGCCAGCCAGGGACAGGCTCCAGTCCCCCTCCCACTGCAGAGCGGCAGAATAGGGGGTGTACTTACCCCAGGAAAGGGACCCATTGGTCCTTGCCCTTTACCTTCCTGCAACGCCCCTTAATTTAGTATTTAAGGGCACCCTGAACCTTCCTTCCTCAGATTCAGCAACCACAAGAAAAGAAGAAGGAGAAGAAGGACGAGAAGCTGTGCAGAGCTAACAAGAGGAAGACGCCCACTGACTTGGCCCCAGCTCTACATGCCTGTCTCCCCTCGAACCTGCTCCTGCAAGACCCCGGCGTGTCCAGCGGCCAGCAGCCTCAAAAACCCCAGAGGACCTGCCTGCATTCACTTTCCAAGCTGTTTCTCTCGTGAACACAGGTCGTGTTGTAACTGCAGCTCCTGGTGCTGAAGAAATAGAAACCTCCTAAGGGGTTCACTGATACACCTGGTCCTTTCAACCAACAAAGAAGAAATTGGCACAGAAGCTGTAATATAAAAATAATTCATTTATTAACCTCAGATGAGGGAGACTGCATCATACGGTACCCTCAGGCCACTGTAGGAGGCATTCTAAGGAGTACAGAGAACAGGGGCCTTATATATGCATAGGTTACATTAGTCAGCATAAAACCAAGGGGAGGTCCTGGCACATATCAGCATGCAAATTGACTAACATGGGTATACAAAATTTGCTTGCTTAACAAAGTGGGAGGGGAGACTAAACTGAGGACATCAGTAAGAATAGCCTGACAGTTCTATACTAGGAGCAGGTGCATTCTGACAGCTAGGCCTTTCTGAGCATGTACAATGCTCTGGAAGAGGGAGAAAGAAAATGGCAAGCACATGGCTAACTAAAATGGCTGCCAAGTACAAAATGGCTTTCAGCTCATGCTAACAGCGTTTCTTGGAATCTTTAACAGTGCCAGACAGGAACTGCGAATCCAGCACACTCTGCACTCGCCGAACCTGGCCCGAGCTAGAGGGAAAAACAGCACGAGGAGGCCCCCCCGGCAATCCTGACCCAAGATCCGGCAACCCCTGAACTGCCTCAAGCCTCCAGACGCCGCCTGCAGCCTCATTCAAGTGGACCCCCCACCGCGACCAGAGCGGGTAAGAAAATCCGACGTCCAAAGGCACCCCTGCACCCGACGCCCCACGGCCTTGTGTGCCCAACCCAGCGGGCCTAACCATCCCTCTACATCCCAACTTACCCCTCGAAGTGGTGGTCACTCCTGGAAGATACTCGTCCCTGAGCCTGCAGTGTTTCTTTGTCCCTGAGAATCTCCATTGAAAACAACAGGGCACCCAACCTCAAAACAGCACCCTGCACCTGGCCGCCCCAGTGCCGCTGAGGGTGCCCCTTTTGTGCTAACTTGGTCCCTAACTTGCCCTGAGCTTACCCCTAGAAGCTTTGCTCCCACAACCCAGTGGCCTGCTTGCCAGCAGCCACCAACCGGAGTCCCCCTATACTCCATAGGATAACATTTGGCCTCAACACTCTGCACCCGGCCACCCGAGTGCTGCTGAGGGTGCAACAACAGTGCATCACTGACCCTGGAAGACCCCTGAGTCTAACCCCAGGACCTTAACTCCAAAGACCGATTACCTACCTGGAAACCGATAACCTCTTTTTCCACATAGAATAACATTGACACCTTTTCTCACAAAAAGTTTCTGTCGACTTTTGAAAACTACAAATATTCCTTAAAAATTAGCCGAATAGCCAAAACGCATGTCGAAGTGGATTTCTTCTACCTCGCCCAGGTATGCTCACAAAGGAAGACCAGCAGTCGGAGGTAACTGAAAGATAAAAAGATTTATTGCGCTCGAGCGGGTACACCACCTCACGGCACCATGTGGCTATGAGAGAAGTGGACAATATACAAAGTCATAGACAGCCTTATATACTTTTGTGCTGGAATAAGCGTAGGTGGGAATGGATATGACAAATCAGCAACTGCCAAGGATGATTAATGATCCCAGGACGGACCCACGTACTAGTCAGGACCAGTCACTCTGGAAATATGTATACTTGGCATACAGAACACAAATATAAAGATTACTCACTAAACCTCATCAGTCATAAATAATCTTGTGATACACAGAATAAAGCAGAACTATGCATAACTTGTGCCAAGTATAAACATAGGCGGGCCTGTGGTTACAGAGTCAGGCGCTCACTTGATTACTCATCCGGATATGGAACAAAAGGCTACATCTCTTGTGTCAACAGTAATTTGTCACCATCAGCAGTATTTAGTTAACTGTAATACATTGGCATTAGTTTAATAGGAAAGTTAAACAAACGAGTCATTGACCTTTAAGCAATGCACCCTGCTCTACTTGTGCGTCATAAAGCAAAGTATAAACATATGCTCTGGGGTCAATCGATGTCTCAACATTTCTTTGTGCAGATGAAGCGGCCACGTTATATGTGCTGAGGTGGAAGGCTAGAGAAGATTAACACAAAATGATTGCTAGAAAACACAAAATGGAGGAGCTTTCGTCCATTACAAAAACTGTATTTTCACAATCGACCCTTTGGACGCAAGGTCCAACATTTTGCTGCGGCCTAATGCACATGTTCATAGATAGGCCGGCTGTTACTATAGTGGGCTTCATTGCGCTCATTAACATATTCAACCGTATTGGTGTCAGTGGGGCTGTTATCCGAGATATCAATATCCATCAACTGCTGAGTTACAATATCCCTCATTATAAGTGCGTTGGTCAGTGTCACAGGGGGCATTGGGGGTGGTTTAAGCAATCACACCAGACACTGGCAGCACATGGGCAGACAATTAATAAAAATACAGCACCCAACCACCACAAGGAAGATAGCCACTAGAAACATCCCTATCTTCCAGCCCCAAGCAGATAAAGCATTCCAAAAGGAACCTACAGGTTCCTAGGGGCCAACATCACTATGGGCCTGGGCTCCTATATCATATAGCCTCTTGACAGCTTCTCTAACTGATGTAGATGAGTCAGGAACGTATGTGCAGCAGGAGGACCCGATCACCCTACAGACTCCACCCCGTTCTGCTAACATCATGTCCAGCACAATTCTGTTCTGAAGGGCAACCAATCTAGGAGCCTTCAGCTCAACTGTGATATTCTCAATTATGCCTGCTGTCTCCTCTATAGTTGCTTCTAATAGACGGGACAGTCTACGTATGTTTCTGGAATTTATGGCAGGTCCATACCAAGGAACAAAGGCCTTTAGCACATCACCAGCTATCTCACCGGCTGTATCTCCTTGATCAACACTCCTCCTACCCCTTAAAGTTCGGGATGCTCTATTCACTTCTGCAGTACTTTTTACAGACATTGCTGGTGTTACAAGACCCAGGTGGCAACAGCCACCCCAGTTCACTGGCAGCCAAATGTAGGCCCTGGAACCGCAAATGAAATAAACGGAGTCACCGATGTAAAGTGGAACAGTTATTTCTTGGGAAGACACTTCAAATGTCATATTGCAATTGGTACTATTCCCCATGTTGGTGGTACCGTTACTTCTAATACATATACTCCCAAGCACACTACGCTGCCTCATTTTCAGAAAGGGTATCTCCCTGGTGTCCCTATGGAGCGGGGGTGTACTGTCATTATTTACCAAAAATAGTGGGGTGAATATATTAGAAAATGGGAACGTTGCATTGGTCAAAACAACTTCAGAGCAATTTCCTGACTGAAGAATGTCTTTATCATAACGGGTGTACAGGGAGGCAGTTGATGTTCTAGTGGTAGAACGGGAAGTTACTATGCTGCTGAAGACCCCTATTAGCTCAACCTTCAGCATCGCAATGTGTAATGCATAACATGATGCTTCGAATGGCAGGGGTACTTGGAGAAGGGGTACACCTTCGTCTACATAGGCTGGGAATTGCATACAGATCCAACAATTCTTTTGATCAATTACCTGATGGGTCTGATGAAGTAGGGTAAGGAAAGAATTATGACGCATTTCTTCTCTGTGATCCATATCCTCAGGTGCTACTGTAACTGAGGGGACAAAGTCAGAGGGAAGCTCTGATGGAAGCGGGGCTGTTTTTGCAATAGGATGGTAGAGCTCCAGGAGATATAGTAAGCCAATGACCAAAGACATTATGCAGAATAACATACAAAATATGCATAATTTGGAGTACCAACGCCCCTTCTTGTTCACTTTAAGGGTGGAATAAGTATCCTCCATGTCTAGTAAAGGAAGATGTCTAGTTGTTCTCCCGAACAAAAATACCATTCGAAATAATACTTCAGAATTTTGAAATATACAATCTCACAAGTGCGGCAGTTCAACAGTGTTCGTTATAGGCCTCACTCTTACAGACCTTGAAATTGGTGGTAATAACACAAATTCGACCTCACACCCTCTCCTCCTATGGGTCGCTGGGCTTCGGAGGTAGTCCTTTATTCTCTTTGCAGATCAGAGTTGGCAGTGTCCTTATTTTACTAACCTCACTGCACAAGTTAGTCCTTTAAAAGTTGGCACTATTCAGTGCGTGGCAGTTGGTGCTTGCTCCGTCCTAAGCACTCTTCATTTTCCTTGGGTGCAGATTGTATCCTGTTGCAGCCGGTTGATCATGGATGCGTGCAGGAGTGCAGTCACCAGTCCTTCGGTCAGAACTGTCCTCTTCCGGGGGCAGCTTTGGCCAGAATGGTGGTGCTCTCTTCACATTTGAAAGATGAATCCAGTTTTTGTGTCCGTCACATTGACGATGGCACAGCTCAAGGCTTGACTTCAGAGCTCTATCGTAAGCCGATGGCTCGGAATTCATTGCTCAACTATCACAGTTGCCATCCTAAATCTCTAAGGGATAACTTGCCCTATGGGCAATTTCTGCGCATACAAAGGAATTGTACGACCAAGTCGTCTTTTGAAACACACGCAAAGAACTTGACACGAGACCTATTGGAGAAGGATTACCCCAAGAAATTGGTATATCAGTCTAAAAAACGAGCGGCAAATAACAACAGAGCCAGCCTGCTTGATACACTACCTCCCAAAGAAAAATCTACACGGATGACATGTGTGACGACATTTGGCACATCGTCTAACCAGATTTCTAAAATTATCAAAAAACACTGGGGGATTCTCAACACTGGTAAGGACACTCTGCCAGTCCCTCTTTTTGCTTTTAAGAGGGGTCAAAATCTAAAAGATAAACTGGTCCACACCAGACCAAACACGGATATTCCGAGAGCAGTGGGAACCCTCTGGGATATGCCTGCAGTCACCGGCCACCACCCGTGTGGACAATGTGCTGCGTGCCCCCAGACCTCTAAATCTACCATGATCAATATTGGAACTGAACGACCATGGGAGCAACGAAGGTTTACGAATTGTAATAGTTCAAACCTAATCTACCTCATCACGTGCCCTTGTGATAAAAGGTATGTGGGCATGACCACGAGAAAAATAAAGATAAGAATATCAGAGCATAAGAGCTCGATACGTTGTAACAAGCAGGCCACTAGATTAACCAATCATTTCTTATCAGCCCAACACTCTCCAACCGATCTACGCTGGACAGTGTTGGAACAACCAGTCATACCCCAATACACCTCTAATATCAGCACCTTCTTACACAGAAGAGAACAAAAATGGGTGTATAGACTTAGAACAGATAAAATGGGATTGAATGAAGATATCCCTTGGATGTCGCTATAACCCCCCCAACTTGTTGATTGCTTCCATAATGGATCGTATCTAGACCTGGTATTGCAGATTACCTTCAATAATTAAGGGCACATAAATCGGACTATTTGTGTTGATTTGCACAGTGGCCTAGAAATGAGGCAACATCTACTTTGTATGCCGGTCTAGTTTATACCTCAATCAGAATATGATGACCCATGTCGTTGAGAGTTGTTTCCACCATATACATGAATAGTCTTATATGACACCCATAACGACTTGCACGTAATGGCAATGGTCAGCCGGCGATTATGCAGGTTTCCTCACTAACTATCATCTTTATAAAATGATTTCCAATAAAATATGTATGCGATATATGATCACAGTCATCGCAGAACACATGTTCATGCTGACAAACAAGATAGTTTGTTATCACCCGTCTAGTATTGCAAACCTGCAATACTTCGCGCTATACTTCCGCATAACAAAACTACATCTCCCATGAGCCTTGTGCGTGATGTACCACGCCCTATCACAGGACGTATGCCAATTTAGTTAGAAGTCAGCGCTGCAAAATTTCATATCTGATTACATGAATTCAGGCTTCACTTTCTTTGGGTGTGTCCGATGGTTTAACTTTAAACTGTCAAACGAGCTGACTTGTTTAGTCTTTCCACAGTGCTTTTCAGGATAGACTCCATTACCCAGTAATCTAACGCGATCAGCGGTCACCTGACCATACAGTGGCGCGCGAAGACACGTCATAAACCCCGCTCCCTGTCTGTTCGGGTACCTCCCACTTGACAGCCTAGACGGATGTCAGGAGTACCGACGGACAGGTAAGCTTACGATACGGGGACAGTGTTCAGCAACCTGTTTTACATTTCCGCTTTACTTTAAACCACTGTTAAATCAATGCGAAAGAGACGCGGGCTTTGCATTTCGGCCATGCGCGCCGAACTTTTTGTTGGCGAACCAACGGCGCTCTCTCCACTTAGCGGTTAACTACGTTGACATTCGCAGTGGGGCCATTCCGCTTAGATGCCAGCGGTACTCTCTCTAGTTAGCGGTTAACCACGTTGACATTTGTAGTGGGGTCATTCCGCTTAGATGCCAGCTCAGCGCGTTTGTTTCCAGCGCGTATAACATGAATAAATATAAGACAAATGAGTCTCTGAGAGACATGTTTATAACATCCTTTACATATATTAATTCTCTGTCTGGTGTCAATTTTCGCCTTTTTATAAGCAGCGCCGATCTGGCAAAGATGATAACCAATCATGTCTAGTTGTTTGTCTCTTTGGTTTTTCCTCTTTCTGTATTATTTTTCCTGTTCTTCTCTATAGAGCGGTGCTCCATTTATACCTGAGTTGTAGCCGGGTGAGGTGGAGAGTTCTTTCCCCAAACAGTGGGTGAGTGGGTACAGTGTTACCCTGGCTTTCTATTCATATTGCTCTGTAGCAATTAAGTTGACCTTCTAGCAACTATTGATCAATACTCCTTGACATTTTTCTCATTTACACAATAGTGTATTTTTCTTTGAAGCTATCGTTACTAATTGTATATGTGTATTTGTGTGCCTTTGTTCCACATGCTCACATGACCAACTGGATCATCTCCATGGGCGATCTCAGGTGATATGAATTTTTATTTAAAAATCATTGTTGTTTAGCACACAAGCAGTAGCATTTATTAACAAGGTCCTGAAGAAGCAGACAGGGATCATTTGACCCTATTACACTGCAGAAACATGTCGACCTCTTAACATCTAAGTAGTCATTTGTTACACTACTTTGCACTGTTTTTACTTCCTTGGGTGTGGGTAGGATCCCATCAAAAGTTTTTTTCCACTCCCACAACCCAATATTAACTTATTTCACACAGTTCCTTTGAACTTGACACATTTTCTTTGCACTGCTAGTCATTTACCACCTGATACCATTTTCCCACCATCATATTCCAGTATCCTCATAAAAGATTGGGCTACAATCTACCTAATCTACAGTGGACAAGTTTCCACTTCCTTCGGGTGAAGGATCCCAAATGATGTAGGGCGGAACAGGATGGGTATCTGATGGGAATACACTTTTTCACTACGAATACCATGGATTCCTAGATTGTATCCCAATCAATGTACAGTTTCTTAGTTAGCTTCTAGTAACTCTGACCCATTGTCTGTGTATAGTTTTTGTATTGCATGTAGGGATCGCAGCAATGCTAGGTCAATAAATATTTCCCTAATATTACCCTCTTTTGTGTATAGCGTCACATCGAACGCCATCTGTGTGACTAACAAAACTTGGGCTGGCCCTTTCCACCTGGGCTGTAGACTGTTCTTCCTCACAAAGTTCTTGGTCAGGACCAAGTCCCCGGGCCTGATATCGTGCACTTCTCCTTCCAGAGGCGGGGACCAAGTGTCTCTGACCTGTTGGCGAATGGTAGACAGGGCAGAAGTTAGTTCTTTACAATAATCCAATAAAGCAGAATGCGTCAATTCTTGCAACTTTGGTGGAGAGGCAAACCCATATACATTTGCTGGTTTCCCCATAACGAGCTCGTATGGAGAGAGTCTGTTTTTGGATGTAACAGTTGTCCTCATGGAGAACAAGGCTAAGGGCAAAGCATCTACCCAACTGAGAGTGCTTGATGCACATATTTTTTGCAGTTTATTTTTCAATGTAGCGTTGCAGCGCTCCACAAGCCCTGCCGCTTTTGGATGATACACTGAATGAAATTTCTGTTTTATCCCTAATCCCTGACATACTAGATCCATTATTTTATTCGAAAAATGTACCCCGTTGTCAGACCAGAGGCTTCTGGCCAAGCCATAGTGTGAGAAGTACTCTTTCAACAACATCTTGGCTGTGCTCAATGCTGTGTTATCTTTTAAAGGGAATGCCTCCACCCAATTACTGAAACTACATATAACAACCAAAACATATCTCTTGCCATTGGCAGGGGGCATTTCTATGTAATCCATCTGAAGGCATTCAAAGGGGTATTCTGGCAATCTGAAATGGCCCGGTGGTACTTGTATCCCTTTTCCTACATTATGAAGGGCACAGGTCATACAGTTCTTGGATAGTTTTACAGCTGTCTTCCTAATGTTTTTGTTGACCCATATCTTTTCAATGGTATTTGTCATTCCATCAGCCCCCAAGTGTGCAGGACCATGTTCCATGTGAAGCATGGGTAGGAGAAAACTGTCGGGCAGGACCCACTTTTTCAAATGCCCAAGTGTATGCATCCAAGCCCCAAAATGTGTGTCAAAATAATATCCTTCCTTAACCCATTGCTTCCTCTCATCTTCACTTGCAAAGTCTTGAATGTCTTTTATCTCTTTGTATGGATCAATGTTTGTCTCCTCTTCTTTGGTTTGTGACACTACATATGTTAAGGTGTACTCATTCAACGCAGTGTGTTTTGCTATTTCATCAGCAAAAGCGTTTCCCTGACCTACATGGTCTGTAATTTTCTTGTGTGCACTACACTTCATGATGGCCAATTTAGTCGGTAATGCAAGAGCATTTAGTAGTCTTGTGATCAAGGTGCCGTGCTGTATTTTTGCACCTCCAGATGTGATGTACCCTCTCTCGGCCCACAAACGGCCGAAGTTATGAGCCACCCCCCATGCGTATTGGCTGTCGGTGTAAATGTTTACAGCTAACTTCTCTGAGAGCTCACATGCTCTAGTTAGGGCAATCAACTCGGCTGCCTGAGCAGACATCTGTTCTATTTTACATGTTTCAACAACTGTCTTATTTGTTGTGATTGCATAGGCTGCAGAGGTAGTTCCATCTGGTCTCTTTAGACAAGAGCCGTCCACAAATAGTGTTCCATCGACTTTTTGCATAGGTGTGTCTGCCAAATCTACTCGACCTTTTGTTTCAGTTTCAGTAACAATCACGCAATCATGTTGTACTTCATTCTGCTCCAAAGGGAGAGGCATCAGAGTAGCTGGGTTTATGGTGTTACACCTCTGCAAGGTCACATTAGTGGCCATTAGTATTAGCTCATACTGAGTCAACCTGGCATTAGTTAAATGTTGAGTTTTGGTTTTATTCAGCAGTATGTCTACTGAATGAGGTACATAAACCATAACTGGATGTCCAAGTGCAATAGAGTCTGCCTGTCTTACTGCAGCAGCCGCCGCAGCAATATTTCTGAGGCAGTTCGGTAGACCTCTTGCTACCGGATCCAATGTTGAGGAAAAATAGGCACATGGTCTATTCTTCTCTCCATTTCTCTGGGTTAGTACAGCCATTGCGCATCCTTCTTTCTCGTGCACGAATAATGCAAAGTTCTTAGTGTAATCTGGTGTGCCCAAAGCAGGTGCATTGCATAAAGCAGTTTTCAAAGCCACAAAGCTATCTTGATGTTCTTTATCCCAAGGAACAGGATCTTCCACATCTTTGTGAGTCAAGGACAGTAATGGTTTGGCCAGATAAGAAAAATGTGGTACCCACTGCCTACAAAAGGAGACCATTCCAAGAAATGCACGCACATCTTTTTGAGTTCTAGGTCTGGGAATGTTCTGCACTGTTTGTATTCTGTCAGATGATAATCTCCTCCCGCCTTTCGACAGGAGATGACCTAAGTAGGTTACCTCCTGTTGACAGTACTGTAGCTTAGCTGGCGAAATCTTGAGTCCATGCGAAGCAAGAAAAGTTAGAATAGCATGCGTAGCCTGCTTGCAAATTTCATTTGTTTCAGCTGTGATCAGTAAGTCATCCACGTATTGCAGTAATACTGTACCTGGTGGTAAAGCACAGTCATCTAGTTGTCTTTTTAATGCCTGACTATAGATGCTAGGGCTTTCTGTATACCCCTGGGGAACACAACAGAATTTATATGATCGCCCCTGGAAACTGAAACTGAACAAATACTGGCTGTCTGGGTGTATAGGAATACTGAAGAAGGCGTTCTTCAGATCAATGACAGTAAACCACTGGGCTGAAGGTGGTACAGATGAAAACATTGCTGTAATGTCGGGTACAACAGGGTATTGTGGTTCCACTATTTTGTTTATGGCTCTTAAATCAACAATCAACCTATATTTGACCTGTCCTGTACCATCATCACGTTTAACCACAGGTAAAATGGGACTGTTACACGGACTGCTTGTAACTTCTTGTATTATTTTCCGTTGCAATAAGTCTGAGATAACTAATTTCAGACCCTCCTCACCTTCTTTTGATATTTTGTACTGGGGAATGCGAGGTAACCTGACATTTGGCTTTACTGTAATATGCACTGGCTCAATATCCATTTTTCCTACATCATTTGGTCCATGTGCCCATAAATTTGGATCAATATCCCGCAGTTCAGGTGGTATGTGATTTTTATCTGAAACCATGTATTGTCTAGACACTTTTTGTTTCTTACAAGTCAGGTAGACACCATCCGGTGTACAGTATATAGTAGCATACATCATTTTCAAAGCTTTTAAACCAAGCAAATTTAGCGAACATTTTTCTGTTAGTACAAATGGCATACTCCCTGTTATAGGACCAATTGTGAAATCCAATGGTCGCGAAATGGGGCTTGTGACAACGGCATTTGAAAATCCCACCGACTTATCTAATCTTCCCGAGAGAGGAGCATGGGGGAGCAAGCGGTGGGAAATCGATGTATTAGTGGCACCAGTATCTAGAAGAAATTCCCTCTCTTCACCTTCAACTACCATTTTTACATATGGGCCTGAAGAATCCACTGGTATCTGCACTCGCTCCCTGTCCTCTCCTGGGCATCCCTATTGTGTCCAGTCCTCATTGTCATCATATTGTGCATAATCTTGAGTGAAGTACGCATTATTTCTATTGTCAAAATAGTTTGTCTGTTCAGCGTCACTGTAATTTCTTTGCTGTCCTCTACCTCTCCCTCTGTCTACACGGGGAGTTGAGTTCCCTCTGTAAGTGTTTGTATTATTTCTCATAACTTGACCCTGGCCCTGTAACAAAGGGCACTCATTCCTCCAATGTCCCTCCTGGTAGCAGTTAGCACATTGATTATATCCTAACCCTGCTCTCTGTTGCGCCGGAGCTGAAACAGCTCGACCAACCCCACGACTACGTCCCCCTGCCCTCTGAAAATTTGTACGTCCTCTTGACCTTCCTCTGTCAGGAAAAGCTTGCTGCATTAATACCTTTGTCTTTAATTCTTTGATTTGCTTATCCTTCTTTCCCTTTTCTGAATTTCTCTTATTCTCATAATAGCAAGCCATTGTCAATAACTCGGCTGGGTCTTTAGTAGTCCATGTACTTTCATATGTCTTTATACTGTCCGATAAGTCAGGTAAAATGTTACTAACGAACTGGTTAGCGAAAATGCGCTTTCCTTGTACTGTCTGAATATCTTGTCCACTGTATCCTTTAAAAATCTCTTCTATTCTGCTAAAAAAATCAGTCACTTCCTCTCCCTCTTTCTGTCTACATGCAGTCATTTTATCCCAGTCTACTTTTTGTCTAGGCAGAATTTGCTGCATGCGTGCTATAATGTGTCCAGGTAAATCCTTTAACACTTGTGGCACATCCTGTCCTGCTTCTCTACGAGTATCTGCAGCTGCTATGGCTCCCCAGTTAATGTTTGCCGAATTATGATCCCTAACTGGGTGCCATAGTTCCTGCGGTACCAAAAAATCGAACAGAAGATCAACATCTTTCAATATCATAGGCGTCAAACTAAGAGCAGATTCAAGGTGTTCATAGAATACTTTTGGATTACTTCTAGGATCAGGCAACTCTTTCTTCAGGGCCAATAAATCAGCCCTAGTCCATGGAGTGTGCACATATTGTCGGATGGCGGGGTGAGCTCCACCCCTTGGATCAGGAATTGGGTGTACTTCTCTCATAGGGAAAGCTGAGGTATCATGCTCGTGTTCTGGACCAAAATGCTGGTAGATATGTTGATCGGTGGCGTTATGCATAATAATATCTGGCTCTTTGTGATAGTGATAACAAGCATTAAACGCATCTTCACATTCTGTGTCCGTTAATATGGATTGATCGCTCTCCCTCCATAATTTGTGTAACCACACTGGTACTCTGAAAAGAACAGAACTATTCTCTAACAAGAGTTCACAGTATTCAAGCAATCTAGTCGCCATACTATTAATAACAAGATTTCTAGCCCTTAGTTCCCTCATTCCTTCAAATGTTTGCCAGGCTCCTATTTTTGTTATTTCCCCGAGGCCCATCCATTTTTGTGCCATCTTTTTTATAGTTTCCTTTTCATTAAAGCCTAATCGGGTGTGTCTAACGTTCATGTCTGGTGTTCGTCTACTTGTCATTGGTGATCCAAACCAAGGGGAATTCGCCCATATGTTTGCTCTTTGTGCATTCACTGCGGGGGAATCACTTTGTGAAGCAAGTGGCGTCATTGATACTGGAAGTGTTACGCTGGAAAGTGCTGGAGTGGACGGTGTTGCTGGGGTGTTTCCTACAGATCCATGTCCGCCCTGCAAACTATTAGTAGGAGAGGCTGTTTGTTGGGCTGTTTGTTGGGCCTGAGCCGGTGCAGCAGGGGCGGATGCTTGTTGGGCCGGTACAACGGGAGGGTGCACAGGCTGTGCTTGTGGTGGGGCAACAATGTTAAGCTGTTGGCCCCCAATACCCGGACCTGGTGGGGGAGCCGGTATTTGGACAATATTATATGGGGGAGGTTTGTCTAACAAGTCCTCTAATACCTCATCAAGAGGAGGGCAATTCCTTTGGTCTACTGCGACAAAGCATTTTTCTGTTTTCATCCTAAATTCTCTGTCATGCTGTTCGATATTCTCACTTATCTTCATATTATTATAATCTGCCACTTTGGCCGTAGTTGTTTTATTCTTTTCTCTCTCTCTATCTTGTTTTTGTTTCATGTTCCTAGTTCTAGCATATTTCTCCCATGTTTGAAATGCTTCAAACATAGCAGGTCGGACTTTTCGTTCCATCATACATTGCTGTAAATACTGTACCTTGGCTAAATCAAAGGTACCATCAATAGGAAACTGTAATTCTTTATCCTTTTTTGTGTAATCATGCCATATTCTATTGTATAAATTCACGGACATTCCTTTTTTTATCATTAATACCCAACCTGGACTGTCTTCAACAGGGGCGGGGACGCTTTCGTCCAACCGGTGACCTGAACTTATACAACAGACATTTTAGAAATGCATTTCTTCATTGTTCCTATTAATTTTTAGTTATAACTATCCTTTTACCTTTTTACCCAAAATGTATTCAACAAAATTAATTAACCAAACTACTCTTTAACAAAACATGCAACAGAACAATCTCACCAATCTGTGGTGTGTTCTTGAATCGTCTGACTGTTGGTCTTCGGACAACACGTCTGTTTCAGAAGGGATCAGCTCGTGGACCTCTGCCGGGGAATCCTGTGTCAAGAGGCCAGTCGGGACTTCAGATGGCAGCTGCTGCGGAGAAACGCTGTCTCCTTCGTGCAGGGGGCCCCTACGATCATTCGGTCCTCAGTCGCACCTCTCAACCACGGACTCAGTAAGCCGTTGGATATCCCACGGAGAGGTCCCTTCGTGGTCGCCAAGTTTGTCGAAGTGGATTTCTTCTACCTCGCCCAGGTATGCTCACAAAGGAAGACCAGCAGTCGGAGGTAACTGAAACATAAAAAGATTTATTGCGCTCGAGCGGGTACACCACCTCACAGCACCATGTGGCTATGAGAGAAGTGGACAACTTACAAAGTCATAGACAGCCTTATATACTTTTGTGCTGGAATAAGCGTAGGTGGGAATGGATATGACAAATCAGCAACTGCCAAGGATGATTAATGATCCCAGGACGGACCCACGTACTAGTCAGGACCAGTCACTCTGGAAATATGTATACTTGGCATACAGAACACAAATATAAAGATTACTCACTAAACCTCATCAGTCATCAATAATCTTGTGATAACACAGAATAAAGCAGAACTATGCATAACTTGTGCCAAGTATAAACATAGGCGGGCCTGTGGTTACAGAGTCAGGCGCTCACTTGATTACTCATCCGGATATGGAACAAAAGGCTACATCTCTTGTGTCAACAGTAATTTGTCACCATCAGCAGTATTTAGTGAACTGTAATACATTGGCATTAGTTTAATAGGAAAGTTAAACAAACGAGTCATTGACCTTTAAGCAATGCACCCTGCTCTACTTGTGCGTCATAAAGCAAAGTATAAACATATGCTCTGGGGTCAATCGATGTCTCAACATTTCTTTGTGAAGATGAAGCGGCCACGTTATATGTGCTGAGGTGGAAGGCTAGAGAAGATTAACACAAAATGGTTGCTGGAAAACACAAAATGGAGGAGCTTTCGTCCATTACAAAAACTGTATTTTCACACGCATTTTCTCAACTATTTTCAGGAAATGTCCCAGTGCTGAATCTAGGATCCAGCACTGAGTGAGAAAAAGTATTGATAACCTAACTTACATGCTAAGTGAATTTCCTCCCGTAGGATAACATTGGTTCTATGTGAAAAAGTTTCTCAGTATCAACCTTTGAAATCCAATAATATTCTTAAAAAATCGTACCTCTAGCTAAAACGCATTTACTCACCTGTTTTCAGGAAATGTCCCAGGGCTGAATCTAGGATCCAGTCCTGTGTTAGCAAAATTAATCTGAAAAGTAGTTAACTGCATTTTACTTAAAAACCCATTCATTTGAATGTACTATACCTACAATGTGTTGCAAACTGCTTACTTAAAACTGTAACCAAATGCAGTACAAGTTACACTGCAATTTTGAACTGTGTTCATACAAGTAATTTACTACTGAAAAGTATTTTTATGCTTACCTGTACCAGGCTTGCTTGGTTCTAGAAATAAAACAACAGTATATTTGTTTATACAAAACAATTGACCTAGAGTTCAGTTCTTGAGTGTGTGAATTCATGTGCTGACTGAGTGTGTACGTCAAATTCTTTACACTGTCCTCTGATACTGACTTACTGCTGGACCAAGCTACAACTTTAGAGAGTAAGGTTCTATTTAACTTTAGCCTCTGCCAAACCTCTGGAGACCCTTGGACTGTATACACATTGTACCTCACTTTGGTGCAGTTTATATAGAGCCAGTTTCTTACAACTCGTTATACATGCCTTTATATGAATCTTATAACAGTGAATACATTTGATTTACCTATTAGTCATTTTATACGTGCACAATTACATGTTTTCTCTCAATACGTGCAAAACACTAATGAAACCTGCACAAGCCTCACAATTTCATTCTACACATTCTCACATGAGAATATATAAACTTCGTTTTAATATGCCCAAAGTTCAACAAAGCATTGAATATATGTGAGTGCAGTTCATACTTGAATATAATGCACCCCTTACAATTTTCAGAGCGTCGAGCGCTCTATCAGTTCCCCCCTCTGATGACAAGTGACATCAAACACAACACTCTTCCCTGCTATGTTCTCCTTGCAGAAAAGACAGGCCTAAACAGAAGTTGTAGCCTGTCTTCCCTGCCTGAAATTTTCCAGATTCTTAAGGTTTTGATAGTGACTGTCCTGAAGCCTTTCCCTCTGCCTTTCTCGTCTGCTAAGAAATCTCTCAGCCTGTCTTGCTTTGTGCCACTTAAACGCTCTAAAAACACCCCACAACACAACAATACAAATCACGACTATTATGATAGGTTTTAAGATATAACCAATAATTCCCTGTCCCAAGCTTCCAAACCAACTTCCAACTCTTCCAAATCATTGGCCAATTTGATCCCAAATCCTGTCTGTTGCCAAATCATTGATGTTGTGATGTATCTCAGTGATGTTACTTATATATTTCTTTAAATCCTTGCTGCTGTCCGGTATATAAGTACTGCACTCTTAAACCCCCAATAATTTACAGACTCCCCTTTCTTTTGCCAAAAAAACATCTAATGCTAGACTGTTCTGAAGCACCATGGCCCTTATAGAGACCATCTCCCCATCAACAAGCAGTAAAGCCCAAGCTGTATTCACTGACAACTTGTCCACTAATGTTGACAATCTTCTAATCTTTACATCATTCAAGATTACTTCCAAGCTGGGTACCATAGCACCAAACACATATCCAACAATTCCTCCTGCACTCATGCCACATTTCCCCCTACACGCTCGTTTCCCTTCCAATGGCCACAAATCGTCCACATGGAATATTTTTAGGAATACCACAGCCAAATAAAATGCTCCATACTAATTTGGAGGCAGTCGAACATATGCATTTCTTCCACATGCAAAATACACATTGGGCACTATGGACAATTATCCAATAGCGCCTTCTTTATTGATTCTTCAATCAGGAAGATGTGCTCACATTCACTCTCTCCTGAAAGTATTTTATCATAATATGTCCGTGTCTATCTAATACATAAGTTCCCTTTTCGCTGCAAACCTAAAGCTATTGGACCAGAAATCCCCTTTGCCTTATGACCCAGTTCTTCTTGGATCCCTGGAATCAACTCATGCTTATGGTCAGGCCTAAATAATGCCGGTCTGTGTCTATCCTCTATTTGATCTATGAATTTCAGGTAACACACAGGTCAAATTGTGTCTATGGGCATATGCTGTGTCTAGAGTTACTGTGGACACAAAATAATTTGACATCCTGTCTTCCGTCTTATAATAATTATACTTGTTTAAATATTTTAGTACCGGAACTTCAGGGAGTACTACATCAGAATTAGAGAACTACTACTCAAAATAAGCTTTACCATAAAACATACTCAACAGCACGCAGAGGTAAGTGATGACATCTAATACCCTCCTCCACTGATGTTGGCAACTCATATACACATAGCAATAATTTGCCTCCATCGTATCCACATACACATACAACAATCTTGTGTATGCATTCCGAGTAAAGTCACCCTTAGAAAGGTATATATGTAATAGACGTCTAGTTTCTCTTATCATCTCCTCATCTGACTCTGATGCACCCTCCCTTATATCTGGTGTAGAAGGTGTAGGTGTCCCTAGTTCCCCTTCTTCCACAACATTGGACTTGACTGTAGAGGTGATAATCACTACTGAAAGGACTACAATTACCCCCACTATGAGTGTACCTATCATGCATTTCTGCCTACAGCTCGAATTTCCAGACTCCATTGTAATTCAGTTCTCCAATTTACTGCAGGAATGAAACAACAAAACCTCTCTGCTTCTTCGCAAGAGTGTTGCACCCAACGTTCCTATTAGTTCCCTTTTGGATGTCTAGAATTCTTCTGTATTCAGTTTGACAATGATAGTCTATAGTTCATGAATAGCCATCCCTATTCCTCTTTCTTCTTCTACTGATAAGTCCCTGAATTTATTCTTCTTCCACTCGGGCCTGGGTTATCTTCTTTGCAGTGCAATGTTCATATACTTTATTGTCCTTTATTCACTTTAGTTTTCATCATAGATGATATTAGTGCCCAAAGCATGAACAACAACTTCCACGATTTCCATTCGAAATGCTGCCAGTTTTTGAGCTGAAGGTTAGCTGCCAAATGTTGGGAATGTAAGTTTATTCAGGATCAGGAGTCTCAATCCACTCAACCTTGGAGGATCAGGTACCATCAGGGTCAAAAGCCCAAGAGCCTCAACTCCTAGAACCAACAGTTCAATCTCAATAATCAAGGTGGTCTTTACATGTCTCACTCTCCCAGACCTCGACCTCCCGGACCTCCCCGGTCCCTGCATCCGTGACTAGGTATGTCGACTCAGGAACAATGTACTTTCAACTTGGCATTCGTTTTCTTTTTGATCTCCTTAGGCCCTATTGACTTGTTTATGTTTCACTTTGCTCAGATTCAGAAGTCTCAGAGATGGGAGCAAGATCCTTTTCTGATGTAAGCCTCAGATTCAGTATCTCTTTTCTCACTGGTCACCCTTCACTTCCAGCCTCAGTTCTTCTCCCCACTCTGGCCTGTTCTGCTACTGTCTGATCGGTTGGATCTGATTCTGATTCAATGCCAATGTTTTTGTCGCCCTCAATGTCTCTGCCGGGATCTAGTCGACCCAATGAACGGCCTGCTTGGTAGAAACCCTCACAGCTTGGCTTGTCCCCTCTTCTGGGCTTTTATTCTCTGCGGAGTGTCTTTGATCGAGGGGGGCTGTTTCCCCCGAGGGTGCTGGGACTATAAGGTAGTGTGAGGCGTGGATACAATTCAGCAAGCCTCCACACTTCACAGCTGTGCTGGTAACCAAAATCACCTGGTAGGGTCCGCACTAACGTGCATCAAGGCAATTCTTCCTCACGTGCTTCCTGACCAACACCCAGTCTCCTGGGCTTGCAGGAGTTCTCATGAGGTGGGTGCAGTCGCAGCCTTGACCTGGTGAGACACAGAATTAACCACATCAGCCAATCCCTTGCAATAATTAAGAACCAAATCATCAGTGATGTTTATTAATCCTATCGATGGTAATGCAGGAAAGTGCATGGCCCTCCCCATCAATATCTCGTGGGGGGATAATCCTGTTCTCCTTTCTGGAGTGCTACGCAAACTCATCATCAGCGCCAAGGGCAGCGCATCTGGCCATTTCAAAGATGTCGACAAGCAAACCTTTGTCACTCTCATCTTGATAGTCCAATGTATCTGCTCCACTAGGTCAGGCCTGCAGCTACAATGCAGTCTTTGATCCACTTGTAAGGCAGCACACAACAACTTTATGACGTCACTATGAAAGTGAGTTCCTCTGTCCGATTCCAATGAGGTTGGAAATCCAAACCGTGGGATAACCTCTCTAAGTAACAATTTTGCCAATGTGAGACCTTCACACCTTCTTGTCGGATACGCCTCTAACCATCGTGAAAAGACACACACCACCACCAAAACGTATCTCAGTCCATTGCACCTGGGCATCTCTATAAAGTCTAACTGCATCCGATTGAAAGAACTTCCTGACCTTCCAATGTGACTCAAAGCAATCACAGCCTTCTTTTCTGCATTCATCTGCTGACACGTAACACACCTGTGACACACTGTCTCAGCATATACACGGAAACGTGTATTGATCCATGTCTGATGAAACACCCTCACCATAGCGTCTCTTCCAAGGTGAATGGCTATATTGATATACCTCACCATAGAACTCAATAAGAAGTTAGGTAACACTGTTCTTTTATCTGTTGACACCAAAATGCCATTGCCTCTTTTCTTACAACCAGCTCTAACCCATGCTGCTTCTTCCGCTTCAGGAACATCTTCTTGCAGTCCCTCAATCTCATCCCAGGTATCGGCCATAGCCAATCTTTTCTGTGCTCTCTCCCACATATTCTCCATTAAAATACAAGCATGTATAGCACAAAAGAGAGCCACTTCATCAGCTTAACGGTTATCCTTGGTGATAAAATCCTCCCCCTTCCTGTGTGCTGCACATTTTACCACTGCTATTTCCTTTGGTTTCTGTAGCGCTTCTAACATTTGTCTCACATATTCCCCATTTCTGATAGGAGATCCTGATGATGTTAAGAACTAGGGCTGGGCGTAGTTTGCGAAGTAGCGCTACGTGTAGCTACGCAAAGTGCAGTTTGCATTACGCGAGCTTCGCGTAGCACTATGCAAACTGCGTAGTAGCATGTTCGCACTGTGCAAGATGTCGTTTTCAATGATTGCACAGTGCGGACAAGCATCCAGCACTGTGCAATTATTGAAAGCGGCATCTTGCACAGTGTGTGCTGTACTTTTCTGTTACTTGAGTAGATTTTTACTCGAGCTGCAGTTTTCTCAACGCGGACTGGTAGTTTCTCATCGCGAGCGGTCGCGAGCATGCGCGACCACTCGCATGAGAAACCTGACTTACTCGCGTTGAGAATCTCGCCGGGAGGTTTATTTTCCATGCTCGTGATCGGCAACTTGATGTTGCTGATCGTGAACAAGGAAAAAGTCTCGCAAGGATGTCATATTGCTTGCTCGCGGTCGCCAACTTGACATTGAGGACCGTGAGCAAGCAAAAAATGACAGCTGCACGACGCTACACTAAGCATGTCTGCTCTGTGCTACGTCCAGTTCGCGAAGTTGCGCAAACTTTGCAAACTATGCGAGCGTAGTGTAGTGCTTTGCCCAGGGTTATTAAGAACCCCCATTGGGACCATAACTGCCGGAAGTCGTGAACTACTCCGAACCCATACTGACTCTCTGTGAAGATAGTTACTCAGACTCGATCAGAGATGAAACATGCACCTATAAGAGTAATTATTTTCGCCACTTGTGCAGAGTATACTCCTTGTAAACAAGCAGCTTCCATAACTGCAGAAATAGTACAAATAGCAAAAGTTGCTTTCAACAAAGTCCATTGTCTCTTAAACATGAACCATCAATAAAGGGGAGTAGATCAGATTCAGGTAAAGGTTCATCAACAATGTGAGGTCGGGCTTGGTAGAGATCTCAGTCTCATTTAGGCAGTCATTCTCCTCACAATCCTCTCCTTCAACAGATGGGTATGGCATTAACGTGGCAGGGTTTAACATAGAACATCTTTTCAAAGTAACATTATCAGATGCCAGTATAACTTGCTCATACTTGGTGAACCTATTGTTCGTCAGGTACTGAGTTTTGGTTCTCATCATCAGGAGTTCCACTGAGTGCGGGACATATATTGTAAGAGGATAACCCATCCAATGCTTTCACATCTCTCAATGCTGACACCTGTTGCAGCAACCGATCTAAGACATCCAGGCAACTCAGAAGCCACTGGATCTAAGGTGGCTGAAAAATAGGCCACTGGTCTACGGGCACCCCCATGTGTGTGAGTTAACACTGCCAATGCGCACCCCTCTCTCTCGTGACAGAAAAACAAAAACGCTTTATTATAATTAGGCATTCCCAGAGCAGGGGCATGACATAAGCTTTCCCTCAGCTCCCGGAAGGCCCTCAAACAATCGTCATCCCATGGTACTGGATCACTCACATCCTTCCGTGTTAGTCTTAACAAGGGTTTTGCCCGCAGAGAAAAATTTGAGATCCACTGTCGACAATAGACGACCATTCCCAAAAACATTCAGACTTCCTTCTGCGTCTTTGGAGTACCCATTTGCAAAATCGCCTCTATGCGATCTGGTGACACCTTTCTTTTTCCTTTTTCAGTTTGATGCCCGAAATACTGAACTTCAGACAAACAGTATAGAAGTTTACGTGAGGACTCCTTGTGTCCATTCTCTGCCAGATGATTCAACAAAGCCGCAATATCTATCCTGCAAGCATCCTCCGTCTCCGAAGCGACCAGAAGATCACTTATATACTGGACAAGAACAGAATTCTGTGGCATTGTCAAACCCTCAAGTTCTTTTTCAGAATTTGATTGAAAATAGACGTACTTTCTGTATACTCTTTGTGGGATACAACACCATGTTAACACACGATTCTCTAGCCGGAAATCAAATATAAATTGGTTCTCCTCATGAAGGTGTATTGAGAAGACTGCTTGGCATAGGTCAATGACCATAAACCATTCTGCTTCACAAGGTATTTGAAAAATGATTACAGCTGGATTCAGTACCAGAGGACTACATGGAATCACGATCTCATTAACCCTTTGCAAGTCCTGCACTATTTTATATTTGCCACTAGGTTTCTGCAGCCCCATTATGGGTGAATTACAGGGGTTTCCTCTAATCTCTTTCAGTATGCCCTGAGCAATCATAGATTTTATCACTGGTGTTATTCCTGCCACTGTCTCCGGTGTTTACTTGTATTGTGGCATCCTTGTAAAGTCTGCCTTTGGCTTGACATGTATCTTGACAGGTTAGACTCCTTGGACCAAACCTATTGCATCTCCTGTAAAATCCAACACCACAGGATTCACAGTATCCATTGGTAATTCATCTTTGGTTAGTACAATAAACATTTCCGCACACAAGCTCTGTCTTGCTATCTTAAAGGCAGCATCGTATTCACAAGTCTGTAATTCCACCGCTTTCAGAGTACAATAGATGGTACAATTTAACTTACACAGGAGATCACGTCCTAACAGACAAACCGGACCCGAATCACACACTACAAATTGGTGCCGGTCCTGAAACGTTCCTATTCTCACAGGTAACTCATTGGTTAGGGGGTTGGTCATCGTCTGATTAGTGACTCCTACCACTTGGATCGATTGCCCAGAAAGTGACAAATTGGGGACTACAGCTGACCTTACAGTAGATCAGGCTACACCAGTGTCAATTAGAAATGTAATTGGATGACCATTGACATCAGCCTCCACAAATGGTCCCCTCTGATCTACCTCTAAGCCTGCTCCCAAGGCGCAGTCTTCCTCCCCCTCCCACATTTTCCTTGTGATGAGTTCTGATAATAGATGTCAGTCAATTCAATGAAAGGCATTTGCTGGTACATATAGTTTCCTGCAGAAATCCTAGGGGGTTGAGGCACCTGCACATGAGGTTCCAATATTCCCCCATACATGGAATTAGGTCTAGTCACGGTGTTCAGTCCATCTTCGCTAAAATTAAATGGGTCCAAGACAGAGATACTGCTGATGGGACACAAGGGGCCCTCCCTGCCACCTAACCTTTGGCCCAGCTGCCTAGGTAACCCTCCCGCACCCAAGGATGAGGTCAAAAGCCTAGGTGTATGGATCGAGAAGGACATGAGCTTTAAAACTCAAGCAAAAAGGACGGCTGGGACATGCTTTGGCTTACTCAGAGCCTGCAGGAAGATCTTCCCCCTGCTCCCCGAAACCGCAAGGAGGCTCCTCATTCAGGGTCTAATTCTGGCAAGATTGGACTACTGTAACGCCATCTACCTGGGAGCTCCCAAAACCACCCTTAACACTCTTCAGAAAGTCCAAAATGCCGCTGCCCGTCTACTTACGGACACACCGGCAAGATCCTCTGCTAGGCCAGCGCTGAAGTCCCTCCACTGGCTCCCAGTCAGAGAAAGGGTGGTCTTCAAGGCCCTCTGTTTGGCCCATAAAACCCTTAACAACAATGGCCCCCCCCTCCTGAAAGAACTCCTAATTCCCTACAAAGCGGAGAGAGATCTCCGATCTAGTGGAGAAAATCTGATCTCGGTCCCAAGAGTCAAAAAGGCCAGGACCGGTGGCCGGCGTTTTTCGGTCCACACGGCCAAACATTGGAACCAACTACCACGGAGACTAAGGACAGAACTGAACTACCTCCAGTTCAGAAAAACTTTAAAAACTCTTCTTTTCCCGCAAACATAATCCCGTCAGATGGCAGAAACCTTTGGAGAAAGCAGGTTTTAGCGCTGGGATGCTCTTCGAGTTACTACGCGCTTTATAAAACCATTAAATAAATAAATCAGATACCGGTACAGTTAACTCATTTTGCATTTGATTGGCAGGGTTTGAGTGGCACTCGCACGTCCAATGCCCGATTTTGTGACAATAATGACAGGCAGTGTTTCTCCTCGGATCAACCCATTCTGTTCCTATCCCTGTATCCATTACTCATCCTCTTCCCTGTCCTGGGTGGGCCTTCTTGTTTTATCCTCTTCCTCAACCACTCTCTTGCCGCTGACCCATTGTACCTCCATTCTCCTGCATTAGGTCTGACCTTTCAGCATTCCTCAACTGCATCATCATCAAATTATCCTTCATTTTCCTATGCGTGGACTCTACCTGATTGCTACAGTATTTAGCATAACGTAGAATTTCGTCCACCAACTTGTTCTGCCAACATATCAGATGTTGCTGAATCATCAAATTTATCTCAGCCCTCAATCCTAACACAAATTGTCTCATATCTTTTTGTTAAAGGGCATCTAGGCCCCTATGCTATTTAAAGGTCAATAAGAGTCTCTCGTAATCGGCATGCACTGATTCTTTTGGCTCCTGGGTAATACGATCAATCTTGAGCCAATCAATAGTTTGAGGGGCTACTTTAGACTGGAGCCACGTAATTGTCTGTTCATATTTCTTCATCACCTCTGCTCTTGGGCCATGAGTTACAGGATCCCTAGCTGGTTCTGAAGTGGGCCACTTAATTGCAATCTTGCAAGCTGCCCATAAATTGCCTGGGACCACTATGGCAAATAGGGTATTCAAATCTATCCACAAAACCTTAGAGATTTTCACAAACCAATCAATTTGTTTGTACCATTCCGCAGACTTCTGCCTCAGCCGAGGAAAATCATTTGTAAAGGACACCAAGTCACCCCTGATCCAAGGCACATGAACATACCCTCCATTATGCACTTTCCATAGCGGGAAGTTTCCTACTCTCTCCGACCGCACTCCGGGTGGCAGAGTATCTCCTATTCCTTTCTTGACATTCTTTTTCCTAGACCACCTCTCTTCCCACCAATCCAGTTCTTTCCATGCCCTCATCCCTATGACTAATTCTCAAATATGAGCTTTCAACCCTACTATTCTCATCTCCTCCAGCTCCAGGTCTGTATAATTTAACCGTTGTTTCCCTGCAACATTTTCGTTTTTGTCAAATCCACATCAGACTACCAAGCCAATTGTACCAATGCCTCGTGAACTATTTCTGCCTTCCTAGTGACATCCTTAGCCACATATAGTCATTCATCTGGCTCATAAAGATCCACCCTTTCCAGTGGCAGATTCCCATCAATCACCTTGTCGACCTCTGCCTTCAATAGCAGCACATCCAACAATTTTGCCTTCACTGCAACTTCAATTCTTCCTCGATTTGTCCCATTAAACGGTCCTTCTCTATCATAACTTCGACTTCTCCAACCCTCTTCCGTCCCTTCAACATGGGTGGTGGGCTGGCCTTCACTTTCACAATTCTGACTCCTCAATTGACTTTCCAATCCATCATTCGAGATACCAGGTCATGCTCTGAACGCCTCTTGTCTCATTCCTAATTCAGCTGAACTCCTCATACTCTCACGTACTGGTGGAACCCACATTTGAGTTTCTGACCTAGAAATTGCCAGTGCTCCTATTCGTTTCAGTTCCGATCCTATAGTCACCCTTGAAGGGTCTGTCATTGCTGCCAATGGGGTACTAGTCTCCACCCGCCCCAAGGGTGCGCTTGTTCCCATAGTAAGACTTCCTCCAGAGATAGCATCCTCACTCCTTCCTGCTTGCTGTTGACTCCCACTCTCTTCTATACTCTGATTTTATATCGAGACTACGGGTCCAATGGTAACCGGCACCGTAAGGGCTTCTGGTAACCGTATGTCGCAGTTAGTTCCCCCCATCTCAGTATTCCCTTCTTCTGATCCTATTGAAATTCTTCCCACCACTCTCGAATGTACGCCTGTCGGGCAGATCTCACTCCGTCTAGGCTTCTCTCTGCCAAATTTTGGTTTCCCTCTTCAGACTGAGGATTGTAAGGGGGAGGATGCTCTGTCAACAATCTGTCTAACAAGCTATCATCTGTGTCACTGTCAACTTCTGTATTTCCTGTCTGTGCACTAGCTCCTTGTAGTAACAAGGGATATAGGCTCTCTCCTTCTATGGTATCCACCCTCCAGTTCTTCAACTGAGCATCCCACCTAGCATCCTGATACAACTTCATTACTTGTCTCATCCTTCCCTGGAAATTTTCTTTTTGCCTAGTTTGTGCTGCCCGAATCCATGCATCTAATGCCACCAATTGTGTAGGTCTAGGTGGAGGTTTTAACAAAGACATCACCCCTCTCAATTGATACAGCACATCCAATCGAAATGACCCATATCGTGGAAAAGCCAATTCTCCTTCCTTTTCTGTAATCTTATGCCAATTTTGGAGCCTCATTGTGGTATGCAATCCTACATTTGTTGCCATAGAATGTGCCGGAATATCCTCTGGCGGGGCTTCTTCGCCAACCCCAGTCACTACACCTGAATCTCCCCTACATAGGTCTCGCAATACCTTGAAACATCTCATTTTTTAACTCAATTGTTACAGAACACAATTTCTCTTTCCAAAATGTCGCCAAGAACCCTCCAATCCCAGCACAGAGTTACACCAACCGGCTTATCACAGCGCGCAACACCCAGACGTCATCATTTCCTCCCCTCAGTGGTTCACCCTCCTTCACAATTTCACTTCGTACATTCGCTCTCACATTCACACAACCAAATAACTGATTACCCAGAAAGCTACCAAACCAAGTAACTATCTATCAGGCAGCCATAGTCACTCACAGTTACATAAAAGAAAGCAATCGTCTGCCGTCTAAAAGATCAATAGTATACACCCACTCAAGAACCTTCACATTCTGTGACCCACAACCTGCGTCAGTCACGCGAATCAATGTAGTCTACCCTTGGCCTGAGGTTTTACACCCATGACCAGAAAATCCACTCACACAAAGTTCCCTACCCCAAGTGAGCCGTAGATAGTGCTCCACAACACCCACATTGATGATCAGACAATTACAACACAAAAAAATCCCGGGATCTTGGACTCCTCATGAGTCCGATTTCCAATCTTCCTGGTCCGCATGTTTTCGGAACAGTAAACCAATTACCTCACATTCACGCGACTATCATTCCAAATCCACTAAACATCACAAAATTAATTCATTGCAATCTAACACACACACACTATTCATACTCACGCTACCGCTGTCTCCGACGCACCATCAGCTTCCGCTGATCTCCGTCAACACCAACCGTCCTCTGCTCTGCATCATTGTTTCTATTTTGGGCTCTGTAAGTCTAATTCTGTTCTAAGTTTTCTAAAATTTCTCCTCATTTCTAGAGGCAACCATCCTCATTTGCTACCAATTTATGGGGCCGAATTTCCTATCCTAACTTTATTCAAAGGTGTCTGGCCGATGGTCTTTATTGCCTGCTAAGAAGTGTGGAGGGAAGAAAACAATTTACCAATTATAGTTTTCCCCTCCCATCAATCTAAATAATTACGGACTCCGAATTCAGATTTGTGTTGTTTTATTACAAAGGCAGAAACAACAGAATGTAGACACACCTCAAAATCAAGGTGTAAAGGTACATGAAGACTAATACAGAGCATAAACCAACGAATATAGTTCATATGGCACAATAGGCACAGAACAATGAATTCCAAAATCAGAGCACAGCTGAGTATAGAAACTGCGTCCAAATCCTTTCTTATTTGTATTTCTGAATTACAGAATATTCTGTGCGTACTCTATTTCTAAAGTGGTATCCCTTCCTAATATCCCAGAAGAATTTCCCAAAGGTGTCAGCACGTGTTGACTCCCTAAGAAGTGCACTCACGTTAAATGGGTCAAGTAGCGTAAAGCCACAGAGCTCATTCTAAGATGCTCTCCTTTCTCAGTCCAAAGCAGAAGTCCTGCAAATCTGTCCCTGTACCTTATACAAAAAGACAAAGTTACACCCCTAACGAGTCACATGGTACATAGCTCTGTGAACACCTTCTTTGAGTAATTTTCCACATAGTCCAATTAATTTCCCAACTCTGTCCGCCGACCTTCGTTCCCAAGTTTCACCAGGAACGGTAGGTGTCCTCCCTTCTCTCAGTTCGAGCTCTTCAAAGGCATTCCGTTCCTCCCTTGTATCTCCTTAAATCTAAAATACCAAGGTCAAATTCCTGCACCTGAAGTAGGGTTGAAAAGAAAACTTTCTACACACATACATTTTAATTAGCTCCTGACCTAAGAGCAAACGAGGAGAAATGAAACATTTAAGAAAAACGAAAGTTAGGCTGTAGTGTAGTTCCTATATTCCCAATAGGCTCTGCGCATTGGAATAACATAAACGATAGTGTAGACGTAGGACTTAGGTCGACTAGGTCTCTATTGAATATGTTAGACTTAATTATGAATGCTAGCTAGCTCAGAGGTCACTAGAAACGTTCTCGAGTAAACAAGAAGGTGTTAACTTTCCTGAATAGACAAGAAGGGATTAGTTTCTGACAACCGTATAAACATGACAACTTTGCTCCCTCCAGAATAAGGAGTATATCTCCAGAGTCGCGGAAACAATAGATAACTATTTCACTCAGTCAATCGTGCATGCTTAGTTTCACCAGAAGCGCAGAGAAATAGAGAGACGGGCGTTTTCAATAAAAAGTGGTTATTTATTGAACAGTCTTCTTTCTCATGCAAGAGAAGTGAGATGCCACAATTGCAATACTTGTTATAAAGTAAAGTGCGTACAGTAAAAGGAGTAATATAAAATAATACTGTAAAAGCATGGTATGGTTTCTAAGCCATACGGTGTTTAAAATAATGAAATGAAAAATTGCATTTGTATAGCGCATAACTGCCCTAGGGCCTCGCAGCGCTTGAAGATAAAATAGATAAAATATATACATAGATAAAACCATGACTAAACGTACTCAACTGGTGCTTCTAAGATACGCCTACCCCGGTGTACCTAACCTAAGCCTAGTACAAGGGAAGGAGTAAGTGAGCTGCAGTTTAAGTTAAGATAGTTTTTGCCAAGAATCTGAATCAAGAATTCTCTAAGGATCTAATCAGCTCCCTACCTTGGTTATAGGATGAAGGAGGTCTTGTATCTCTTTCTCAGGACTCGATTTCCCAGCAATCCGCCTAGGGTGACAGGAAACACTGGAGCTGGATTTCTCGGCAGGAGAAAAGACAGCGTCTCTCTCAGTGCGTCAATGGGAGGGTCGGCTTCCTTCGGCACTTGCCACAGCAGGGCGTCGGGCAAGTAGATAGCTGATCTGCTCCAAACCACTGTGTGTTTGCTAGGGCAGCTGCTGGTATATTTATACCTGGAAGGTGCCGAGTTTGACGTAAGATTGGACATAAGACGTCACTAAGAACTCGCAGTTCTTTCAGGACTCAAGGAGTTCTTGGACAAATCAAAACAGAAGCAGGGGGAATTCCCGGGCTGCTGGAGGCTTGGTTTGTTTCAGAACGCGTTGTACTTTCAAGGAGTCTATGGGAGTAGCCTTGCCGTATTTGGACTGCATTGGCTATGACTTAATATGGATATGATTCTCATGCCTTTATAAGGATATGATTTGTTATACCACATAAGGGCATAAATCGGGAATATTTAAATAGGGTCCTAGACACGTTCACAACACCCACTCCACGTATAATGTCCACCATTACTAAATACTAAGCAATTCTAAACATATGAATATGCATGTGTTTTCCATACCACCCCAAAATACATAAAATGCACTTGAAATGGTATATACAGGAAAAATGAGTAATATACTGAACGTTTTTAAGCAGTGGTATCATTCAGATAATGCATGTATAGTACGTTGAAATAGTGGATGAATGAATCATGAAAATTACATTCATGAAATGGCTCTTAATACAGAAGAGAAGGTCGAGACCATTTCATCACATATTTATACAAGATTGTACATGTGCTAGAGGCTGAATCAAAATATTGTCTCTAGAGTTTAAAAATAGAAATCTTGTTCTCTAAGAATAGTTCTACTTTAAGCAGAGTATCGTGTGCCAAAAAAAAGTAAACATTTTGGGAACGGGGAAAAATAATTTCGCTCTCAGGGCAAAAAATAGTTCCACAGTTTTTTAGAAGTTCTGTTTTCAAAATTGAAGTTTGAATTCAGAGTTCAGGGAACGCTGTGTGGTTAAAAGTTATAAGTTATTCTCGTTGTTAGGAGTGAACATTAACTCAGATAGGGTGGCAAAGAATTCGTCTACAACACTAGGTGAAAGTTCGACCAAGTTCGAAAAAGCAGAAATAGTGCACATATGAGAGGCATTGCTGTCATCGGTGTTTAGATCAGCAATGCGCACAAAAGGTGGTACCTGTGTGCTGCTTTCATCTCGTACCTCACCGTCACCTAATCGTAATGGTGAAGTCTCAACGAATGCCTTCATCAGAATAGGTAGCCGCTGGGGACAACATGTTGCATGAGCCGTTACCGAACTAAGCAAAGTATCGATATCCAAAGGTACTGCTGATGGTAGTGTGAGACAGACGTCCAACACGCATTCTTCTCCCCATAGCAGGCATTGTAGAACAGGTAAGATGCAATCTTGCCAGATTGGTCTGAATGAAAGAAACCATGTGGTATTCAGATCTCTGAGTCGAGCTAAGCCGAGTACTTTAGTTATTCTTTCTCTGCATCTCATCGCAAGGATCGTTTCTTCCATGGTAGCCTGAGTTTTGTTTGTGGCTGGATTTGCCATATCGGAGCAGAAGGAACAAAAATAAAATTCCTGCTACGAGTCCCAAGATGAGAGGCAGGCCGCCAAACACAGAGTGCACGAAATTCGGGAAGATGCTCAGGACTGCTTCTAAGGGTGCTAACAGTCCCGAAAAAATTGTCTTAAATACATGTGCGATGCCACTGGTATCAGACATGTTTAAAATTTGACCTAACATTTCTGTGAAATGCACGGGGCAATTGGTTGATAATAATGTATGTATCTCTGCCGCTGTCCTTGCAACTTGCAGATCATACGTCTCTTTGGACGAGGTTAAAGGCACAGTTGTTTGTAAAAGAATGGATTTCATTCTGCTTAAAGTATCAATTCGAATAGAAGAGATATTCAGAGAAGGCCATATTGTTGCCTCCTTGTCTGGTTTGTTCTTTGAATACAATACTTGCATACAGCAAGTGACCATGGAAGTTACACTGACGAGATAGGCCCTTCCTGGCACCATGCCACAACAGCTGCGGTCACTTATTATAACGTAACTGCAGTTGGAAAGTTGTCTGAAGAAAGGCTCTATCTGTGTAGCTGGGGTGCCGTGCAGGTGGCATGAAAGGTTATTTGATGAACCTTCGCAGGCTCCTTGCAAGTTATTTCCTTGACACAGAAGAGTGCCGCTTAGTGAATTTTTACAGTTATTACCACTAAGAAACACCTCTTTTTTCCCCTCATAGTAACATTTATTTGTATAAGGTGGATTCCAGGTCGACTTGATGTAACCTTTACCCAACCTATCATACAGGCCTGCTGGTATATGCTTTTGGCAATATTGAAACTGAAAAGTCGTAATCGGAATTGTAATTGTGCCATGTATTATCCATTCAATGACGGGTCTTTGGGAGACTGTCAATGGCAATTTTTCAAGTTTTTCAACGTTCAGCCCCGTATAGTCTGCTCCTTTTTGTGCCAAAGAGATTTGTTTATCAGTAAGGTTAAAGATAGAAAATAATGACGTTGTGTTTATTAGACGCCTCGGCACGTAGCCTGAACGGAGGTTTTGCAACGTCCAGCCTAACTGTACAATAGAACGCAATTGGGACTGGCCATGTTGTAACATTAGCATATCCTGTTCCATTATATCAATAGCAGATGATACAATGCTGTCCAGTGAATAAATTCTGGAGGACAGAGTCGTTAACCCATTGTCCACTACAGACAGTGATTTTTCCAAATTAATACGATCAATTTCTCGTATTTTTTCAGCAGTTTCAATTTGTGTTACTTTCCAAGCTTCGTTGTAAGCAGCATATGTACTGGCGTATATGAAACGTTTCTGACGCTGTTTGTGAGGTTCCAATATGAAATCCCCCAAGTCAGCACCTTCTTTAAGTAAAGTCAAGTGTCGCTTAATTTCAGGCAGTGTGGATTTCTGTCGCCATTCGAGGCATAGTTTCCCTACACTGTATGTTGTAATTATCCCTGGATGTTGTCTCTGGGAATATCTTGGGTCTGGCCTGTTCTGTTTGAACCCCTGTCTTTTATTCAGGAATCTATCTTGACAGTTATTGGTGTCTGTGGGCAAGATCAACCATTTTCTCCAATCAGCATTAGTTCTGTTATGTTTTAAAATATGGGATAAGTCTATTTCCGCATCTGTAGAGCTATTACTATCAGGTATGGACTTTGGTATAGACGGTTTATTTAAGTCCTTTATCTTGGCTAGGCCAAGACAGGTTGTTTGTTGAATGGTGTCATTCAGGAACATTATTTGTTCTGGGATCATTCAGGCTCTAAATAATGATTCTAGACCTTGTACCTGCCAATCTTTGTACCCCAAATGGTTTTTGTTTCAATGTTGTTTTTCCAAAATTCCAAACCAAATGTAGACATTTTTTTCATAAAATTTTGTGGAATATATCAATTTAGTGTTTGTCAACATGTTTTTCATTCCTGTCTTATTTAACATTTTAAAATAAAACGTTTCTGGATCAGTGATGTTAAACCCTGAGAAGTATTGGAATTTCTCATACAATGTTTTCGAGCTGCCTTTTGGCGGTGTAGGACAATGTTCCCATTGATTATAAGTAAAAAAAATTCTAGTATTAGCAGGTTTATGCAAATAGTGATGCCCATAATGATTAAAGCAATACATTTCTTCATACTTTGATGAGCCTTCTAAATAATCATGTTCTGTAAATTTTGCTGACATTTCTAAATCTGACATCATATTATTAATATTTTCAAAGTCCCAATCATCAGAGAAAGTACTAGGTGATAAAAAGTCACTTAATGAAACCTTGAACTGATGTAGATATCTCAAAATCTCAACCGGGCCATATATGTCGTAATCAGTAGTGTCCCATGCTACACCACCAGGTATAGGAATGGCTGTGATGTTCACTGATGATAGTTCTCTTTTTTCAATGTGAGAAGATCTGTGAGGCTTTAGGACCAAGTTGATGTTCTGACTTGCTGTGTCCATTGTACTATATTTTCCTTCAATCATTTTTCCCAAGCTTAAAACCAAAATGAGCCAGAGTAGGAGGAAAAGTACACCTAAAACAATCCATAATTCAATCCATGGTGAGATCAGATATGTTTCTTTGAGTTCATGAAATAGTTCAGTCATTTTCTCTTTGAAAGTTTTAGTTGCTGGCGTTTCTTCATGTTCACTTGGATCTTCAGAAAAGTCATCAAAATTGATGAAGTAGCCAGATGCAGTTCTGTCAATTGTTGAAATTGCTTCCGGATTTTCATTAATCTTTGCATTTGTGTATTCAGAGGCTACATCATTGTAGATTGGTGTTTCTTGACGAACTGTTGCAATTTGGGTTTCAAGAGGTACAAGTTCCATGGCTTTGTTGCATAGTCCTTTTTTAGTTACTGCAGGTTTATCAAATGTGATTAGTCTCTCAGTTTGAACCTCTGGAATTGTAGCAAGGTTTGGTCTTCTGCTATTTCTTGGGAGTCCACTGGGCCTACTACTTATTATTGGCCACATGATTGTGGTTTTATCATGTTGATTGATACAACTCTGTTCTCCTTTTTACCAGCAAGGGGCGGTAGTACTACTGTTCTTGTGCCGCTGATAGCTAAGACAGGTACTGCTTTTCTGTAAGAAGGCCCAAATTCCTTCTTCACTGCGATCTTTTCTCTGACCAGATCCCCAATCTCTGGAATCCAGACAGGTCTTGCTGGGACAGGTGGTTTTTCTTCAGTGGCCATTGGCTTTAGCTTTGTGTTACTTAGACTTCTTCTTGTTTCATTTAAGTCCTGTAAAACAGCCAAACGATCATTGATATCAAAGGTTTTTTGTTCTACCACTGAAGTCTGACAATCGAGGTCTTCGATTATCATTCTAGTACCAAACAAAAGTTCATACGGAGTGATTCCCCCTAGAGAATTTGTTGGCAGATTATTAAGACTACGTTGGACACTTGTTAGATGTTTGACCCACCTGTCACCCGAACCTAATTCCCTCGCTGTTATAGATTGCTTTATGTCACGGTTTTTTCTCTCCACTACCGCATGTCCCTCGGGGTGGAATGGACTAGAGTACCGCAATGCAATGGCCAAGCTGGCCATGGTCTCCTTGTAAGCTCGAGAGCTAAACGCAGGACCCTGGTCAGAATGTAGCATGCCAATTGCGTATGTGCCGAAAAGACTTGCAAATCTTTTATAACAGTTCTGGTGTCAGCCGAGTGCTGGGGCCTCATCTAAATGAATCTCGTCTTAATAATTATGGGATCGCATTTTTCCGTCTGGATGTCTGCGTATAGATAGCCTAATGCTGTCTAATAGAGGTGTCGGGGCAGGTGTCTGGTCCGGTTCACAACTGCGATCTCTGTTGCAGTCCTGACAATCCATTGCAAAGTTATACATTTGCACGGTCATCCCCGGCCACCAGTATTGTGATTGTAATTCTATTAGTTATTTCAAGATCTCTTGGTGCCTCAGACCCATTCCCATGTGTGCTTCTTGAATCAAGTAAGCCCTCCGGTTCGTGTTTGGAATTACTCTGTCCCCCACTCCAGGGATTCGAGCAAAAGCAACGGAGTTCGCATCAATTATGTATGTATTGTCGAGTGGATAGTTGAGAGGTAATGCTGCATAGTCGCCTTTTAATGAGGCTTTTACTGCCAGCATGGTTTCTCCATCTATTTTTTTTTTAGAACGCTTTTTTGTAGCTACGGATGCCGCTTGAACCGCTGCCGTTCTGGCTCTGCTAGCCAATGGATTCCCTGCAACGTGAACGCCATCACGTTGAAGACTCTGCGTATTTATCACGTGAGTTTTTTGTAGTTCTTTCTGTAAAAGAACTACTTGTTCCCATAGTTTTTTATGTTTCATTGTGACACCTGTCTCATCTTTGTAACCGTTTTCACTCAAGGTCTGCATGAATTCGTTGTAAGACTGGACGCAATAATACGAATCGCACACTATTAGTGTGGGGAATTCGCGATCGGCATTCTCAAGTGCCATCTTTAAAGATCTTATTTCAGCTCGCTGAGCTGTACAGTTTCTGAGTGATTCAGTTTTAGTGACCATTGGTCTGAATTTACCTAAGCGCCAGCGACCTTTAACAATCGCGCATGCTGCATTGTAAATTTGTTTTTCCACAACGTAGTGATGTGCAAATCTGTCCGTGTAGATTACACAGGTGTACTGTTCGAGAGGCAGAATTTCGATTGACAGAGGACATTCATGTTCGTATTCCAGATATTCTAGTTTTTTCATTTTCGGATCAAATGCGTGTTTCACGTCTGTTGCAGGAAGAGAATTTTCCCATTGTATCCATTTTGGATCTAAAGCTTTAGCATTTGGAATGCTTGGTCTTGTTACTGCCTCAAGGGCTGATACTGCTGTTAAAACAGATAGGCTCCTGCCTTGGGCTAGGGCTCTTTCTTTTGCTACAGGAGTTTGTACCGCAATCAGAATTTTTTCAGTAGATGTGTATTTCATTTCAGCTTGTGTGTACAAGTGTGATTTATAAGCTATTGGTACCGTTTCTCCCTCATTAGAGGTCAGGTACGTGAATCCGCATCTTCCTGGGATGACTCGGATCACAAGGTTGCGTTCATTTGCGCGTGTTTGCAGTTTTGTTTTAGTTAACATATCTGTTTGTATTGATCTTAAAATTTTTGTGTGTTTCTGAGTCCAAATGATTGGTTTGAAATCAGGTTTTATTAATTCGTAGAGAGGTTTAACCCTCTCTGCATAGTTTAGAATGTAAGTTCTTCCGAAATTCAGGAAACCTAGAATTGATTGTAAGATTTTCAGCGTTTTTGGAGCTTGGAGTACTGCACATTTCTCTAAGAAGTTGTCTGCTAGGCTTTTGCCTTCACTTGATAATTCATATCCTAAAAATAGGACAGTTAGGTGGGCGATTCGTAACTTTTTGAAGTTGAATTTGTACCCTTCAGATGCGAACCCAAGTATAATGCTGTTCACTCTTTTTAAGTGTGTCTCCAGGTCATCGTCTGTAAGATAGATGTCATCGACATAAGATAATGCCTCATCATCATACATTTGTAGTAATTCTGTTACCCTAGCTGAAATAATCCTGGGCTTTTCTTGAATTCCTGGGGGAGACGACAAAATTGCCTTTGGGCCCCCATACTTGAGAAAGCGGTCAAATACCTGCTTTCTGGTGCAATGTTTTGACAAAAGAAACCATTTGAGATATCTAATGTCCTTTTATATTTTTCGCGCACGATGTTATTCATTAGTGCTGCACTGTGTGAGTTTTGTACTGCAAATGTTTTGCAGCTGGAGGTTAGGTGTCTGTAGTCCAAAACTAGACGATATGAATCGTCTGGCTTGGAGACAGGAAACAAAGGATTGTTCATTTGTGAGGTGCATGTTTCAATCACCCCCTGATATTCAAGTTGATCTAAGATCTCCCTGACTTGTTTTTTAGCTTCTTGCTTAACAGGATACCGCCTCTGTGCAGTAGGTTGATTTTTTAACTGAATTTTATGGTGAGGAGAATCCTCATCCCATCCTACATGATTTTTATATAATGCAGGGGCTTGGGCCACTGCCCATTTTTTAGCATATGTGTATTTTTATGAATTGGAATGTGATTTGAGAAGGCAGGCATAATCATTTCTTCGCCATGTGGGCACTCCCTGACAAACTCTGGTGGCCAGTCTTTCTCTGCTAGAAGGATGTCATAGCTTTTAGATAGGTTCTCCCAAAAGAGACCTTTTATTTTCCTAGTTTTGTCCCCTTCTATACGTAATGTTATTTCATATAATTTATGGGGCACACTGACTCTGGTGTCTGCAGTTTCCACTTGAATGTATTCATTCGTGTCCACTGTCTCCAGAAGATTCATCATGATCTTGCGAGCTATGGTCACTTCTGCTGCGCTGTCTAGCATTGTCTGGTCCCATTCTCCGTTCTTGAGTTGAATCCACCTCATTTCGGGCTGGACTGTTCCCATGAGGCACAGGGTCAGACTGATTTGCATATGGCCCTAAGTGTGGCAGGGTATTCTCAGACGTGAGTCCCTTGCTCACTTGGCCACTGGATTCAAGATAGCCCGGCTGATGAGGATTATGAACCCGAAACCGGTCCCAGGATGCTTGTTTCCGGTCCATGGAGGACATGGCTTGGCAGTTCGGGCTGGACTGTTCCCATGAGGCACAGGGTCAGACTGATTTGCATATGGCCATGTCTGAAATGGGGTGGCTGAGTGGGCTAAAGAATGGTGATGGATTAAACCCAGATCAGTTGACTGGGGGTGAGTGTTTGATTTGCTCAAACGCTCCGTCCATCATCCCCTTTTGTATCGCTTTGTTCGCCCTAAGTGTGGCAGGGTATGCTCAGACGTGAGTCCCTTGCTCACTTGGCCACTGGATTCAAGATAGCTTGGCTGATGAGGATTATGAATCCGAAACCGGTCCCAGGATGCTTGTTTCCGGTCCATGGAAGACATGGCTTGGCAGTTCGGGCTGGACTGTTCCCATGAGGCACAGGGTCAGACTGATTTGCATATGGCCATGTCTGAAATGGGGTGGCTGAGTGGGCTAAAGAATGGTGATGGATTAAACCCAGATCAGTTGACTGGGGGTGAGTTTTTGATTTGCTCAAACGCTCCGTCCATCATCCCCTTTTGTATCGCTTTGTTCGCCCTAAGTGTGGCAGGGTATGCTCAGACGTGAGTCCCTTGCTCACTTGGCCACTGGATTCAAGATAGCTTGGCTGATGAGGATTATGAATCCGAAACCGGTCCCAGGATGCTTGTTTCCGGTCCATGGAAGACATGGCTTGGCAGTTCGGGCTGGACTGTTCCCATGAGGCACAGGGTCAGACTGATTTGCATATGGCCATGTCTGAAATGGGGTGGCTGAGTGGGCTAAAGAATGGTGATGGATTAAACCCAGATCAGTTGACTGGGGGTGAGTGTTTGATTTGCTCAAACGCTCCGTCCATCATCCCCTTTTGTATCGCTTAAACCAAAAACTAATACATAGAAATCTCTTCCTACTAAGTTTCGGCTGATATTAACCTTTCACCCACTCCAGACGTCTATTGGAGTATTTACGGGAAAAAGGGGTCTGTTTGAAAAGCACGACTTAGTTACTCTAGCATCTAGCATTAAATTATCGCCTTACCAAACGTTGGGCGCCATGTAGTGTAGTTCCTATATTCCCAATAGTCTCTGCGCATTGGAATAACATAAACGATAGTGTAGGCGTAGGACTTAGGTCGACTAGGTCTCTATTGAATATGTTAGACTTAATTATGAATGCCAGCTAGCTCAGAGGTCACTAGAAACTTTCTCGAGTAAACAAGAAGGTGTTAACTTTCCTGAATAGACAAGAAGGGATTCGTTTCTGACAACTGCATAAACATGACAACTTTGCTCCCTCCAGAATAGGGAGTATACCTCCAGAGTCGCAGAAACAATAGATAACTATTTCACTCAGTCAATCGTGCATGCTTAGTTTCACCTGAAGCGCAGAGAAATAGAGAGACGGGCGTTTTCAATAAAAAGTGGTTATTTATTGAACAGTCTTCTTTCTCATGCAAGAGATGTGAGTTGCCACAATTGCAATACTTGTTATAAAGTAAAGTGGGTACAGTAAAAGGAGTATTATAAAATAATACTGTAAAAGCATGGTATGGTTTCTAAGCCATACGGTGTTTAAAATAGATCAAATATATACATAGATAAAACCATGACTAAACGTACTCAACTGGTGCTTCTAAGATACACCTACCCCGGTGTACCCAACCTAAGCCTAGTACGCGGGAAGGAGTAAGTGAGCTGCAGTTTAAGTTAAGATAGTTTTTGCCAAGAATCTGAATCAAGAATTCTCTAAGGATCTAATCAGCTCTGTACCTTGGTTATAGAATGAAGGAGGTCTTGTATCTCTTTCTCAGGACTCGATTTCCCAGCAACCCGCAAGGGTGACTGGAAACACTTTAGCTGGATTTCTCGGCAGGAGAAAAGACAGCGTCTCTCTCAGTGCGTCAATGGGAGGGTCGGCTTCCTTCGGCACTTGCCACAGCAGGGTTTCGGGCAAGTAGATAGCTGATCTGCTCCAAACCACCTTGTGTTTGCTAGGGCAGCTGTTGGTATATTTATACCTGGAAGGTGCCGAGTTTGACGTAAGGTTGGACATAAGACGTCACTAAGAACTCGCAGTTCTTTCAGGACTCCAGGAGTTCTTGGACAAATCAAAACAGAAGCAGGGGGAATTCCCGGGCTGCTGGAGGCTTGGTTTGTTTCAGAACGCGTTGTACTTTCTAGGAGTCTATGGGAGTAGCCTTGCCGTATTTGGACTGCATTGGCTATGACTTAATATGGATATGATTTTTATGCCTTTATAAGGATATGATTTGTTATAACCCCATAAGGGCGTAAATCTGGAATATTTAAATAGGGTCTTAGATACGTTCACAACAAGGTCTACAATTCTGGCTAACCTAAGAACGTCTTTAATATGCACTCGTTATACAGGCCTTTATATGAATCTTATAACAGTGAATACATTTGGTTTACCTATTAGGCATTATAAATGTGCACAATTACATGTTTTCTTTAAACGTGTGCAAAACACTAATCAATCGTATAAAAGCGTCACAATTTATTTCTACAGATTCTCACTTGAGGATATATAAACTTCGTTTTAATATGCACAAAGTTCAACAAAGCATTAAATATATGTGAGTGCAGTTCGTACATGAATATAATGCACCCCTTACAAATTTCAGAGCATCAAGCACTCTATCGGTTCCCCCACTGATGACAAGTGTCATCAAACACAACACTCTTTTCTGCTATGTTCTCCTCGCAGAAAAGACCGACATAAACAGAAGTTGTAGCCTGTCTTCCCTGCCTGAACTTTTCCAGATTCTTAAGGTTTTGATAGTGACTGCCCTGCAGTCTTTCCATCTGCCGTTCTCGTATGCTAAGAAATCTCTCAGCCTGTCTTGCTTAGTGCCACTTAAAAGATCTAAAAAAAAAACCACAACACACGATACAAATCACAACTATTACGATAGGTTTTATGATATAACCAATAATTACCTGTCCCAAGCTTCCAAACCAACTTCCAACTCTTCCAAATCCTTGGCTAATTTTATCTCAAATCCCGTCTGTTGCCAAATCATGTATGTTGTGATGTATCTCAGTGATGTTACTTATATATTTCTTTAAATCCTTGCTGCTGTCTGGCATATCAGTGCAGCACTGTTGAACCCTCAATAATTTACAGACTCTGCATTCTTTTGTCAATAAAACCTCTAATGCAAGACGGTTCTGAAGCACCATGGCCCTTATAGAGACCATCTCCCCATCAACAAGCAATAAAGCCCGAGCTGTATTCACTGACAACTTGTCTACTAATGTCGACAACCTTCTAATCATTACATCATTCAGAGTGTCGAGTGCTCTATCAGTCAGAGTGGCAGAAGAGACCGGGAGTGGGGATTAATGAATGACATAAGGAACTGTACAAAAGACATTCTAAGATCAGAAGACAATAATCCACATTCTTTAACCCCTTCCCTGCTGCCGTCGGCCGTTCGACGTCGCGCGCGCTACCTCCCTGGTGTTGCGCACGTCCAACGGCCGACCCGGCCCAGCCCACCCTTTATAACGGCCACACCGCGGCAGAAAAAACGCCGAGGTTAAGGCGTTAAGGTGCTGATCAACACAAAGTTTGCATAGTTGGAAAACCCAAGGTACCCTACAGCAGAATATAATGTCTTAGTTCTCCTTTAAATAGAGAAAACAACCCTGATAGGAGTGAATGGCCTAGTCAACAGATCTAAGGGTCTCATTTTAAAGACTCTGCTAAAAGAAATCACACATAATAGCATTGCCAGTTTAGCCGAAAAGCCTCTGAAGGTTCTTGACTGATTATCAAGATGAGAATTAAAGAGGTAAATTAACATCTCATAATGCATTATATTTAGCTAAAGGAGAAATAATTTTCCTAATCCCTCGAAGTAGCCTGTAGATCAACAAATGTTCTCTAACCAATTTTCCCACTATGTAAAGATGATTAAGAGATGAATGACCTACAAGTATTAATAGTCCTTGAAGAGTTACCTGAAGTTGCCAAATGAAGTTAACTGGGACAGAGACATTTGCCATGGAGAAAGATGTACTGGATCCCACACACCAATGAGACCAAGTTGCCCATGCCAAACTATAAACTTGTGATACCCTGGAGCCCAGGGGCAGATCAGGATGGCCTGATATCTTCCAGGCCATCAATTGTACATTTCCTCAAAGAATGTGATTGTTGAACTGGCCCAATGGATGGCAGAATGCATGTTTGAGTTCATGTTTGACGCTGGAATGAAGAATTGGGGTAACTATTGCCATATGCAAAGCATCTTGAAACCAAAATAGAGAAGCTAGCGCTAGCTTTCTAAGTTTTCTACTGATATTTGATATCAGGAGGAATGGGAATGCATAACAGATTTCCTAACTCCAAAAGTGGAGCAAAACATCTGTAGCCACTAATAAAGATCAAGCCCAGAAATACAAAATTGGGGGAGCTGGGTGTTGATCCCAGAGTCAAAGAGGTATATTGACGGTGGGCCCACATAGACTCTAAGGGCCGAGTCACAAAAATTAAGTTAGACAAAAGTCTAACTTAGACCAAAAGTCTAACTTTAATACGTTTCTGGATTCACAAAAGTAAGTTACCACTAGTAACTTTACTAATAGTAATTTTGCTAGTAGTAAGTTTACTAGTAGAAAAGTTACAAGTAGTACCTTACCTTTGTGAATCCATAAAAGTAGTAAAGTTAGGCTTTTGGCCTAAGTTAGACATTTGGCCTAACTTTACCTCTGTGAATCAGGCCCTATTTGTTGGTACGCAGAAATATAAAGTTTCCAGTTGCTATAATGTCTTAGGTGACTTGGAAACGAGTCCGCAACAGTACTGATGTGACTAAGAACTCTGCTATCACTTAAATGTGATATAGAGACAATGCTTCCTACATAACAAGTGTTAATGGAATGTTTGATTGAGTAACCACAAGATGGGTTAAATGTTTCACTGCCAAGAAGTTTTCTATTCTTAGTCAAATAGGACAATGAGCATGTTTTTGTGAAAGTCTGAATCACAGGGGAGCCTGCAAGAAGCTCTAAACAATGTATGTGCATGGAAGACTCCTTCCGAGACCATACTCTGCCTGTCAGGAATTTGCCACAACAAACCCCCAACCCGGAAGAGCACACAACTATGTCACAATAAAACTTCAATATTATGATCTGAACTGGTGTAATTAAAGACTCTGATTGATTTATGAAAAACCAAGGTTTTCTAGAAGCTGAATTGAGATTCGGAGATCTGATCTGAGAAAACATTTGTGCTAACCTATAATGAGATTGTAATCTAAATATACTAATAAACCTAATCCTGGTCTGAGAAACTTGATGAAACACCAAGGGGCTGATGATAGTTCAAGTGGAAGGTCTGCAAACTGATATAAGATCATGACCGTTTGGAAAATATAAGGATTGTTTGAGCTGGCAGTAGGAATATACCAAGACAGTCTCTTAAAAGCAAAGCAAAGCAATTGGTTGAATTCTCAATATTGTCATTGGAGGCTCTTGACTGTACATCGGCAAAATGATTCCTGAAATTCCAGAGCGTTTGAGGAAGAAGAGGAGTCAGTTTGATTTGTCCTATTAGAAATGAGAATAGGGGCAAACCCTCATTTTGAAACCGACTGGCAAAACCACCCCTTTTTCTATCAGTCTTGTATAAAGCACATTGTCCAAACATCTTATGCAGTGATAATTGAGCCTTGCAAATGAAAGTAAATATGTTAAGGTATTTGGAGATTTCTTTAAGAAAGTTGTCTCCAAAAAGCAGCTCAGTCACAGAAGAGCCTTCTTCAGAAGAGGCAAGGTATACCATGTTGGGATCTATTTTTATTAAGAGGTCTTTGCGCTATTTAAGGAATATGGCAGAGTTTGCATGATCAAGGAAATGAATGACTCTTTAAATCCAGTTTGACAATTCAGAAAGGTCGATGATCTAGGATCCTTCTTTTGCCCATTCGGCCATTTCAAATATTTTAGTGAGAGAGCCTAAAACATCTATCTTCTGATAGGATGACTAGGCATTGTCTCTACCTCTTTGAAATCCTTACCATATTTGCTTAATAAAGGTTATAGCTTGAGATCAATAAAATATACCATTAAGATCTGGTCCACAATAGAAGACCTCTGGCATTCCTATCTTTACTTGTAATCTAGAGGGAATTTGATTCTTGTTATATAATCCTTCATGTAGGAATCTGGGTTATTAGTTGCTAAGACTTTGCGTCCTTCACAAATATTAACTACTCAACCTATCTTTTACTGGGAACCTGGTCCCCAAGTGTAGGATTTGACTCTCTAAGGATAGTGAAGCAGACCTGTCCAAGGCCTTCTCAGGGAAGGTGGTGTGGGCTAGTAAACCTGCTTGCTGGTATGCATCAAACAGCACTCAATAAACCATTGCCCAGGCAGAGTTTTTTCATCTCGAAAGGAAAAGTTATTATGCACACAACACTAAGTTCTTTACATTACTTTACAAATGGATATGGCTATGGTGACACCCTCATGACGTGTCCCCCCACCCCCCCCCAAAGTGAGCCCTGAACACTATAACCATAGTATTCCTCACGTATACTAGACACAATAAAAGTAGGTGCCTGTATCAAAACGCAGGCTTACTGGCATTGGCAGAGTGTCCCCACATTGATAAAAGCTAAAGTACGGCATAATAAATCAATACGATGCCTTTTGTAATCAATAGGGATTGTACCTTCTTAAAACGGTATTCAGTAAGGCTGTCATAATTCACTGTTAACCGTGGGGTTGTCAATGAAGCATTTCACCGACTTTCATTCATTTAACGTGTAAGATTGACTGTTAACTTTGTGCTTGTCAATAACACTTTTTATGACCTTAATGAAACCATAAAACATTTAACTTTCAATTTTATCATTGCCAATAGAGCAAGATCAAATCAATTTAGTGTGTGTAAGAGTCTTTCTTTTTTACTTTTATCATGATGCCACTGCAGTTTTAAGACTAACCAACAGGGTACCCCACACGCTATGTGAAAATTCTATGAGTACTTATAAGTATTAGAACCCTTTCCAAGGGGCATCAATGTAACTCCCTGAGAGACTTATGACAAACTTTGGTCGAACCTCTTCTAGGGGGCAGCCACATGTAACATCTTCCCCAGCCCAGCAGCATGCAACACATGCACTCTGTAACAGACGGTTTTATTTATCAACATATGATCACGCTCTGCACACACCGAGTCATAACTTTCATAACCACAACTTAGCACCTCCAAGCAGACTACGTAATTTCTTTTTAGAGCCTGCCCAGAACTGCAGGGGTCCTAGCACGCATAATATCAAAGACACTACATCTTCCCCTTTGTTTAATCCAAAGTACAAACAACAATAGCATCAAATTTCCCCAATGAGTCGCTTGCACTGGTCCGCCAGATCAGGTGGGTTGAGGTAGTTGAGATGCACCTTGATCATGCACTGATGACATAGGTTCAGATTTTTAATCTGGACATTCAGGCGGAGTTGCCTCGCTCGTGAGCTCAGGCGCTCACATACATTGAGGAAGGTGTTTAAAGTGTGATAGAATTTCTGGGACAATGTGCTGTCACCATGTGTCCTTTGCACTTCACAACCCTCAAAGGGTCGACAGCATATGGAGTTTCTGTTTTCCACTTCCTTTTCTGTATGACCAGTACCCAGTCCCCTTTGTGAAACACTGGTCCCTGGGTGCATCCGCACTGATCGGCATATGTTTTTATTTTTCACTTTTGAGAAGTGTCTGTGACACAAACCTTATCGGTTTTCACTTATCGGTCCGATGTCCATTGAGGTAGTTTGGTTCCAATGGATTTCCCAAATAGCATGGTGGCAGGACTTTCACCAGATGTGAGGTGTGGGGTTGATCGACAGGCATGAAGGGCTTGAAACATGTTAGATCGATTCCCTACATTGATGCTCCCGGAATTACCTTCTTGAGTGTGCCCATAATTCGTTCAACAACACCAGTGGGTTGGTGTCAGAGAGATATATTCTTTTCATGCGTGACTTTAAGTGAAAGCAAGAAACTACTTGAATTCTTTGTGCCATTATCAGAATTAAAAATAGCAGGGATGCCCCATGCTCCAAAGATGTCCTCCAGCCGTTCGATGACTTTGTCATGGGTTTTCGATGATAAGTCTTCCACCACAGGAAAATGCTAGTATTCATCAATGACTACAATGAGATGATGTCCATTTCCTAGAGGCCCAAAAAAAGCAACTACGACTCTCTCTCAGGCATGCATAGAAAGGTCAAAATTGTCAATCGATGCTGCTTCCCCTTAGGGATAAACAGTTACAAAGGTGGCAGCCCTTCAGCTCTTTCTCAACTTATTGCATCTAGGCGAGGGGACCATGCTTGGTCTCAGAGCTCTTTTGGTGCTACAATGCCACAATGTCCTTCATGGGCTAACTCAATGACTTGCTGCTTCAAGCTCTCCTGTATGACTATTCTCAAGCCTCTTAAGATGATACATTCCAGCATGACAGATAGCTCATTCTGTACACTTTAGAATGTTTGGAATTCAATCTCATCAGCGAAGGGTAGAATATAGAATACTTTCTTCCAAGATTGCATTGTAATGAGGTCTTTGAGGATTAGCATTTCTTTATCTGCATTTGTAGCAGCTATAATCATTTTAATGGCTAGAGCTGCTGGTCTGCTGAACCTCACAATGAAGATGAGCTACTGTTCAGCCACTTACAATGTCGAACTGTGTGGATGTAGCTTCACTCGTGAAAAGTAATCTGCGGGGATTTCGTCTTTCCCCGGCTTGTGTACAATCACATAGCCATTCTCTTGCAGTTGCCACCCACAGCCTCTAGATACAAGGGTGCATCTTACCTTATCGGTTTCCAAAGATATTGAGCAATGCCTGGTGGTCTGTGAGATAGTGAAATGTTTACCAAATAAAAACAAATTAAAATGTTGGCAGGCCCACACTACAGTGAGACGCTACTTCTCTAGCTGAGAAGAGGTACGTTCTGGTCCAGACAGGCTTCTACTGGCATGTGTATCTGAGCCTTTGGATGGCGATTATGTTGAGCAAGGATTGCCCCAAGCCCCACAGGGCTTGTATCTACTGTAATCTCAGTATGTAACTTGTGGTCAAAATAGGCCATTTCAGTTACATTCTCAATTGCATGTGTTATTTCTTTCAAACTTTGTTCGCATTCAGGAGACCACTGGAATGAGACATTCCACTTTAAGTCTCTCAATGGGGCACTCACTGTAGCAAAAGTCACAAATGTACCTTGAGCGATAACTGACCATACCTAAGAAGGATTGCAGCATGGTTACATTTTGTGGGGAGCAAGTTGATGACAGTGCTTGGGCCTTATCAGGGTCAGAGTAATTCCCCCATCAGATAATATATGCCAAAAGATTTTAAGTTTGGTTTTGTGAAACTTTGCTGCATTAAGTGAGACCGGCATCAGCAAGTAATTGGCACACTTGTGTAAGAGCCTTTTGTATTCTCCCAAATACCAGTATGTCATCACTATAAATTAAAATGTGTGTAACAGGTTGAATTACTCAGAAAATAACAACCTGAATTATAACCGCAACCAAAGATACTCCAAAACTCAGAATTTTGTATCTGAACAAACCAACATGAGTCAAAAAAGTAATAATGGACCTACAGTTCTAGCATAGCTAGAGTTGAAGGTATCCTTAGTTCAGGTCAAGGTGGAAAAAGATTTTGGCTCCATTCAGCTGCATGGTCATGCCCACTATGTTGGGACCAGAATGTCTTTCTCTCTCTATTGCTTTGTTGTCCTGGTGCATATCAACACAAATGTGCACTGCACCTCTACTGTCCTTTTTTGGCACCACAACTATTGGCAAAACCCAAGGCGTAGCACTGGTGGAGCATTTTTTTTTTTTTTTTAAATTTTTAAGACCTTTATTATAAAAGAGCACACAGCTATTCAGCCTAACATCCCGAAGGCAAGGCAGCATAAGCTCAGGAGGAGAAAAGTGCAAGACGATTCACATCAGAACATTGCAGGTTGTTTTTTGTTTTTTGGGAAAGAGAACTAAACCAAGAAAAGAATCGCCAAAAGGCGCGTGAGATTGGCAATGGAGTAACAGAGACGGAAAAGAGTCGGCAAAAGGCAGAGGAGGACAGGTAGAGAATCGATAAAAAGAATGATTGGTAGGATGGGGAGGGGGGGGGAGGAAAAAACAGGAGAAATACAAACAGCATAAAACAGTTGATGTCACAGGCTACGGTGATAAGTGTCCGTCCCGAGGGACAGGTTCCGGCGGCAGACACACATCTCCCCTGTAAGCATTCCATGCCCCCCACACTTTATTCCATGTCTGAGGCCTACCCCTGGATACATAAACTGTCTTTTCTCGGAACATGCACCAATCCATGTTGGCTTTCCAGTGTACCACCAGGGGGGCTGCGGCAGCACCCCACTTTTGAGCAATATCGCGCTTGGCAACCATATTACCCAATGTCACCCAGCGAGTCTGCGCCGCGTTGAGATCAGACGGTTCCCATACATTAAGAATGCACCTCCGCGCCTCCGCAGCCAACACCACACCAGTCACTTCACCCATAATCCGGTGTACTCTCGCCCAGTATGGGGCAATGACGGGGCATTCCCACAGAATATGGAAAAAGGTTGCGAGAGCCCCACAACTTCGACGACAAAGGCCATCGGGCGAGAATCCCATACGCAAAAGCCGAGGGCCGGTGACATACACCCGGTGAAGGATTTTGAATTGCACCAGTCGGAGACGTGAGGAGATAGCGACCTCCTTGGGGGAGGACACTGCGCACTGCCAGTCCTCATCGTCAAGTTCCAGGCCGTCCGCCATCCATTGGTCCCGTAAGCACAGGAGGAGATCAGCACGAACATTAATCAATTTCTTATAGGACAGGGAAATAGCACTGTCAGGCAAATGGCCATCCAGTATCCTGTCCTCTAGGGGGGAGCTTTCGGGGATCTCTCCCTCCGTAGGCCGGGCAGAGAGCAGCGCGTGTCTCATCTGGGCATAGCGGAAGAACTCCGAATCGCCCAAACGGTATTCGGCCTGCAGTTGAGGAAAGGTCTTGATTTTGCCCTTAAGAAGCATATCGTCCACCCTGGAAATGCCTATGAGATCCCATTTGTCGAAGCCCTTGGTGTGCCACAGCCTGCCCAAGATATCAGAGTCGTACAATGGGGTAAACCTAGTCAGCCTGCCCTGCCAACCCTGCGCTTTAGTGATCGTCCGCCAAATGTGAACCGCCGCCTTGGTCGGGCCTGACAGGCGCCGATCAAAGGATCTGGAATACAGGGCGCGATAGTAGTTGCCCCCGTGCAAGAGCCACCTATCCATTGCGTAACCTGGGCTATCAATAGGGCCATAAAAGCCGTGGTTGATAGCAGTGAGCTGAGAGGACCAATAGTACCGACGCACATCCGGTAGGGCGATGCCTCCATCGTACCATGGCAACGTGAGCTTCTGGATGGCTACACGGGGTCGACCATCCCAGAGCAAGGCCCGTTGCAAGCTCTCTATCTCTCGAAAATAACGGGCCGGAACCAGGTCCTGTGTGTTCTGTAAGGCATACAAAAACCTGGGCAAGGACATCATTTTAAACAACGCTGCCCGGCCCAGGAGAGAGAGCGGGAGCCTGCGCCAACCATCCACGTCCCTCCGCAGCCGCTGGAGAGGGGGGAGCAGATTGTGGTCGTACCGCGCCTGAGAACTACCGGAAATGTATATGCCCAGGTACTTAAAGCCCTGTCCGGCCATCTGGATGTTGCAGCCTCTGGGGAGGCGCGGTGTGTCCCCCTTCAGAATGTAAAGAGAAGACTTAGCCCAGTTGATAACCAGGCCAGAGTGGCGTCCAAACAGCCTGAGCACGTCGCACGCCACAATGAGCGATTTGCATGGAGAAGTAAGGTAGAGCAGAATATCATCTGCGTACAGGGAAACTCTATCCTCAAAACCCGGGGCCCAGGTTATACCATGTAGGTCAGGGTGTGTACGTAACATGGCCGCAAGCGGCTCAAGAGCCAAGGCAAACAGGAGAGGTGACAGGGGACAACCCTGCCTAGTACCTCGGTGAAGGGCAAAGGACGCCGAAACGCGGCCATTGACTGCGACATTAGCCAGCGGGCAAGAGTAAAGGAGTTGCACCCAACTCAGAAAGACCGGTCCAAATCCCAGCTTCGCCAGCACCGCCCAAAGATAACTCCACTCAAGAGAGTCAAAAGCCATTGTGGCGTCAAGAGAAGCAAGTATCGCCGGTTCCTCAAGGGTGTGAGCCCTGGCCATAACACCATGGAGCCGACGCAGATTAAGGGCAGTGTTACGGCGGGGAATGAAACCCGACTGGTCTGGGTGCACCAAGTCACCGATGACTCCAACCAATCGATTGGCAAGCAGTTTGGCTAGGACCTTGGGCTCCACATTGAGGAGAGAGATGGGGCGATAAGATCGGCACACGTCTCTTGGTTTTCCCTCTTTGTGAATAACCACGATGGTGGCCAGTCTCTGATCTAGGGGGAGGAGGCCCTCATCTAGTGCCTTCAAAAACATAGTCCGCAGGTGCGTGGATACCACATCCGGTCGAATTTTGTACAACTCGACCGGAATACCATTGGGGCCAGTCGCTTTACCCGACCGTAGTGCACGGATCGCCAAGGCGATCTCGTCAGCGGATATGTCTCGATCCAAGTCGGCACGATCCTCTTCAGAAAGACAGGGAAGGTCAATCGTGGAGAGGAACTCAGCCGAGTCAGCCTCGGAGCAGTCTGAGGTGGAAGTGTAGACACCCCGGAAATAATCAGCAAAAGACTCGGCGATAGCACTGGGGTCCGTGACGGCGACCCCGTCGTCGCCCAGGATCTCAGGCACCACACGGTTAGCCATCTCGCGCCTGTCCAGCCAAGCCAGCAGTTTCCCAGCTTTATCCCCAACGTCGTAGATACGACCTTGCTGTTCCTTGGCCAGGAGAAGGGCAGCATTCGTGGCGAGATCATGGTACTCCGCCTGTTTAAGGGAAAGGTCATCAGAAGAGAGGGGTCGGGCTCAGGTCCCAATCGGGACTCAAGACGCAAAACCTCGTCCTCAATACACGTGAGATCAGCATCTCTGACTCGCCTGGCCTCCGCAATGAGAGCAAGAGCCTCACCCCTTAACACAGTCTTGAATGCCTCCCACAGGGTAACAGCCGAGCCAACCGAGCCTACATTCTCCGAGAAGTAGAGGTCGATGGCCTTAGCAAGGAGCGCACGAGTCTTGAGATTACGGAAATACCAGGGGTTAACCGCCACCGGCCGGTCAGACAGGACAATGTTAAAATCAAACGAGACCCACAACGGGGAATGGTCGGAAATACCCCGTGCCAAAAAACGGGCCTCAGACACGGCAGACGCATGTGCAGCTAAGGTAAGAACGTAGTCTATACGGGATAGACTACCATGGGCACTCGAAAGGAGGGAGAAATGGCGGAGCGCGGGATGCAGTAACCTCCAACTGTCTACAAGACCCATGGAGTCAAGAAAGGAAGGCAACCACAGTTAGGAACTGCGGAGATCTCTTGGCGGTTGGCGGTCCAGGGAGCCAGAGCAGACTGAATTAAGGTCACCCCCCACTATCAAAAGACCATCAGGCAAGGACAAAATGGCGCCACCAAGGTCCTGAAAAGTACTAGATTGTAGGCCTGGGGGAATATAAACCGAAAGTAGCGCAAGGGAACGCCCTTCCCATCTCCCCGCCACTGCAGCATAACGCCCCCTCTCATCAATCACAGTGACGTCTATCTCAAGGGGAAGGGACGCTCGCACCAGGATTCTCGCCCCTCGGGAGCCAGAAGAGAACCCAGAGTGGGCCACCATCTTGTAGCCTTTGCGGTTGAGAGCCTTGCAAGAGTGCCCAATCAAATGAGTCTCTTGCAGAAGCACAACGTCGGGCATATGTCTCTTAAGCAGTTGAATAACCACCCCTCTCTTAACACGGTCACCCAACCCATTAACATTCCAACTGATCACTTTTAATTTCCTACCCCCCATCGTCCCGCAACCCGTCCCACCCAACCCCAGCCAACCCAACCATCAAGTGGAAAATAGCAGTACATCTGATCCATCGCCTAAAGGAAAGAAGAGAGAAAGAACGAACAAACAAAGAAACTCGCATAAATGCACACCCCACCCCGCACCCCTGCATCAGACTAAAAAGCCCCCCCAACCAGCAGTGTGCCTGTCGCCCCATAAACTACTCTACAAAAAGTCCCAGAGGAGTAAGGAATCTCCGCGAACACCTCCCGCCACCCTCCATGTAACGACAGGAAAGTTAGCAGGGTCACTTAGGAAACAATACCGACAGTCCCCTGAAGCGGGCCCACCAAACGCCAGTCTTACACAGCAGAGCCAAGTCTCATAGATCCGAGCCACCAACCGCACCTCCACCTTGGTCATCCGGAGCGTCTCGACGCGGTGACAAAGTGTCCAACCATTCACTCACATTCTCGGCAAAGTCAAAGAACAGGGCACGGCCTTCATGCTCAATCCGGAGTTTAGCAGGGAACAACATGGAGTACTTGTATCCCATATCCCGCAGTCGCCGCTTTACGCCCGCATAGCTCTGACGCTGTCGCTGAACAGCCCTGGTAAAGTCCGGGTAGAAGTGCACTTCAGCGTTCTGATACTGAAGCGGTCCATGCCGTCTGGACGCCTGCAGGACCGCATCTCGGTCCAGAAAGTTGAGGAGCCGCGCCACGATGGGCCTAGGCGCCACGCCCGACTTCGGCGGTCCTCCCGGTACCCGATGGGCACGCTCCACAGAGAAAAAGTTACTAAGTCCAGTCGGTGCCAAATGGGTTTTTATCAGGTCCTCAACAAAGAGGTCCGTCGCCGCTTCCTCCGACCCCTCCGGAACACCAACAATGCGGACGTTCTGCCGCCTGGCACGTCCTTCAAAATCCTCCAGCCTGCTCGAGAAACGGTCCGCAGTCATCCGCAGGTTCCGGACCTCGGTTTGCAGGTCCGAGACGTCGGCCGTTAGGCTGGAGGCCTTAATATCCAGTGACTTCACTCGGTCATTAGTCTTGCCCAGGTCGGCTCTAATGAGAGTCAGATCAACAGCCATAGTGTCCACCTTGTGGGTCAAGATCTCGTGCTGCTGCTGCATGTCAGCCCGAAAACTGGCGATGGCTCCCATGATGTCGCTCAGGGTAGGCTCGGAGCCGTCCGATGAGCCCGTAGACGGAAGGCTCTTGGCAGAGGACCCCGTGGCAGGCGGCGTCTTCGGCTGGGCATACCGCTCAATTCTACTCTGTTGCGGCTGTGTTTTACCTCGGACGCCTTTGTGTGACGTCTTGTCGGGGTCCCCCCTGCCCGCCATGTTGGTTCCGATGAGGACAAAGGGCTGCACCAGTCAAGCCCGAGCCCAGCGAGCCAAGGAAAAATCCGTGCTAGACAGTCGGACCAGGCCGATAAGAGAACGCACTGTAGGCACTAGCACTCCGTCAGGCGGGACAGCAGGCAAGCACTACACAGTCCAATCGTGCGGTGCGGCGGAGACCGGAGAGACAATGGCACAGCCCTGGCACGGGGCTGCAACTCGACGTAGTGCAGCGTAGGAACCACCGATTCAAAGGCAGAGGGCAGCTCCCGCCTCAGTAGCCCACCAGCAAGAAGAATCCACCCGCGTGGATCAGGATTCCAGACAGGATATACGAGGAGGATCGGAAGGTCCGCGGAGCTCCGAGCTTACGCGGCCATCATAGTCGCCCGCGAAGCTCCTCCCCCACTGGTGGAGCATTTAACGAATTCATGCTTCAACAGTGTTTCTAGTTCTTTCTCAAGTCGCACTTTCATCTTTTTGAGTCATCCTATGCCGTGAAACAGGGATGGGAACTGACTCACAGTTTCAGACTGAGAAATATTGTTGTAGTTGAGAAATATAACAGTCCCATGCCAGTTGCAGTGGCAAAGCTAAGTGGTCATGCAATAGATGAAGTCCCCCGAAGGACATGAATTGTTGCTTGTACTGACATCGTTTTCTGTTGTAAAGTTGCTGTAAAGGACCCTTGACTCTGTGACAGCTTAGAAGCAGCCCAAGCATATACCTATGTGCATGACGGAGTAAGAAGTGGCACAGAGATAGGCTGGTGAACTTTTCTACTGGCATGATGTTAAGCAACCCAGCACTGTCTATAATGAAGGTTATGGCACGAACGGTCACCTTTAATGTAATTTTAGGACAGTGTCCAAATGGATTTTGGTGCTTAATTTGGTGATTCTTCTTTCGATTTTGATATTCTTTGCATGCAGCTAATCCTAAATTTGCATGCTGTTCCTTAGTCGAGATCATCAACACACATCCGTCTTCTTCACTAGCGTTTGATAATGATGTTGAAGAGCCTATACATGGTGAACTTTACGATGATTGATTGTTCTTGGTTTCTACTTGTCGTAACTGATGCTGCCTTTAGTCCTTGTGGGCATGGCGAGAATGCTTCTAGAACCGTCCGGCATCCATTTTCCCTGCTTGCTGTTGCATTTGGTTTCTCTTTCACTTTGCAGACCGTTATAAAGAAGTTTTCATTCTCACAGCTTTTGCATATCTATCCTATGGGTGGACATTTACTTTCATGGAGAAACGAAAATCCACATCAGAAGCATAACTTTTTCTTTTTCGGAGATGTTGACTTGTGAGCATCTATCTTGTGCTTTTGCTTGCTTCTTATAATCAATACAGTTTCATTATGTGCTGCTCCTGTTTCTCTATCAGCAGCTTGTCGATCTGTTGGGTCTTCTGCCCTTGAAGCCATTATCATTTTCTTTAAACTGAGTGTCTCTCTCCACTTGTGTCTCCTGAAGGAATCTGAAAGACAGCCATCAATGATTCAGAGGTAAATGGCTTCTTCCTCATTAAAGTCACAGAACTTATAATGTTTGATAAGTGCATCAAGTCTCTCAACAAACTCATCCCTCTTTTCACCAGCTTGTTGTCATGCTTGGTTGAAGATATATCATTTATAGTCAACATTCAGCCTCAAATTTCACCTGGCTTCCTATGATTCTTTCTCTTTAGCACTTCATTCACTCCATCCCCGGCAAGGATTTTCAAATATTTCATGATTTTATTATTGTCTTCTTCTTCTAGCGCATCTGTGAAGTCATTGAATGGTTCTATCCATGTAGTTTCCCTGCCACTGATGTTCTGTTTCTTCACTATGTGAAACGTGATTGCGGCTTCAGGAATGTAGCCAAATCAGACTTTGCACTCCCTTCTGTCACTAATGAGAGCATGTGCTGTTCAGGCAGAATTCTTCACACAAAACAGTACCAGCAACCTCTTCATGCAACATCCCCGTTGCTTGGACCTGGTCGTCTCATCCGATTTTGAGGTCATATAGTACTTCACTCGCTTGTGTCGGTAAGTAAGTTTCTGTTTTCATACCTGGTCATCACTGCCTTTAGTATTTGTTTCATATGGATGATGGCTCTGTGTTATGGTGTGGAGCAATATCTCTTCTTTTAGCCTCACCATTGGGGTGGGAATTTAGAATGTGCACCTCTGCAGGGCCTTCAACTTAGTTGATGATTGTGTGTTTGCTGGTTTAGGGCTGTAACTCCACATATGGCAACCGCAGAACACTTTGCATCGATTTGGGACACACATCGCATGCATGGGGAGTGTTCTGTACCTTTGCAAACTCTTATGGAGAGCAGCCTTGTTTCTTCGAGGCACATATCCTCTACATGTGGCCAGTTGTAGCATCTTCCCCAGCCCGTATGCATGCAAATAAACACACCACACATGGAGCTCTGCAACAGATGTCCTTATTCTTCAACATATGATCACGCTTTGCATGCATGGGGCCATATTATCAAGCAAAGGGCGATACATTATCACCGCTTTTATCGGGAGGAAACTTTTGCTAAAGCGGCGATAATGGGCTTGATAATATGCCCCTGTAAATTCCCATAGCAGCCCAGGTTCTGGTGTTAACCTGGGCTGCTATGGGAATTCACAAGGGCATATTATCAAGCCCATATTTGACGCTTTATCTGCAGTTTCCTGCCGATAACAGCGGCGATAATGTATCGCCCTTGCTTGATAATATGCCCCATTATGTCATACCTTTCATACCCACACCATAACATCTTCCAGCAGATTACCTAAATCCTGTTTAGAGTTCACCCAGAACCATGGGGGTCATAGTGAGCATAATATCAAAGAAACTACACTACACAACCGGCAGTCCCCCCACAACTTGTTAAAATGTTTGTGGCACCACTGTCTTTCTCGGGGCATCACAAGAACCAATACGCTTATTTTTGGGCCTGCCCCAGGGCTTCCTGGGACCAACTGGCAGTGGCATGACTACTGAATGAGTGGCTTTGCACTGTTACTTTTTCCTTTCATTGTCTCTTGTCTTAATTTTTTGATGTCAAGCAGTTTGCAGCACAACCTTTGGATTTTTTAGTACTAGGGGCCCGATGTAGGTAAATCCCATTTACCGATTTTGAAATACCGAATCCTACCGATTCGGTATTCCAAAATCGGTAAATGGGATGTAGGTCCCAACATCTGGATTCGTTACCGAATCCTTAACAATTCTTAAATTACAGATTCGGTAAATACCGAATCGGTAATGCCCATTCATTCCTATGGGCTTTGAAGCCCATAGGAATGATTAGGCATTACCGATTCGGTATTTACCGAATCGGTAATTTAAGAATTCACAAGGGTGCAGGGGGTGTCACTTTGACACCCTCTAGCACCCCCAAAACGGGCATGTGTGCAATGTGGCACACAGACATGCCCTAAGGGCACGTCTGTCTGTCACATGGCACATGTGTACATGCACAGATGTGCATGTACACAGGAATCGGTTTTTTACCATGGATTTGTATTACATGGTAAAATACCGATTCTGTAGGCCATGTGCTGATGGAACATTGGCTACCTACATTGCATTTTCGGTAGTTCTACCGAATCGTTATCATTACAGAATCGGTAAATATTACCGATTAGGTAACTTTACCGATTCGGAAATGATAACGATTCGGTAAAATTACCGAAAATGTGCCCCTACATCTCGATAGCCCTTTACCGATCGGAAACGGCCGAAAATCGGTATTTTCGGCCGATTCCGATCGGTAAAGGGCTACCTACATCGGGCCCTGAGTTCCCTGGTCCCACTTCAGGCACCCATACGCTTTTTGTTGGGATGCATAAAGGAGAATTAATGACCCAACAACCCCTACTGGCTACCACACTCCTGGCCAATTCCTTAGGGCCAGCACAGGAGCCAGCAGTCCTTTCTCCTACTGCCTGTGTGAAAAGTGGATGTGGGAACAGCTGACTGGGTGCCACTCCCCCCTCCAGACACAGGTAACCAGCTGCAGAAGGAGCCCCCATTGCACTCACTGGGCTCTGGTCTGCCACAGGAGCTTCCTTGGTTTGTTCTTCAGTCCTGGAACACGAGGGTCCCCTCGGTGGGACAACTCTAATTGCATTGGGCCAGAGGGATAGATATAAAACATAAAATGAAGGTTGTGCTGACCCCTGGCCCTAGGACATCCGAGGTGCATCTGAAGAAATTGCAGTGGAAGGCTATGTGTTCTATTTCCAGACTGGTCCCCCATCGGAAGACCTGGCATCTTTCTCAATTTTCTCTAGCTCTGTCAGGCTAATTTGCTTGGGTAAAGTGTAATTTTGCTCTTGCTGGTGAGCTCTAGCCACCAGGAGAGGATTATTCAGTTCTTCTGTCCTTTAAATATATTTCTTTCATGGAGCTTGGTCACTAATGCTTCTGATGCTGGACCTGTTCGTCAACTCTGTGCCCATCACCCTGGGGCTTTATCAGTAGCCTTTCCACAGCTCACCAGCAGAGTACCATCCATGCCGCACTCACCAGGCTCCTTCTAGCTTGGCATTTCTCTAGCGTTGTCGCTACCAGGTCCAGATAGTTTTCCACAGTCTCTCTCTTGTGCAGGGGTTTGTAAGTGCTGATAACAAGTTCTGGAATGTGGGATCTTCTGCTCAGTCCAAAGGTGACACATCATCACTCCATCTACGCTCCAACCTTCCTCAACATCATTTTGGGACATTTGAACATGTTGTCTTGAAGTTGACAGACCTTCCCTGAGAACCTCAGCCCCCACCTAACTGTCACAGCTGCATGATACCTTGCCTCGAAAAGTTAAAAGGCGAGCTCCTCTTGTGTTTGGCTCCAGAGGTCTGGCTTTGTTTTTGTGGGAGTGAGCCATCTCAGACCAGTTGCAGTGTGAAAGGTAATTGGTGCATGTAGATTTTCTCGCCACCCCTTCTTTTTCCAGGAACAGGGACAATCATTGGCAAATGGCCATATTGCATGGGAGGCCTTTGATCCTCTTCCTGGCTAGCAGAGTAATTAGCTTAGCCCAGTGAGGGGGAAAAGGCTTGGAATCTGATTATGAACTATGCCCGGGAAATATCCTCGTTCTTAAAATGCAGAAGGAGTACAGTTATCACAAAAGAGCCTCGGGTACAGAATTGGTACACGACTGGTATCACCAGGCCTACATTGTGCAAAACTGTTCGTTGGGGCATATTTTGCCCATAATTTGTAAATCAGTAAAGCACACAGGATTTTCAGTTATCATTATTGATGTGCACCATGAATACCAGCTCAAATTATAAGGCCTACACTAGGCCAGTGACAATCCTAGAAGGGTCCCTTCTGCAACAGGATATCTCTGCGCAGATAACAGGCTGAGGTAGACAGTATTCTCACATGGTCAGCCCACACACCTGTGCACATACTTTTGCTCATGTGTTCAGGTGTACCTAGCCCAGGGACGCCTCCCCTAACTGCACAGTAGTGGGACTTTTCTCAAAAGATGGACAATGGTAGATTGCTCTCTCAGCAGTAGCGGTCGGTGTAGGTAAGCGCAGTGGGGCAGAGCAGAACAGGGGGTGTTGACATATGACAGAATATGATTTCTTTATTTAATGTTCCAATATTCCATCATCTGTCGAAACCCCCCCGCCCTGCCTGATCGCGCTTACCTGCACCGACCGCCGCTGCCTCTCAGTCAATTTACCCAGAACTTACAGTAAGTGAGATTAAGTTAATTAGACTCACTCACATTAAAAGTCCAGAACTGGGTCGTTAAAGAGTGAATCCAAAGGGAATCAATTGTGTGGGCCATATCTGCTACACTCCACAAGAGGGATAGCTGGCCAGTCCATGAATAAGGGGTGCAATAAGAAAGATGGTTAAAAAAATGGCTAGCTGTGTCACAGATGTCTGTGTAGAATGTGAGGGTCTTACTTTCATTAACAATTGTTCATGCCCTCTTTATCTTATGCTTGTTTGGGCCAAACCAGTTGAAATCTGACCCATTCTGATTATCTAAAACTGAATTGGGTGAATAATGCATGACACCTAAATCATCAACCGAAACGCCAAGATTGGATAAGGAAGTAAGGAGGTCTTTTCCAAAGGGTCTTTTTTTCTGGCTGATGGCCAGAGTCTGTTAAGAATGGAACACTCTTGCTGGCTACTCCAACAGTAAGCAGAATCACTTAGGCAGACCTACCTTCGACTCCAAGATCCCATGTTTCACCTTGCATGGGCGTGGGCATTTGAAACTTTAATGTTTCATAGGTTTAGTTGGACAGTACACTACACAGAAATTTCAAGGGCAATACATATCAGGATTTTTCATAGGCATTGTGCTACAAAAAAGAAGCTGGACAATAATGATATCTTTAATATTTTCCCATGCGATACACAATAATGCCCGCAGAAGTAATAACAGCTTACTTTTCTGAGCAATTAATAAAATGTCTTAAATTCTTAAATTAAATATTCCTCACTTTCATCCATGTCATTCTCTTGAATATCACTTGAGCTTAAGTGTAGTTGGTCTATCATATTTAAAGAGGGTCTGAAGCTAAATGTCAGTTACTATACGAGGAAAATTGAGACTGTTTTCTGTAATAAAAAAAATAGAGGAGACCACCACGTGAAGAACAAATGCTTGATGTTTGTCACGCCTGAAGCAGTACCGATCGCTGACTAAACAATGTATATTCTAGTGCAGTTGTTTGCTAAGAGGCATGAGTTGGAATGTATGATGTATGTTGACCACAGTGGGAATGGAAGGCGAACTCCTTCCGAGTCATGCGGTCTCATAACCCACCTAAGTGCTATGTCTCTCGAATGGAGGGGAGCACAGGTATGCCCTGGTGTGAACAATTCCAAATACTCTATAATGCACTTAGGTGGAATGAAAGATGAGTGTACTTAACAGGCTACCAGGAGCAGCAGGAAAGAAGCAGGATTTTGGATAGGGCCCATATTTATAGGGACTTAATTGAACACATGTGTAGATGCCTGTATTGGTACTTTTTTCCAAATGGATTTCTGGGTATTGTAGTTTTTTCGGTTGTAAAAGATGATAAACTTTTTCTCAAATCTTGGCTGCTCTGGAGAGTAAAAAGTAAAAAGGCAATACATAATGGGAGCCTCTGGGCTTGACATATAATTCTCTCGTTAAAAGTGCATACTGTCCACAGTCCATTTTCACAGGATTTTTTTTACATCATTCTATTTCATCACCATTCAACCTTTACTAAGTCTACAAAGCTTGCAAACACTTAAAAAGTAACACATGGTGTTTGCTACATTTCTATTGTTTTTCACAAATGTCCATCCAATCCAACAGTGTTGGAAGTTGCCCTTTTTGCAGGGTTATCCCCAAACTGTTTGCTTCTCCCTCCTTGTTGTTGTTGGTTTTAGGACTCTAGGCACTTTACCACTGCTATTCAGTGCTAAAGGGCATATGCTCTCTGTTTAAATTGTGTTATGGATTGGTGTTTCCATAATTAGCATATTTGATTTACTAGTCAGCCCCTAGTAAAGAGCATTGAGTGTGCCAGGGCCTGTAAATCAAATATTCCTAGTGGGCCTGCAGCACGGATTGTGCCACCCACATGAGTAGCCCTGAAAAGGTAACTCAGACCTGCCACTGCAGAATCTGCGCGCAGTTTGTAACTGCCATGTTGACTTGTTAAGTGTACCCACTTACCAGACAAAAACCTTCCCTTTTCTTACATGGCAGTCACCCTGAAAGTAGGCCCATGGTACCCCTGTGGACAGGGTGACTTGTATATTAAAGATAGGACACATACTGATGTGTGTGACATGTCCTGGTAGTGAATTAAAGTGCGCTTCGTTTTTCACTATGGAAAGGCTATCTGTCCTATAGTAAAGCATGGGAGTTCATTTATGACATCTTATAAATATATCTTCTCATTGGGACCAGATAGGAAAGTAAAGTTTAGTATGCCTGAACTCAGAAACTAAAGATGCAGATTTTTACATTCTGTGTTTGAAAGTACCACTTTTAGAAAGTAGGTATTTTCTTGCTTAGCCATCCTGTGTGCCTCTGCTATGATGTGTATTGACTATCTGGCTTTGGAGTGACAGGGGCTAGGAAAGAGCAGTGGCTCCAGGGAGTCTAGATGGGTCAGGGATGGGATGAATAGACAAAGGCTGCATTCAGAGTAGTGGGAGGAGTTCTCACTAGCGCCTGAATCGGCCCAGTCTGCATTTAGAGTGGTGGGAGGAGATTTTCCTTGAACCTAAATAGGCCCTGTCTGCCTTGGACAATGCTGTCTCTGCCTTCTGCTGAGAAGCTGGCCCAGATAAAACCAAACTGGTTTGGACTAAGCACAGACACTCTCTGCCTAAGAGAACAAAGGAATTTTGGGTATAAATACTGGGGCCCAGACCCCAGAATTTTAGAACTCTTTTGGATCAAGAAGACTGCCAAGAAGAATAGCTGGAGAAGCTGTGAGGAGGAACTACCACTTTGCTGAGTGTTTTGCTGTGTTGGCCTGCAGTGGCTGCTTCTATCTTGGGCAGTGAAAGGAATGGACTAAACTTTCCACAACTTCTTTCTTTGAGTTTCTTCAAGGGCTTGACGTAGAGCTTGCCCCCTGTTCAAGAAGTCTCAGGAACAGCAAGTACTTCAAGTTCTTCTGCCATCAGCACTGGGGACCGTGTGTTTTGTGCTGCAACAGAAGGAAAAGCAACACGATGCCGTCTACGACACCGCTTCCAGCTCCGTGTCCTGAAGGCACCGGAGAGGGCACCGCCACAACGCCGCACCGCGATCCTGGTCTCACCGACTATGCCATCTGACGTCACCACTGAACCGCTGCCCGCACCGTGACCTGTGGGCACCACAGTTTGCACCGCCTCACTTTATGATGCTGCCTTGGTATCCCCGATGATGGTGTTCCACGCAATAATCAACGCCGCTGCTTGCACCTTGGGTCAAGGGCACTGCTTGTAAGTTACATGACGTACCATCCTCATCCTGCACCACTGCTTTGGCCTACAGATGCCTGCACCGTGACCTGCCAGCACCGCAACGAGCACCGCATCTCTGTGCACCGTGACCCTGGTCTCAGTGATGCGGCTATCTGACACCGCCATCGAGCCGCTGTTCGTACCGCTACCTGAAGGCATCGCACACCGCTGCACTTCAAATGGCAGCACCCGACGCCCACCAATGTCAGCGCTCCTGACTTCAACCACAAGGAGTTTGATCTGCAACGCGTGTGACTTCGAGGGCCCGACGACTCCTGCACCGACCTCTGGAACCGACGCCTGTGGACACTGTGCCTTCGGAAGCTCAACGAGAGGTCTCCGACGTCCTGCATTTCTAAAGGTACTGTTTTGCTGGTCTCCCTGACCCTGTAGCTGGGCTGCGATGCTGCGGTCATCCAGAACTGTTTGGATTTGTTTGTTCACGACGCCGTGATAGCCCCGGATGGAGCTATCAACTTCAACATTTTTATAACTGAAGATTTTTAAGTACTGTATTGTGGGTTTTTGTAATTTTTGGTCTTGTCTCCAGTATATAAAAATATTGGATATTTTCTAAACTGGTGTGGTGTCCTTTTGCAGTGCTTACACTGTCTTACTGTTGGTTATGTACAAATGCTTTACACACTGCCTCTAAGGTAAGCCTGAAAGGTCGTGCCAAGCTACCAAGGGGGTGAGCAGGGGTTATGTTAGGAGTGTAACTCCCTTATCCTGACTAGAAAGACGGGTACCTACTTGGACAAAGGTGCAAACCCTTGCCAACTAGAGACCCCCATTTCTAACAAACAGTATAGGAACTACCCGGTCATCATGTTTTCAAGACTCAGACAATCTGCAGTCACGGAGGATTAGTGATTAATTTGAAATATAGAGGAAGGCTCTTGTCTCTCAAAAGGTTAAGAGCGGCTTGCCCATTTGGTGCTGCTTAATTCTTTCCCCCATCACTAGAGGCTATTAAATTTTGTAGCATTAAGTCGGCCACACAACTCCAAACCATTTGAGTAGCAGGAAAACAACACTAAATGGGCCTGTCCAAGTAACCCAACAGCTGTGCATGGTTTGTATTGTTTACAGTGCTAATAAACAATGGGTCTGTTAGAAACGAAAGGGCCTAACATTGCAGACTGTCATTTTTTCAGCAGAACGCCATAAATCAGAGATCCAAACACAAAGAGAGGCCATATATTACATGATAATTTAATACTGATATCTAAAGTAGATATTTGTGGGATATTCAGTACAGTCTGTCTGAAATCTTAATCTGAAAGTTTTTATGCTGCCCTGCTGACCGAGCTGGCCCAAACCTATCATGTCTTCCTAATCTGAACCACAGCAATGTTTTATGAGCCTCTAAAATCTAACGCTGCTGTATTGCTGAGACTGTCAGATTTTTACGATGTTTTATTTTTTTTATAATGGTTCGCCATAGGAATTTATTTCGACGGCGCAGGATTAAAAATACAAAATGCATTGAAACATAGATGGGTAGGTAAATGTGGTTGTAAATAATAGGGCACTTTGTCACGATTCGCTCCCTATGTTCTCGTGTCCACCACCAGAGGGCTGAACTGTGGGACTCTCCAGTGTTCTAATATGCTTCCTGACACTCCCCTGCATGCATATCTTGACTTCCAGCCATTTGGACACTATTTGGGAATTGACATCCATTCCCAATCCATGCCGGGTTTTGTGAAAGCCAGCCTGCTTAGACTTAAAGCCAGCCTACTCATGCCTGAAACTCCATTACCCAGAATTCCCTGCTCACTGCTTTGTCTCCACCCCTGCAGGCCAGGGATGGGAGGAGGAATTCAGCTTACCTGTGGCTGGCTGCTGCTAGCCTGCTCACACCAGCTGCATGTGATTACTGTGAGCTCTTTTAATCCCCAGCTCCCTTCAGGCAAAGGTTGGTCATTGTAGCTGTTTACCGATGAGACCAATCCTTGGTTCCAGAGTTCCCTGAGCTTTTGCTATTCTTGTTTCCAGTGTTTCCTGAGCTTTAATTATGCCTTGTTCCTGACCTGCTGCTGTTTTCCCTGTTCCTGAATTAGCCCTGGCTGCAGTGCTACCCTGACCCCATAGCCTTATTATTCCTTGTTCCTGAACTGCAGCAGTTTCCCTTCTCCAGAATTAGTACTGCTTGCAGTGCTACCTTGTTTCCTGAGTTCCTGAGCTATAGCTATTCCCTGTACCTGAATTAGCACTGCCTGCAGTGTACAGGAATTTATATAGCGCAAATCACCAAGCGGTTTCTAAGCGCTTGCTTAGGGAACCCGTCCTGGTATTCCCCTGTGAGATAACCCCGGCAGGGTATCCGCAAGGTGAAAGCCAGGCATCCCGCTGCGAGGGGCCGTTGTGGAGATTAAGCAAGCTATTGCCCAGAGTCGCAGAGTGTGAACCCGTGAATCGAGTAGGCACCGGAGCGAGAATTGTCGAGTCCATGGACATTTTAGGACTCAGGACCCCGCCGAGCCGGGCATTGAACCCTGGTCCCGGGCTGACCTCTGCTTCCAGGTCTGCCTCCTCTAACCAGTGAGCCACACTTCTCCGCAGTGCTACCTTGTTTCCTGAGTTCCTGAGCTATAGTTATTCTTTGTTCCTGGGCTTAGCTATTTCTTGTTCCTGATTTGCACTGCTCGCAGTGCTCTCTTGACTCCTTGTTTCCTGAGCTGTAGCTATGTCCTGTTTCCTTGAACCAGTATTGCCTGCAGTGCTACCTTGACTCCTAAGCTCTAGTAATTTCCCTGTTCCTGAACTAGCACTGCCTGCAGTGCTACCTTGACTCCTGAAGCTTTGGTAGTTCCCTGTTCCTGAACCAGCACTGTCTGCAGTGCTGCCTTGACTCCTGAGCCTTAGCTCACTTCTTGTTCCTGCCCCAGCATTGCCTTCTCTGCTACTTTGTTTTCTTGATTCCTTAACCTGCACTATTCTAGTATACCCTTGTAGCCTCCCCTTCTGTATATCCGTTTCCAGTCCCTGCCTTGCTTCCCATTTCCTTGGTTCCATTTCTAGTCTGCTGCCTTTCTATTCTGCTGTCTTACTTCTATTACCATGTATGTTTGTTACCTGCTTTCTGCCAAGTGTGCCCTGCCATCTCCTTCCTTTCCTGTTAAGCACTCCTCCTTGCTAGCTCCTTGTCTATTGTGCTTGTGTTTAGTTCTACCCCTTTGCTGTTACTGCCTTGCGCGTTCCTGTCTGATCGCCAGGATCCGTGGGCTCAGCTGACTACCTAGGTGGTGTTTCTTGTTCACTGTGAGTTTTGTCTTTGAGTTACATTTATAACATCAATATAGGTATAAGCCCCACAGACCCTGCCTTTGCATGCATATCCCACATGTGGGTATTTGCAGTCAGTATCTGTAACAGCAATTGCGGGTAAGAAACTTGCTGAGCTTCAGTCTTACCATGTGGAGCTCCTGAGTGCTTTACCCCACACCCCCCTTTATTGTTAATGTATTATATATATGTCTTGCACGTCCGTCCTGGGTGTAGTTAGTCTGAATGCTAAATTGCCTTGTGAGTGCCCTTCCTTTCTGAGTCTTACCCATCTCGTTCACTTGTACAGGCTTCCCCTTTGGATCCCTTTTTCTCCTCTGACTCCCTGTATGATCCTGGGCAGCACTGTACTCCTCCTTTCTGTGTACGTCTTCTACCCAGTTCCCAGTCCTTGTCCAAGTCCCTGACTGTGTTCCCCACATAGTCCCGGACAGTCCCTGACACACTTCAAAAAATTGAATTTTTTTAACATTGAAATTTTACTAGTTGTAATCATTCAAAATACATAAATGATGCATATGTGCAGCACATTCAAGGACACATAGAATGTGCTAGAAAGTGACATTTGGATTTTTGTAAAAGCTTTTTATGGAAACTGTTGAAAATGGTTGCATTTTGCTAACGTGTTCTCAAACCTATCTTAGGTTGCAAAAACTGCAAGACCCCTGGAGATGATCAGGATTATTTTTCTCACTATGAAGATACTGGGATTTTTTATGAGTTCCCTTTGAGACTCTGTAGCTTTTTAGTAAACTCAGGTACACAATATGCAATAAAATGTAAAATTTGAACCCCTTTTCAACATTTAATGGAGACCCTTTGAGATGGTCAGCTTTGCTTGTTTTGCTCATGGCAATTCTTCCCAGGCATTACACCCCATAACATGGTATGACCTTTGGCATTACTATAAGACCACAGCAAATTACTTCAAATGATGAAACCTAGATCACATTGCAGTAAAAGACGGTGGGACCTTTTGTGTGGCAAAACTGAATATATATCATGATCTCTTACTGTGTGTCATAGAAACATAGAAGCAGATGAAGGCCACCCAGCCTTTCCATACCCATGTTTTATTCACCGTTCCATTTGGAGTTTTCATTAGGTCTCTAACCTTTTCTGAGCTCAGTACTACTTATGTTCAATGAAAGACATTGAGAGCTACCAATATTATTAGTGTTGTATATTCTCAATTTGTTTATATGCATATTAATTCAACCAAGCAAAAGCTTTCTAATTTAATAATCTGGGCTGCACACAGGTGAGCTACTCAGTGGTATCTGGAGAGCCACAGTAGCTCACGAGCTACTGGTTTGAGACCCCATTGTTTCCTAGTTCAGTTACAGTTCTTACAGGAAGTGCCCTTGTCATTATGTGTTCCTTCTTTAGAGTAAAGAGGAATAAGAGTAAGGATAAAAAGCAGGGAGACAATGATGAGGAAGGGCGTGAAAGAAGAATATGAGCGAGGAAAGAGAGGGAGAGAAAAGCTTGTACCAAGAGAAATGGTGACAAGTGGGTAGGAGGAGCTGGGATGAGAGAGAGGGGAAGGAGGAGAGAGGGCCCCACCACCTTCTGAGAGCTTATTTGCCTCTGCACCCGCAATACGGAATGGACGCAGAGGCAAAGGGATTCCCTCATTTTCATGGGGCACACCCCCATGCAAATCTGGGAACACCCTCTGAAAATAGCACTGAAGTTTTATGTGTGCCAGCTCTATCGGTATTACAGAAGGGGCTGTACAAGCATCTGCGTCCCCTTCTGTAATACCAATGTGCCCTGGGGAGCAACGCCCATTTCGCCCCCCCAGGGCACTTGTATAATTAGGCCCCGAGTCGCCTATCACTCTTCCACGCCACTTCCTACAGATTATCTCACCACCCTGCCAAAACCGTACTCTCTTTGCTCCACTGATAATAATTGTTTATTGATTGATTATTTAAAATCTTTACCAAAAAATAATGCACAATATAACATTTCGATTATAGTAATACAGTAAAATTATAGTATACAGTAAAAGGGCGATGACTTTAAAATTTAAGCGGTAATTTGGTAATTTTTTTAAAGAAAAATGTAGAAATACAAACAATATAATAATTAATGTTTTAAAAATTCCAGTTTTTTCAATGCACTTGATAAAAATTTTGAGAGAGCCGAGTTAATATGTATATCTTCCAGGCAAAGACACTGGATTAGCGCTTGTCTACATGTCCTTATTGATCTTTTATTGAGGTGCCTTTTTAAAAGTGTTATTCTTTCATTTTTTAGTTCTGGGCAAAGGCACAATAGATGTATAATATTTTCCTCTCCTGTGTTACACAGCCGACATGATATATTATTTTCAAGCTTTTTCCATGGCAGTGCATGAGACTCTCCGGGCAGGATTCAGAACCGGGCCTTCATGAATATATTTTTATATTTCCAAGTCCATGCTGTATTCAAATATTGTTGCAGACTCTTTTTTTTGTAACTGTTTATTATAGACCAAGCATGTTTCCTTTTGACCAGGGACTCTTTGTCACTAATCACAGATAGGATATCAGTTGTCTTATTTACAATTTTTTTTAAAGATTCCTGAGGAATAGTGGTCATCCAAATCTCCTTGAGCCCAAATTCATCCAAAGCCTTCTCGAGATACTTCCAAACAGATAATTTATTATTGCCCTCTACTTCTTTCCATAAAAACTCTGAGATTAAGTTGTCCTTGTCATTTTTTACCCTATACCATACTTTAATTGTGTTACCCATCCGAGCATGTTGCTGATTGTTCAAGCCAAATTCTAGTCTTATTTGGGACTGTGAGGCATTTTTAGGTAGACAGAAAAGGGATCGAAAAGTTTTCGAAATGCCTTTATTTATTGTTATAGCATCCTTTCCGTTCAATGCTTCACTGCCATAAGGTAGGGAAGGTAACAGTTTTGGAGATATGACTTTAAGTAGTGACTGGTAGGTTAAGTTGCTGGTGGATTTTTTTATCATACCAAATGCACCTGTTAGGGAGCTTGCCTTCCGGGTAATATCCAATTTCTGGGGTTTAAACTACCATTGTCATCAAAAACCAATCCTAGGTATCTATAGGTTTTAGTTTGTTCCAGTTTTTCTTTACCTAAGAACCATTTCATATTGTATTTCCTTCTTGGATTCTTTGAGACAATCATAACTTTAGATTTGGATTCATTTATTACCATTTAATTTTTTATTGAGTACTCCTGTATACGTGTAATTAACCTTTGCAAGCCTACCTTTGTTCTGCTTAAAAGAATAACATCATCTGCATATAGCAAATTTGATATGTGCTTATCTGCAAGTTTCGGTGGATGGGCATTTATCTTGTTCAATTCTTCGGTTAGATCAGTTAAAAACAGATTAAATAATAAAGGTGCCAATACGCAGCCTTGCTTCACACCGCCAAGCGTTGGTATTTCCTCAGTTAACGATCTGCCATTCCCAATTCGAACTTTGGCCCAGGTTTTAGTGTACAGGAGACTGATCAGGTATATTAAAGGCTGAGGAATCCCTTGTGCTTGTAACTTTTTCCATAAAAGATCCCTGTTGACACAGTCAAAAGCTGATTTAAAATCAACAAAACATAGAAACAGTGATTCGCCCTTTAAGATTGCCTTTTCCATTAAAATAGATAGTGCCAGGATATTGGAGGATGTCCCAAGACCTTTAACGAAGCCAGTTTGATTTGGCGGAAGAATGTTATTCTTTTTCACCAGGTTGTTAGCAGATAGCCTGCTAACAGTTTTGCATCAGTATCCTGTAGTGTTATTAAACGATAATTTTCAGGAAGCGCCCAGTCTCCTTTTTTAAAAATTGGGGATATTAAGGAGCCTCTCCAGCTCCCCTTTACTAACTATTTAGTTAAAGACCTTTACGAGTACTTTAGCCCATGTTTCCGGGTCATCTTTATATACAGAAAAGGGTATCCCGTTTGGTCCTGGTGCTCCATCTTTCTGCTTCTTTATTAGTTTAACAATCTGTTCCTGTGTTATCGCCATGACTGATTCTTGATTTTTTATTGCCATTTCCTTCCATGGTCTATGGTCTTCAGTACCCTGTACTGCTGGATGTGGACTTAGATGATGGCTTAGAAAATTTACCCATTCAGTTTCAGTCAATACTGATGAGACTACCGCTTTATCCGGCCTATTTAGGGTAATAACCATCTTCCAGAACTCCCTCGAATTTCCGAGATTACTAGTATAAAATATACGAGACCAAAGAGCGTTTTTGGCTTCAGTTTTTTCATTCCATATTATCTTCTTTAAATTTTTATTTGCCACTTTCAAGGCAGTTCTGGTATCTTCTTTATCTGGGAATTTAGTCAGCTCTTTTCTTAATCTATTTCTAGTTCGTTTCATTTTCTGCACTGCATGTGTAAGATCAATGTTGGTTGCCCTTTTTCTTACCTGTTTCATTTGGCCATCTCTAGAGATATTGGGATTTCCCTTACTAGTTGGCAATCTGGTGGTAAAACTGGCCCATTGTTCGATTGCCGATGCAAATGGTGCTTCTTCACTGCATTCCCGTAACCGTTTTAGCGCCAGATCGCTTGTCAGTTGGTTATTTCGAGATCCTGTTTCCCAAACTAACTTTTTATAATTAGTCGTTCCAATTTGACCTTCAGTGGTTAAATAGATTTGGTGATTTTTATATTTAAATGTTGTGGTGATGATTTGCTGACTATGATCACTCTCCAAGACTTTCTTTAGATGGTATGATGTACAGTTGCCGAAGATATTTAGTGATACCATAGTATAGTCTATACGGGATTTAGTACTGTGTGCGTGATAGGACCATGCTGGTGGTGAGTCTGTTGTAAATCTTCCATTAAGTGTTCGTAACCCCAAGGCTTCCATATCCTTTTTAAAATTTATACCCAATTGTTGGAGACCTTGTTTATTAAAAGGGTCTGTTACCTGAACCGGGATTAACCATTGGTGGTCTTGCGATTGCGTTGCTTCATTCCTTGTAAATGGAATTAGAAGATTGAGATTAAAATCTCCTGAAATAATAAAATCCATAAAGGGGTCCTCGATCCTTTGCTCTAGCAGGTACATGGACAGTGCTGCGCACATAGTTTTCCTGGAGATGGATGTAGGAGGGATATATATATTAACCAGTTTCAATGATCTTTTTTGTCCGTGCATCCAATATCTCACCAATACAGACTGAAGCTTCGTATTATTTGTAAATATTTCAGCATGTTCCACGTTGAGATCGATTGAAATAAAAATTGCTAGCCCACCTGAGGGGCATCCATAAGTGCTTTCCTTGATAGCAGGTATGTAGTATCCTTTATAACCATGTATTATAAAGGGGGTTATTGCCCAGGTCTCTTGTAGCAAAATTATTTGATAGTGCTTGAATTGCTCGGTTATCTTGTCTAATTTGTTAGTTATACCATTTACGTTCCAAGAACAAAACGTTATTTTGTTATTATTTGTATTTTTAGTTGGTTTTTCATGTTTTCCTTGTCAATGGGTATTATTTCCATGTAGTGCACTCTTAATCCATAATTCATTTATCCCAATTTCAGTTCCATCGATCAAGTTTTTTGCTTGTTCTGGCACTCCTTTATCTATTCGTTGATTTGGATTTCTTAGAACCGAATAGGTTGGGAGGCCCTTTTTGCCTTTTTCTGGACCATTCAGAGTTAATGCTTTCAAAAGCGGTGTGGGATATTCTTTTGGCATGATTCTATTAACCAATATTCCCCATTTACGGAAGGTGTCTTCTTGCCTTATAATTTGCTCAGCTATGACAGGGGAGGCAAGTGTTATTATTGTTGTTGGTAATTGGCCATCTGGGTTTTCTAAGAATCCAACACATTCAATATCTTTAGTTGTCACCTTTTCCAGAGACGGAATTGATGAAAAAAGGCACAATAAGTTGCCTCTATTAAGTGTATCTTGTCGACCTCTGGACTCATATATTGGTTTAAATGTTAGTTGTTCCCTCATATGGTCTATTATATCCGCTCTGTTATGGAATTTTGACTCTCCTTTGACAATATTTATAACTCTTTCACTGTTGGCTTTTTTTACAATTTGTATTTGATCCTTTTTTGTTGTTTCAACCACAATTTCTGTCAGTGCCATAGGTTCACAGGGCTTTGCTGGTACAACCCAAGGGAGTTGTCTTTTATCTGTGATAGTTTGATCTGGCGTTTTTAGTTTTTCTTTTACCAATTTAGTTGACACAAGTTCATTCCTATTTGTTTCTTCATTTTGAGCATCAGTCGCTGGATGATGGTCCTTTGGCACGGCATACATTGTACCTGCGTTGTTTTCATCCTGTGCAGTGTTACCTATTTCTTGTGTTATTGGCCCATTTGTATTGCAACAATTGAGTGCTATTTGAGGCTCGATTTTTTTAGCTTTATCACAAAGGTCGTTATTTGCACTTGATGTATATTGTTTAGGTTTCTTATCTTCCATATTCTTATCCATATTAGTATTATTTATTTTTTGCGCAAATATGTTATAATACTTAATTTTTCCATTTGTCTGTATTGGCGACTTATAACTCATTTCCCTGGTTATTTCCCTGATAGGTTGATTTTCTATATTTCCCTTAAGTGGTTTGCTTTGTAATGATTCTCTTAGGGCGACTAGTCCTACTTGTTCCACTAGATTTGCTTTATTTCGGGCTTTGCGTAACTTTTTCTTGTTCCTTTTTGACATAATAAATGGATTCCGGTCTGTGTCACTTTTTTCTTCCACTTCGATATATCCTTTGTTTGTTTCTATTTCTTGTGCGAATGCTTTCTCAGTTTCAGTAGTTTTTAACAATCTCCGGGATATTTGATGTTAGTCGGTCTGTCAATCGATGGACAATTTGAAATTCAATTTGGCATTCCTTGCTCTCTTGTTTAATTTCTTTAATTCCAGAAGTGCAAATCATACCTCTATTCCCGTCTATTAGCGAGTTAAGGCCCCTATTGAGCGTTGTTTTAACATCTTCTAGCATCGTACTAATAACCTTAGGTATAGTTGCTGGATTGTTAATTATTGGTGTGTGTGAACATTCTACATATGATATCGATTTATCTGCCTGTACTCTGGTTATCAGGGACTTGAGATTAGCTAATTTGAGATCTATTCCTGCTATTGTTTTAGCCATTGTGCTTAGAATATCAATTTGAATATCCATTTTATTAGATTGGAATGATAATGCTTCGATAGTAAGTGTTGAAGTTTGATAGAAAATATCCCAAACCGTGGCCAAGTCCTGGTTATCATTGATTTTGCTTTTTTCACTCCCCTGCAGTTTAAGATTATTAATAAAGACTTTTGTTTTGTTGCTAGTAGTGTCTTCACAGTCTAATAATTGTTCTGGTTCAGAGATTCTCCTTCTTTTAACTCCCGCAAGTTGTGTTACCTCCCTGTCCGAGTTTGCATTAATTGCTTGTTTAGATGGTTCGACGGTTTTGGGGTTTAATGAATCTTTTATTTGAGTACCTTGTTCTCTATTTTCCTTGCTTAAAAATAGTCTAGCATTTTTATTGTCCAATGAAACCATTTTCTCTTTACTTGTTTTTCTTTCGAGCATGCAACTATCCGACGTATTTAAGATTGTTTGATTATTGGCTGTTGGGATCTCTATTTGTGGTATATTTTTCCTTATTTCGACATTGACTTCTATAGGTAGTCTGGATGGCATGGATACTATTCCTGAGTCCCCATTGAGATCACCAACAAAGGAACATCCAGTTTTTATCCCGTCCTTAGTATTCCCTTCAATAACAGATTCCTGTGAGCTCGTTATATGCAAATCGTCCTGGTCCGAGGCTTCCATTGATATTTGATTTACAGAGTTCACCAAGCTGTTAAATTGTGTGATCATCATATTTGCCTAATTTATTCCAGATTGTTTATTTTTGCTTTCTTGATTATTATGTGATATAACATTAATAGGTATAATGGGTGTTTGTAGCTTACCTATTGCTTGGTCGCCTTGGATTGACAATAAGACTCCTGTTGGATCCTTTAGGAAGTCAAATGTTTGAGGAATTTTAGAGGATTTTTCAAACATTCTCGCAATTGGTGAGATGAGTGTTTGTCTCAGCTCCTTAGGTTGTGCTTTAGAATTCTTTATGGTATTTGGACCTTTAGATTTACGTGATCTACGTGCCGGGGGGGCAGATGGTCGTTCCCTTCCAGAACGCATTGTTACTTATATAGTACAGTGATATCAAGGTAGTATGTAGTAAGATTTAGGACCAATCAAACTCCCTGGTAGGGAAACTGTGTGTAATTCAGCCCGTCTGCAATACCATTTATACCTTGTATAATACTCTCTGCAATAAACAGTGATGTTTCTTTTCACAGTTAAATTACAGTAAATGTAGGTTTTTGCAGCACGGGATCAACAGAAGGTATTAGAATAGGTACTTTGAGTTGCCCTATTTGTCAACCTGTTTAAGCGCAGGGCTAAACGCAGGGCAAATGAATCTTTCCAGCTCTGTATCTCTGTATCTCCCCTTATCTCATTGATCCGATCTGTAGACCAACTGCCTCCCCAGCCTGTCTACTCACTACTAATACACTCGTTCCGCAGCCACCAATAGCACCACGCACAGAGACCAACCAGCGTGGCAATATGATCTCTGTGCAAGCCTCAGTTAATCATCAGATGAACAGTTTAGCAGGGCAATATGGTGGCAAGCAGACAGTGACAGACAAAAATGAGCAGCAGCCGTCGAGAAAAGGTAGTGGAAGTAACAGTAGGTAGATGAAAGGGAGGTAAAATTACGGTTGCAAAGTGTATAGGAGCACTTTTTTTTTTCAAATGACCCAGTACCTTAGTATCACATTATTGTCTTGTTCATTGACTGGTGTTTCTCCGTGATTTTTACTTTATTCAACGTTTGCCTCAGAGCTGGTCCTGTAGCAATTCAAAACATTTTTTGGCTCTGTCCTGCTGGTCCAATCTGCTCCGTTCCTCTGACGCTGGCTCTGTGCGGTCTCCCGCCGTAACACTGCCCCAATCAAACCGGATTTCTGCCTTCCGGACTGTCTCAAGACTCCCGCACCCCCAGCTGTCCAAGCCACCTGCAGAGTGACTCGTGGCAACTCCCGCCGCTATCGGGCCGCTCCCGTTTTCCGCCCAGCGCAGCTACCAAGGAGGCTGCGGGCTCTGGCGGCCTCCTGCACTCACTCCCCCTGTGCCCCACACCTCACTGCATGGGGAGGGGCAGGGTACAGCAGGGTACAGCAGGGTATAGCAGGTTACAGAATTTCCACCCGAAAGAGGCGGAGAGGTGGAGGGACCGATGATGGTTCACGCTACCGGCTGCTTCTGCAGCTGCTGGAGCCCCCTGCCCCTACCCACCGCCGTGCTGCTGGGTGGTGCTGATCTTGGTGGGGCTGGCGGGGGGGCTGGCAAGGCTTGATTAATTGTTCCGTGCTTCTCGCGGCCCCGGCCGATGCTACCACCAGGCGTTTCTCCCGCGCTTCTCTCCGCACAAGCACCGGGGAAAGACTGAAAGCGGGCAGCGGCAGCGGGCAGTCGGGCGGGCAAGCAGGGTTGGCTTGTAGCTCCTCCGGGTCGCGACCTCAACCCAGCCACAACAGCTTGGTTACGGCTCGGCTCAGATCAGAATTGCCGGCTTGAACAGCACGCCGCTGCCGCTCAGCTTCCTCGCTTCCTCGCTTCCTCGCTTCCTCGCTCGTGGAACGTTGAGTGTGGACAAGTGATCCAATGGTCATTTTGTTGAAATATCCGTAATATTCAGTGTTACTGGTATGTGTGGGTCCAAGAGGATGGATCTACATGTGATAAATAGATCTAACTGTCATCCATATCAGATGTACGATCCCACAGCATGTAGACAGTCATACATATCATTTGTATGGTTTAAATGCCCAAATCGTGATTTATTAGACATGGAAATTGGAATCCACTGGCAGTATTGGTTCTCACAGGCCGACGCTGGCGACTTACGTTTTGGTTGACAATCCAATCACCTCTCTTATGTCCGCAGAGACCCAAGAGACGCAAGAGAGAAGGTAGACTGTCAATTGCCCTGCTAGAGATGGTCCGCAAAAATATCAGAACATTTGGGGGGACTGTCCGTAGTACAGAGGCATTTAATAGAGCCCAGTACTTAAAGGCCTTGTAACTTGGATGATGAAATTCGTACCTTTCAGCCAGACAATAACTAAAATATGCAGTTGGGGAGGCAGAAGGTGTGGGGTTAAGGGTGGTTTGTGGACTTTGCCATAGCCGTGAAGGAAGGTTTTGAAGATGTGCAATGTATCGTTTTTCTTTCCCTGTGTATTATTTATGAGTATAATAATAAGCTTTAAAACATGTTATAATGAAACCCGGTATTCATGCCAATGGCTTAAATAACAAAAATTTAATACTCATTCTTTTGCCATCTGAGTTTATGAATTTGAACTGTGTCATAAATCATCATAGGTTAGTCACTTTTCTTCAATGTGGTAAGTGAATAGTTATATTAGGAATCACCTGTGCGGGGACAATGGTAATTTTTAGGTTGAGCATTTGAGACCTCTTGTATATACCTAAGTAAATACGTATATGTGTATGTACTTTGCGGGCTCTGGAGATCAGCCCTAGGACTTCTGCTAAGAGACCTTTTTTCTGTTTAACTGCGTCTATTTAACTGTCTTGATAGAAAACGACCAGTAGAGGTCAGTAGATTACCAGAATTGCTTTTTGCTTGTTCAAATGCTTCTATTTAACTGTCTTGATAGAAAACGACCAGCAGAGGTCAGTAAAATACCAGAATTGCTTTCTGCTTAGGGACTTTCTTTTATAAATGTTTCTGACAACTGTCTTTATTTAACTTTCTTGATTGAAAACAACCAGCAGAGGTCAGTAAAATACAAGAATAACTTTAGTATTCTCTAGATTCCAGTCCACAGACACTGTCTTCCAGGAGCATCTGTAGACAATAATATTTTTTTAAATCTTGTATTTTCAGCGATATGACCACCGAAGGCCCTGATCTTATATTAAAAACATAGCTTTGGACCATACCATTTCCTGCTGAAAGGCAATATTTCTTTCCATTTGTTTCCATACCTGGCGTGGCACGCATTTTGGTGCTTACTTTCCCTCCATGCTAGAGAACAGTAGATGTTTCAGCACCCAGACTAATGTGCTTCATAGCTAAATACATATAAGGTCCCAAAGGCGAGACCGACTGCATTGCAAATGCTTGTTCTTTTTTTTTGTGGAGTTTTATATAGGTTATATAGACTGTCCCGATCGTATCAGAGCGCTTTACATGAGCACCATTTGCGTTACAGACGGACGCATTAATTTTGTTTCTTCATGAGGAGATTAAAAGTGATTTTCCCAGACACAGGATGTTGAGCGCCCCTGCCGTGACTCAAACCCGGTTCCGGGGTCGACCCCGCTAGCCATTGGGCCACATTCTCTCTCAGCATTCCTGCTCAGAATTTACACCTAGTGGTTCAGTTACAGTGCCTGGAGCTGTGGAGTTACTGCGGTAAAAAAAATCTGGCATGTACAGAAAATCTAGAGTTTGAAATTGCACCTGTAAGTGTCAATGGTATAGTAAAATGAGGGCTTCACGTAAATGTAATGAACACCCATTGACGAAGAGCACTTGCAATGCCTTGCTCACAGTGCCCCCAAACGTAACAAGCATTTACAATGCAACGGTTTCGCCTTTGGAAAAGTTAGAGCTATTGGCAATGTAAATGACAATGCCATTTATTTATCTGTTTTCTTAACCAACACATAAAAACACATTTTGGGATTTACAATGTCAATAGCTCAAACTTTTCCAAAGGCGAAACCGTTGCATTGTAAATGCTTGTTTACAATGTACTTCATTCAGGCAATTTGCCACAAACTGATATATCATTTTAAGCACATTTTAAAACACTTACAACATCACTTCAGTTTAATAAATGAGCCCCAGATCCAAACGTACAAAAATGCATCTGTGCAATTAACTTAATAGCATTCTGGCAAGTGTGCATCCCCTATTTGAGAAAAAACTGAGCTCAGCCATGTTCTAAGATCATCCAAAAATAATTTGAAATCCAGAAGAATGTGTTTTATTGCTAACTTTGCTAATTATCGACAAAAATAATTGCTGTTATTTAACATTATTATGTCTCTAAACCCCTTGATACCAAATTCTTTAGGGACGAGCAAATAAATGTTGAATACCTGTAGTCCTCCCCAAAAATACACATTAAACTCCCTTTACCTTTGACATATTTAGCATTGCCTTTCTTCACCAACAAAACAAAACTGTGTATTAACCAGCATGAAAAGCTGCCAGTCCAAATACATCATATCTGTAATAGGGTGGAATGAATTATTCAATTTGTTGCCGAAGGTCATGACCCTTCACAAATTCTCCAACATAGATTCACTACAAATAAGGGAAAATATTCTAAGATCACCCATATTTCTTGAAGTGCATTACATTTCATGTAGACTTTCAGTGCGTTAGAGCAAGTTTTTCTTCATGAGGAGAAAGGTCAGGGTAGTAAGCACACTACCTAACTATCAACACAGATCACAATCCCTGCATTACAATTTTCCAGCTCCAATGAGATTTTAAATAACAAGCTACCTTTTTAGCTTAACATGATAGTGTGCCCAATAAAAGAATGGCTAGCACAATCAACATCCTGTCCATCATTTCAAAAAAAGGGTTGAGCTTATGTTGTGTTTCAGTAACATCTTCATGTTCGGTTTGACGTGATTCTCTTGCATCCACTGTTAGAAACACATTAGATATTTGTTGAGGTCATAATTCTTGACACTAGAAAGTTGTTTCAGTTTTAAGATGATCCAAGTATCACCATCATTATAGCTGTAACGCCAGGGAGGGAAACATGGCGTCGGGCTGACGCTGGTCGCGGGAGCTCTTGCACGAGGTGGAGAGGAGGCATATACTAAAAACTGATAAAATTGCGCAGATTGTACTATGCAGGAAGCGCGGCAACATAGCGTGAGGATTTAAAGTATACAGTACCATGCTCCAGGTCATATGAGTACAGTGGTGGTGAAAGAACATGGAGCCTGGCGTTGGGCTGCCCCAATATGGAGAAAGACTAGAGTGGCGATTTTGGCGGTCGGCTTCCGGGTTAACAGAGGAAGCACGGCGAGACTACGAGGCGAGGGGAAGGACGCCAAGATAGTGGCAGAGCACAGAGGAGACAGTATCAGAGACGAAGCTAAGTCCATTTTTCAAAGCGTGCAAAGTGCCCGACAGACCTCCCAATGGCAAGCTGGCGGGAATAGAGGGGAGAAGACTACACAGGCACTTGAGGGGGGGGGGGGTTGGGAGTGCAGAGGAGAGCTCCCGCTCCTCGGGACTCTCCGGGGCCGCGGAGGGACGTTCTCTTTCCCCGGGGCTCCTCCTGTGCTCGGGAGCCTCGGGACGGTCGATGCAGGCTGCTTCCTCCTTCCGGCTCTCTCCTCCTCCTCCTGCGATGACGCGGAAGGGGGCTCGACCGGCTGGGCCAATCCCAGCGCGGCCCGGGCTTGAAGGCGGGCGCTGCTTCCTCCTCTCACTCGGGGCCGCGGCGGTGAATACACGGAGCAATGCCGGGTGGGCACCGGCCTTAAATCTAAATATTAAGCGAGGTGGGCACTCGCTCGGGGTACCACAACAGCGGCAAGGTCCCTGACTCGAGTTGCACGAACGGGAGGGGGGCGGGAGAGAACACGGACGACGGGAGGGGGGCGGGAGAGAACACGGACGACGGGAGGGGACACGGACGACGGGAGGGGGGCGGGAGAGGACACGGACGGCGGGAGAGGACACGGACGACGGGAGGGGGGCGGGAGAGGACACAGACGGCGGGAAAGGGGAGGGAACAGGAAAAAACGTAACTCCGCCCTGGGAAAAAATCTCGGGAACGCCCCCGAATCTGGTCCGGCCTTGACGGACAGATCCGGCACTCAATGGCTAGCCTCCATTTATGGAGCTAGCCAATGAGAGCCGGGGGACGTTCCCGAAGTGCTTATTGGGGACATAGGATTTCACCTGCGCTGAAAGGCTGCGCAGCAGCCTTCGGCAGGCGAAACCCAAAAACGTACCACTGGACGCCAATAGCATAAGCAGTATAATAGATGGGAGAATATACTCCACAATTACTCATGTTCACAGTGGTGAGTGAGGAAGAGAGATGTTGCCAGGGAAACCAATGTCATTGTAAAAAAGTGGGAGCAAAAAACATATTTTTGAAATCTCGCTATTCCTTCACCGTTTGGCACAATATCGTAAAACTCGATACATTAAAAAAAAATAGCAACACCTGATTGTACCTGCCCAGTTAATCATTTGTGATCTAATTAGCATTTCCCACCAGCAGCTTTTGGCTTGTCACATTGGCCTGTCACCCTGATGCAATATTGGCAGGAAACGTGTGTGAAAAACAGAAACGAACTATGAGCACCTACACGTGAGGCTTGACAGCTGTGACTAATACTTGCCCATCTGATGTTTGCTGACAAGGAAGTGCCCCGGAGAGTGCATTATAATCCGTGTTTGTCTTTGTTAGTCACTGCCAACGTCTCTGGCACTAATGAAAAACTACCGCTAGGAATGGCCTGTAAGCTATCCCTTTTCTTTAATACCAAAAAGCACCTCCAGAAACCTACAACCATGTCAAATGCTTCAATGTGACTGTTGAAGCCAGTAAGACCTGAGACCACAAACATACAACTTGAAAGGAAGACCTGCGGATGTGTACACAAAGCAGGGCAGGATTCAGAGCTCCTGTGGATGCATTTCAATGCTGAGAAATATCTGTCCCCAACATAGACAGATACTTAACTGATTGGACCATATACTTTTTATTTATTTACTATTTTTTTATGTAGCACTACTAAACCTCATAGGGTATCAGAGTGATTTATATAAAACTGTTTCCTTAGCGTGCCATATTGGGCCTGATTCACAAACTGTATTTTGTGGTATGTAAATTAGTACTACAGTAGTACTCCTCACGTCCTAGAAGATGAAATTCACAAACCTATGGCTGGAGAACTTGGCCTCTGCCTCATTCTATCTTTCATGTAGGAGCTCTCAGCCACATAGGTACATATTTTAGTAGTAAATGTATGTGGGACCAGGAGGAGTGGTGGGCGAATGGATGATAATTTCTACTAAATGGGACAGATTTGGTGAAATGTGTGGAGTGGTTTTGGGGGACTCTAATGTAAAATACGCACCCACAAAAGATAATTATAACTCACAAAATACACTTTTACAATAACTACAGCTCGAAATTATTATATAAATGATAAACCTAGTTTAAAAACAAACATTGATTAAACATGTTTTTTTAATTACAAGTTTTTAATTAACTCAATATATACCTTTTACCTATGGTTAATTCATACCAAATGAAAATAAAAATGATTGTGCTGATGAGTATTTTTTAAAATTATTGCTTCATAACTGATATTTTTAAATACAATGAGTATATTTTATATTATGTTATTAATTCATACACATTTAATTTGTTGAGTGATTGTGCTGTACATCTCTACTGTATTATTAGCCGGTGAATAGGAAGCTTTGCACCTTAATTTGCACATATTCGCATATATATTATCCACAAACATATATATATTTTTTAAAATATTAAACTCAAATATTTTCCAAATGCTTTCACATAAGATCTCCACTTTTGTGGTGGTGATCTCTACATACAGGAGAAAAGCTGTTAGTATTAATTTTACACTTTAACATTTTGTTGTTGTACACCCCACCTCCTCATTAGAGGGAGTGGATACATGCAATCCTACATCTAGGTGTACATTTGGTCCATTGCAGAAGAAGTGAAATTAAACATCTGGGTAGGTGTAAATATACATGTAAGTAAATAAGGCCCAAATGTTGTTATAGGAGGAGTCGGGTGATACATATACAGTTTAAGACAAAAGCTATTCAATAGCAAGGCAAGTGAAAGAAAAGTATGAGAGAGCGCCATGTCATTTTGAAAATTGTAGGGGTACACCATATCTCCCGTAGTCAGCACCCACATATTTAGAGGGTATACTAACGTGTTTTTAGAGATATAACAGTAGGTTGGGAATTAGAACAGTGTGTAATCGATGTATTCATAACGTTGCAAACTAATGTAGATCCTTAACAGGAGTGTAACGCTTTATATGAGATAGAAATGCTACTAAACGTGTGTATTGTAGGATTAATAAATGTGCCATATTAAGAGTTGCACATGTAGGAGATAGAATGTGACGTTTTAATGTAGAAAAGAACTCACGTTTAGAAATTTTATGTAATGATGTCTTTGCAATGGATTAGAGTGCATTGCTTATAATGTAGAATCGTTGAGAAATGCATTTAAACACGTAAAGGCCTGAGACATGAAGAGAAGCCAGTAGAGGCCTAACTGTAATTTCTTTAGTTAGCATTGGTTATTCTTGTGAAATAGCTGCTTGTTGGGAAGAGTGCTGTTCTCAGCAAATATTGAATTGTAACTTTGGATGTGCACAAGGTTGCTTCTCATGTATTCCAGTTGCAGGTGCAAGGCCACGGAGCTTGTTAGGTAGAAAGATCCATTGTTTGGAAGTTAAGCCGGTAGGAGTCGGAACAAGTAGGTGCCAGAGGAATGTTCATCTGCAACATTTGGCGAGAAGGTGCCTAGGATCCAAGGACACCTCAATGGACGCTAGATGGAAGAATGCCATGCTGGAAAAATCCGAAGACCAACACCTTCCCAGAGAGGCGTGCCTTTGTGGAAAAGTCAGCCCATAACGCACCGGATGCCCAGGCTGCTGGCGCAAGGCGCCTCTTAGTTCCCATCGTAAATAATTACCAAATAAAGAGACGGGCACTGGAAGCAGGAAATCAAGAACAGAGTTTTATTTCTCATGAGGAGAGCCTGTCATTTCAGACACTCCCATAGTGTCTTCAGGAGGTGCTCTAACTAGCCTCTCTGAGGCCTGGTCTTTTATACACTGGTTTAAGACATGTGAACGCTCTTTATTACAATAAAGACATTGTGAAGTATGAAGATGACATCCCCGGCACCCCCCCAGTTCCGGCTCGTTCCAACACGTGGCTACAGTAGAGGCCCTTACCCTCCATACAATAGGAGGGGGCTGTCACGCAGCTGAGTGTTCTGCTGATTCCTTTGGAATGTGTGCGCCTGATCGAATCCCAGGGGGTGGGAAGGTCATGATCAATAGTAGCTCCTTTGAAGGGGGGCGAGTGCATACAGTAGTGGGCAATAAACTGTATCCTCGGGCTAAGGGATGACCAGCGGTCCGTGCAAACAATAGGGCTCAGAGGAAGGGGTCATCAAAGGAGAGATATTCATGAAAGGAAGGATCGGTGTGGACAATCGAGCGTAGAGGAAGGGTTTATCAAAAGAGGGGTATTCATGGAAGGAAAGGAGGTGTTGGTCAGGCGCGGGGTGTGATTCCCAGTGACAGCGTCATGCAGAAGGAGAAGGGTTCATGACTTGTGCATGTGAGAGTGGGGGCGGTCGGGGTGCATGGGGGAAGCTTGCAGGGTCAGGGAAGGGCGCTGATGATCGATCGCAAACAGAGAGACCATGGTACCTAAAATGGCTGTTGTATATATGTGTGCATGGGTCTATGCTGGCGGGATAACACAGTCAGTGTTTTGCAATACCCATTCTGCTTACGACAAGAGGTACAGTGAACACAAATGAACGCCGCTTCTGTGTATATATATTGCCAATTTCAACAGTCGCCGCTTTTTAACATTGGCTAGTACATTTGTGTTTACCCCAACTGATGCAGTGTACATATAGTCATGTGTGGCCAATGAAATAACGTTCGTCAAATGCTAGCAACTTGCGTGAAACCATATGCAGTCTATACAATTGGCGGAATGCAGTACATATGAATTTACATTCATTGAGTTATTTATACAAATCTAGAGATCGGCGTAATACTTAGTCGGGGTCAATCAAGGAATCAGGTTCTGACTTTTTCTCCGATGACATCAACATACAGTAAAAAGTGCTATATGAGACTTTTGGACTTGAGTGACCTATCGTTTTGCAGAAAGGAGAGGTAGTAATATGGCAAGTGTACAATCGTTTTAGTTCCTGTCAATTTTGCCAAACACCTTTGTGTTCGAAGAGACCCAATTAGGTTCGTGCCGGTGGGGCACAACGTTCTTGCACAAGGGGGGGGGAACAGGGGGACCCTCAGAGAGAGAGAGAGAGAGAGAGAGAGAGAGAGAGAGAGAGAGAGAGAGAGAGAGAGAGAGAGAGTCGCCCGCACTCTAAACGAACCATTCGGTACACGTATGACGTGGAGAGAGAGAGAGGGAGAGAGAGAGAGAGAAAGAGAGAGAGAAAAACGTGCACGATAATGGTCCATTCAGTGCGCACACAACACAGAGCAGCAGGGGTTAAGTAATACGGAAACACAGGCAGAGGGATGACGTGGATCCATACATCACGTACACACAAACTCGGACGGGGAAGACAGTACATGTATTATATACAAAAATCCAAGACAAAACATAAAACAGTTATTGGCCAAAATTATCTTTTCCTGTATGCTGTGCATCCTTAGCATCCTAAGCTCTTTTTACCCTTTTCTTCTCTTTTATTCGTCGGCTGCCTTTACTGGTGGTTTTGATTGTACACACTTACGCCTGTGGCAATTGGTCATGAACTAACCTGGTCGGGCTAATGCTCACGGTGGGATTTTCGAGTCATTTTTAGCAAATGTGCTTCCAGGCTGAGACAACAGTTGGTGTCAATTGGAGAACAATGGGGCAGCTTTAAGTTACATGTCTATGAGGATGCGAAAAAGGAGGTAGTAGGGTTTTTTAAAATATTGGCAATATTCCTAGTCCTCCCGGCGGAGGATACTTGTGTAAACCTTACCTCGGAATATTCCTTAAACTTTCCCTATTTAGTTAAACGTAGGAATGTATTCATTATTGTACGTCATTTTTAGTTGCATTATTCGGGGTTCGTCGCGGTTAGGTACCATGATCAAACCCTCTTTCCCGTCTCTTCGTCCGCTACATCACCATTTTCGTACATTAATCGACATTCCGATGTGACCTGCAGAGAGAGGGAAAAAGAAGGGGGCAGGGGCTACATTGATAGACACATTAGCGTGCATAAACCCAGAAAGGCTTTTACTTACTGCATACTCGGCCTATCTCCACGGGATGCAGTCCCTGTCAACTGGGCGTTCAAGCCCAGGTGGACCGTTAGTGTGACTTTTCTTATACAGGTAGCATATAAAGTATAGGCTAAATACTAGGATCTTTAGCGGTTGCTTTTGGCTGTACAAAAAGGGAAAAATACACAACTAAAACTTGGACCCTTCATATCTGCAATATCTCTATATATTACATCTTTTAACTCTTAACTAATCGAGCTGAGTCATTTCACCTGTATTTTAGTTATATCGGAAACAGGGATCATTTATTCGAAACTTATCAATCTACGCGTGACAACTACGTTTGCTTTTTCCAAAAAAATCTTTATTAAGAATGTCGGTGCACAAACACGGGCCTACAACCCCGTGGGCCGGCCACGGAGCAGGCTGGAACTGTAGATGTGGGAATACTTTATTAGTGAAAAACCTAATGGAGTCGGGGGTTGTTTAAAAAAGTGCGACAAGTGCAATAAAAACATGTCGAGAATTCAGTGTGAGCGAGTATCATAAGTGTTGAAATTCGAATTTGCAATAATCATGAGGCGCCAAAACTTAACAACAATTCATTGTCCGAATGTTCAATCAGTACCCATCTGATGTCAATTCACTGTCTGAACACATAATCAGTACCCATCCTATATCAATTCATTGTCCGAACATATAACCAGTACCCATCCCATATCAATTCATTGCTCGAACTGACAGTACACATCCCAAATCAATTAATTGTCCGAACATATAATCAGTACACATCCTATATCAATCCATGTGGTTAAAAAAACCTGCATACATATTTCATGACACCAGGGCTGAACAATCGGGGTACAACAAGGAGTTGAAAGTTTCATTTGCGTCGACGCCATTTTGGGTGCAGTCAGGCAGATCCAGGCATAGTCTAAATCTCCGCTAACTCGTGGTTGGCCCAGAGTCTCTTTCGGTAGTCCAAAAGTTCCGTTAAAGGGCAAAAGAAAGGATCGGTGGTCTGAACCATCAGTCAAAAGGAGGAGGGAGGCAACAATTTTCCTACCGGGTCATACTGGGTTTTCACCGGAACTGATCCGAACTGTAGTCTGCAGGACTCTAGTCATTCAAACTGAGGCTGGAGACAGCATGGGAGCGACGACGTTTTGTGGCCACATTTTCATCGTTCCGTGGTCAATCATGGCAGTCATTCCCCATCGGGGGTGTCTGCGGGGGTCGGGGACTCCCGCGGCTCCTATAGAATCTTCAAGGTCGAGGAGAACTTTTATGATGGTGGGACTTGTTTCTTAATCAACAAGCAACCGGGCCATCTCTTCACCCCGGGCCCGCTCCAGCAGGATCGTCCGCCATTTTACGAGTGGGCGAACCCATGTCGGGTGAGTGGAGCGTTGGGGTTGCTGCTGGGGGCCTCCACCTGGGGAGGTGGGAGAGGCCTGTTTGCGCCCGCTCTCCCTCCCAGCGCACCCCACGCCGTTTTCCTCGGCGCTAATATACATGATGGCCGGACCAGGCGATGAGAGAGGGGAGGGGTCGGAGGCATGCGCAAGACATCCCCCCCCAGGGTTGTCGCAGCCATTATAGAAGAAGTGGCGCCTAGTACGTTTCGGGCCAGGCCTCCGGTTGATGGCAGCCGGACGCTCTTCGCCACGGCCCCAGGAACGGGTCCCTTGGTTCATCCTGGGGACAGACCTTGGCACGTGGTGCCTCCTCCGGGCTATTCGCGTAGTGGTCTCTCCACCCCCAGGCCTCTTATGGAAGCCGGACCAGGCGATTAAGAGGGGGGGGGTCGGAGGCATGCGCAAGACATCCCCCCCCCAGTGTTGTCGCAGCCATTATAGAAGAAGTGGGGACGGCCGGACCCCGTCGGCCTTGGCTCTTCTTCGGGCCCACCTTACTCGCAGGACCCGCCCTACACGTGTTGAAGATCTCGTCTTCCGGATGGACGTAGCCGCGAACCAGTTGCACTTCGGGAGTTTTCAGAATGGGGGTAGGTATCTGTTGACTTGTATCTATCTCATGTTACCGTTATTGGGGCGTGGCGGGTGGTGGGACAGGCATGTTTGGAGCAGTGAGGGGTGGCGAAGCCTAATTGCCTCGTGGCCGTCGTGATGTCAAGCTTGGCTTCTCTCACCATTTTCATGTTTCTTATTACGGGCTTATTCCTAACGTTTTCTTATTTGTTGCGAAAATCAAAAACTCATCAGTGGCCTACTGACTTTACTTGATTCCTTTTGTTTTCCCTAACGATTTTTATATATATTTTTTTTATCTGCTAGCATGATACAGCGGCTAATCCGCATTTTTCTTTATATTTGTCCTTTTTATTAGGGGTGTCCTCCGGGCTGAGCCGGATGACCTACCTCCAATAAATGGTCCGGGTGGAACTGGTTTATCAATCAGTGGGGAGTAGATAGGCATGACAGATTACAACGGGGGACAAAGGTCCGCATTACCTACCCTTCACTACTTGCAAAGACTAGACAGAGTATTTCTTTTCTATGTTATTTGCAAACAGAGAATACCTCCAAAAAGAACAAATTCCAAACAGTCAATGTTCGGACAACCAATCAAATCAATGAGGAACGAAATAGGCACGACGGGTTACAATGGGGGCAAAAGCCTGCGTTACCTACCCTTCACTATCTGCAAAGGGAGAGAGAATATTCCTATTCTTCCCCGTTTGTAGGCAGAGAAGATCCTTAAGAGAACCAACTTCGAACAATTCAATGCTCGATCAAACAATCAATCAATGGGGAGAAAAACAGGCATGACGGATTACAATAGGGGACAAAAGTCTGCATTACCTATCCTTCACTATTTGCAAAGAGAGAGGAACGTTCCTATTCGTCGCTGTTTGCAAACAGAGAATGTCTCCAAGAGAACCAATACTTCAAGTAGCACTCAAGGCTAAATGAACCAATCAATGAACAATACCAGTATCTAAATACCATTTCCAATATCAATAATCAATCAATCTATCAGATGGATAAAGCCATCCTACCAATTAGACGTAAAGACGTCCTACTTGACCTTACCCGGACCGGACCGTGTGGACAGTTCTTCGCCTTCCTTTTTCCAGCGCCCGATCGTTCTCTTTCTCCATGTTTTTACCGCAGCATTCCTGTGGGATTCCAGTCAGGACAATAGGTCACCTGAGAGAGGTCCGTTCGGAATCGGTGAAGTTCATTCAATCGGCAGCCGGACGAGGGCCCTCTCAAGGCAGGTATACTCCAATCATTTAGATGTTCACCCCATCGTCTGGACCTCTCTTACCGAACCTTATGTCGCTGATGGACCCCGCGTTGGGACGCCAATTGTGGAAAAGTCAGCCCATAACGCACCGGATGCCCAGGCTGCTGGCGCAAGGCGCCTCTTAGTTCCCATCGTAAATAATTACCAAATAAAGAGACGGGCACTGGAAGCCGGAAATCAAGAACAGAGTTTTATTTCTCATGAGGAGAGCCTGTCATTTCAGACACTCCCATAGTGTCTTCAGGAGGTGCTCTAACTAGCCTCTCTGAGGCCTGGTCTTTTATACACTGGTTTAAGACATGTGAACGCTCTTTATTACAATAAAGACATTGTGAAGTATGAAGATGACATCCCCGGCACCCCCCCAGTTCCGGCTCGTTCCAACACGTGGCTACAGTAGAGGCCCTTACCCTCCATACAATAGGAGGGGGCTGTCACGCAGCTGAGTGTTCTGCTGATTCCTTTGGAATGTGTGCGTCTGATCGAATCCCAGGGGGTGGGAAGGTCATGATCAATAGTAGCTCCTTTGAAGGGGGGCGAGTGCATACAGTAGTGGGCAATAAACTGTATACTCGGGCTAAGGGATGACCAGCGGTCCGTGCAAACAATAGGGCTCAGAGGAAGGGGTCATCAAAGGAGAGATATTCATGAAAGGAAGGATCGGTGTGGACAATCGAGCGTAGAGGAAGGGTTTATCAAAAGAGGGGTATTCATGGAAGGAAAGGAGGTGTTGGTCAGGCGCGGGGTGTGATTCCCAGTGACAGCGTCATGCAGAAGGAGAAGGGTTCATGACTTGTGCATGTGAGAGTGGGGGCGGTCGGGGTACATGGGGGAAGCTTGCAGGGTCAGGGAAGGGCGCTGATGATCGATCGCAAACAGAGAGACCATGGTACCTAAAATGGCTGTTGTATATATGTGTGCATGGGTCTATGCTGGCGGGATAACACAGTCAGTGTTTTGCAATACCCATTCTGCTTACGACAAGAGGTACAGTGAACACAAATGAATGCCGCTTATGTGTATATATATTGCCAATTTCAACACCTTGGCGTAGCTAAGATTTTGGGAGTTTTGTATTAGGGACAGACCCAGAGGGTGGAGAGCAGATCTGGTCAGCAGGTTGCTAGAGCAGAATGTAGGCAACTTAGACAGCACTGAGGGAACGTAGGGCAGAGTGGGGTGTAGGAAGGAGCATCTTAGAATGAGCTCAGTAGTTAGTCTACTCATTTGAGAAATGTGAATGCACTTCTTAGGGAGTCTTCACGGCTGACACCTTTACTCTTGCCTGGAGGGGATTGTCAAGTAGGGATGTCACCAGTAGGGACAGAATAATCTTTTCTTTCCTTTTGTTAATGCTGTCCTGACTTCAAATAGGAACTAAGGTTGGATGCCTGATGTTCCTAGAATTGACTTTGCTTTTCATTCTTAGTCGTCTGAGACTCCTTCGTAAGATTATGTTTGTATTAGTGCCAGTCTATTTCTTGAACCTCTTGCTGGGGTGCTTGAATGTCCAATTATTTTTGGCTTTGTAATAAATTCTTAACTTCAGTTCATAGTCAGTGGTTCATTAAATTGGATTTGATTGTCGATTTGAAAAGTTGTTTGATTATGAGTTTGGAAACCTCCCCTCTAAACTTCTAAGCAGACAAAAATGTCCAGTCGACCTGTACTGGGATTCTGGAGAATTGATAAGGTAAAACTCTAGATAAGAATCCCATCCCGTCAGTTGGTAGCAGAGTAGGATGGTTGTCTCTAGATTGAGGGGAGATCTAGATAAGAGTTCTAAGGCCCATAGAAATTAGGTGATGATTGCCCAGTGGATTGTCGGCGGAAGACGGCGTTTCATGGAAAGCAACGGAGAGTGACGGTGCGGCAAAGGCAGCAGCAGTTCGTGGGAGAGTGAGTATGAATAGGGTTTTATGTTGTTAGATCGCGGTGTTTGTGTTGTATTGTGATGTCTTGTGGAGTTGGATTGCTTGTTGTATGAAACTGGATCAGGCTGTGAGCGCGCGCAACCCGGGAAAATCTTAAGCTCAAGAAGTAGCTTAAGTGGTTCGGGTGTATCGAACACCCAGAGTAATTGTCGACCATTGTTAAGGGGATCGTGAGGTACCATCGATCACCCACTTGACCGAGACAGGGGGAACGAGTGTGTGAGTGCGTGAGTAACTGATGCTGGTCGTGGGTTGCTGAGTGTTTGTAACCTATCAGTTGAGGTGATTGTCCGGTTGTTTCGTTGTCAGACAGTTGCCAGTCGGTGACAATTATGCATCTGTGGACGTACAGTCAGACTGTGGACGTACAGTCAGTGAAGTGATTGCTTGGTCGTAAGTGATCATTTCAGTGTGTGAATGGGACATATGCATGAGTGAGAGCTGAATTGTAAAGGGGGGCAACTGCTGCGAAGAGGAGGCGAGCGATGTCAGAGATGCCACGCTGGGATAGGGCAGTTGGTGTGAAGCCGCGCTGGGATTGGTGGATTGTCATCAGGAAATAGAGGAGCGCTGCAAAAAGAGAGGAGTTGGGTTTCATCATGAAATGTTTTAAAGTGTTACGAGAAATGTTCAAAAGAGAAAAGAGATTAGAACCCCGGGGTGGGAAGAAGAGGCTCCGCCCAAGGATACTCCAGCTCATTATATGGCTACGAAGGTAGGGTTGCATACTATATTGTGGCTTGAGAATTGGGCTAAGATGACAGATGGAAATGAAGAGTTGACTTTCCCCAGATACGGAAATTTCAGATTGGAAGTGTTATATCAGTTGAAGTCGATTATGGCTTCTTTGCGTCCGTTGACTAGACCAACACAGTTTGAGGCATTGAATGCATGGATTAGGGCAGCACATGAGAGGAACAGGGACAGGAGACAGGAAAGAGTGAAACGGTCAGTCAGAGCATTTCATGATGCGAAGTGGGATGCACTGGCGAAAAGATGGAGAGTACAGACTATTGAGGGAGACAGGTTGTATCCACTGTTGGTAAAGACAGGGGACAGCCAGAAATGGAATGATGAAGCCGATGACAGTGACACGGAGGATAGCTTGTTAGAAAGGATGTTATTAGAGAGACCACCTCCATACAATCCAGAGTCGGAAGGGGAGAAGTCAACCCCAATGGAAGGAGTTGGAGAACAGCAAGTTCCAACTAGAATGGAAGTAGTGGGAAAGCTCTCAACAGGGGAGATGCAGAACGTAGTAAGTATTGGTCCACAGAGGTTGCCGGATGCCCTTAAGGTACCGGTTACCATTGGTCCTATAGTGTCAGTGTATTACCCAGAGCCGGTGAGAAATGTAACGCCACCACAGACGGGAATCGAAGGGAGCATCAGTGATGTAAGGAACAGTGTAGTAGGTGGGTTGAGCCAAATGCCAAGGTCTGTGGAATCGAGCACTCCGTTGCCGGCTACTGCAGATTCGTCTAGAGGTTTGATGGATCAAAGGGGACCGAGGCCAAAATCTCTTGGCGAGCTGAGGCCCGATGAGAGAGAAGGAATGAAAATTGAATATGTGAGAGTGGAAGTTTAACAATGGGGTACTCAAAGAATTGTTATCTAATGGTAGGGTGACCATCCGCCCCTAGATTTTAGCCAATTCCGTAGCTGGGACAGGCGATTTTAGCAACTTAAGTTGGATGGACATGTGAAATAAAGGTATAAACAATAGGTGATTTAGGGGTGGGGCTGGCTGGTGCGAGTTTTTGAAAGAAACGGGAGGAGAGAGAGAGAGATGTGCCCCTGATTGTCGGGTTGCAGAAAGGCCTATCTGTTCCTGTCCTATCCCTGTCCTGATACTTAAGTCTTTGATCCCTGACTCTCTGTCCGGGGGTCCTCTTCTGCTACCTAGGCCTGGGTGGTGGTTTCCTACATTCAAATTATTTGGGTTCGTTTTTTTGATAACTCAAATTTCTTGACATATTTTGTCTCTTCATCTATCCCTCCAAATTGATGAATTTTGATTTATGCAAATGTCTCTTTATCTATCCACTCTATGCAGCTTATGTTTTGAGATCCTTCATTTGCTGGATGTTTCATTAGATTGTACTCTTTCTCATGAGGTTTTCCAAGATTAACGCATTTGAGATAGATAAACCTTTATAATTTGCAAACAAAGAGTCTGTGGTCATTTTAGACAGGTTTATGATTAGAACTTCATATAGAATTGCTATTCTATTCAATTCTTCAACTAATTGGTCCATCAACCAAGTAGATGGGAAATTTAATAGCAAGTTTATTGTGTAAACTGTGGACTGTCTAAATATTGATCAACTGAGTAAAGATTTTTGTAAGAAATTTGCAAACTTGACACCAGCGCAACCGGGATTTGGGTGTATGTGTATGGGCCCAAGTACATGATATTATTGAATGTTCATCCCTGATCAAAATACTGGGTTTGCACTGTATCAGCACCATTGTTGCCCCTTTATCAGAGCTGACTTCCAGGAAGCAGCCCAAGAAGGTGATCTGGACTGAGTCCTGCCAGAATGCTTTTGATGCACTGAAGGCAGCCATGTGCACGGCGCCCATACTCAAGGCACCCAACTTCTTCAAGGAATTTGTCGTACAGACTGACACTTCAGAGCATGGTGTGGTAGCGGTACTCTCACAACTGAATGAAGAGGGCTTAGACCAACCTGTAGTCTTCCTTAGCAGGAGACTGCGCCCCAGGAAACAGAGGTGGAATGCCCTAGAAAGGGAAGCTTTCGCTGTGGTCTGGACACTAAAGAAGATGAGGCCCTACCTGTTTGGGACTTCCGGGTTCAGACAGACCACAGGCCCCTCAGATAGTTGATGCAAATGAGCGGTGAGAATCCAAAACTGCTGAGGTGGTCCATCTCCCTACAGGGAATGGACTTTATGGTGGAACACCGCCCTAGCACAGAACACGCCAATGCAGATGGTCTGTCCAGTTTCTTCTGCCTTAGTGAAGAGAACTCCCAGGAGTTTGGGTAGTTCACCCTACTTTCAGCTGGAGGGGACATGTTTTAAACTTGGCATCTTTTGGCATGTTTCCCCAGAGTTTTTATTTTCTAACCTCACGGTTTTGACTGGCTTAGTGTCTCTGTGCACTTTTCTCACTGCTGATCAGTGTTAAAGTGCAAGTGCTCCTGTTCTAAACTGTGTTATGGATTGGTGTTTCCATGATTGAAAAATTTGACTTACCGGTCAACCCCTAGTAAAGTGCACTGAGTGTGCCAGGGCCTGTACATCAAATTCTGTCAATGGGCTGCTGCACTGGATTGTGCCAACCATGAAAACAACCTGTAAATGTAACTCTGGCCTGCCATTGCAGATCCTGTGTGCAGTCTGGGACTGCCATGTTGACTTGGCAAGTGTATCTACTTGCCAGGCCCTAACCTCCCTTTTCTTACATGTCAGTCACCCCTAAGGTAGGCCCAAGGTACCCCTGTGTGCGGGGGTGCAGTGTATGTGAAAGGTAGGACATGCGCTGGTGTGTGTGGCATGTCCTGATAGTGAATTACTGCCAATTTTCACTATTGCAAGGCTGCCTGTTCCCAAAGGACAGAACGGGGAGTTTGTTTATGAGATCTTATAAACGTAACTGGCCCTGGGAACTAGGTAGAAAAATAAAGTTTAGTATGCCTGAACTCAGAATCTAAAGGTGCATCTTTTAGTGAAGGTGATTTTTACATTCTGTGTTTGAAAATAGCACTTTTAGTAAGTAGGTATTTTCTTGCTCAGCCATCCAGTAGGCCTCTGCTGGGGTTGTGAATTGACTGTCCGGGTTTTGGATGACAGGGGCTGGGGAGGAGCTGTGGCTCCAGATAGTCTAGGTGGGTCAGGAAAGGGCTGAATAGATCTGGGCTGCATTTTGAGTAGGAGGAAGAGATTTTCTTTCACCTGAATGGGCCTGGTCTGCCTCTGACAATCCCATCTCCACCTCCTGCCAGGAAGCCTCACCAGTTGTGACACGGCACAGACACTCTCTGCCTGATAGGACAAAATATTTTTGGCTATTAAAAATGGGGCCCAAACGCCTGAACTTTAGAGCTCTTTTTGACCAAGAAGACTGCCAAGAAGAGGAGCTGGAGAAGCTGTGAGGAGGAACTACTATTTTGCTGTGCGATTTGCTGTGTTGGCCTGCAGTGGCTGCTTCTATATTGGGCAGTGAAAGGACTGGACTGGACTTTCTGCAATCTATTCTTGTGAGTTTCTCCAAGGGCTTGAGGTAGAGCTTGCCCCCTGTTCAAGAAGTTTTAGGGAACATCAAAAACATCAAGTTCTTCTGCCCTCAGCACTGGGAACTGTGTGTTTTATGCTGCAACATAAGAAAAAGCAACCTGACTCCATCTACGACACAGCTGCCGACTCAGTGTCCTGAAGGCACTGCAGAGGGCACCTCCGCCATGCCGCATGTGACCCTGGTCTCACCGACTACTGACGTGACCACCGAGCCTCTCCTCGCCCCGCGACCTGTGGGCACCGCAATCTGCATTGCCTTGCTTCATGCCGCCGCCTTGGTATCCCCGACAATGCTGCTCCATGCCAAGATCGACACTGCTGCCTGCACTGTTGTTTGAGGGCACAGCTTGTAAGGTTACACGACTCACCACGCTCATCTCGCACCACAGCCTTGGCCTACCAATGCCGGTGCCAATGACTCCTTTTCATCAACCGACGACAGTGCACAGAAACGACGACATTGCTGCTTGCACCGTGACCTGCCAGCACTGCGACGAACACTGCATCACTTCGCACTGCAAACCTGGTCTCACCGATGACGCCATCTGATGCCTCCACTGAGCCGCTGCTCGCACGTGATCTGAGGACATCGCACGCGCACTGCTGCACTTCGCAGCTCAGCACCCGATAGCTGCCGACACCAGCGCTCCTGACTTCAACTGTGAGGCATTCAATCTGCAACGAGTGTGACTTCAAGGGCCCGACGACTCCTGCACCAACCTCCAGAACCGACACCTGCAGACGTAGTGCTTTTGGAAGCTCAACTAGAGGTCGTCGATGCCCTGCATTTCTACAGGTACTGTTTTGCGGGTCTTCCCGACACCGAAGCTGGCCCGCGACGCCGTAGTCAGCCAGAACTGTTTGGATTTGTTTGTTCACAATGCCGTGATAGCCCCAGAGAGAGCTATCGACTTCAAAGAACTGTTTTGCAAAGTTATTTTGAAAACTGGAGATTTCTAAGTACTGTATTGTGGATTTTTATCATTTTTGATCTTGTCTTAAGTTTATAAAAATATTGAATATTTTTCTAAACTGGTGTGGTGTCTTTTTGTAGTGCTTACACTGTATTACTGTTGTTTCTGTGCAAATGCTTTACACACTGCCTCTAAGATTAGCCTGACTGCTCATGCCAAGCTACCAAGAAGCTGAGCAGGGGTTATTTTAGGAGTGTAACTCCCTTATCCTGACTAGGAAGAACGGTCTCTGTTAGGTCTGTGCTCTATCACAAATAATCACAGTAACAACAGTGAAATCATTAGGCATAAGAATTTTGGAAGCATCAGTTGAGAAAACATTTAATCTTTTCTCTGTTATCATCAAAGCCCTGATGAACCTACTTTCATGCTTTGTAGCTTGGCGCAAAGGAATCATAAGAGAAGTAGTATTTGTTTTGTTCTCATTGATCATAGTAAACTCCTGTAAATCGTTCTTGGGCTCCCTATGAACATGATGAACTTGAGCTACCTTGAAGGACAAACGTTGATGCTGTTGCACTGTATAGTGCTGCTGTGCCCTCCTCCTGTAACACCAGGGCATTGTGGGTGATGCAATTTGCCTCATAGATGGCCACTAAATGCAGTCAAACGGTCCCATACTGTAAGAGACGCAGTCGCGCTATAAAAATAATTGTGCTTTGCCAGGGCATTGTTGGCGGTGTTATTTGCCCCTCTAATTTCGCAAAATGCAGCCAAACAGTCCTGCACTGCTATTTAGCGCCTCAGACGCTGAGAGTAGGGGTGCAGGGGTGCTGCAGCACCCTCAAAATAAACATGCTGGGGATCAGAAAGCGAACCGCGACCATATCTTGTCACATTTGCTGTGTGTTCAAAGACGGAGATCAAATGTTATGTCATCAGACAAATTGCTGCTTATTTATTTACCATGGAGATTGGTGTTAACTTTTCTTTCTCTGACTGCAAAGTTTGAGGATATTATAAAGTAAACTATTAGACAATCTTGCTGAGGTACATGGAGTGTGAAATAAAAAGTTTAGGATGCCAGTTTTTTTCCAGATTCCAAGAATATACAAATACCTGTAAATGAACTGCGCAAATGCTTACAAATATATCAGCAATTAGGAAAGCACAAATGAAACACATAGATTATGTTATTCTGAAGTGTGATCAAAACAAAGATTTTAATAGGATCCAAACAAATCAAGGCACTTTACTTGGCAATGTACAAATGATATCAATTTGCGGAAACCTGATTTCCACACATTACATTTGTGTGTTGTATTGTTTTGACAGTGAAACTTTACGGCAGTGCAAATTTTGTGGCACTTTCAAAATAAAATATGCTGTCTGTAAATGATAGGGCATCATTACACCTTGGTTTAGTGATACATTTGTCGCAATGTGTTCCAAAATGCACCATTGGCTACATACCACATCCTAACTAGTCTCCTGTTAAATGGGCAGAGCTATTTGCTATCCTTGTTCTTTGTGAGATGCTTGGATTTTTCACAATCCCTATGACTTCAGTGATGTAACCTTAATGGCAGCACCCCCTCTGTGACATTTGCTCCAGCACCACTCTTTAGCACTGGCCCCTCCTCCTCTAACACCAGGGTGTTGTGGGCGATGTAGTTCACCCCGCTGATAGACACCAAATACAGCCAGTTACTCGTGTTCCCTTTAGTGTTCTATAAGGGTGCTTCTAGAATTACCCAACATTCTTTCTGTTTAAATATTGAGAGCCTGATCCAGAATTGGGCAGACAGGTACTCCGTCACAAACGTGACCAATATTCAGACCTCCATGTTACAAGTGCCATGGGATATAATGCACTTTAAATATGGTGGACTGGATATTGGTCACATTTGTGACGGAGTAGCCCATCCGCCAAACTTAAAATCAGGCCGTAAATTAGAAGCAGTGGCTGCAAGTATTTTGTCAGATGTTCACAATATGTCTAAAATAATTCGTTATTCATTTATTAGACATTTAAGTAGCCCTAATTAAAATTATTAGGGCTGAAAGTCAACATAAGAATGCATATCCTATCAAGGTTCCTGGACTCTTTTAAAACAAACATGCATCTCTGATAAAATGATATGACACCATTTAAAAAAATGTGAGGATGCGTGGTGGCAAAAGAAAGTGAAAGAGCGAATTTTGCCTTCTAATGTGATAATTAGGCAACAGAATCCACAACATTAAGGAACAGATCTCATTAACAAAAAATTCCATTAAACCAGAGGGAGATATTAATTAGTTTTGCAGCTCCATTAGTATGTATGCCTGACCTCTGCCAGATATAATTTTTCTTGAAAAGAAAAATCATAGCTAAATAATTTTTGCTCCCTCATTATCACAGTGCAATAGCTTAAAGTTCATTGTACCTCGGCAAGAAAAACACATTTGCTTTCTCAGTAATCAAATCCATGTTTACTGAAGCGGTTAGGATTAATAAACAAGAAACTTCTTGGACTCATTATCCAAATGATTTGAGAATTAGATGGAAACGCCATGTTTTTCAAAGTTTTGCACAAAAGGACTGGGCTCATCAGAAACTTCTTATAACTGCAAATTCATATTTTTTTTATGGAAAAGCACAGAGATCACTGAAAGGTACCTTGGTGCTTGAACGGAAGGACAATGCTCCTTTTTCTAACTTATCCTCTCGACCACAGAGGGGCATATTTACAATCCTCTATCGCCATCACAACGTCACCCTTTTGGACGTTGTGGTGGCAATAGGTGCTTTGCCTTATTTACAGGGCAGATTTAAGCCACTTAACGGGGCTTAACGCTGCCTTATAAATGACCCCTTTCAAACTATACTTAACGTGAAAGGGGGCAATGAATGTAGTGGTGGGTGTTCCTAAGTGTGATACCTTAGATATGACAGCAAGCATGGAAACAGAATGTAAATTACTGTTCAAGCCGGAATATCAAACAAAAGGTAATTCGGACACGCTGAACAGGGGAAATATTCTGAGATTAATCAAAGAGATACCGAAACTAAGGGGAATAACAACAAGCGACCTGAAATCAGTAGAATTTATTCAAGGAAAAAAAGATAAGGACACGGAAATAAGCAGTACCACCTGGGCTTCTAAAGAAATAGCAGAGCTCATCTTTGCGACTAGGACACATTTCACAGGATGGGGAATAACTTAAGAGCGTCAAACTCCAATAAAATATCCATTCCCCCTATTAAATAATAAGATTTCACAACCTAAAAACGTAAATGAAAAAACTCATACAATCTTGAAGGGAGCAAGAAATAAATCAATCACCGAACAAGACCTGAGTAGCACAAAAACAAAGCAGCAGTACCAGGATCAGAAGGAACATAAAGATTGGTCTTGGTTAGCACAGACACTAAACACTCATCGATCCTGATGTAGGTAAATTAGTACAAAAAAACAAAGACAAAACACCAATTTAACCCCAAAACCGGAGAGAAAAATAAATATTTGCTCGTGGAACGTACACGGCTTTAAAGAAATGTCCCAAGACCAAGAGACAATAGACTACCTGAGTAAATTTGAAATAATATTACTCCAGGAAACATGGAACGTAACCCCGAGGCAAATCATGGGATATGAGGAATATCATATAATGGCAGAAAAATTTGCAAAGTATGGACACCCAAGGGGAGGTCTGTCCATTTTTATTACGAATGACCTAAACTGGAAAACCGAACTGCTCGATTCAGGGGAGAACTGGATACAAGTGATCAAAGTAGAAACTAAAGTAAGTAAAAAGAGTCCAGGATGGAAACTACTAATTATAAATTTATACATTCATCCAGACAAGGTCACAAAAATTAAAAAAGCCCTAACACTAATAAATCTGATAAAAACCTTACACAAAACTAATCAGTCCCACAAGATATTTATCTCCGGAGATTTCAACTGCAATTTAATAAAAGTCAACCAGAACAAGTATAAAATCCATAAGATATGGAGCGAACTGGAATCCCTAGGTTTAACAATCCTAAATGGAAATATGGAGGGAGACCAACCTGCCAAAACCACCTTCTCTAGTGGAAAAAAGAACTCCACACTTGATTTTACCCTAACAATTAACGAACTAAAAAAGAACGTAGCCCATTTTGAAATACGAACTCGACCGGAGAGTGATCATTTCCCACAAGAGACCATAATGAGGAAAAACATCGAAGAGAAAACACAAATAGAATTTCTCACCGCAATTCCGGAAACACACAAACTGAAGAAAATCAAATGTAAGGGTCCTGTAAAAAAGGAGATAATGAACTCAGTACTTGAACATGAAATTTATATGGAGTCCATTGAAAATCAATCACCCACAACAAAATGGGAGAACTTACATAAATTTGTGTTAGGAAAATTCTCGGTAAACACACCAGCAAATTATGGATACAAAGTAAACAAAGAGCAGTGGTACAACACTAAACTAAGAGACAAAAAAAGGGAAATTGCGAAACAATTAAGAATAAAGGCTGCAGAAAAAAGGTTAGGAAAAGAAGTAGATAACAATGAAATACAAAAAATTAGAAAAGAATATAAAGAGGATTGCAGAAAAGCGAAAAAATCGCACACAGAGGAAATCTGGGAAGATCTATTAAGAACAAATAAGCTACCAAACAGTGGAGAATTTTGGAACATAATCAATAAATTATCAAAAGGAGCGGGCGGTCAATACAACATAGGAATAAGTGAAACAACATGGGCCGCTTATATTGACAGTCTATACAACATCCATAGCCACCCAAATAATAAAGAAACAAACATTAAAATAAGTCAAGACCAAAAAGAAACAGTTTTTGGACAAAGGAAAAATGATCAGCAAGAATGCACCGACCAAGAGGAACAGGCTCCTCTGACAACTATTAAACAAACAACCGCCCTAATAAGAAAAATGAAAGCGGAAGGAGCAGCAGGCCTAAATGGAATGCCAAACGCCTTATTCAAATATGACCCCGATTTCTGGGCAAAATATCTGACACCGCTATTCAATTACGTGCATAAAGGAAAAAAGATTCCACAGTCCTGGCAAGGCAACATCTTCCATCCAATACACAAAAATGGATGCAGAATGGAACCCGGAAATTATAGATTAATAGCTTTAATTGACGTGGAGGCAAAGCTCTTTTCATCGTGCATACTGAATCTCCTACGACAATGGATAAATGACAATAAAATAGTACCCAAATTCCAAACTGGTTTTAGGGAAGGTATGGGCTGTTTAACCAATCTGTCAGCATTGTCATTATTAATCGAAGTGGCAGGTAAAAGGAAGACGGGATTGATAGCTTGCTATATAGACCTGAAATCCGCCTTCGACCGAGTTCCAAGAAAACGCCTATGGGAAAAACTTGATCTTTGGGGTCTGCCGCCGGCTTTAATTGAAACAATAATGGCACTATATAGCGGAACATGGGCTGAAGTAAAGCTTGGAGACGGGAGAAGATTATCTGCAGAATTAAAAATAAGAAACGGCCTCAAACAGGGCTGCGTGCTCTCTCCAAGCCTTTTTAATATATATCTGGCAGATTTGAAAGACCAACTTCAGAACGTGAATGGACACCCGCCAAAATTGGCCAATGAAAGCATCCAGTTCCTCCAATATGCGGACGATATTGTAGTCTTAAGCCAAACACCGATAGGCCTCCAAAGAACAATATTCGAATTAACAGACTATTTCGATAGAGAAGGCATGGAATTAAACATCAAAAAAACAAAAGTGGTGAGATTGGCGGGCACTAGGAGACGATCTTTCAAGTGGTACACAAAAGGCAAACATATCGAGGAAACAACTGTTTACAAATATCTGGGGGTCACATTAAGTAAAAATATGTCCCTCCTAGATCAAAAAAGAAACATCGTGGCAAAAGCACAATCATTGAGCTTTGCGTACAGAGTCCTCCAAAAGAAATTGCAATGCCCATCATACGACCACCTGCTAAAAGTAATGGCAGCCCAAGTTTTACCATCTCTTTCATATGGACTGGAAATATAGCATGGGAAAGAAGCAGCCATCCTAAATACCCTCCAAACAAAAATATACAAATCCGTGTTTCACCTTTACAAGGGATCATCTCCGGCACAAATAAGGCTGGAATTCGGCTTGCTAAATCAAATTATCAAAGAAAAGCAGTCCTAGTGAAATGGTGCTGGAAATTGAGATCCGCGGAAATAGGATCTTTAAATAACTTATGTTGGCAAGAAATTAAAAAACAATATGACCAACAGGAACCCAACTCATGGGGTGAGGATTTGTGAGCATCACTAGAAACCCTCAAAATAGAGGAGATCTGGAATAGTCAACCAGAAGAATCATCCTTTAAGAAGATTTGCAAGCTAAATACAAAATCGATATCTTTGATAGAAGATAAAAAGACTTTGGCCAAACGGCGACATGCATGGACCATTTTAAACTCGTACAAACGATTAAAACCACAACCCTACCTAATGGCGCATTTCCGGCTATCCTTAAAAACAAAATTTATGGCCTTTAGAATGGGTAACCATTTCTCAAAAGACTTGATCCCGTCATGGAAGGACACACACCAGGGACCAAGATGTAGACTATGCGATTACCACACGGAAACTTTGTGCCATCTCTTGTGCACATGTGAATCCTCCAAAGAAAAGAGAAGAACTTTACCGAAACCAGTTTTTAATATGTTACAGATCCGTACCTGCAGGCAAGCGGTTACCAGCTGGATGGGAGCAGGTTCAAACATCCTAATATGCCGCGGGGTAAAATTCATGAACTTTGTAGGGACTCAGTTTCTAAAAGCAGAAACAGACTAAAGACAGGGTCCGGAACATACAGCCTGATTCATGTACGGGCCGTTTTGCGTGGCCCTAATAGCGAATCATAGCGACTCGCTATTGAGGACACGCAAAACGGTATTCATGTAGGAATTGCTAAATAAATAGCGATTCCTACATGTTCTCTATTTGCGAGTAGAAATTTCCTACTCGCAAAAAAAGGAATAACTCCCCATTCATTCCTATGGGCCAAAAGGCCCATAGGAATGAATGGGGAGTATCCCTTATTTGCGAGTAGCAATTTACTACTCGCAAATAAGATAGCGATTTTAAGGGTGCCAGGGGTGTCCAAAGGACACCCTGTAGCACCCCTAAAATGCACATTTGAACAGGTGTTGCGCACACACATGTCCAAAGGACATGTGTGTGTGCAACATGCAACTTAGAAAAATGCTTTTAAAAGCATTTTTCTAAGTTTTTGCTATTTACCGAGAGGTCTGACCTCTCGGTAAATAGCGGCCCAAATTTGCAAAATCGCAATTTTTGAAAGTGTCATGAATAGCATTTAAGGAATCTCTAATAGAGATTCCTTAAATGCTAATCCTCGCATATTAGCTAATTCTTCATTAGCGATTTTTGCATTTGGGATTGTGAATCCCAAATGCCAAAATTGCACTCGCAAAAGGCAAGATTCTGAGAATCTTGCCCTTTGCGAGTGCAATTTTGCTTCATGAATCAGGCTGTTAGTGACTAATTAAGGAATGAGAAACAAATATATTTTAAGTAAATGAACTTTTATATATTACTATTTTAATTGAATGTTGTACATGTATGCTTTATGGTTGTGACTAACCAAAAAAAGTAAATTTTGACTGACTTGACTGACTAGATATGACATCTATACTGGTAAGCTCCATCAGTCCCCGGAGCATTTTAATGCCATTCATATGTTGCTCATCCTATAACTGTCTCCCAGGTATGTACTTTTCTTCATGGCTTGATTTTGCAGATTGTGGATCTTGAGCTACGCTTAAAAATGGTGAAGCCTTAAAAAATTAAGGGCCTGATTTAGAGTTTGGCAGAAAGGGTTTCTCTGTCACAAACATGATGGATATCCCATCCATCATATTATAATTCCATTGTATCCTATAGCGAATGGGATATCTGTCAAGTTTATGATGGAGTACCCCTTCTGCCAAACTTTAAATCAGACCCTAAGTCAGAAAAGATACTCCTTAATCTCAGCAGGTCTATTGAAGCCTAACATAAATTTATGAAAATTAAATAGTTGTTGATATCTGCACCTGCTTTAGAAGACTCTGGCTATACCAAATCTTTTACTTTGCATTGCCATGAACCTAATGAATTTGCTCCTGGAGTGGTGACACTGAGCCATGTGGATCAAAAGAAGCCCATTGTTTATCATTCTTCAATCCTGGACCACATTGCAGCTGGGCCTCCGCCAAGTTTAATGTCTGTTGAGGCTGCCACAAATCCTGCTGAAGCATCTGAAAATATTGTGCTGAGTTCATTTTTAAGTGTTGCTGAGCCTCATTCTGTGTTAGTGCGTCTCTCCACTACAAAAACCCAGCAGCGCTCTTCAGCACCATTGTCCTGGTCTGAACTTTTTTGCACTTGACTTAACAGAGAAAGGCAGTAGGGGAAGTCCGCGTAGGGTAGTGTACAAGTTTCTCTAATTAAAATATTCCAATATGTGTAACTGCTGAAGGTAACCGTACAGCGACCACCCCACGCTGTAAAAATGTAGACCTAGGTCCACATATAATACAAATATTAGCAATCAACAACCTGTGCAAAAGACACAAAAGTAGAAGCACATATCAAGTCCAAGTCTCAGTCCTCAGTATGGTCTTGCTTTATTCCAAGATCTTTTAATATTCTTTACACTTGTTGTCCAAGCCACAAATCATGTCAACACGTGTTTCGTCTATACGGCTGTTAGCCACAGACTTCATCAGGGCTAGAACAAGAGCAAAACAGCTAGATTACAACATATTACACCAGTTTCTTACATTGATGGTACAGTAAGTCCTTCACCCATAACATCTCCGCAATTAGTGGACATACGCTATGGCACACAGCGTAAGGATATCACGAGTCAGACCATAGAAGAGGCAACTTTCTTATTTGGTGCGATTCATAAGAGGGAGAAAAAAAAACCAAGAAGAGTCAGAAAAAATCACCACTACCGTGCATACGTGCTCATTTAATAATAAGCATTATTAAATTTATATATATACACTAGCTTACCCGTCGCGCGTTGCTGCGATCTCCGAAGAAAGGAAATTCAAGGAAACTCGTTATGATAACATTCAATTTACATTGTGTCATTTGTATTGAAACTTATTCATTTTAATATGGAAAACATTTCAAAGTGTCGTTTTAATTTTATTTATTTATTCGAGTGCTTGTGGATACATGATTTTTTGTTTTTCCGTCTGGTGCGTACATCAGTATTCTAAAGATTATGAGGTCCCTGGGGGGGCCGATATTTAAAAACATTTTATGCCAGAAACCTTTGGGGGAGTGTACTCAACAACTTCCCAAAGTTTCATGGCGATCGGAAGAATGGTGTTTTAATTTTATTTATTTATTCGAGTGCTTGCGGATACACGATTTGTTGTTTTTCCGTCTGGTGCATACATCAGTATTCAAAAGATTATGAGGGCCCTGGGGGGCCGATATTTAAAAAATGTTTATGCCAGAAACCTTCTCTGGAGTGTACTCAACAACTTCCCAAAGTTTTATGGCGATCAGATGAATGGTGTACTAATGCATAAAGGACAAATAGACAGACAGACAGACAGACAGACATACTTTTGTTTTTATATATATAGATAATGTGAGAAAGATAGCCAAAGACCAAAATTGCCACACCACTTAGTGCATATAATAATTGCTTCATACACTTAACACTAGAATGTTTTTTTTTCATAGGGACTATAATCATAAAATCAGGGTAAGGTCGCAATAATCCAAAAAGTCCTAAGAAAATTAAAAACAAATTGATCAATCCATTAAAAAGTAACAAGAAACGATCCACAGGGCAAAAACTAACTGCGCACATCCAAGGCACGACCGTCCATATCATAAGCCGACATCTATCTAATAGTAGAGTCATAGGACGTAAAGTCCTCGTATGAGAAGCACGCATTACCTAACAAGCATAGGTGTAAATTGTGAAATGGCCATCTATTATTCCACATCCAAAGTCACTATAGTGAAGATATTCTAAATAGTCAAGATGCAGACTAAACTGGTCTTGAGTTCATGACCAGTATAAGGGAAGCAAGTTATCACTTTCAGCAGTCGCATAAACTTGAAAGTGAAAATCAAGTGCATCTACGCGCAAGGGTAAGAATATATTACTTAGGTTCTGGCAGCACCCATATAATTTGAGAGTAATACCTTTAAATCAAAGTCCAGCGAAGGACGCCATTCCAAAAGTAAAACCCGTTGTTGACAGAACCAAAAATCAAAAGGAGGTCGCAATAGACCACATATCCTAAGAAGAAACAAAACAAAATACACTTTGCATCGGGCTGTCAATGGTGACAAGTTGAATCTATACAATAATTATGCAGTAAGTAAGAGCCATAATATCCTTGATAATATCAGTTTAAAAAAATCCTTTCTTATAAAAATTACTTTATTTGTAGCGCATATAAACTAAATCTAACCTATATAATATCCATTATTAACTATGTACCTTAATCTGACATTACGGTAGAGGAAAATGTTCCTCGTGTCTTCAGTGGCGTGTAGCACCGGCGCCATCTTGAAGTGCCTTTTTATAACCAGATTGTGTAAAAACTGAAGACGGAAATAGCGGAAGTCACCGTACCTAACGTGTATCCGCACTTAGTCAGAGCGAAGAACCCATCTCCAAAAGTAAGATATAGAGAGCAAGTATAGTATGAAAAGAATTAGTACAGAGGACGAAGAGGAACCCCTCCTATTCGTCCCAATTATGTTATGTCAAACAAAAAGGCGGCTCTGCAGTCTTATTGGCGGGGACCCTACTAGGTCCTGCTCATCTCCAACACAGCTGTTAATTGTCACAGTCCTCAAAAAGTGATCTACTTATCGCACAGCAGGTGATCTGCTCCTCCCAGAGACAGCATTTCTACATTTGCTTACAGACCTCTGCCTGGCCCCAGATCTGGATTTTGGAGTACATCTTTGCTGCCAAATGAGGAATCATTCCAAGTCTTCCTGAGCATGCCCAGAAGGACTTGGAAAGGGAGGTCCAGGAGGGCCATCGACAGGGTGAACATGAGCAAGTTAAGTTCCTTTCTTAATGACACATGATAGATTTGTTAAGGTACCCAATTCAACTAATCTTTGTTTGGTTTAAAAAGGCAAATCATAAAGAAAGAAACATGTAAAACATACATATGATAACATGCATAAAAGTAGCGCATTATTATAATTAGTTATTTATGAAATTTATTTCATTAAAAAATGATTAATTCAGAATGTAAAAACCTTTTCTACCGTTATGCAAATGGGCATGAACTCTGCCTGTTGCAAGAAAAATGAACACCAATCTTCATTGTGCATAATTCAATTCAATCAATAGCAACCTCAGAAAGTGTGACCTTGGGAATTTATAAAACATGCAAAAGAACATAAAGTGCAGAGTGAATTGTTTTGAGCGACCATAACAGCAGCATTAAGAATGGTCTTTCAACCATTGGCCCATTTCATGAAATCCACCATAGCATGTACAATATTTTAACCGAAGCAAGTCAACATATATCCATGATGCAGAGATGATATCATAATAACAGATGGTTGCCCTCACTAGACAATAGCAAAGAATGTGTTCTAACTGTTGCTTTTTCAGACTCCCTACATTCCATCTTATCATTCTTTGCTTGATAAAATAAACATTACATTTTGAATTTGGAACATTAGCTTATAGATTCCAAATCTTCTAAAATTATAGACTTTTAAACAATCTATATCTTCCTTTCTATGTAACCAAGCCAAGGAATATTAGAGGCATGATCGTGAGATAAACAGTGTCCTATGATTGCTCTGTTAAGTATAGTTTCAACTTTTATCAAGATTGAATGCCATAATAACATTGTCTGACATTTCATTATGTCCTCCATATAAATCATCTCTAGTTCTTTATGCCAGATGTAAGATGAACAACTCTGGAAACAGCAAGGCGTCTACTTAAAAAAAGCATTTTCTGCTTTTTGAAGGCCCTCACTACCTATGCCAAAAACTTGTGCCATAGCTGGCAACAGAAATACCTTTACGCTTATAGATGGTACAAATCTCCTTAAGTGGGTTGGAGCCCAGGTTTGGAGCATGTTTGGCGACTGCCTTTATAGATTTTGTAAACTATTGTTTTTTTATATTCCTTGAGTGGGCTTAAATGCCAATGGAGTCGGTGTGAATCCCCAAGTATGAAAAAGTATACATTCTGCTAATCCAGGCATCATAAACGGTATGAGAACATTAAATGTCTTAGGGGCATATGTATCAACCAAATTTTTAGTCTCAAACACTGCGAATTGCAAAAAACAGTGTTTGCGATTAAAAATTAGCAATTTGAGATGTTTGAGGCACAATCGCATTGCAAAGTAAGAAATCGCAAAAATAGCGATTTCTTACGTTGCGAAAAAATTAAATCTGCGAATATCCTTGCGATTTCTTAATTAGCGATTTTCTCAGTTTGCGAAAATCGCAAAAAGGAAATTGCAACTTAAGAAATCGCAAGGAAATGTAACAAAAATTCACAAATTGTGATTTGGTCAAATTCGCAAATTAAGAAATTGCAATTACCACCAAGTGCATGCAGGTGGTAACCAGGTGCAAGGTACTTAAAGCAGCCCACAATGCAACTGAACCTTCCACAATGGCAGCACTATATGTGATAGCCAGGAGGCTGCGTATTCGGGCTCTTGCACAGAGGAGCATGAGACAGGAACATATCTTCAGGCTGCGCATCACTCTGTTCGAGCAGACTGAAGAGGACATCCATGACAAGTACAGGCTGCCCCCACAGACCAACTTGGACCTGATTGAGGAGCTGAAACCCTTTTTGGAACACCTAACACGCAGGACCCAAACAATTCCCACCCATGTGCAGGTCCTGTGCTCACTGCACCTCCTGGCCTCAGGGAGTTTTCAAGGAGTCATAGTAGAGGTTGGCGGAGTGTCACAGAGTGCCCTGTCGCGCTTTTTTCATGGCTTTCTAGATGCAATGCTACAGAGGCTATCACATCATATATACTTCCCCAGCACCCAACAGGCATTACAGCAAACCAAACTTGACTTTTACCAGATTGGATGTTTCCCCCACATCATTAGCTGTATTGATGGGACCCATGTGGCCATCACACCCCCAACAGCAACTGAATATGTCTACAGAAACTGTAAATGCTACCATTCCCTGAATGTACAGATTGTGTGCAATGCTAAGTATATCATCAATGACTTTGTACCAAAATACCCTGGCAGTACACACAACTCTTTCATCTTTAGACATAGTGGGATACACAGAAGTCTGAGTGCTGGAGAGTTTGGAGAGTTTGGAGAGGGATACCTGCTAGGTAAATGAATGGCACACATCCATCCATCCACTACATCTCCTGAGGGGGGGTACATTGACTTACCTATTGTTTCTATCCCTGCAGGTGACAGTGCCTATGTAGTGCGGGACTTCATCCTGACCCCGTACCTGGATCCAGCCAATGCAAGGGAGAGAAGATACAACAGGGCACAAAGATCTACGCGCTGTGTCATAGAGCGTACGTTTGGATCCTAAAGAGCCGGTTCAGGTGCCTGCATAAAAGTGGAGGGGCACTACAATACAGCCCTGCCACATGCTGTAAAATTGTGGCAAGCAGCGCAATGCTCCATAAAATGGCTATGAGGAAAGGCACCACAATTGATGTGACCGACACAGACACATCGGATGACGATTGCCCACCTCCCCCTGGCAGGGCAGCAGCAGGAGTTGGTTCAGCTGCCGGACGTCAGAGATGGCCTGAGATCACACAAAACTACTTCTAGGTAAGAAATTATGAAAATGAGCCAAAATGATGCTTTAAATCTGTGATGTATTTATTCACACTTCACAAACATTAACTGCTGCTGTACCCAGCACATGTTATGCATACAGTGCAGGTACTACCCAAGAAAGTGTACAATCTGTGTTGTTGGGTTGCATCACCCATTGCCACAAATGTATCAATGTGCAGTTCACCTCCTCCGGTGACGGATTGGTGTTGGTCGGTCCCCAGCCTGAGTGCCCTCACTCTCCCCAGAGACCATGAGTGCGGTGCCACCTGAGTTGGCGGTTTGCATTTGCTCCACTGCACTGGTGATCTGTTCCAGCCCTCTTGCAATGTCCTGGCAGCAGTGTGACATTTGCACCTTCATTGTAATGCAGGTGCAGGACCATCTCACCTTCAGGAGGCACCTCAAGACCTGGCTATTCGAGCAGTAGCAGCACCCCTCCACCCCCTACCTTCAGTGCCTTGAGGCCCTCACGGGTGAGTAGCGCGCTCCATAAATGTTTTGATTGATTGATTGATTGATTGAATGCCTCACCGGGTCAAGTTGCTGGTGGTGGTGCACAGGCAGTTTGTGTAGTTGTGAAGCTGTGCGTTGGCACGTTGGGCAGCCCTGTCCCTGGTGTCTTGGTTTTGTTTCATTGTGTCACAGAGGTCACGTAGGGCACCTGCCTTGGCCATGATGCCCTCCCCCATGTAGCGCTGATTCCTGTTGAGGGTGCTCAGCTGCCTATTAATGGAGCGCAATGATTTCTGTTGCAGGTGCTGTACTTGACGCTTGTTGTTTTCCAGACCTGCAAATACTGTATGCTCCTCATGGCAGTGCTGCTCCTGGGCCTTGACCTCCGTGTTTCCATTGTTGCCACACGGATTTGTGGGGTTTCCTGTCTACAGATGTGTGACACACCCTGCCTTGCCTCTCTGTGCTCACTCCCCTCCACTGTGGCATCTAAGTCATCCTCCAATGGAGGCAGTGGGGGCACATGCGTGCGCTTCCTGTGCATGATGGTTGTGTGCTCTGACTCTGCACTGGAGTCCCCATCATCAGACTGGTCCAAAGGAATTTGCAAGTCATCTCCCTCTGCACTGTCTTCAAGTGCCCTGGATTGTGCTGTGGAGGTAAAGCGGGACACATGAGTTTCTGTCATTGTCTGCATTTTGCACTCAATAAAGTTTCTAAGTTTTGTGATGACTACCTTCTGACACTGTCTTATTCCCTTATCACTAACCCACATTTTGCAAATGATTTCCTATGTGTCATGGACACACTATCCTACATCCAACTACAACTCCCATGATGCTTTGTTGGGTGTGCTTTAAGAAGTGGACCGGAGTGACTTGTGTTGTTTCTATTTTGCACATTCTAGACAGTGTGCATGGGATGGGGATGTGTGCAGATATATTTGCCATGCATCTTACCTTGGCTGCTGGATGCAGGGTCGGAGCTGTCGATGTCAGCCACACCACTGACGCTCTCAGGCAGGAGAGTAGACTCCACAAGCTCTTCATGGGGGCTCTGCTCCTGTGGATGTTCCTCTGCCGGGTTTGTTTGAATCCTTTAGTCTGGCTGCCACCCTCTCCTTCGACCTTTGTCGCATATCGTACCACCTCTTGCGCAGTTCTTCAACAGTGCGATGAGTTACACCCACAGCATTGACTTTCTCTTTTATTTCCAACCAAATTTTTCTTTTCCTTGCTTCTGGTACTTTCAATGCCTTTTTCCCTAAGAGGAGCTCATGGCTGCAAACCATCTCCTCTATCAGCACCTCCTGCTCCTTGTCAGAAAATATATGCTTTCTCTTCCTCTTTTCACCCTCCGTGCCCTCATATGGCCTCTGGGACTCCATTGGGGTTCTTTCTCTGCTGTGCTGCCTCCTCACACTCTCCAAACTGCCTCTAACTATGGCTCAGGCAAACAGGTGCAGCAAATTACTCCCACTTCCTGGTTGTGATGTCATCAAGCTGCACCTGTATTGCAGATTCACGATTTCGTGATTTATTAATTTGCAAATTTCTCAATTGAGGAATTGCAAATCAAGTTTCTGAGAATTTTGGGCTATGTTTAAGAAATCGCTAAACATTAGCGATTTTTTAAACACATCCAGTTTTGCGAATCTAAAACTGCAAATCGCTAAATCTCGCAATTTGAGATTCGCAAAACGGGATATTGATACATATGCCCCTTAGCTACTATCCATCCACAAATCATAGTAAAATATTTGCCTAATTTTATGTTAAGGCCTAGTGCATCCATAAACAATGTAAAATCATTTTAATATTGTTGAAGGCCATCTGCCATTCTCATCATCAGGACGGCATGATCCACATATTAAAAGGACTGGGATCGGACTTGGACCAATCAGTGGAAGATCATTGTAAATTGCAACTAGAAGCTTTTCTAGAGCATTCATGTAAAGTGTATATAAAAAGGGGAAAAAGACACACCCCAGCACAACACCCCTTTTAATAAGTAAGAAGCTGTACACTCTCCATTGTGATCATAACAATCCATAGAAGTGGCATTATGGTACATTTCATTCAGGAGATTAAACATAACTTCATCAATCCCCTATGACCTCATTATCTGCCATCATTAAAAAAAAATTATCATTCAAATGTCCAGATAATGTTTATGAAGGTAAAGTGTAAATACCCCGTCTTAGCTCTGGTACATTTACCAAATGAAAGACTAAGGGTCTGATTTATAGTTTGCAGGCAGGTTGCTCCATCACAAACATGACAGATATCACGTCCCAGTATTACAAGTACATTATATTCAAACTCTAAATCAGGCCCTCAGATGTAAACATTGTTCAATCGCGCCCACCTTTTCTTAAATCAGAGCCAAGGACAGACAGATCTCTCCAATAGTGAGGGAAGTGTGACTACAGGCATCCCTCCTACCCTCATATTGGACTCATGATGCCTTAATGAGGCCTATAACATATTACAAAGTAAAAGACCGATTTGGTGCTTTGTATATTTAAATTTTTTAATTTTGCATTAATCTGAGAATAATGTGATCTCCACAACTGAAGGAGTGGTAACAGGGAGTAAACCCACATAGGTCCCGATGAAAAGCCTTGGGTGAGGACTTGAAACTAGTTGACCACAGAAAATCAGGGACATGACTCCGTAAGTCTCTCACTTTCCCTTAATTTTAATCATATTGACTGGGGTGCTATCAAATAATACTTTCCGACTAGTCAGATATTTGTAACCTTTTTTCCAAAGGAATCTCCACTCCTAATATACCTGATATTACAGAACTTGCCCCACGTGTTTCATTGAAGATGTTACTGATGGAGTAGAGTTTTGTAGAAATAAGACCTGCTTGGATTAAACCTCAGTAACATTCATTAACAGTGTGCTATGAACATTTTTATTAAAAGAAAGCTCAAATAAGGGAAAATGCTTTTTCGCCTGCGTGTACTAATGCTTGGAACTAGGCCGCAAATGCTTTTAGCTAAAGTAGATAAAAAGACTAATGCTGCTTTTGTGCACGTTATTAATGTTTGCTACGAAATAATAACATGGGCTGTGCATTGTTTAGTGCAATGCTGGGATGGTATGCAATGAAATTATATTTCTTGAAAATAATAATGTTTGTGTTTGTTTCTATAGAAAAAAAGCAAGCATGGGCCTACTCTTCCGCATGCCAGTCCAGGGTTAATAATGGGTGGAGAAATAAAATGATTAAAAGAGGGTTTCATAGAGAAGAGAGAACGCTAAGGCTGTGTTTCCTTCATAATATTTTGTGTGACAGCCAAGCTATGGGGAAAGATGAGATAACCAATGGAAGCGAACAAGTTCCTTCTCAAGATGGAAGAGGCACACAATGGAAGCGCAAAGACCTGCAACATGAAATGTGCAGCAGGAAATATGTGCTAGGATTGTGGGTCTAAGTTATTTCCTGAGAAGAATCTGTCGTAATGCTGAAAGTTTAAGACAAAAGAACACTGAATAAAATAGTGATGCTGTGAGTGGTGTGACAGTACACCCCGATCCTTAGCCAATGAGAGACGGAGTTCGCTCTCATATTGAAGCAAATGTGGGTTGGGCATTTGGGTTTTAAGGTATAATTGAGGTGCCTAGGGGGTGGGAGGTTAGGGCATTGGCTGGTGTCAGGTAGCGGGAGATCGTCGCTGTCGTCAGTTAGCTGTTTCCAGATAGAGGCCTACCTGTTTCTGATTCCTGACTTAATTTTGCCACTCGACTCTTCTTGAGGGGCCTTGCTGCTCTTAGGCCAGAGGTTAGATTTCCCTGATTCTTTCCTGGGATAGTATAGATAATATCCTGAATTTGCATAATCAATTGCAAATGTATTTTGTCTCTGAACCTTTTCTCTCTTCACCTATCCACTCCTTCAATGCATTGTTTATTTGGCATGAGTTTGATTCTATACATTGCTAATACTTTGTCTCCTTAATAATCTATGATGTGCATTGTATTATGGTACTTGATGAGCATTATTTTCATAATATTTTTGTTAAACATTATAAAACACACACTGAGTGCATATTATGGCCATCATTTAATCAACTCCCAAAGGTCTTTCGCCACATATATATTGTAAGGAGAAATGCAGGTGCTATTGTGTATTGGTAAGTTGGGTATAAAACCTTACATCACACTCAACCCAGCATGAAGGGATTAGTTCGGTAAAGTAAATGGGCCTTTGTTTGTGTAAAATTATTGATCCCTGATCACTGGATCAGTTTTGGTAGCAGAGGATGGTTACGTATTGATTAGTTTGGCAAAAACAATTGATTATTGATGTATTGGTTATTAATATGAAAAGATAGTGTCTCTGTTTTATGTTGTCTGGAAGTACGGGTACAGAGTGACCTAAAATCCCGGGATGATGATGATCATATTAATTTAGCCTGAGTGGCAGAGGAATAGTGTGGAAAGGTATCAAGCTGCAGAAATACTTTCTCTGTTGCCGTAATATCGAACAGTGAAAGGCTGTTAATTTTTTTTAGGGACTTATTAGATTGAAAGAAGATTGCATGAAATAGTGAAAGGTCTGCTTCTGAAAGTTTGGTCCTACATCCCCAAAGAAGTACCAAGACCTCTTTCTGGAAGGGAAGACCTCTCCCGAAACTTTGTCTAGTATCCCAAGAGGAGTATTCAGACCTCCTTTAACTTGATTGAGAGTAGAGTAGCGCTTGTCGTTATTTTACAAGAAGGGAAAGAATCTTTTTGAATAATGAAACTATCTCTTTAACTAGTGGAGCAGACAAAGTAGCATTGTTTTCTGTTGTTTCTAACAAGAACCAAGTTAATAAAACATAGAAATACATTGCCGTATTATTTTGTAAAGGGAGGGTAACTAGCAAGAGTAATACTGATGTTACAAAAAGCAGCGCTGACATTGGTCAGGCAGCAGGCACATAGAGCACCATGATTGGTTGGTTGCTGTGAGCTGTGCTGGTATTGGTTAGAATAGTAGCTACATAGTGATCCATGATTGATTGTTTGGCGTGAGTCGCACTGGTATTGGACGAGCGCTAGCAAATAGAATAAGCAGAATTACGAAAGGTTTTTGTCTTTGTTTGTTGAGATATTTTGCATAAAAAGAGTTGTAAAATGAAGATGGTGAAAAGTTTTAAAGATTTCTTTAAAAAAGACAAGTCTGTAGTTACTAGAGAGGGACTTCCTGTACCTCCTCCAAGATTGCCTGCTTCTTTTATGATGATGGAACATGGGTATCATACATGTACATGGTTAGAGAATTGGATAAGATATACAGAAGATGATGGAATTTTAGCTTTTCCAGAGAATGGAAAATTTAACGTAAGGATTTTGGAGTACTTGAGGGAACGAATGAATTCATTAAAACCAAATCCTAGACCTATGCATTATGAAGCGCCTGAGGAATGGGAACATGAGGTATATAAACAGGGAGAGTGACAGGAATGGAATAAAATACAGGAATATAATATCAAGGTAATCTGGGGCTAGACAGCATGATCACATAAAGAGATGGAGGAGAAATGTAATTGCAGATGGATTATATCCAGTGATAGTTGCTGACGATCAGGCTGGAGGCAAATTTAAAGAGAAAAAGAATAACCTAGAGACTTCACAACTAGAAATAAACCCAAATGAAATTGATGATGACATTGATGATGAGTTAACGGATGAAATACTATTAATGAGACCTCCACCATATCAGGGAAGTGCAGAGAAACAATTCCAAATATACCACTAATTGAAATGCAAGTTTTTCGTTCCACAAGCTCCACAAGTTTCACCGGTTACACAAGTTCCATTAGCCTCACAAGTTTCCTTAGCTAAGCGAGTGTTGCAAGAGAGTGAGATTGACATGTTGAATAAGGCGAGAGAGGAGTTACTCAGAGAATTAGTCAGATGAGTTTGAATGCAGAAGCATTGTCTGTACCAGTACCAGTAACAATTGGTCCTATAGTTCCATTGTATGGTGAGAGTCAAAATATATCGAGAGTACATGCATTGACAATTCCTGTGAATAATGCCAGGAATGTTAGTGGATCGGAACAAGTTGAGATGAGTACTTCATTGATTGATCTTCCAGTAAGTGAAAACATGACTTAAAAACCAAGGAGAAGTGTACAGATGAATCCTAGAAAAATAGGCAGAATCTCAGAGGAACAACTCCAGTGTCAGGGAGTTCAGTGGGTCCTTCGCCAGAGGAGTTACATGACTGGATAAGAGGAATGGAAAATAATAGGTCTCAATCGAGTATAGATGTTTGTAGACTGAGAGTGGATCTGGAAGACATGATTATTGGTACAATAAGTCCAGAGAAATTGTGTAAGAATATCACATGGAAAGCAAAGAATCTACATGAGAAATTGGCAGAAGCTGCACAAGAATATGGAGTGGACATAGAGAAACCTAAAGTTTGAAAAAAAGATCATAGACTGGATTTCACTGATAAAGATTTGGAAAGTTTGAATACCTCTGGCAAAGGATAGCAAATAGAAGAATTAATGAATACTTTGAAGAAATGGAGTGATTTGGAACAGTGGAAAGGTAGATGGGCGAAAAAAAAGGAAGGAAGAAATGATTGCAAGTAAAAATGCGACTTTATTTCATTTAAGAGAAACAAAACGGGCTGAAATGGTATGCCCGAGGAGAGAAGTTCCGGGTGGTGGATATGTTCACAAGACAGGATATATTATCCTTTATGAGTGATTTTCCCAGGTTGAGAGAGAAACCTGTTGAGTGGTACAAACAGGTAGATAGGTTTGTAAAAGTTTCAAATGATTTGTTGAAAGAATTAGATGGTTTGAAGTTCTAGCTGATTTATGGACTAAGTATAAAATTACTGTTTATCGGCCAAAAGAAGAATATCCTAGAAATGCGAAAACAGGAGCACCTTCAGAAGAAGTGATGAGAAAATATAATCAAGTAATTACTTTCTTGAAAAGTAAGATTTCTCCAAAAGAAACAACTTGGGTTAAAATTTACAGGACAACACAGGAACACAAAGAACCAGTACATGCTCATTATTAGAGATTGTTACAGGTGTTTAAACAGTATAGTGGTTTTGAGAGTATAGGTGACAAAGATATAGGGCATTTTGTATATAGGTTTGATTTTGGATTAAAACCCGAAATTAGTACCATGATTCAGCAGTATTTGATTTGTTCGCAGAGTAAAACAGTTGATGAGATTCTGAGATATGCTAAATGTTGTAGTGATGATATTTAATCAAGGCATAAAAAGCTGAAAGAGAAAATGATGTGGGCACAGGTGAAAGTGGCAGAACAGAAAGATGGGAAACAATGGTTCTCAATCAGGTTTTCAGATGGGAAGACAAAATCAAAATTCTCAGCATTATCAGGTACCAAATGGAGGTGGAGGTAGAGGTAGAAAGAATAGAGAAGAATAGAGAATAGAGAAGAATTGAAAAAGACATTTCCTCGTCATGCGTGCGGAAAGTTTGGACATTGGCGGAATGAGTGTAAATCTTTGTGGAATGATTCAAAATTCCAATCCGCAGATGCAGAACGAGGTGGTTGTGAATCAACAACAGCAACAACAGCAACAGATAGTTACACCACAGGTACAACAAGTGTAGGTGTCTCAAGCTCCTATGCCAAATAATGTGAATGCTCAAGTACAGAGATACAGTGCGAATGCTGGATTTCATGCAAGTGAACACGTTGGTAAGAATCAAAATGTACAAATGATTTCACAATATTTGTTGCAATGTCCTGAGAGTGATTCAGACTCATCTCAATGGCGGTGCCTGAGGGGGGAGGAAGAGTGTGTGCTTGGCGCATCTCCAGAGGTAGATAAATCAGGTCCTTTTGTTGATCGAAGAGTGGAAGATAATGATGTTACATTCCCTGTGGACCCTGGTGCTACCTTTCCACTGTGAGACCAGCAGAAATTCCAAACCTACCCCTCTTGGGAGAAACTATACAAGTTGTCGGAGCCTCAAATAAATATATTACCGAAGAGGATTTATCTGCAGAGTTGAGAAATACAGTATCAATCAATCAAAATATCTTTATTCGATCTTAAAACAAGTAAGATCATAAAAGTACACAGAAAAGAAATTATTTGTCAGCTACTAACATTCCATATCATTGTTCATCTATTACAATGTAAAGGAGATACATATTAAAACATATAGGGGCGGTCATTTGTTTTAAGCATTGAATTCATTCATTAATTCCCAAACAGTGCATTAGTGCAATCAATCAATCAATCAATCAAATAATTTGTAAAGCGTACTACTTACTCGCAAGTGTTTTAGGGAGGGTGGGAAGAGGGGGGTGCTGTTGCTACTGGTCGAACTGCCAGGTCTTGAGTTGTCTCCTGAAGGTTAGAAGGTCTTCGATTTGTCGTGAGATGAGGGGGAGGGTGTTACAGGTCTTGGCGGCGCGGTAGGAGAAGGATTTACCTACGGCTATGGTTCTACGGATGCGTGGGACGGTAGCCAGGGAGAGGTCTGCGGAGCGGAGTTTCCTGTTGGGCACGTAGAAGGAGAGTCAACTGTTGAGATAGGCTGGGCCGGTCTTGTGGAGTGCCTTGTGCGCGTGGATCAGGAGTTTGAAAGAGATTGTTTTGTCAACAGGGAGCCAGTGCAGGTTCCTCAGGTGGGGGGTGATGTGGTCGCGGCGCAGGACGTCAAGGATCAGGCGTGCAGAGGCATTCTGGATTCTTTGCAGTCTGTTGATGAGCTTGGTCGGGGCTCTGGCGTAGAGGGTGTTTCCGTAGTCGAGTCTGCTGCTGACTAGGGCCTGGGTGACTGTTTTACTTGTGTTTGTCAGGATCCATCTGTAGATCTTGCTGAGCAGACGGAGGGTGTTGAAGCAGGTGGAGGGAACAGCGTTGACTTGTTTGGTCATGGTGAGTTTCGATTCGAGGATGACTCCCAGGTTGCGTGCGTGGTTGGCGGGTGCGGGGGGTGTCCCCAGCAATGCGGGCCACCAGGAGTTGTCCCATGCTGAGGGGTTGGGCCCGAGGATGAGAATCTCCGTCTTGTCTGTGTTCAGCTTAAGGCTGCTATCCTTCATCCAGTCGGCGGCGGCCTTCATTCGCTGGTAGAGGTTGGATTTGGCGGTGAGGGGCTCCTTGGTGAGGGAGAGGATCAGTTGCGTGTCATTGGCATAGGAGATCATTTTGAGGTTGTGATGTCGGGTGATGCGTGCGAGAGGCACCATGTAGACGTTGAACAGCGTTGGGCTGAGGGAGGATTCCTGTGGGATGCCGCAGATGATCTCGGAGGCTTCGGATCGGAACGGGGGGAGGCGGACTTTCTGGGTTCTGCCGGCGAGGAAGGAGGAGGTCCAGTCCAGGGCCTTGTCTCGGATCCCTGCGTCGTGGAGTCGTGTGCATAGTGTGCGGTGGCAGACGGTGTCGAAGGCGGCGGAGAGGTCCTGAAGAATGAGGGCCACTGTCTCGCCATTGTCCAGTAGGATCCTGATGTCATCTGTGTCCCGCAAACAAGAATACAATGTACCAAAAAATATAAAATGCAAAATGGATTGAGTGGATTCACCATCACAGGGGCAAGTTGGAAGATCATTTATTGAATATATCCCTCATACATACATGGGATTAGGTTTAACCTAAATCTTAAAAGTACAAATCTGTGCTTTGCATTTGTTACTGTTGTCAGGTACAAATTTGGTTCCACCGGAGTAGGTGGAAATGCCAAATATAGTGCCACCATGGTTTTGTCACGATTTGTGGCATATCTTTCTCTTTCTCTATATTCTTTAGCACGTATTTTAATTTCTGCTTTTGAGGTACCCATACATAATAGTGGGTCTGTGTATAGGGTCGCTAACTCCAGCTTTTGCAAAGTATCCTTTACATAGCACAACCATGGGATCTGCAATGCCTTATCCAGGGATACACAATCTTGGATCATATTTTGTGTGAGCCCCACTGTATCCCTGGTCCAAATTGAGTTCCAAAGTAATACCGGTGCAATAAAAGTTAAATAAGATATAAAAGGAGCATTTAGTTAATAATGCATTATATAATTTTAACATCCTTTTGGGAAAGAGAAACTTTTTTTGAAGAAGCTATCTTCCTTCTGTTGTATTGAGTCATTTTTAACTATTCCCGATATCCCTGCTCCATATGTTGCTGCAGCAATAGCTTTAGCACCATAGATTTTCTTTATAGGTTCTAATGGTTTGGTACCCAATTTTTTTGTAAATAAATGGATAGCTATAGTATGTTTTTCCAATCCATTACATCTATTTTCTATCATATTTGTCCAACTTACCTCACTGTTAAAAAGTACCCTCAAATATAAAAATGATTTAGTTATTTCAACTTCCTGCTTTTCAATGTAAAACATTGGTAATTTCTTTGGCTGTTTCCCTAAAATTAAAACAAATCATTTGTTTCATTTACTTGTAAGTCTAATGCCGCCTTAAATATCACATACTTATTTATTAGTTTTTGTAGCGCTATATGTGTCCTGGCTATGAAAACGGCGTCATCTGCATATAACAATATAGGTAGCTGTTTCTCTTTTACCATAGGTACATCAAGCACCTCAGAGCTCACTGCTGATTCCACTCCATTTGTGTATAGTGAAAATAAGAGAGGGGCTAAGACACAGCCTTGTTTTACCCACTGGAGGATCTGGAAAGGCCTTGTACATTCACCCCAGGAGCCGTACCTTACACATGCCATAGCTTCGGAGTAGAGTTGTCTAATAAAAAATATGATATTTTCCTCCACTCCCATCTCTCTTAAAATAGTCCATAGTTTATAGTGTGAAACAGAATCAAACGCAGCAGAAAGATCCAGAAAAGCCAGAAAAACTGATCCCTCTTTAGTTTGGTTATATTTAGCTGTAATTAAATTTAGATTCAGACATTGTTCTAAAGTTCCCATCCTTTTTTTAAGCCCATATTGGACAGATATTAAAATGTTTTTTCGGCAGCCCAATTCTCTAGCCTATTTAGCAACAAATGGCCCTTTAACCCCTTCGCCACAGGAGTAATTCCCCCACGGCACAGGGGAGGGGGGCCGCGGCGCCGCAGTGCTCATGACGAGCCCAGCTCGTCATGAGGCACAGTAGAGCTGTGCTCATGACGAGCTGGGCTCGACACGACTCCGCCCACTGATTGATTCTCCCGCACAGGCGGGGAATTATTTACGCGTGGGAGTGCTGCGGTGGTTATGACGAGCCCTGCTCATCATGAGTACAGCTCCACTGTGCCTCATGACGATCTGGGCCCGTCATAATCATGGAAGGGGTTAATTTACATGTTCCACTTATAAGCGAGATAGGCTTATAATTCTTGGGTAACGCTCTATCTCCCTTTTTGAATATCGAGACAATTACAGTTCTTTTCCATGAGATTGGGGGGCCACTTATAACTATAGCGTTAAAAACACTAGTCAGAAATGGAATCCAAAGTCCTACATGTTCAAAGAAAAAATCAATAGGCACACCATCAGGACCTGGTGCCTTTGCACTACTGCATTTGTTAAGGCCATTTTCGACTTCCTCCATTGTGAAAGTAATAGGGGAACCTGTATCACAACTTGAATTATGATCGTTCAGAGTTACCTCGTCCATAGCTAAGCCAAAAATTCCAGTATAATGGTCTATCCAAGCCTCTTCCCCCACATTTGTATCTAACGAAGGGGCTGACTCTTGTCCCAGGAAAGGTGAATTTACTACCTCCCAGAACTCTTATAGCTTTTAAGTAGTGAGGGTATTTGTAGTTTTTCCCAGGCATCCTACTTTAAAGCCATGAGTCTCTCCTGCCTGCATTTTTTATATTGGGCTCAGAGAGGGGTAACCATGGCGGTATCCCTTATCTTATCCTTTAGAGCTTTATGTAGGCTGTTTAAATAAAGATTGTGTACAGGCTGTATTAAACCAACGTGGATTCTTTAACCGCATGCGTGCCGCCACTATTTTTGCGCTGTGCGGCTTTTTTTAAAAAGCCGCGTTACATGACGAGCTGAGCTCGTCATGAGCATGCGAGCAGCGCAACTCATGACGAGCTCAGCTCGTCATGAGCACGGAATGGGTTAATAAGCAGCCTTTAGGTTCGGTTTTTAGATTTTTTTTCTATTGCGCCCAGCATCAAAACAAAGGTCTGAACTATATGTTGGGGGTCATTATACAAGTCAAGACACAGGGCAATTTCTTTCTGAGTAGTTCCAATTACACGAGGAACTAGGACATCTTTATTTATTTTTGCCCCTTTAATGTTATACCATTTTGTCTTGCTATTCTTGAAGCTGGTAATCTTTTAATGTTACTATTATAACATCCCTTTCAACAAATTATAAAATTCAAAGCTACGTGATCACTAAAAGTTGATACTAATGTTTTCATCTGTATAAAAATGCGCTTAAAATGGGTAACCACCAAATATTAGTCTAACGTTGAGCACTGTTTTAATTCCCCAAAGGTTTTTTCCAGGGTACCAGTAATCTCATCAACAGGGTTCAAAATCTCCAAATTTCTCGTGAGTCTGTTCAGTGCATCCCCATAGGTGTTGTGTGTAAAATGATAGGGTGCAATTCCTTATTCATCTGTCTGTCCACATATCGGTGTTGTAGTTTTTGGGGAACTATGTGCATTGAAGTCACCCACCCACACTAAATGTATTGGTTTACAATGAATACTTAAGACCTTCTCAATTTCATGTTCAAATGAGTGAGTAACCTCTGCCATATTGCCTTCACAGAAGTTATTATCGTAGTTTATTAGGAGCATGTCCTCTATTTCAGGACCACTACATATTATTAGATGATAATTTGGGGACTGAACTTCTACCTCATATATCTTTAGTCGAAGAGTATCTATTATCAATGTTAATAGACCTCCTCTGGCCCCTCCTGACCGGGACGGAACAGCCGGAGTATAAATTACACGGTACCCATGAAAAAATATTGGACCCACTTCCCATGTTTCTTGAAAACATACTGGTCATACCTATTAATAGTCTGAGACCACTCTTCATTTTCCATTTTTGACCTTAACCCTGCTATGTTCCCTACTAACACTCTCATAGTATAATTTTGATCTTGGGGCCTCTTAACTATTGTAGAAGTAGCTGCCTCTTGATAATTATGGTTTTCCTTATGTCAGTCGCAAGCTTCTAGGCATTCCAAGCAAGCACATTTATTTCCTAAAGGTATACCCATACCATCATTCTTCCCTGTAGAGAAAGCTCCATAAGGATGTTGATGCAGGGAGGTGGAAAAGGGGGAAAAAGGACCAAGACCATTATTCATTCTCTTGGCCAGAGGGTTTAGACATAGAGGCCTATAATAAAAACCTGGGGTGGTGTATACATTTTTGTAGATGTCACAGGAGAATTTAGAGTCAGATCCAAAAGATGTTTCACAAGGTACTGGTTCTTACAATTATTTACTACACAGTCCCCCCTATTGTTTTTGGATAATTTCCCACCCAGGGTACTCTTCTTGCCATGATAATGTTTCTAACAACAAGAGGATACTCATGCTTTGGAACAAAATTATATAACCAATGATATGCTTTAGTAACCAGTTGCTGAGTGGTTTCAGACTGATTTCTCTTCAGAAGTGGGGTATTTGCTAGAATCATCACGTAAAACTATCCTGCTTAGGGTAGCCCTAAGCACAGCCTAACACTTATTTCTCACCTACCACGACTGTCGTCTTGCAGCCATGCCCTCCCCGCCGCAAGCGCCAAGAGACCTGACGGTGATTTGGCGCTATATAAACACCAATTACCATAACATAACGTAAGGACATGATGCTGGAGGGAGGTGAACATTAAAGTTACGTTGGGTTTGTTGCGGTCCCTCCCTTTCCTCGACTGCCATATGACCAGTCAACGCATTACCGGCAGGGGCTGTACTATTTTTTAGATGTACTTGTTGCTGGTTTTGGAGGGGTACTTCATTTGTGTTATCTATTGCTCTTGTATCAATCACTCCAGCAGTATTATCAACATTTTGTGCAATTCCCACATTTACTAAACTTTCACTAAATACCACATTTGCTGAAGTACCTGGCAGACTTTCAGTGATAACCATAGGCTGTGAATTAACATGCAAGGGTGTATGACTTATGTATCTGCATGCTTGGTTCACACTTTGTATGGGACCCATTGGCATATTTTTACATATGCAGGCACCACAACTTCCCCCTCCCTCCTTAATTGTGACAATTTCTGCCTCAATACGTTCCAATCTTTGCAATATAGGTTGCAGTAAACGTGTCATAATAGTTTCTAAATCCTGTAAGGTCTGCGCAGGCTTCCCGTGTCCACATGAGGTCTTCTTTATCACACCCATATCCACACTCACGCCAGCAATTGGGTTATTCAGTTTCTGTTGCCGGCCATCCCTCTTTTTTTTACAGGTGGTTCCGTCGGTCAATCAGGGATGTTTAGCCTACCCATATCCTTAGATTGATGGTCCTGGGTCAAACTAGAAGGCTGAGGCTGGATTGACGAACTGCTACCAGGTTCTTTTGGGTCAGCCATATTAGTACTTGTGTTAGGGAGGGATAATGGAATTACAAAATCTACCTCACCTTCTGACAGTCTTCCCTCTGCCCTCTCAATTTCTGTTGTCAGCACGTCCGCCGCCTTAAGTAGGAAAGAGACCAAAGTATTTACAAGGTCCACACCTTGTTCGCGTGTAGTTGCCTTTCTCTTCCCCATAGTTTTTCGAGGCTAGGACAATTGGAGGGGGCCCAGCCTCCTCTGGGCTTCGACAGGCGTGGGCGGGCTCGCCCTTGGCCCGGGCTTTGCCCGGGCACGTCCCCACGCAAGTCCCATGCTGCGGGGGTACTGTCAATTTGAAGCTCTTCCAGGCGCTAATGGAGCTGATAGTTGCAGTCTCCCTCCTCGCTGGTTCACTGTCCCAATACTCTGAGAAGAGCACCCTGGTCACAGCATCTTTGCAGCTTGCACCACGCTCCGGGAGGTGCCGTCAATTTGTAGCAGCTCCAGGTGCTAATGGAGCTGGTAGTTGTAGTCTCCCTCCTCGCTGGTTCACTGCCCCAATCCTCTGAGCAGAGCACCCTGGTTACAGTGCCTTCGTGGCTTACAGTAAGATCTAATGCATAGGATTTTACAGGAAAGGACATTGGTTTGATGAAGGTTGTGGATCCTATTCAGGTTACAGTTAAACCAGGTGCAGAATATCCAAACACACCTTGGTACAGGATGAGTTCTGAAATTACAGCAGGAGTGAGTCCTGTAATTGATCAAATGATTGAGCAAGGTATTCTAAAAGAAATACTAGGTAGCCCTTGAAATTCACCAATTATAGGGACCAAGAAACCAAGTGGAAAATATAGAATAGCGCACTATTTGAGAAAGATTAATAAGATTGTGGTACCTTGTTGTCCAATAGAGCCAAACCCAGCAGTGATTCTTTATCAAATTCCTTGTGATGCATAATGGTCTATAGTGATTGACATGTGTCAAACAATTTTCTCTAAACCTTTACATCCAGATAGCCAATATGTTTTTGCTTTCCGGTTCGAAGACAGTATTTTGGCATGGTGCTGTATTCCTCAAGGGTATACAGAGAGTCCTTCAATTTTTTTTCAGATTTTAAAGAAATGTTTGGAGTCATTGATCATCCCAGAAAATTCAGTGTTAGTGCAGTATATTGATGACCTATGGGTGGCACGAAGTGTCACCAGCAAAATTACAGTATTATCAAAAAGAGGTTCAATATATAGGGCACAAAATTGAGAAAGGAGTTAGAAAAGTAATGCAAGACCAAATTACAGTGATTTCGCAAATGGGTCCTCCTAAGACTCAAAAAGAAGTTTGAATGTTTTTGGGAATGGTTGGATACTGTAAACAGTGGATCAGTGGGTTTTCACTGACTGCAAAACCTTTACAGAGGTTGACTCATAAAGATGTGGTTGATCCGATTGAGTTGGATGAAGAGTGTATGAAAGCTTTTATTGAATTGCGAGGGAGATAGAGATTGCTGAGCACCTGCATTGGGAGTGCCAGATTGCACAAAAGATTTTGCATTGTTCTGTTGTGAAAGAGATGGATGTGCACTTTCAGTCCTAACACAAAAACATGGAATGGCATGTCGTCCAGTGGCATATTTTTCTGCTACTTTGGATTCCGTGGCTGCAGCATTACCAGGCTGTTTAAAAGAAGTGGCTGCTACTTGTGTGAGTCTAGAGCGGAGTGAAGCAATTGTTATTGGACATCCACTGAAAGTATATATGTCACACTCTGTTGAGATCCTATTAACAAGGACCCAGACTCAACATATCACATGAAGTCGGTTGACTAGATATGAATGAGTGATTTTGGGTGCTGAAAATGTGACAGTAACAAGATGCACAACATTGAATCCAGCCACTTTATTGCCGAGTTCAAGTTGTGAAGAAGTGAAGGATGAAGCAGACCATGATTGTTTGAATGTAACAGAATTGTGCATGAAACCAAGGCTTTACATAAAAGATACACCACTAGAAGAGTCAGATTGTGTGATGTTTGTAGATGGATCTTGCCTGAGAGATGAAAAAGGTGTATTGAGTGCTGCATAAGCAGTATGTACAGTGGCTATGGTTCTTGAAGCATCCTGTCTAAAGGGGATAAATTCTGCTCACATCGTTGAACTGAATGCTCTGACTATTGAATGTATAACTGGCGCAAATCTGAGAGTAACCATATTCACTGATAGTCAACCTGGTTTTTGGGGTGGTGCATGATTTTGGTCAGTTGTGGATGCAAAGAGGATTTTTGACTTCTTCAGGATCCCCAATCTAAATGGTAAAAATGTGAAGGATTTATTGAGTGTATTACAAATGCCCTAAAAGATTGCTGTGGTTAAATGTTCAGGACATAAGTCAGGAAATGACTATGTGACAAATGGAAACCGATACTCAAACCAAGCGGCTCGTTTCTGTGCACAAAATTAAATTTCATTTAACAGAGAGATGGAGAAAAAAGATACAAATTGCCACTTGATGTTTTCTTCTTTGGAAACATGTGAAGAAATTAGACAGTTGCAGGAAGAAGCAAATGAGGAAGAAAAGGAAATTTGGATAAAATCAGGTTGTAAAAAGAGGGCAGAAGATGACGTGTGGGTGTATGTTAATAAAAGACCAGTAATGCCAGATTGTTTACTCTCACAAATGGCAAGGATGTACCATGGAATTGCTCATGTTGGAAGAGATGCTATGATCAGACTCTTCAAGCAGCCATGGTATAATCCAAAGTTTAGGATCATTGCTTAGAGTCTATGCCAGAGGTGTATAGTCTGCCAGCAACACAATCCAGGAAGAAAGACAGTTGTTAGTTGGGGTCAAATTGGATAAGAAGCAGGACCATTTACTGGATTACAGCTAGACTTCACTGAACTACCCATTGAATGGACTGAAATATGTGTTGGTGGTTGTTTGTTTTCTCGTTGGGTAGAAGCATATCCAACACAAAGGAATGATAGCTTAACTGTTGCTAAATTGCTTTTAAGGGAGATCATCCCCAGATTTGGATTTCCAGTCTCTTTAGAGACAGATAGAGGAACTCATTTCAATGTTGAAATAATTTGAATGATTTGTGCAGCATTACAAATTGAACAAAAACTGCATTGTGTTTATGGACCTGAAGCATCAGAAGTGGTCGAACTAATTAATGGCACTATTAAGTCCAGACTATCAAAGGTGTGTGCATCTACAACACTGAAATGGCCAAACACTTTACCCCTGGTATTGATGAGTCTTAGAAGCATTCCTGATAAAAAAGACTGGTTTAAGTCATCATGAAGTTTTTATGGGGAAAGAAATGAGACAAGCAATTGTACCAGCAAACAAACTGATGAATATTACTGATGATCTGGTGCTTGATTATAGTAAATGATTGGCTGATCTGCTGTGTTCTGTGTCTCATCAGGTTGGAGAAATTGCAACCACAACACAGCCAGATCAAGCACATGATTTGTGTCCAGGAGAGTGGGTTCTGGCGAAGAAACATGCGAGGAAGGTGTGTTTATAACCCAGATGGCATGGACATTATCAAATAATATTGGTAACAACGACAGCAGTAAAGTGTGGTGGCTTGCTGAATTAGATTCATGCAAGTCATACAAGAAGAGTCCTAAGTCCACTTGAAAGACAAGAAGAAGAGCAGCAACTGGTAAAGAAAAGAACCAGCAGCTGAAGAACATGAAGCTATAGAATGTAGTGATACAAATTCTGAAAATGCTGAACGTGAGGAAGAACTGTGCACAAGTTAAATAAAGTAGGCACCAGATACTGGGTCTCAAAAGACTGCTGTTGAAAAAGAAAAAGAGAAATTGATTGATGTAAATCAAGAGCAAGTACAACAAAGAAAAGAACTGAATAAAAGAACTTGCGAACTTGACAACGAAGGTGAAGAAGCAGTTCAAGCTAAGAGAGCAAGAAAAGGTGATGTGTGGCTAAAGGGAGTGAAAAGACTAAAAAACACCCTTGAAAAGTAAAAGCCAGATCCAATAATTGAAATATCAAGTCAAGCTGAGCAAAGCGACTCAGAAGAAGATTTAGTACAAAAAATAAAAAAAGTAAGAATTCTGAATAAGAAATACACAGCTCCAGAATGGACACTTGAGGTTTTGGAAGAAATTGAAAACACAAGTCAAAACGAAAAAGAAGCTGGTACTGATCAAACTGATCAAAACAAACTAAAACCACCTTTAAAAAACTGTGAAAATTAAGGGGCAACAATTTCAATGAAGAATATTTTCGAAGCTTCAAAAGATTTGAAGAAGAAGACATAAAAAATAAATAAAAGAGGGGGTAAAGAAGAGAGGCATAAAGACTACTCTTGATTTTTGGATACGTTTTTCAAGTTTGGATAAGTTTTTCAAGTTTTGAAAATGTTAGGGTTATTTCTTAGATTTTTAATTTTTTCATATAGTGTCTAAAATGGCAAAGGTAACAGAGACAGGACATCAAAATCATAGTTTTAAATATAGATGTATTAATGCTTGCTTATCTAGTGTTTTATTACTAATGTTGGTGTGGTTAACACTGATTGTTATTTTGCCTGTTCTAATGGTGACTAATAACAAAAATAATACTAATGATGTGGGAAGGGAGAGAATGGATTCTATTACTAAAGAAAATTCAAACACTACTATAGAAAAAAGGATAGTATTTATCATGATGAATCAATTAATGACTTTTCGTTAAATTTTTTTACTCAATTGTTGCATGAATATGTTAACACAATGAAAGCGAGGGATTTTTATGTGTGTATGCAATTATCATCATCTGTCTCAGAGGGGGTGACATATCATCACCTACCTTTAACTTATGGTGTTTCTTGCAGTGTTTTAACCAGTTTGTTTTATGAGAGGGAAGGATTAGAGTATTATTATTCTAATTTTGATTTCATATTTTCAGAAATTCATGTTAGGAGAGATTTGAAAATTGTTTACGGTCCTGTTTATGCAGCATACATGGAAGATGTTTTCATTAGTAACAAGCCAATAGATACAATAGATGCACATAGAAATAATTTAACCTGAAAACTACGACATGAAGAAATAGAATTAATGAATATGGTAGAAGATAGAAGATTGGATTTAAAATAGAAAGCTGCTGAGCAAAAGTCTCATGTACCTCCATGGGCTTTTAGAGAGGGTGATTACAAAAAGGGTGAGACATACGCTGCCATGACTCTAGATTTTCAACATAAAGGAAAGCTTTGTTTGTTTAGAGAAAACATTAAACTTAATAGTTGCGTCATTGGTTCTAGTGAATGTCAGCATACTTTCTTGTTAAAAGGAAGTTGGGGATTGAAAGGGAGAACTGATCCTGTTTTCCTGGGAATTTATTATGTGTGTGGTAAGGTTACCTGCAGGTTGGTATGAATGTTGTTATTTAGGCAAAGGGTTTCCTAAAGGTTATCATATAGACAAGAATAATAGAGTTAATGAAATAAAACAAGGGCTAACACGTAATAAGAGAGGAGCAAGTTATTCTGAGATAAGGGGGGATCTTTTTGGAGCACTGATACCTTCAGTTGGAGTCATTTTGAATTCACTTAAAATTAGAAAATTGTCCACAGTATTTGATTGTTCATCAACAGATACTGCTGGTGGGTTTTTGATGATTGATACTGAAATGGTTGTAATTAGATTAATGGTTTTGCAAAATCGACTTGCCCTTGATATATTATTGGCAAAAGAGAGTGGCGTCTGTAGCATGTTGAAAATACACCAATGTTGTACTTATTTCTCTTAGAGTAAAAATCTTGAGGAGTATATTAGAAATTTTACACAACTTCATGAAGATTTGACTGAATTGTAGGTTGATGGGAAAAAAGTGGTATGAGTTTTTCCTCAGAGGGAAACTGGTGTTCTACTGTAGGGAGTAGCTTATTAGGAAACATGTTAATACCTTTTACTTCAATAGTTGCAGTGATATTAATTATTATCTTGAGTTATAATTGTTGCAAATGTAAATGTAGAAAGAAAGAGACATCACATCTTAAACGTAGAGCTAGAAAGAGAAAGAGAGAAGAGATAGCATTAAAGGACATGTGAGAAATGTATTATGAGAGCATGAAGGACTTAGATGGACGAATGATAAAACAAGAAAGAAGTACAGCATTTTAAATGAGTGGTCATTTGTATTTGTTGTGATTTTTGATGATGGCTCAAAAATACCTCCTTAGGCGGGATTAATGGAGCAGGGTTTTGTGGCAATAAACCCTGCTCGGATTAAATCCTCAGTAACATTCATTAACAGTGTGCTGTGAAAATCTTTATTAAAAGAAAGCTAAAATAAGGGGAAATGCTTTTGCGCATGTGTGTTCTAATGCATGGAACGAGGCTGCAAATCCTTTTAGCTAAAGTAGATAAAAAGACTAATGCTGCTTTTGTGCACATTAATAATGTTTGCTAGGAAATAATAACATGGGTTGTGCATGGGTTAGTGCAATGCTGGGATGGTGTACAATGAAACTATATTTCATGAAAATAATAATGTTTGTGTTTGTTTTCTGTAGAAAAAGCAAGCATGGGCCTACTCTTCTGCAAGCCAGTCCAGGGTTAATAATTGATGGAAAAATAAAATGACCAAAAGAGGGTTTCCAGCGAGAAGAAAGAATGCTAAGGCTGTGTGTCCTTCATAATATTTTGTGTGACTGCCAAGCTAAGGGGAAAGATGAGATAATCAGTGGAAGCGAAAAACTTCCTTCTCAAGATGGCAGAGGCAAAAAATGGAAGCACAAAGACTTGCAACATGAAAAGTGTAGCAAGAAATATGTACTATGATTGTGGTTCGAAGTTATTTCCTGGGAAGAATCTGTTGTAATGCTGAAAGTTTAAGACAAAAGAACATTGAATAAAATAGTCATACTGTGACAGTACACCCCCATCCTTAGCCAATGGAGACGGAGTTCGCTCTCATATTGAAACAAATGTGGGTTGGACATTTGGGTTTTAAGGTATAATTGAGGTGCCTGGGCGGTGGGAAGTTAGGGTGTTGGCTGGTGTTAAGTAGCGGGAGATAGTCGCTGTCGTAGGTTTGCTGTTTCCAGATAGCGGCCAACCTGTTTCCTGATTCCTGACATAATCTTTGCCACACAAATTTTCTTGAGGGGCCTTATTAATCTTTGGCCAGAGGGTAGATTTCCCTGATTCTTACTTGGGTTAGTGTAGATAACATCCTGAATTTGCATAATCAATTGCAAATGTATTTTGTCTCTGAAACCTTTCTCTCTTCGCCTATCCACTCCTGTAATGCATTGTTTATTTGCCATGAGTTTGATTCTATACATTGCTAATACTTTTTCTCTGCGATAATCTATGATTTGCATTGTATGACGGTACTTGATCAGCATTATTTTCACAATATTTTCAATAAACATAATAAATTGCACACTGAGTCTGTTATGTTTTAGTAGTATTGATAAGTGCATATTATTACGGTCAATGAATTAAATGAGTCCTCGGAAGCTTGTTTCCGGTCCAGGGAAGGCATGGCTTGGCAGTTCGGGCTGTACTGTTCCCATTTGGCACAGGGTCAGACTGATTTGCATATGGCCATGTCTGAACTGGGGTGGGAGAGTGGGCTAAAGAACGGTGATGGATTAAACCCAGATCTGTTGACTGGGTGTGAGTGTTTGATTGGTTCAGATGCTCTGTCCATCACCACCCACTTTTGTACCACTTTCTTTGCCATAGGTTGGCAGGGTATGCTCAGACGTGAGTCCCTTGCTCACTTTGCCACTGTATTCAAGCAAGCCGGGCTGAAGACGGCTAAAATGCCAGAAACCGGTCCTCGGAAGCTTGTTTCCGGTCCAGCGAAGGCATGGCTTGGCAGTTCGGGCTGGACTGTTTCCATGAGGCACAGGGTCAGACTGATTTGCATATGGCCATGTCTGAACTGGGGTGGCAGAGTGGGCTAAAGAACGGTGATGGATTAAACCCAGATCTGTTGACTGGGTGTGAGTGTTTGATTGGTTCAGATGCTCCGTCCATCACCACCCCCTTTTGTACCTCTTTGTTCGCCATAAGTTGGCAGGGTATGCTCAGACGTGAGTCCCTTGCTCACTTTGCCACTGGATTCAAGCAAGCAGGGCTGAAGACGGCTGAAATGACAGAAACCAGTCCTCGGAAGCTTGTTTCCGGTCCAGGGAAGGCATGGCTTGGCAGTTCGGGCTGGACTGTTTCCATGAGGCACAGGGTCAGACTGATTTGCATATGGCCATGTCTGAACTGGGGTGGCAGAGTGGGCTAAAGAACGGTGATGGATTAAACCCAGATCTGTTGACTGGGTGTGAGTGTTTGATTGGTTCAGATGCTCCGTCCATCACCACCCCCTTTTGTACCACTTTGTTTATATATTAGTCTGCAGTTTTGCATTGCTACTCTATCCATAAGGTTTGAGTGTGAAGAACTCTCCATATTTACTTTGAAAGGGGAGTTTACAATTTGGTATCCTTAGTATTTTCAACAAAAATGTTAAAGGGCCAGATGAAGTCACCATTTTATCACTTTCTGGGGTTGGAAATGGTGGTGGGTATCCAGTTGCCAATAATTAATTATCATGACAATCAACAGGAGTGTGAGCCTTTAGATTTATTTCAGCCCCTGAAAAGGATCTAGAGCAATGTCTCTTGAATAGGGGGACATTTATGTTGTAAGGGACGGGGATTTTAATGCACATTCGTGTGCACACCTGCTGAAGGAGGTCAGTGGAAGTGTTGATATCTGGGGGGAGAACCAGTCACACTTGGTATACTGCACACAATTCTAATGGGGATTCACTAAATAACTTTGTTTAATAAAATATAGGGCCAGATGTACAACCCTTACAGTTTGTGAGTAGCAAATTGCATCGCTTTGCGAAACCCAATTTGCGACTTGTAAAATATAAGTTACAACAGTGTCTCAGACACTGTTAGCAATTCCTAATGGGGTCGCAAATTGCCGAATTCATTAATATAAACCTGTGAATGGCCACATACCTGCTGATAGTGGCACAATCCAGACCCATTTAAAGAACTCAATTGTTTTTTGTCCTCTCGAAACATTTTCTACTTCAGCTCCCTTTGCAGGCCTCTAACAATGTGGAACTCCACTTTCCTGAAATCAGTCCTAGAAATCTGACCATTCTCATTTCACCCCTTTTTGACTTGTAAGTTTCTGTATGTGAAAGTAACAGATTTAAAGGTAGCAAACATATTGTTACCTTTAAATAGACAAATGTCAACAATATTGATTAACCCAATATTATCTCCAATATAATTAAACCATCTTTAAATAATATTTGAAAAAAACACCTTTTACATAAAACATTTACACAAAAATGTCATCCACATTTTACATTTTCATACTTTGTGTTTTGTTTGTAACTTTCTTTGTTGAAATAAAGAGAAACTGCACAGAGTATAAGCATGGATAACCGCCGTGCCGAAGGACAAAAGCACAACCACTATACAACACGGTACAATAGAGCAAAATGAAAGCCACTGGAGGGCTGGATGGCTGGGTGGGGGGGAGAAAGGCCAACAAAGGCACCAGGTCCAGCATGAGGAAGAAGTATCAAGGGGCAAGAGGAAAATTGTACTGGACCATCAATTCTGTGGAATCCACTGCAGCTGAGTAGTTGGTGGGGCAGGAAGAGGGAAGGAAGGTGGGCAAATGTGGGAAAGAAGGGGATGGAGGGGGATGGAGGAGGGAGGGAGAATAAGGTGGAGTTCTAAGGCACAGTTCTCAAAGTGTCTGTGCAGGAAGGTTTGGGGAGGGAGGGGGGGGAGGATGGAGAGAGGAGAGAAGAGATATTGCCTATCTGCAGTGGGATATAAGAAAGGGTAGGTGGGCAAACAAAGGGAACAGGGAATCACAATCCAGCAACAAGCGAGAATGAGGGTGGCCCCCAAGTATCCCAGCGGGGTACAAAAGAGCAACTTGTTGAGGACATTGACTAGATCAGGGCAGAGCAATGGCCTGGGAGGGACCCATGCCCTGCACAGGGGCATGTTAGCAGGGAGGACAGAGGCATGTGGTCAAGCAGAGAGTACAGGACCGGCCTGGGGTGGGGTGGAAAGGACACCAGTCAGTTGTGGGGGGGGAGTGAACAAATATGACAGTCAGGGGTTTGGAAGAAAGGGTTGCCATGTTTCCAAAATTCTATCATAATGGTCTGTAAGTCTGGCGATTGCCATATCATAAGAGTCCCCCTCAAACAACTCATGCAACCAGTCCTCCAAGGTGGGACAGGCAGGTGTCCTCCAAAACTTAAGGTTGCAGATCTTGGCGGTAGCTAGGGCAGTGGCCAGCTAGCGGAAATGCGATATGAGATGGCAGGGCATTGGGCAAAGTTGTGTAAAAGTGGAGTCTGAGCCTTCAGAGCCACCATAAGAGGCCCCATTTGGCTGATAGTGATGGTGATAGAGGACCAAATGATTGACACAGCAGGGCAGTCCCAGAGGAGATGAACGATATTGCCATTGAGAGAGCCTCATCGCCAGCACATGGTGGATGAAAGAAGCAAATACCTATGAAGTGTGAGGTTGCCAGTAAGAAGACCCGCCGGGATGCTAGAAGAGTGCAGACCAGTTCGAACAGTAAAGTAACTGAACTTAAGGCAATCCTCCCTGAGGTATCGGTCATGATCTGCAAGCAGGTCTCCCCAGTCTGCCTTTGAGTACTGAATCTGTAGGCATTCTGTTTACCACTCGCGGAAGAAGCTTCCCAGAAGAGAAGAATAGAGACTTCCACCATTAACCGATATTGCCAATAAACTGCCCATTTGTTGGTGTAGAGGGCATCAGGGCCTAGCAAAGGCAGCGTAACAGACTTTGATAATCCCAGAAATGTTTTGCCAGAAGGCCATACTGCTCCTTGGCCTCAGCAAACATATTGCACTCTCAATCCTTGACTAGATCAGTGAGGTGGTGTAACCCATTGGATGTCAACTCCAGCCAGAGGGATTCCAACCCCCTCTGATCCGAAATAATGTGTGGCACTACAGGAGAGCCTGGGCATAAATGGTGGTGGACACCCAGCAGTCAGTGCACCATCTGCATGGGCTGGAGGGTGGTCACCTGGACAGGATTAAAGACCAATGTTTTGGGGGCTGCCCCTATGTGCAGCATACATAGCCCCTGGATATGGCCCAAGAGAGAGGGCTTCAACGGCACCCAGCTGAGTGTGCCCAGGGTGATGTGCCAACTGGGTTGCCAGCCATTAGCTCTGAATGTTCTGCAGACGAAGGCCACCCTGTTCAGTAGCTGCATAACGTTTTTAAAGTTGTAGCTGTGGCTTCTAGCCACACCACAAAAAAGTTTTTAGGGACTTTCCAAGGCAGCCATTAGGCGGGAAGGGATGCATAAGAGGAGTATAAGAAATACAAAATTCAGACATGCCATAACGTTCATTTCGAGTTAAGTGGGCAGACAAATGGCATATTTTTACTGTAGATAAGACTTGGCAGTAAGGGCCAGTGAAAACTGCAAAATGACCCTCACACAATGGGAGAAAACTCCAATGGGGGGGAGTCATTGTTTTGTTTTTATTATGAAAAACAGAATCCCGCTGTGGGATTTTGTTTTTATTTTTTTTTAAGTTGAAAGTTTGACGTACGTCTCCAACATATTGATGGAGCCGTCCGTCAAAGTTGTAATCCATGCCATGACAGAAGTGCTTGAAAATGCAAAAAAAAAGTCTGTTGTGCTGGTGGACATCTATACATTTTGAAGCAGAGTACTCTCCCCATTGTGGGAGAAAAAACTCCACTATGGTGTAGGTACTGTGTGTGCCAAAAGAAAAACCAGGCACCAAATGTGTCCGTTTTTGAATGTCATGCAACAAGACTCCTTTTTTTCATGTCTCCTTTTTCTCACTTATATTTTTAGAGTGATAGATGATGCAGCAGATAATATCTATTAAGTGACCACCGTCCCAGATTTTCAGTTTGCAAAAAGAATGCATTAATATAAACTGCTTGTCAGCGTCATAAGTCCAGCCATTTCATTGGGTTCAAGTGAAAGGCAAACCAAACTGAAGTAATGGCCTAGACAAAACATATACCAGTGGACTAAAATACACTTGCGGGCAATTATCTGTGGCTTAGAGTAATTTGAGAATTACATCCTTCAATTTGTTTATTTCCTCAGTGAAATTCCCTAAACAAGATAAGTAAGCCTAGACTTAAGAGAACCCCGTGATGAACTTGAGCAAGAGAATCTTAACTGAACCTCAAATGTGTGTACTGAAAAAAAATATTAGGTTTTGTTTCCACCCCAAGATGTTATTTCTTTTAACTATGCAGAGAGATTGTGGAATTCTTCCTAAAGAATCAGTTAAAGGGTATCTTTCAGGGCAAAGAAATGTGTGAGGAAATAATTCCACCTTTAATCCACAAGCTTAGGAGATGCTAGCAGGAGTTCTAGCATTCGAGGAAGCAGTCTACAACAAAGTAGAAAAAATGAAAGTGCACCATTTAAGGCCCGACAAGAATATTATGAAAGAGGAAAGACAGTTGATTACCCAACTTTCAGAAGCCAAGGACATAATCATAAAACCATAGGACAAGGGAGGCGCAATTGTGATACTCCCAGGTGGAATGTACAGAGATGAGAGTAAAAAATTGAGTGCGGAGAGAAAATTAAAAAAAACTATTAGGGTATCCCACTCCGGATGTGATGGAAGAAGTAACATTCTTAGTGGACAGTGGGCTGGAAAATCGTTGTATAACTTGGAAGGAAGTTTTTTTTTATATATATAACTCTACTCCATAGGTTCCTTAATTGTACACCCTTCCAAAAATCCATAAGGGTGTTTATCCTCCTCCTGGGAGGCTTATAGTATATGGAATAGGATCAGCTTCAGAATCCACTAAATTTTGTGACTGATTCCTAAGACTAATTGTGGAATATATAAACATGTATCTGAACAATACAAAATAACTTCTTAATATCCTCTCTGATATAAGATATGACCCTGAATATGATGTAATGATTAGCATGCATGTGGAATACTTTACACCACTGTCCCACAAGAAGAAACACTGAAGGCAGTGGACTCAATACTGTAAAATCTCCATTGAGATTTCTGAACACCACAGGAATGGATAATGGACTGTACCCACCTTGCGATAACAAGGAACCATTTTGAGTTTTTTACCTCCGCGCTTAGTTTGTCTTTATGTTCATGATTTTGAGCCTGTGCCATTTCTCCACCGAGCTATACAATACAGCTTGGTTGAGAAATCTAAGTGTGCATTTCTGTTTGGCCAGCCCAAGACGGCTGGCCAAACTGACATGCACACTTACAAGTACCCTTCATTCCTCCTTCCAGTCCCTGAGCTGTCAAGAGAGGATCACCTGGCCCTTCACTAGTCTCTGCAGCATCAGCTGTCAGTGAAAAATAAAACAATAATACAATTGTTTTATTATCATTTTGTGTTTCATTCTGCAGTGGGGTGAAACTCCTTCACCAATACGGAGGAGCCACGTCTGATTTGTAGCTTCTCCCTTTTCCTCTGCAGACATGCAAGAGAGAGTTAGAGTGATGCAGCCCTGCCAAGTACCAAACATCAGGGGTTAGACTAACGCATTTTAGTGCAGGTATCCACATCACCACACTAAAATGCATTATTCATGCATTTACAGAGATTCTGGACACTGTGGGGAATACAAGAGCATGAATATTAGCAGCCCTCGTGTGCGATGTTTGCTTGTTGTACGGTGCTGCTCTGCCTGATTCAAGCTCTTTTTCGTTTCTTAACCTGCCACAAGCTCCCATCCAGCCTGAACTCACTTATTGCTATGGTGTACAAGACCAAGACTCTTGTACATTGATATCTTGTTTCTGCTGCATAAAATAAAGCTTTGCTCTGGTGGCCTCTCACTCTAGGCACAAAACGTGAGGATCCAGCAGTGGGCGAGCTTCTCATTCCAGACAGAGAGGATGTAAATGTAACCACCAACAGCATGCACCAGACCCAACCTCACGTGAATCCGGCACCTGCTGTTGCTTTCTGGTCACACTGCTGCAGACCATTACGGTTTCATCCATAGCTGAAGTGTTCCTTAATTGTTTTTATTACTGAATGCCCCCAGCCCCAGATAAGTGGACTGGCCCCAGTGTGGACACTGACTCACTGATCAGATCAGACAGCAGCAGGCAAAGAGCATGATGTTTACAAGCAGTGGGGAGAGCAATTACATGGCTCTCTACACTTTCCCATCTGGGTCTCTAGCCCCTCCTCCCAGTTTGAACCGGCCAGATTAATTGATTGACACTAACATCAACAACATTTTACTTGTACTATAACAACTTCAGAGTAGCAGGAATATTGCCCAGTGCTTTGTATCAACCATTAGTCCCCACCGGTTTGATCATTGTAAAACATAAAATAACTTTACTGAGAGACGAACAATAAAGATTCTTCTGCAGATTTCTTGTAGGCTTCCTTTTTTTAAATTCTTTTGTTGAGTCTATTAATACAGCAAATACAGCCAAGAACTACAGTCAATACGTGTTTCGCACTCACTAGTGTTTCTTCAGAGCGGTTAAACATAAAAATCCTCAATCAGCATTATACATTTATTGAAAGAAACCATATTGTACCAATATTATGATACACATAAATATTTCCTTTATCCTGAACATGAAAATTATTCTAACAATTATAATTCAAACCCTAATGTGCAAAAAGTTAAAAGGTACAGACAATGTTTCCTATCTTAATAAACAATTTGTCCACCAATATAAAAAGTTATATAGCCTACAACACGTCCATTCTTGGTTTTTAACATGCATTAACTAATCATGGATGGTCTAATTCCTCATAGTACCAATGTTTTGTACGAGTACCAAACACCTTCAAAAGCTTACTTTTATTTTACTTTGTTCGCTACTTGATTCCAAACCCAGGGTCTCCATATAGGTTTTTTTATTTTAAAATATTTTATTAATTATTTCCAGAAAGCAAACACTGTATAAAGAAAATTATAAAGAATAACAAATGCTTATACATGGTGGTGGTATACATCAGGCGAGGTAAATAATGTATCGATTATTGCAGAGTAATAAGTAAATGACAGTTACAAACAGGTAAAAATACAAATAAATACATACAAACCAATAAATAAAGAAAAACTAAAAGCTGGCCTACTGATATTTATATATATATCGTTTTAAATTCAATTTTATATTCGTAAGTAAAGTTATTTAGACGTAGAGCCAAGTTGATCTAGTACGCCTGTAATTCCATGAATGAGTTAAAATAAACATTACATACTCGTGTCCTGTAAGTGGAATTCGGGGAAGAGTCCACCCATGGGTCTCAGATTTTGTGACAGAGGAGATATGAGGGGGAAACTCGAAGGCTAATACTATCTATGAATCTGTTAAGGTTTTTTAATCACTTTTTTTCATTCTCCTCCTATTGATCATTGGAGTTGAAATACAGAGAAGGGTCAATCATGCTCCTTTTTCTCCCATTACGTGCCATTCTAATTACCGATTATGTTACTTGTTGTAGTTCAATCACTTGAATTCTGATACTTGAATCAATTCTCCAGTATGTTTTTACTACATTAATATCTCCCCCTGTAATACATAAAGGACACTTTTGCCTACAGAGCCTACTAGATAGTTTTCAGCTGTTCTGTAATAATAGAGGGTTGGTCATCAATTCTAAAAAAACAAAGTACTTGGTGTTGAACCCCCCGAGGAACCTCAGGACACCACCTGTTCTGAACTCTGTCCAATTAGAGAGGGTTATTACGTTTGATTACCTGGGCATCCGCATTTCTGATACTATGCTCTGGAATACCCACATACAAAAAATGCTCCTGAACCATAAGAAGGTAACGGGGGCAAACCTTAGAGAGCACCGTACCTCAACAAGTAGGCCCATTGCTCCTGCGATTGAGATATATAAGGTCAGAGGAGTGAGTTCAGCCCTCTATGGTGCCGAACTCTGGGGTTTTTCATATTTTGACCAAATCACGAAATCAGAAAAGAAATTCTTAAAAGAACTCATGAGGTTGCCCCCAGAGACCCCGACAAGGCCCTTGCTGCAGGACCTTGGATGCCATTCATTGAGAGACTTGGCCAGACTGCGACCCCTACTGTTGTGGGCCCGCCTATGGCGGACCCCAGAATTGGCGGGGTATGCAGCAGGGCTAAGTGAACTAATGAGCATGGATGGATGGCATAGGATCAAATGGTTAAGGGACTTGAAAATGCTCCTGTATGACCTTGGCCTTAAAGAAGCATGGACAAATAGAACTGCTCCCCCAAAAGCAGAACTTAAGATAGTCTATTGGTCTTGGGTTTGCACCAGGGGCCTCCTTGATCCTAGATCCGGAAGGCTATCTGATGAATTCATGCAACATAAAAGCTCCACTTGCTATGAACAATATCTAGATGTCATTCAAAAACCCCATAACCGAGCTTTGTTCTTTGCATTCAGGGTTGGGTTGCTCCCCACAAGCGACATGACCGCCCGATGGAAGGCTCCCTACCAGACACCAGACACCTGCCCGAACTGTCAGGCTAGTCTAGAGTCAATAGCCCACATCATGTTCGTATGCCCAGCCTATGGAGCGCCAAGGGAACGTTGGCTCAAGCCACTTTGCAGGGAACTGGGTACTCGTAGTCACCTTGTAGCGTTACGCATTCTAAGATCTGATGCGCGAGCCCTGTATGCGTGTGGTTTGGCCAAATCCCTGAGCTGGGCTTGGAACATTAGATCGAGATCGATGAAAATTAATTTTTAATTATCGATGCTGCTACGAGTCATCTGCACTTTAGAAACTGTACCTTTTTTTATTTCATGCCCTATGAGTCACTTGCACATTAGTAATTGCACCTTTTCTAATTTTAAATTGTATATACTGCTTTTTAATGTTACTTCTAATCATTTTTATTATATGGACCCTGGTGAACTTTTTTTATTCAGTCATCAAGAGTGTATTTACTGTTCGAGAAAATGTCTTATGCTCTTAATTATATTGCTTTTTTCAACCTGTGTATCGTGGCTTTTAAGATATGTTTTTATCGAAATAAAGCTAATATGACTGACTTTTGACTATGTATAAGTATTTAAGGAAGATTACCTAAAAAGTATTTTCTCTACGTGTAAGTCCCTACTTACAAGATGACTCACTTGAAGATTCCACAATTTTTCTATTTATAATTGTTCGTATTTCACCACTGTTTTTCAAAATGTTCTGCATCTAGTTATTTCGTAATCTAGAGAAAACATATAATCTTACTTACTAATTATCCTTATTTTTATATCCTATTAGTAAGCACCTCTTGGTAAGTATTATTTTATGTAATACTCACCCGAGTCCAATTCTTTTCAGTAACATCCTTATGTGCATTTTACTTGTATCTGTGCATATTCGGCCCGTGTGGTAGATTAGATGTGCTTTACTTTCCTCTCCAGACCAAGCACACAGCACTGTTTTTGTGTGGAGATCTGAACTGAGCCGACTACTTGACCATCCATTGTAAACAGCCATAGTCTTCAAGCCTGTGGGGTGCTGCAACACCCCAGTAGCCTCACCTCTACCGCCAGTCCATAGAACTTGGAAATTAAGGGGCTCTGAGGCAAGAGCTCAGCCTGTCAGACACAGTCCCCAGGCACTTCTAAACAAGCAGTCTAGTCAGGTGATAATACACTTTCTTCTCTGCACTGAAGTTTACTAGTCTGATCTGTGCAGCGTGTGCATTAACTATTCTACCCACCCTTCCAGTTAGTTATACTGACCACCAGAAGCATTATATTTCAGATTCAATGCACAAATGTGTGTTTCACACAGGGAAAGAATGGGTGGTACACGAAGCAAAAATTGGCAGGTTTGCAAATAAAAAACATCTGTTTTGATTAATGTAAAAATATCTTTTTAAAAACAGTATGAAAACAGAAAGACGATTAAGGGACCACTCCCTTTGAATCAACATCCTGATTGGACCTTACAGTTTCTAGTTTACCTTGCTGTAAAAGCTAAGCGGTCAGCATCCTATGCACTGTGACATGGTGCTGCTTGGATGCCACATAATAAAGTCAATCTTCAAATAAATGATCTGGTACAGTTTGATACTACAGATGTCCTAAGATAATAAATGGTCCACACCAAAATGAAAGAGCAGAAATCATGCAAGATAAAGAAATAGATGGGAATTGCACTATTTTACATTGTGTAACCTCAGTTGATTAATGCAATCACTGTAGATGGTGTGTGTGTAACTACACGGAAATGGAATTGAGTTCTGGTTGTCAACAGTTGGGATTAGTGACTTCAGTATTATATGTCATGGCAAAATGTGCAGAAACATAGGGCCTTATTACGAGTTTGTTGGTCCGACCGCCTTAGGACCGTGTGGATCGCGGAGGGATCTTTGGGGGGCATGGAACGAGAGGCAGTGGTTCATGTAGGTGGGTCCACTGTTGCGGAGGTCCTTGTGGGCGCGAAGCTTGAAGGTGATTCTCTTCTCAACGGGGAGTCAGTGTAGTAACCGTAGGTGTTGGCTGATGTGGGAGTGGCACAGTAGATTGAGGACTAGTCTAGTGGCGGCGTTCTGGATGTACTGGAGTTTGCAGGTGAGGTTCTTGTTGATCCCAGCGTAGAGAGGTTTTCCTGTGTTCGAGGGGAATCCAGTTAAAGGTCTTCTGGAGTAGGTGGAGGATGTGGTAGCAGGAAGAGGTGACAGCGTTGATTTGGCGGTCCATTTTGTCTTGGTAGTTCTGGATGATTCTTAGATTGTGTGCGTGGTCCGTGGGGGAGGGAGGATTCCCGAGAGCAGGGGCCACCAGGTGTCGTTCCAGGATCTTGGTGTGGGCCAATGATGAGCACATCTGTTTTGTCCATGTTGAGGTGTCTGGAGCTGTTCTTCATCCACCTGGTGACTGCTTCCATTCCTTCTTGGAAGTTGTGTCTGGAGATGTTGGGTTCGTTGGATAGGGAGAAGATGAGTCTGTGTGATCTGACAATGGATGCGAGTTGGGCCATGTAGATGTTGAACAGGTGGGGCTGATTAAGGATCCTTGGGGGACTCCGCAGGTGGTCGTTGTGGGTTTGAGAGGAAAAGAGGGAGCCTGATCCTCTGCTGTCTGCTGGAGAGGAATGAGCTGATCCAGTTGAGGGCATTGTTCCGGATTCCTGCATCGTGGAGTCTGCTGGCTAGGGTGCGGTGTGAGACTGTGCATTGAAGCAATCAAAATGTCACACATAAGCAAACTGAAAATGTGGGAGCTATGGTGAAGGTAATAATTGAAGCTCTGGGCTGCCGTAAGGTGTTCATGCAAAGAGCCTGTCGTAAAGTCTCGAGTCATCCCCCAACGGATTGTTAGGAAGGTCTCCACCATCCTACCAGTGCGCAAGAAAATTGACTGGTATGTAGCCCACAATAATTAAAAGTGTTGAGATTAATTTGAGCATTCCACCCATCACTTGTATGTTTTTCGCACAGGAATACAAACTGTGATGATGTGGAAATAATGTTTTGAAACAAATCTTTTAACACATCCAATTATTATTTCTTGAACGTACAATAGGCTAATCTGAAACAACATTTTCGAACAAGAAAAGCAAAATATGCTAATTATATTAAAATGATCATACGACTAAGCCATTGTATTTTTTTTGAAGATATATTAGAATATATTCCTAACACAGTTATCACAAAGATTTGAGATATTGTTCATCTGGGATATCAAAGTATTCAGAATTACCAAAAAAGGCTTTTCACTTCGTAAAAGCATACAGGACTCAGTGTTAGAGTTTGTTGATGGACTGCCTTTTTTAAATTCCATATAACTGTTGTGATCACTCTCAAGATGTAGCCGTACAGATGTTAGCTACATACATAAAGTAATTGACCCTTGGGAGGAGTTAGATTTTCCCTTTTATTTTGGCACATAAAGGTTTTGCAAAAAGTGTAAAGCATATCACTTTATATTACATTCATGTTTTAACATAAAGAATTTCATGTGTCCATATCTTACAACATATCCTCAATGTCTGAAGCAACATCAGCACTATTATTGTACAAATCAAGAACCCTTGGGAATTAGAGACAACACAAGTAAGGTAGGTATGTTTTTCAACCAGAAGAGCACATTTACAAATATTTCTTAGAAATGCAGCAACATTAACATCTATTTTTCAATCTTTCTACATCTTCAAGAGAGAGTCGTGTTGCTATGATGCTTGTCAACTATCCTCGTCACCCAATAATCTCGTAGAGCAATACCTAGTGTGGTCATTTTGTAAATTATCAGTAGAAGATTTGGAAATGGCTCTTGCAAAGCACCATTTGAGATGAGAACATCATTAGCTCGTGATTGATTTTGTAAGTTGTCACATTGACATCTGGGAAATATCTACATCAGCATATTTTACCCCCGTCATGTTTATTACTCAAGTGAAAATTATACACCACATATTGGTACCTTTAGGTTATATCTAATGTTAGCCCACATTATGGCCATCCTCAAATGCTCTTTCATTCCCAAAGCGAACTTCATTTTGGTACCATGTCACTCAACTGCTACTGCACTGGATGCGGGGATACATAAACTGGAATTTGGAATTAATAAAGTTTGCCCCTAGAAAACTAATGGTTAAGTTAGCCTTGAGTTTGTCATTTTGGTAACAGCGAATGGCACTTTGTCAGGATTCACAGCACTCTGTTTTGCATTGTTTCGATTATGCTGTCAAGAATACTCTCGATACATATGTGAGAAAAAAAATAATGGCAAACATCAATTAAATCATGTTAAGCAGTTATTTCGAACATTAAATTTGAATTTACGATTGGTTCTGCAAACTGCTGGCAAGACATAATGCAAAATACATCCCCTGGAAAGATCACTATCTCAGTATTTTATTAGGACTTTATTTTCTATTTCTACCAAGGCTAAAATGTGCTCATAAAGTATAGAGAACTCAGGGATTAATGCCCTCATTTACAGCTCGAGAGGCATTCTGCCATCAGCAAGGGGGATTTTTCCCACCCTGAAACTCCGGTACTATGCGGCTTTAAAGCTCTATCATAGGGCCATTTGCAGAACACGGGCCGCATTTTACGCTCAGGAATTTGCAGCCAGTACTAATCCATCTAAACTGATCTTTAAGGTCCTGAAGGACCTTATGAAAAAAAGAGCCACCTCAGAGATGATCTGCACAGACTCCCACTGTGAGAACCTCGCCATCTTTTTCCTGGAGAAAGTGCAGAAAATCTATCGAGGCTTTGCCTCATGTCAGCCGACTCTTGAGGTAGTTGACCCCGATTCTTTGGGGTATGAGACCCTGACTATAATACCAGATTTGTCTATTGAGATCTTTGACAAACTTAGCCTTAGGGTTAAATCAGGTTCTCCTCTGGACCCGCTGAAGCCGGCTCTTATTAACACGCTTTCCCCGCTGTGCCGAGCTCCCATATTGAAGCTTATCAATATGTCGCTGGCCAATGGAGTGGTTCCCTCCGCCTGGAAACAGGCGGTGGTTACTCCCATATTAAAATAGGCCAACTCTGACCCGCGGTTGTCAGAAAACTACCGACCAATTTCCCTATTGCCTTGGATCTCTAAAGTAACGGAAGCCCATGTCAACTCAGTTTTGTCTGAGTATCTGGCTCGCAATAAGATACTGGATCCCAGTCAGAATGGCTTCCGGTCAGGACACAGTACCGAGACGACGTTACTTTACATCGTGGAACATCTTCGCCAGGTACTTGACTCAGGACGTACAGCAGCGCTTTTATTACTAGACCTTAGCGCTGCTTTCGATACTGTGTCCCACCATATACTGATCCAACGCCTAGAGGAAGCTGGAGTCACTGACATCGCCCTCAAGTGGTTCCGATAATTTTTATCTGATCGAACCTTTAAAGTGGCGATACCACCAGGCCAATCTACCACCTATCCCCTGGAGCTGGGAGTCCCACAGGGCTCCTCGTTGAGCCCTACAATGTTCAACCTCTATGTGAAACCGTTAGCTGCGGTCGTCAAACAGTGGGGTTTGGTGATGACCTCATATGCTGATGACACGCAGCTGGCGGTGACACTTAGTGGAGACCCTGAGGTGGAGGCCCCCAGATTCCGTGCGGGACTTATGGCAGTGGCAAGCTGGCTTCGCACCAACTGCCTACAGTTGAATGCCACCAAAACTGAGGTGTTGGTGTTGGGGAAGCACGCTGAGCTTTGGGGTAACCAGTGGTGGCCACCAGAGCTGGGTGTCACTCCGATCCCAGCATCTGGAGTGAAAAATCTAGGCATCTGGCTGGACCCCGCGCTCACTTTTATGGACCATACGAAAAAGACGGCCGCCATGTGCTATGGTATCCTGCGGGGTATAAGGCCGGTTCTGAAGTATTTTGATCCCCCCACTAGACAGCTTGTGGTCCAGGCGTCGATTTTATCCCGCCTGGACTACGGTAGCTCGTTGATGCTGGGGATGAATCAGGCGGAGACCTCTAGGCTCCAAAGGGTACAAAATGCCGTGGCACGAGCCATTGTGGGCCTCCCTAGACACTGTTCTGTGTCAGGTACCATCTCGGCCCTTCACTGGCTACCGGTCAGACAGCGGATCAAGTTTAAGGCGCTCTGTCTGGCCTTTAAAATTCTGAAATTCTCTTCGCCGCCGGCACTTGCCAATTTACTTACTCCCTACACTCCTCTGAGATCCCTAAGATCGGAGGCTCTCCACCTGGCAGTCTGCCCCCGCTTTAAATTGAGTAGAATGGGCGGCCGCTCATTTCGGGTGCTCGCAGCAGGGCTATGGAACTCCCTTCCGGTATCCATCCGAGCCCTTAATGATCTGTTCGCCTTTAGGCAGGCGATTAAAACCTTCCTATTTCCCGCTTTTTAATAAACTTCCCTTCTTTTAACATGTGTTATGTTACAGTGCCTGTCAATAGCGCCAGGACGCCCCTTTGCTGGGGTAGCTGTGCGCGATAGAAATATAAATAACATAACATAACATAACATTTTCTTTGTGAAAATAAAAAAAGATAATGCATTATTTCCTTTTTAATGTCCCAAAATGGCAGGGTTTGCTTGGAGGTGATGGACAGTAAAAAAGGGCTAAAGAGCCACCCATCCCAATTGGGCAGATGGACATATAGCCAATTCTCCGTCAGCCCTTACTCCGACAGGTTCTCAGAGAAGTTTGGCCACGGCCAAACTTAAGGTCGGCCTGTGTCTAAATCAGATGGGCAGACCACTGTGTTGGCGGGTACAGCATTCTGTCGGGACAGAGTTCCCTCTCCAACGAATAAACCAGTCGCTAAGTCTTTATGGCAGTTATGGAGTCAATACCATGTCCACCTCTTGGGCACTGAAAGCGTCACTACACTCTTGATATTTCATGGCTATTCTTATCTGTAAGCAATTGTGTTGTTGGTTGAGGAGAGTGGTCGCCTTACTAAGACAACCAGAATCCTTGTCAGGCTGAGCCTATTCTTAACCTTCTTGCAGCTTTGTACTAAAGCAGTAAGGCTTAACTTAGACGCAATGTTTTAAGTATTTATGCAGCACATAAGAGCAATAAAGTGAAAACACAATGCAAGAATGTAGGAATGTGCTCCTTTTTGCATGGTTACCCCCCACTTTTTGCCTGACATATGATGCAACCTGGCTTGAAGGGCACTGGGTCCATGCCAATCAGGTTCCCGGGCCTGTGTTCTTTCCCAAGACTGTACCGTTGTATCCACAATTGGTACATCCCTGGCCACAGGTGAGCCCCTTGTAAACGTATGGATAGGTACCAAGGGCACTGTGACCAGGGAAGGTCTCTAAGGGCTGCAGAACCTATTGGCCCACCCTTAGAGGCCCCGCCCCTTAACCAACACACACACTGCCATTGCAGGATGCGTGTTTTGGTGCAGAGAAAAGTGAAGAGTAAACATGGCATGCATCTGTGTGTGCCATGCCTGCAATTGACTGCCTGAGGCGTAGGTAAGTCACCACTCTAGCAGGGTGCATAAACCCTAAGGTGAGGGTACAGAGGCATGACCCTGTTTCCCTACAGAGTCTAAGCCCATTCTTAGACATTCCAAGTGTAGTAAAGCCATAAAGAGTATGTGGCCTGGGAAATGGTCACTATGAACTCAAAAGCTCCAAAATGGCTTTACTAAAAACTGGGAAGTTTGGTAGCAAACGTCTATAAAGCAACACTGATGCCAGTGTGGGATTTCATGTAAGATGCACTCAGAGGGCATATTAGAGATGTCCCCTGAAAATTGACTAGCCCTGGTGTGGCTTCTGAATGGCTGCCTGCAATTTGCCACCACCAGACAGGTTTCTGGACCCCTTATTAGAGATCCTCCGCTGCCCGGGTACAGATACAAAGCCCATCCTGGGCAGAAGTGTCATGCCTCCGCCCCAGGAAGGGCTGGGTGCACGAAAGGGGAAGTGTCAAAGGACTGCCCCCTTTGGACGCTGTCCCTGCCTTTTCCTGCCCCCAGCAACTGGCTCCCACCGGTTCTTGCCCCTAATTTGGGAGGGAGAATTGGCGGGACACCCAAGCTAGGAACAGAGGTGTGCCCACCTCTGCCAACCCCACCCCTCAGGTGGGAGAGGTGTGTTGAAGCACACATCTCAGTCCCAAACCTAAGCACCACAGCGGGACCCACAGTAAAGATCGCACCTATCCTGATATCCCCAATATATCAGAAAAAAGAGAAGCGCCATGTGCCTGGCATTGTGAACACAATTACACCCACTGCCAGGGTGCGGTCCTAAAAGGACAATACAGATTCAGACAAGGCAAAGAGGTGCACCATGCAACAATTATATTTAAGATATCCAAACAAATCAATGTGATTTCCAGAAATGCATTCAAATCTTCTTTTTTATTCAGTCATATTCACAAATAAGAGATATATACAGAAAAAATAGTCAACGTGTTTTGCCCTGAATATTGGACTTCTGCAGGGCAAGGGTCAAAATTATATACGTGATGGTGATGCCTCAGATTCACTCATCCAACTGTAAGAGCTGTGCGTGGTCTTGGTGCATATTAATAACCGCGTTCTAGGTAAAAACCCATTCAGGAATGGGTACTATGGAATGGGTAGTCAGAGGGAGTCCACTCCTTGAGCTTCCAAATAAGTCGACCAAGGGTACATAAACCCTAAAAGCGGCACCAGAATCAGTGCAAAGTAGCATCCATGCCTTGCTGAGACACACACATCTCAGTCCCCTCCATCTTAAAGATGTAGGGACCAATTAGGAAAAGACTCATGCCACCTCCCACTGGAGGGTGGTGTAATAGGGGTTGTCTCCACCCCAAGGAAGGGACCCATTGGTCCAGATCTGAATACTCCTTAAAAGGCCCTAAATTCTGTATTTAGGGGTGCCCCTGAACCTTACCTCTTCAAGTTTTAGGAAGAAAGAAGAAGGACCTAAGAGCTGTGCTGACCCAGGAAGGAGAAGAGGACACAAACTGCCTTGGCCCCCACCCTACCGGCCTTTCCCATCTACGACCTGCCTATAGCAATAAACCCCGTGAGTCCAGCAACCAGCAACCCCCAGAGCCCAGAGGACCTGACGTGCTGTATCCCATGAGCACCAGATTTGCTCAAATAAATACTCACTTCCAGAATCCAGATTCCGTTCATTCCGCGATTCTGCACCACTCTGCTCCCGAGGCCCACAGCCCGAGCTCGAGTGGTCCAACACCCCCAAAGAGGTCTCCCCAGCGATCCTGCCCTGGGATCTGGTTAACCCCTAACCTTCCTCAAGACTCTCGATGATGCCTGCAGGCTCAACCTGAAGGGTCTTCCCGACCACGACTGGAGCTGGTAAGAAAGACGAATGACAGAAGACACCCTTGCACCCATGCCCCATGGTCTTGAGTGGCCCAAACAATGGTTTCCAGGCATCTCCCGAGATCCCAACTTACATCTCCTGCCAGTGGTTGCCTTCAAGAAGTATCCCTGTGCAAGCTTGCAGCATCTTTCCGAAACTGGATAGCACAGGGTCCCCGATGTCTGTTTTGCACCCTGCACCCGGCCGTCCGAGTGCCGGTGGTAATGCAGCTCCTGTGTTTGTTGTTGGCCACTGCAGTGCTGACCTTAACCCCAGGATTTTAGCTCCCACAACAGAGTGGTCTGCTCTTCAGCAGTCCCTAACCGAAGTCCCCCTTGGCCCTGTTGGTTATCTTTGGGTCCCTGCACTCTGCACCCAGCCGCCCCAGTGCTGCTGGTGGTGTAACTCGAGTGCTCATCTAGACCTTGGGGAACCTTGGTCCTAAGCCCCAAAACTCACCTTCGTAAGTTGTGTACATACCTTCAAATCCGTTAACACTTTTTCCCCATAGGAACTCATGAAAAGAGATTTTTGGCCTAAAATAATGTCTTAGAGTTTAACTGTGTTGAAATAAGAAAAGGAGATTCTATTGCAAAGTATAAAAAGTCATACTTACCTTTAAAGCAGAGATACTAAGGTGTGGTATCTAAGTATACCACCCCCAGTACTCAAAGAAATCAAAAGTAACTCAAAAGTGATCTGAACGTACTTACTATATGGTTCCAACTGCACCTTAAAAGTAATACAAAACTGTAAGAATTGTAATTTCAAGCACAACTGTATTTCCCTAAACAGTCTTGCATTTGAAAGTATATTTTTACGTACCTGTGCCAAGTCTTGCTGGTTCTGTAATAAAACATAAGTATATCTTTTGTATACTTACCTCATTGGTCTGGATTCTGTCTCTGAGTGTGTGTAACAGTCCTTGATTGAGTGAACATAATAAATGATTAACACACCCTCTGGATAAGCCTAACTGCTTCCCCACACTACCACAAAGAGAGCTTTCATTACTTACCTAATTTAGCCTCTGCTATACCTCTGGGGACTCCCTGAAAGTTGTGCACACTATACCTTACTTTGGTATAGTATATACAGAGGCAGCATACTACAAAGAAAAATACCAAAACAATTTAGAAATATATGCCTGGATGCATCAAACAGAATTGCATTCGCAAACGGTGTGAATCGCAATTTTCGGCCGTTTGCGAATGCAATTGACTAATTTGGAATGCATCATGCATTTCGCAATTTTAGGAATCGCAACCATGTTGCGATTTCTAAAATTGCGATTGCATTTAAGAAATCGCAATTTGAGATTTCTTAAATGCAATGCATGATTATTTTTAAATTGCGAATTCGCAATAGCATGAAATTGAACTGCATGCTATTTTACAGAAAACTATCAAATATGCACAAATTGCATTTTTGGAAGTTTACATTTACACACACACATGCCCTTGGGGCATGTGTGTGTGTAAATTGCATTTAAAGTTACATTTCAGGGGTGCAGGGAGGGGTTCTTTGGACCCCCCCCTGCACCCTTGAAATTGCATTCAGATTTTGCGCATTGCAATTTGAAATTCGCAAAATGTGATTGCCTTCCCATTCATTCCTATGGGCCTTTTGGCCCATAGGAATCAATGGGAAGGGTTTTCCTTAATTGCGATTCGCAAATTGTAAATCGCAATTAAAGAAAAATACCGAATCGCAAAAATAAATGCGAATTGTTCATGCATTGCCGTTTGCGATTTCTAAATTGCAATTCCTTAATTTTCGCAATTTAGGAATCGCAAACGGCAACAATGATGCATCTACCCGATAGATACAAATGTAATAAATAAAATGACACCAAAACTAATTCAATCCAATCAGTAGAATTGGAGTTATGAATTTGTAAGGTTTTTAGTCCAAAATAGCACCTAAACGCAGACCTAGCAGTCTTCTGATCATGCTAGACCGGTGATACATCACTAGTTCAGATACAGGGACCAGGTTAGTCCTGCTAAAAAAGTTATCTGCTCTGGTACAAAGTCCAGAGCTTCAGGCTTCAGGTTTTCTCCTTTTCTGTAAGTAGTGATCATTCCGCATCATGCTTCTTTCAGCCCCGTTAACTCGAGAGCAGACCTGCACAGGTACTATGAGTTTTTGTTGAACAGCGTTCACGTGCCTCTGTAGTCTTGCACAGCACGTCTTTTCAGTTCATGGTTGATTTGTTTTACAGACGGCTCGGCGTAACGGTTCATTTTTGCGTGGTCATTCCACGTTTCACGTTTACAACGAAGATCAGCTTCAATTTTGGATTATGCATGATTGGAAGCATGGTTACCTCGGCTTCATCTAAACATGTCACTTTCACCCCCACTTTAAGTCCGTGCTAATGCACGCGCTGGGAGTTTCTTTCTGCGCACAGTGGTTTGTCCGCACGCGAAACGTAAGCATGTTATTTCCATTCCCTCCTCCAGACCAAGCAGTGTTCACTTCTCTGTCGTTTCAGTCTTTTTCACAGCACGCAGTAGTCGAAGTTGATAACTCACACCTTGTGTTTTTCATCTACACACGTTTATCTTCTACTATCTCTGTCTTTGTAACAATTTAGTACCCTTCTGCTATTCAGTTGACTCACTCCGTACAGCTTAATGGGGTAGATATAGGAAACTTCATTTGGATTGTCATGTTAACCACTTGGATGCTGAGCCCCTGGTACCACTTCAATGTAATTTCCATTGAAATCAATGGAAACTCCATGACGAGCTGAGCTCGTCATGAGCGTCGAAGGGGTTAACATATGTTGCATGTTGTAACTTGTGTGACTCGATTCTTTTAGTTGGCTCAATATAACTGGACTCAGTAGAAATGTAGAAACGTTATAATGATACCATGAAATGTACAATTATATTGCTTCTCCTCATTGTTTTATTTACAGTGACCCCTGAGGAAGGGACTACATGTCCTGAAATGCATTGGGCCAACAACCATCAATCGCTGTCATCAGTATATTCGTGTTAACAAAATTGATGTAATCATCACAATATGTTTATGAACTATGTAATCAGATATGAATTTAGTCATGAAGGAATGACTTTTCACTGAACTGCATGTAAATACAAAAGATATGAAAAAAATATATAACTACTATCAATGAAAACTGAAATTATACAAGCATTGATAAACTAAAGATGATTTGTAATGTGCAATTTTTTTGCATGCAAGAAGTTGAGTTTGTGTTAAAAACATTTGTGCAAGCAGTTTGAAATAGATTCATCCTAGCTGTGCTCTTGGTCCGGTCGTGACAGTGTGTCTCGCACCCACATTCTTTGATTCAGATACCTTAGGGATAGGCAGCCATATGACACCAAGTAGCACGCCATAGATAGAAAATCATCCGCTTCACTTTAGAAAAAGTTAGACAAGCACTCAATTACGAGGTGTGCTAGTGACTACCTTTTTCTTTTATTAATCATTCTGTAATGCCAGTAGATCCAAGAGTGTACTCAAGAGGGTCCAAAACTTACACGTGATGCCATCTGTTAAAGTGGGTAAACTTTTTTTTTTATAAATATTTTTATTGACATTTTCAGTTACAACCATATCTTCAATTCCATACGTTTTCATTGTTGTATATAGCACATCAACGAACTGTAGCCATACCATGAACAGCAAGGATTTGACAATACACATGTCAGGTTTTCATGTGCAACCTCATCTTTGTCCACATTAATATGTCAGTGTATTAACACCTCCTATGTACACATCAGCTAGTCAGTACCGTCTGATAGTGATTCTTCCAGTGGGGGATCACAAATGTTTTCACGATACTCATTCCACTTCCCCCACACCCGTGTCCATTTTTCGGGGCATCTCCTCTGTATGTATACTGATTTTTCAGTTACCATTAATTCGTCCATGTCTCAACACTACCTACCCAATGTGGGGGTCTGTCTGGCTCCCCATAGTTGCGCTATCTTTCTTTTCGCCAAAGCCATACCAAGCGCTACCCAGGTTTGTGCCGCATATTGAGATCTGTCGGTTCCCAGATGTTGAGTATATACCTCCTCGGCTCCAGCGCAACCGTTATTCTTGTGACCTGTGAACTTGTGTGCATGATTGCTTTCCAGTATGTGGCAATGTCTACAGATTGTGTGCCAGAATGTGCCCTGTGCTCCACATTGCCAAATGCAAAGTGGCGTATCTGTCCTGTGTAATTTGTACAACAATGTTCTGGTGTAATACCTGCGGTGTAGCACCTTCAGCTGCACTAGTTTAAATCTAGAGGGGATCGCTACCTCCCTGGGGATGCCATTGCTCCCTGCCAGTCTGTCTCGTCTAGTTCACCCAGGTTAGTCTCCCATCTAGTTTTCAGGATTGTTGTCGGGTCCGGTTGGTTGTTTACTATTTTCTTGTAAATTAGTAAATTAGTCTATTTAGTAAGTAGGTGATGACTCTGGCAGTTGTGTGCCTCGCGGGAACAGTGCCTCAAGTGCATGCCGTATTTGCATGTTTCTGTAGGTGTCCGTGTCTGCTAAGCCATAGTTCTGCTGCAGTTGTGTAAATGGGATAATCTTACCTTTCTGCCATAAGTCCCCCACCCACAAGATGCCTATTAGGTCCCCATGACTGAAACCTTTAGTACTTCGTAGCTTGCCTAATTTTTTTGTGTCCCATAGTGGCGTAGCTTTCGTTACAACTCCCTCCCATCCCAGTTCTCTCTGCGCCTCATGCCAAATCTTGATTGTCTGGGCTGTCGCCCTGTTAGCGTCTTTGTTCTAGTCTTATTATATTGTTCCCCCATCATACCATTCACACCTTGAAGTGGGAAAATTCAAGCCTACCACAACATTTGGTTCTGGAAATTTTCTTCCTTCCCTGCCCAGGCTCCAAGTAGTCTAGGGTGGCAAACGGCGGGTGTCAAGCAGTAAGTGTCCTTAGCAAAAAATGATGACTTAGAAGCACCTGCTGCAAAGTTCCCTTTGTGCCCAACTTTCAGGCAGCAACATAATGGTCTAGGTACCTCTTGTGATTAATGTTCCTGCTACAGAGACAGAGCAGAGTTTCGTCTAGCGACAGTTTCAAATTACCATATAGTAGCGCAGAGTGTTAATATGCCTGCTACAAAGAACGGGTGTAATTTATGTGGATATCTGAGTGGATTAATAAAACCAGCCTTTACCAGTGCTTTAAAATAAATTAAACATATGTGAGAGAGGGGCTATGGAGAGATGAGGGGCACTTTTGCATGGTGGTGGTGAGGGAATCGGGGGAGGGGGTAAGGAAGGGGGGTACCCCAAAAAATTGTTGCACCGGACGCCACCAACGCTAAAGTCGCCCTGGGTATGGGCCAAGGAGCATGTGCAGTACGAACGACTTTCATTGCTTGAGGCTCAGGCCCCCCAACTGAAGAATCGATTCCTTAATGTGCCATGTGAAACCTTTGACAGGAAACTGACTCTAATTCTGGAAGAGATCAAAGCCCACTCACTCAAGGTAGTGAAGCAGCTTTGGTGTACCTCTACTTCTCATGCGTATGGATGGGGGAACATTTGTAAATTACTATACTGTTTTGGCATCTCGACCCCTGGCTGGGTAGTATTTAATTTAAGTATTTTGCAAGGAAGTATAAAGCCTATATATATAGGCGTTATACTTCCTTGCAAAATACTTACATTTGCTTTGTAAAGCATATCTAGTAAAATTATTTGTGGTAAAGACATGCGTTGTAAAGACTTATTTGTTGTTAAAACCACGTTGTAATGGCATCCTTTTAATGGCATGCATGACTCCATCATCCAACCATGTCAAAGTGAACCCGACCAAGCTCCTTAAAAAGATTCTTATAGTACGGAATCAGCCTTGGTAGAGGTGACAGAAGCAATTCGTGAGTGTCTGGACGCCGGCGGGAGGGCAGCATTGGTGATACTTGACCTCTCGGCGGCGTTCGACACAGTGCCTCATGTGCTGCTTCTTAATCGCCTCTCGGAAATCGGCGTTGCGGGTGCTGTCTGGGAGTGGATCAGGTCTTTCCTCGAAGCGCGAAGGCAACAGGTCTGGCTTCCCCCGTGTACTTCGGAGCTTCAGCAGCTGGTCACTGGCGTTCCGTAGGTGTCATCGCTTAGTCCCCTTTTATTTAACATCTATTTGACTCTGCTGGTGTTTCAGCTGAGTCTTTGGGGGCTAAGGTGATGGCCTACGCTGACAACACTCAGCTGCTGTTTTCTTGGGGAAGGGATGACGACTTGGTCCAGTTGGCACAACATCGTCTCGCCTCTGTTTTTCAGTGGCTGGCTCAAGCCCAGTTGAAGTGTAACGAAGGGAAGTCGGAGGTTCTCTTGTATGGGACCTTTCCAGACTACTTCAGAGCAAAGCTATGGCCCACCCGGATTCCCTATGCCTAGCGCAGGGAATACCACTGCGAAAAATCTTGGCATATGGTTTTCTGAAAATTTTAATTTCTCGACACAAGTTAAGAAACTTGTCGGGACATGCTTTGGTACTTTGAAAGCCCTGAAAATATGTCTTCCCTTTCTTCCAGGACCAGCTAAAGAAACAGTGGTCCGCGCACTGATTTTATCTCGCTTTAACTATGCGAATGCCCTGTATGAGGGCAGTCCTGGATATCTTTTGGGCAAACTGCAGGTCGTTCAAAACTCCGCTGTTAGACTCCTGTCAGGCCTGTCTGCACGGTGTAGTGTGCGTGCGCATTCATGTTCCCTGCATTGGCTCCCAGTGGCGTCTCGAATTCAATTCAAGATGCTTTCCATTGCTCATAGGGCCCTGTACGACACAGGCCCTAGCTATCTTCAGAAAAGATTTGACTTTTACACTCCTGCTAGACAGCTGCGTTCCTCTTCACAACTTTTTTTGCAGACCCCCAGATTCAATTGCCTCAGGTTGGGTGGTTGCTTACTTGTTAGGAAAGCTAGTCTGGCTTGGAATGCCTTACCTTTGGGGCTCCGGAGTATTGAGGATCACGCAATATTAAAAAAAACTCAAAACATTCCTCTTTTAGATGAGTCTTTGGTACCTTCTGCCTTTACCTTTGCACGCGCTGGGACATTCTTCTGAGTAGCCGAGCGCAATATAAATTTATTTAACATAACATAACATTCTTTGTATGTTTTCTGGAGAGGGAGTACAAACATGCTTGAGAGTCAAGCCTGGATGTTATTTGAAAGTGCATGCTTTTTTATAATGTGTGAAACTATATTTCTAATATATTCTTGATATAGCGTTTAGAGAAAATTACTGAATAATTGTACCCTTTTTAATAAAGGGGAGCTGAGGAGGGATTTTAAAGCTGTAAAGAGAGCAGGAATCCTGAGCAGTGAGAGAGAGCAAGTTTGCCATCCAGCAAGGAGTAGGACCGCAGTACTTACCCAGCTTTCTGACAGACCACCACTTCACATGCTACAAAGCAATAAGGTAGAATGGGAGTGCTAAAGCGCAGTATGTCCCCATTCTGGGAGATCTTTACTGAGCTAATATTGCCAATGCACATTGCTATTCTTCTAAAAAAAATGTATCTGATAATGAGGATATTCAATGTATTAAAGTACACATTCACCAAATCGCAATCTATACATAGTAAGAGACTATATAGCATTATGTACTTACCACTATATACATTGGTTACGTTTTATATCCCCTTGCTGTCTCTTCCCTTACTTCCCTACAAAATACAGTAACCATATAGCTTATGTTTCACACAAAGAAACCCTTACTGTAGTGGTCACATATAAACCCCTTAGGTTAAACCCTGCTTTACACACAATTTTCTTGAGCTATGAACTTACTTTATCTCAAACACCTCTCCCTTTTATCTCATGGATGAGTTAAAGGCTTTGAATGAAAACATGTGCACCAAGAAACAACAAGCACATACTTTGGAGAAGAGTGGTAATGGAAAATTCTACCAAAATACTAGTAATATAACCATTTCAATGGAATTTCCCCCACAGCATTCTGTGGCTGATTAATTACCATCAACATGCTACGACTTGGTATTGGTAACTCCACTAGCAGGAAATCCTCTATGGAAGTACAATGACATTACCAGTATTTTTGGAAGATAAGAGGTTTCCACCCTTCGGTACATAGGCCTCTATGTTTATTGCAGTGTGTGAGAAGTTAGCCTGGTATTTGATGTCCACTATTCTAGTGGGCACCTTGCACCAGTCTAATCGACCCTTATTGATGGTGGTTGTAAAGTCAACCTTATAGACAAGATATCTTAGTGGTAGCATGGACCAGCAGTCTTAAGCTAAGACTTCCGAGAGCATGTGAAGCAAGCTGTTTTACCAATTATAATCCCTTGAATGCCAAATGAAAGAACACCACACAAGTTATATATTAATTATATATGTATTTATTTCTAACACAACCCCTCTGCACTCTTTATGAGGTCAGAGATCGAAGTACATCACAAGTTACTCAATTAGCATACGATAAGTTGAACAAATACAGTTATGCCCTAGGGGCCTCACAAACCCTATACTAAGTGAGTGGTACAAGAACCACTACAGAAATAGTGAATAGGCCGAGGGCCTAGGGAATCGCTGGGGCTACACTAAACAACCAAAGGTTAGGAAGTAGGAGACCCACGGGAGACGCGTGCAGTGTCTAAACACAGTCGCGAGTTACCATTGACTTATAACGGAGAACGAAGAAGTTACAAAGTTACTGTTTAAGGGCACTTCCGGATGGACTACGACAAAACCCCTTTAGACTAGGACACTTCGAGAGTCAAGACCCACGGGAGCACCGGAGTACTCGTGTTACCTCACCCAGGGAAGCCGGGTGCATGGGTGCCTTTTGGTGTCGGGTTTCGTCGATGCTTTCAATGGAGATCTGCAAAGAAGTGCTGCAGGCGGCCAGAGGAAGAGTGTCTGGGTGGATACAAGGGTGGATCGAAGATGAGACTGGGTCACTAGCCAGTGACCAGGAAGGAACCAGGAAGGAACCAGGCAATGTCGAGATGATCTCAGGTGAAGAGGTGAAACTTGTCTCTGCAGCCATGAGGACCAGGAGAAGTCGACGATGACCAGGAGCTGGATTCAAGTTGTCCCACAAAGGATCTAGTTGACTGCATTGTCGTTATCCAGACTGAACCCAACAAGCCTTGGCAAACATAATCCACACAGGAAGTGAAGAGTGGCTTTGGAGCAGACCAGCAAGGTCTGAGGAGCTTCTTCTTTGCAGGGAAGCTGGGGCAAGCCGGGAGCAATTAGGAAAGCAGTTTGGTTTTAAAGGTTTGTCTTCAGAGGGCTCACTAGCCAGCAAGCTAGCAACTGGGAAGACGCATTGATCTGAAATGCAAGAGCGGGCCCCATGTGGCACTCGAGGAGTGTGGAGGGCTGAGCTTCAGTGCAAATGGCACTCAGGTCTGGGGCTTCTGGAACCCCAATGCACAACTGCGAGGGTACCTTGGTCGTTGTGCTGTTAGCAAAATGCAGGATGTCCAGGGTGTCTGGTCCCACGTCTCTCATGTCCGCCACGGGTCTCAGCTTTGCTGTGGATGTGGGTCGGAGTCTGAGAAGTCTGAGAGTCCAGTTTTTGTGTCACTGAGTCTTCGAGTTCCGGCGGGAGCATCGACAAAGCAGACTGGCAAGTTACCAGTGGTGCCTGTTTGCACAGGGTGGTCACTCCTTGACCACAAGGGAGATGTCTTCAGTCTTCTAGTCAAAACAGAACGTCGAAGGTCCAAGAGTTCTGTATCTGAGTTTCGTTCCAGAATAATCTAAAGGCCTGCGGACACAGCTCCTATCTTTATACTAAGAAAATGGGCTGGATTACCTGCTAGGTCCCTGCTATGGGTGGACCTGGGAAGGGAGTGGTTACACCCCTTTCCCTTTGTCCAGTTTCGCGTCAGAGCAGGGCTGGAGTGCTCCAGCAACTGGTTTGAACCGGGCTATGCATGGAGCACCTTGTGTGCCCCAGGCAGTGTCTCAAAAAGCATCTGCTGATGCAGCCCTCCCTGTCCCAATACACATCAGCCTGTCTGGGGAGTTGCTGGCACCTCCCTGTACAGGAGACCTATTGTCCAGGCCTCCCTTGCCGGAGTTAAAGCAGTAACATACATGTCTTTTTTCTGTAGAAGGGTGGAATGCTACCCCCGCCGCCAGTATTGGCAGGGGGGGTAGTATTCCAAAGTGTTTGACACCTTACACAACATGTTTTGATAAAGCCAAACCAAAGTTAGCATTACCCGCGAGGATTATAATGCACTTAAGAGTATATGGTATAGCTATATCATAGAACAGCTATAAGGAGATGGTTCCAAAAGCTGCAGAGGGGCTCAGCTCATGCTAGGGCACCCTCTCACATAAAACCAAACACTCTGCCTCCAGGATTGTCGAGGCCTACCATAGGAGTGACTTATAGGTGCATATGTGTCTATATATATGGGTAGATATAGGTATAATATATCTAAGTAAGGGGTGATTACACCACCTTACCCAAGCTGGGTGATCAGCCTGTGGTGTCAGTTTGGATGGCCAGCCAGGGGTGGAATAATACATGCTGCAGCCCCTGGTAGGCCTTGGATGCACCTATGCCCTGGGTACCTATGGTACACTATACAGGGGCTCACAAAGGTGACCCAATACCCAATCAAGTATGTACCTAAAGTACATGGAGCCCATTTTATAGGGAGAGCAGATAGCCTGGGGCCCTGAATAGCAGGATCCCAGGCCAACGAAGTCGAAAACCAGCAAAACACTTGGCAAAAAGTTGGGGTAACCATATAGTCAGATATCCACCTTCCTACGCAGTGTTGAGAAGTGTTAGAAATGGAGTCTCTAGTTGGCAGTGGTGTGCATCCTGTCCAAATAAGGACTCTCACTCCATTCAGGGTAAAGGAGTCACACAGCTAAGGTAACCCCTGCTCAATCCCTTGGTAGCTTGGCGCGAGCAGTCAGGCTTATCTTAAAGATGATGTGTGAAACATCTATACCAACACACAGTCTCACAGTGAAAACACTACACCAGGAGTCCACACCAATTTAGAAGAATAGCCAATATTTATCTAAAACAAGACCAAAACGACAAAAATCTATCATACGCAAGTCAAAATATCACTTTAAAAAGGTTAAGCAAGTTTAGTCCCTAGAAATCAATGAATGCATTTGTTTATGCACAAAGTATCTTAGATGCGTCAAAAATAAAAGACAGTGTAATGCACTGGTGAGGCACCAGAAAAACTAAGTGATTACTACACAGGTGAGGTTATGCATTGGTTCCTTAATGGTAGGGGAGGTGATGCGCCAATTTCTCACTGCTAGGCAAGGGAGTAGATGCATCAGTTCCATACTGGCAGGGGAGGTGATGTACTGGTTTTCCAGACACGCAGCCTCGGTTCCTTACTGCGGCGTAGTATTGATGAAGAGTCATGTCAAGAGATGATGCATTGAAAATCCAGACATACTGCACCGCTGTGGCAGCAAGGATGCAGGTGGTGCATCGATTTCACAGCTGCAAGGCAGGCACGGAGGTGATTCTTCGGCCGCGAGCAGGTGCTGAGTCGGAGCGGGTGCCAGGGATGTTGATGACATGGTACTCGTGACTCACGCTGCAGTTTGACGCCCTACGATGACGAGCTGGGGCCTTCGGTGAAAATGCTTCAAGCGGGAACCACACATTGGTACAGGCAGCATGATGCATCAATGTATTCCAGTGATCCATCAAGAAAACAGGCACTGGGAGTCGATACATGGATGTTTTCCCTAAGATCACCAGGCTACACTTCCACAGGCCCGGACCAGGATTTGGCACCACTTGGCAAGTCAAGACTCTCAGCAGAAGAGAGCAGGGACTGGTAGGCGAAGTCTTTGATGGCCTTGAGACTTCTAAACAGGAGGTGTGCAAGCACAAGCCCTTGGAGAACCTTGGAAGCAGGATGTGGAAAGCAAAGTCCAGTCCTTTCAATCCCAGGACAAAATCAGAAAATAGCAGGCAAGCACAACAATGCAACAGGCAGAGTGGCAGTCCCTCCAACAACATAATGTTCTTCCTAGCAGAATGTCCTCAGTCCATAAATGTTCTGATTTTGGGGTGTCAGAGGTCCAATATTATATCCCTATCTGCCTTTGAAGTAGACAAACTTCAAAGTAGTTTGCAGTGCACAAGACCCTAGCTTTCCCTGACCTGGCTCCGGGCACACTACAAGGGAGTGGAGACAGCTTTGTATGAGGACCGGCACAGCCCTATTCATGTGTCATGACAAATCCTCCCACCACTCTAGCTCAGGAAGGCCAATCAGCCTGGTTATGACCCATCGGGATATGCAAGGAACACCTCAGATGTTGTGTGACTGTCTGGATTGAATGCAAAAGAGCCTAACTTTCAGCTAGCCCAATAGTGTATTCTACAGACAGGCAGATGCACAGAAGGGTTAAGCAAGAAAATGCCCACTATCTAAAAGTGGCATTTTCAAACACGTAATTTAAAAACCAACCTCACCAAAAGATGTATTTTTAAATTGTGATTTCAGAAACCCCAAACTCCAAATCTCTATCTGCTCCCAATCAGAAATTATTCTTAAATGATATTTCAAGACAATCCCTATGTTACCCAATGGGAGAGAAAGTCCTTGCAATAGTGAAAAACAACATTAGCAGTATTTCACTATTAGGACATATAAAACACACCAGTATATGTCCTACCTTTTAAATACACTGCACCCTGCCCATGGGGCTTCCTTGGGCCTACCGTTGGGGTGACGTACATGTACCAAAAGGAAGTGTTGGGTCTGGCAAGTGAGTACACTTGCCAGGTCAAAATGGCAGTTAAGAACAGCACTCACAGACACTGCAGTGGCAGGTCTGAGACATGATTGCAGGGCTACTCATGTGGGTGGCACAATCATTGCTGCAGTCCCACTAGTAGCATTTGATTTACAGGCTCTGGGCACCCCTGGAGCACTTTACTCTGGACTTATTGTTCAATCAAATATGCCAGTCATGGATAAACCAATCACCAATACAGTTTTAGACAGAGAGCATACACACTTCAGCACTGCTTAGTAGTGATAAACTACCCAGAGTCATAAAGCCAACAAAAACAGGTCAGAAAAATAGGAGGAAGAAGGGAAAACATTTGGGGATAACCCTGCAAAGGGGCCAGGTCCAACTAGAAGCCCCTGGAATAAATACATTGGGCCCAAGTCACAAACATGTTACTGTAGCTCAGTCTTGTTGTACTCTGGCTTGCTCTAGAATCCTGCAATGCAGGATGAAAGAAGAAAGCTTGAGTAGAATAATTTTGGCTCCATCTTCTTATGTTTGGCGAGGCCATACATATATTTGCATTTGGCCTTATGTACTCTTGTTTTATGAGATAATAGCCATGAGATAAGGTGCGCCAAAGGTATGGAAAGTCATCTATTTTGTGTTCTGACACATAAGTGTGTGAATATTAACGTTTTCCTTTTCAGAGACATCTGGATTGCTGATATTAACCTTCTATAGGCTGAGATGTTAAGGTGGTGCTCTAAAATGCATTTAATGCAATGCCTTTACCAGGGATTAGTGAGAATGAATCACATGTGTGTTTAATGCTTTCTTTATAAATTGTGACCAGTTGTCGTTTTTGGTTAATAAAACATGTCTGCCCTCAGAAACAATCTTCAGATCTAAACTAAAAACCTACCTCTTTCCAAGGGAATAACTGTTTCTGTAGCCCGGGATCCAGACTATTCCCGGTCCCCGACCTCTTCAGGGAGCTGTAGCATTTCTTAGCGCGGGGACACACTGTTTTTAGTGTAACCATGCGCTCTAAAAGTGGTTTTATTATTATTATTATTATTATTATGTATTAGTTTATCGTGCCACACATAAGAGTACAGTGTCATTTAAATGTAGGTTGTAGAATTAATGTGCATTTACAGAAAACTGTTAAGTTTGCATGATTGTTTGCCTTATGTTTACAGTCTAGGCATTTAATATTAATGTAAAAGTTATTTTTCTTCATGTTTTCTCCTCTGCAGGTGCAGACCAAAGACATTCATTAGTTTGTAAAAAGCACATTGTATTTCAGAGATAGTGAGGCGAAGAAGAACTGGCAAGGTCAAACAATTTTAATGAAGAACAAAGGGAGTGTTCCCAGTTGGTACTATAAGATGAAGGTAGTAATCCAAGGAAGCTTTGTAAGCGGAGACTGGCATATGGGAGAAATGTTCAAGGTGGAACGTTTTTTCCTGGTAACTGGAAAAGTACTATGATGCAAGTTCAGTTCAGTTCACAAACTTTATTCGGCTAAACATTGTATCCATAAAAGTGCGACAATGGTTAAAAACAACAGAAATTAAGTACTATGATGCAAATTTGGTCATATTTATGGAATGTTCTTTGTGCATTTTAATTAGTGAATCCACCTTGGGTTTAGTCAGATTCTTTTTTGACGTGGAGAGGAACGGATCTCTCTTATCATCGCTGATTGTGTGGCCTCGTGCTATACATGACTACTTACCTATAGAACTCCTGCAGAGGTATTGATGCTGACACCTTTCTTGCTTTCTTGATTCAAAAGGGTTTCCCCTTTCCTTAGTTGAGTGCAGGGTTTAGTAGCTGTTGCAAATCTTTTCCATGTGTGGAGAGAAGGATTGAATCCATTTGTCTAGTCATCAATCCTTTTCCTTATTTTTTACATAGCAGTCAAAGAAATTATTTTATGCCCATTGATGTTGAGGATTAATTTTGTATGCTGCTTTGGTCTTGCTTTGATAAACTAATATTTTGTATAGTATGTGCTTGAGATTGATTACTAGTGATATGGCTTTGAGTTTGTAATAAACCTTTTGACTTCAGATGTTGCTTCTAAAAAGGTCTATCGACCAGAGTCGAATTGGAAGGAACGGCCCAGTGCATTCTCAAAGCCAGTGGTATTCAAAGAGCAAGTCCCACCTACTCCTCACAAACCATATGGGAATTGGGCCATTGAGTAACAACATCAAGCATATAAGAACGTTCAACACTGACTACAGTTTGGGCTAATGGGCTCCAATCAAAGGCATAAGCAGAAAGTGTTAGTAAGTTCCCCCACAGAGAAAGAGTGTGAAGGATATAATTATGTGCAATTTAACTGTTTCATTGTTTGTTATTGAGTGTCACACTGCACAGTGCCAATGCCTGTCAAAGAAAACTGTTAATAAAATCAAATTAAATGTAGTCAGCTCATTAACAACCTTGACAAACAACGCATTTTGTTCTTTTTCCAGGTAATTGTCAAATCATATAGAACCTGGGATCAATTGCAGGAACGCTTTAGATTTCCATTTATATGGTCTCTTTGTGTTCCTTCCAAGAAGATATAATGCAGACAGCAATGAAATTAACCTCCCACAAGTCTCGGCATTGTTGTAGTGGCTTCAAAATTAACTCACATTGATGCACTGTGTATTGCTTATGCATTATTATAAGCAGACACTAATTAAATAAAACACAGAAAATGTCACCGTAGAGAAAATGACATTTGTTGGGCGGAATGTATTAATGATGTGTATGCTCCTAATGACCCTTGAAAAGGTTATTACTGAAGCTCTTAGGCGATCTTGCAAAAAGGTCAGCAAGGGTGCAGGTTCAGAAAGCAACCTCACTTGCATGACTTTCTTCTACTCTCTCGACATGCATGTGAAAATGTATCTTTTCAAGTCAGATTTTCAGCCTGGATTATGTACTGGGGTGCATGTGTATTGCTCCTGTTAAAATACAATACCCACGAGTTATAATGTATTGTCTGCACGAGATAGCACCGATTACAAGCGTTCCCTTCTTAATTAGCAACTAACATGCAGCTTTCAATTTTTTCGCACCTAAATGTGCATGCCTTTTATTTTTCTGGGTATTCTCACTGGGATATTCTATTACGGTAAACTCTGAACTGCTCTAAAAGGTACTTGTATAGGGATTGTGTATTACCTGCAATAATTGTGACCTGAATATGGTTTAAAAGTATATTGAGTGTCAGTTACCAAACAACATTGAGAAGGTTCAAAATAGAATGAGTCATCCATTGTACCGTGATTTGTAGGGTGGAACTTATTATATGCCACATCAATTGATTACTGGAGGAGCCAGATCACTGCCCAATCAGTCAAGAGTATCCACCCTAAGGAGAAAATAACTGAGTGCAAAATTACTTGCTACTACATTGATATTTCACTTTTTTATGAAAGATTTTTCAAGCAATGCCTGAACACTTTGTTTCATGTTGCTCTCTATGACAGCAACCTGATTTCACCAAAAAGTATTCCTATTGCAGCACGATTTATAGTGACAAAGATAAGGGTGTTTAAAGTGCACTAATGAAATATTCCAGTACTATGAAGCTGTGTCATCCAAGACTTACCCTAAGACTTGTGCACCTACAGAGGGGTGTTGTGCATTTAACCTCTCCAAAAAACATTCAAAAGATTGTGAGGAAAATAGTGTATTTTTCAACATAATTCTTTATTAAAAATGGATTATAGAGCTACAGATACCACAAGTAGTTAAATAGTATCTTTCTTCAATTCTACATTCCATGCCGCTCTCGGTCATGTGAACATGTAAACTGAGAATTTGCTTGAAAGAGATGTATTAAAAATGGGGTCTGCAGTTGGCAGATGTTTGCACTCTGTCCAAGTAGGTACCACCATCTGAGTCAGATTAAGTCAGATAAACACCGTAAATTAACTTCAATGTCAAAACTTTGTAATATGATTTGGAACTCAAAGAGGTCTACATAAAAAAAGACAGAAATGTCTACAAGACCAAATCCCACAATTAATAATATACAAAATTGAATACATGTCAAGAACAGTCATTGTGCAAATCTCATAAATGATTATATACAAGGTAAACACACAAGAAATAATCAATATATAAACACATTCCATAAACATAAGGAGACCTTAGAGTAAAAAGTGCCAATGCGCTATTAGATTGTGGAAAAATTCAGAACCGGACCAATACCACAAAAAATTATAAACTTAGTAAGGTACATGGCAAAAACAATCAATGTCCAAACACACTCTACGTATATCAAAGGACCTTTAACAAATAAAGTGCAAACGTGCTATTGGTTTGGGAAGAAGTGCAAAATCTGACCAATGTAACGAATATAACAGGGACAAGAGTGCAATTCTGAATCAATACTTCCGTATAGGTCCGTTCAATCAGCATTAGGCAATGTAAATGCAGTAATCTACTTAAACTGTGCAAATCTTACTACCCTGGATGACCGAATTCAGTAAATGCAAGAGCAGTACAATAAAAATATAGTCCTGTCTAAAAAAAACGAAAAATTGTTTAAAAAAGATAAAACGTTTTGAACAAACTATTTCCGAGGGTGGGGCCAAAAGAAAGTGCCTGGCCTCCACTGCTGAGGAAATATTATACTTTAGGAAGACTGGTCTTAACAGTCAATGTTGTGATGAACGTAATAGAGGGCAAACAAATAACTTGTGATTTAGATCTTGAACATGCTTCCTGCAAAGGTCACAAATCCTCTCTTACCTAGCTAATCCCTCCCATTCTCCTGTTAAAATTCTAAAAGGGAGCAGGTTCAGCCTTAATTGCAAAATTGTTCTGCGCACACCATGGAGAAGGTTCCATAGAACATATGGGTGTGTTTTTTTTACGTGTGCTACTTTCCACTAATATAGTTCCTGGTGTGCTGAGAACACCGGATAATGTCTCTTTTATGACTAAATTCGTAGATTGATTTTTTAATCAAGTTTTTCAAAATCGGCTTTGGGAGGGGACTTGATTTGCTTTGCCCAACCCCAAATACATCTAATGCTTTCGCATAATTCCTAAAAACAGTCCAACCAAAAAAAACGTCATGTTTTAATGCAGCCCTTATGAAGCCCGAATCACCATTCAATAAGCTTGCTGCCACGGTGAACACATAGGTTGAAATAAGCCCAAATTCAATCTGGAGTGCCGATGGATCAGCTGCACAGTGCATGTTACATATCGGGCACCAATTACATCCTTCCACATTCTCAAAGAAGGCCCAGTATCGCTCATCCATTGATTCACAAGCATAATTCAATGAAGGTTGAATTTCAATTTTATAAATTGCCAAAACGTGTGTGAAATGTCTCGGCCAATCAGGGTTAAATATAGCAAGATGGCATCATCATCAGAGTAGGCAGCCAAGTTTCATGACTCCTAAATTTGGAGGGTCCCCCTTACACTGCCCAACTCCTCTAGGCAAGTCTTTGATATTAAGGAAGAAGCGGAGCAGCGGTAATAAGCACCCTGCTTCAACTCACTATGGGTTTACACTTTGCTCAACAGGTTCTGGTTCCCTCCCATCAGGACCTGTGTCCAAGTAGAAGAGTACAAAGCAATAACTAGCCTAAGCAGGTGTGCTGGGATATCCATTGTAATCAATTTCCACCCCAGCATTCCGCGGTCAACCCTGTTGAATGCTGTGGAGAAATCTATAAAAGCAGCATATAAGGCGATACCAGCCGCGGCCCCTGGAGGGAGTTCCGTGGGGCAGACAGGCGGGGTGGGGGGTGGTAAACACCGGAATATGGATGATTGCAGGTAAGTAAACAATTAAATTAATAAAAACAAATTTCGTAGCGCGCCCTGCATCACATTTTGCGATGCAGGGCACAGAAAAAAATTAGTTTTATTAATTTAATTGTTTACTTACCTACAATCATCCATATTCCAGTGTTTACCACCCCCCACCCTGCCCCTCCCCTGCCCCGCCAGTCTGCCCCACGGAACTCACTCCACGGGCCGCGGCTGGGCCATACCCTTACCTATGGATACTTTTCAACCAACGTTTGGAGGACTGTGATATTATCTAGAGTATCATAATGCTTATGAAAGCCAGCCTGCTACACAGGGACAATATTATCCCCAAAAGTCGAGTCCTGAAGGTGTAGGAGAATACTCTTGGCAAACCGTTTCCCAATTGTAGCCAATAATGCAATCTGCCTAAAACTGGTAGGAGAGGTATTATGACCCTAATTATATAAAGGTACCACTATGCTTCCTTCCCAAGAGGACGGTATAGTCCCACGTACATAACAGTTTTGGAACACTGGCTGGAGAAGAATGGCCCATGCAGAAATATCTTGTTTAATGAGGGATATCAGCAGATCATCCGGACCCATCGGTCCAGAATACCTTTCACCCTCAATAAAACTTTCTATCTCCTCACAGGAAGGAGGGCCACATACATTCACTAAGGGAGATTCGTTAATCAACTCCAACTGAAACCTCTCACTTGAATTTGATGCATATAACTGTGAAATATATTGGGTCCATTCGGCATCGGATATAAAAAGGGCTCCAGCCTTAACTCTACAATCACAGTATTTGGCTATTACAGCCCAGTATTTACGTGAGCGCCAGAAAGTGCAGCTTTATCCACTTCTGACAACTCCTCTCCTCTACGTTCAGACACCTTCAATCTCGTTCTCACCCACTTCAATGGATTGATTTCACTTTGCCTAAGTAGAGATGAATGCCTACATTATTACCTTACTTGGAAGTTTATCTTTTTCGATTCTGTTTTTTTTTAGCTTCCAAGAGATTGCCACCAAGGGTTTTGCACCGGTGACACGTTTCTTGCTCTCACATTATCTGAACAAAATTAACTGCTTATCAAACCAGGCAATGGCATTTTCTTGTGTAGGCCTAAAGCTTTAACAATTCCTCCTATTTTTATTGAATTTTTATTGGACCAAAAGATATGCCCGTTTGTTTTATTCCAGGACTCAAGCCCCTTGAATTCTAAATCAATGACCACCGAAAGAATACTATGATCTCTACAAATGTGTCCTCAATTCCTTAAAACGTGTACAGATGCCAAATATTTGGAAGGATACTACAATATAATCAATTAGTGATTTCCCTAGAGAGAAATGAAAAGTAAAATAAGCTGGGGAATCCTCTAGAAATCTCCTATTTAAAGAAACAAAGTCATTGGTTCTCAAACAATCCATAAAACCTAGGCTTTGTCCGTCTGATTTAATATAAACAGGCAAAATTGCCTCTGGGTATACGCCATAAATCGTCCAGCTATGGATTACCAAAGGTCAAAGTGGAACAATTCGAAATTTTAGGTTTAAAAACTCTCAGCATAATTATCAGTGGGAATTCTTCTGAGGTACTAATATTGTGCATGAAAGAGAACATAGACTCAACTAGAGAGTCAGGCGACCTCCCAGGGGGGATGTAAATATTTACCTGATAAAAGGATGAATATATTCCTCCTATAACATTACCCAAAGCCAACTCTATACATATGCAAAGATTTGAGGGATGGACAAAAACCCTGGGATTCCAGGTTATACTGACGCTAAGTAAAATTGCTAAACCTCCACTGACATGGCCTTTTACTGTAGGTTTTGCTGCACAAGAAAAAGTTGTTCTCATATTTAAAACCTGAAGAAATCCAGGTTTCCTATAAGCATATTATAGTGAGGTGGAATTGCATTAAAGAGTTTAGCTCGGAATTGGTCTGTAAAGCACGCCATATTCCAAGAAAGAATTTTGCCCAGGGGGCTACCTCTGCAGCACAGGGAGTTTTGTATTTCTTTTGGAGGCATTCAGTGTACCTGCTACCCAACTCCAAGAGGCCAACCCATCTCCCATTCTGGATTCCCTGACCCTCTCGTCCCCATATCTTGGAATATTTATCACTGTTCTCCCTGTGACACTACCAATAGACTGTAGAGAAAAAGGCACCCCCTGAGGGAACTAAGGTCAGGGAAAAGGGGGAAGCAAATACAAAAAAAAATTATCAAGAGATAGTATCCCTCTGGACCTATATTTCTTTTGCAGGTGGCTAAATCAGCTCACATGGAGGGCACAATACTCAATAAACCAAAGTTTCATTTGTACATTTTTTATTTTATAAATTTGTATTTTTTTTATTTGATTATCACAAAATATTTTCATTATATATTATTTGTACACATTGATAAGTCAGTTCACAAATTCATGATGGATGTTTTATACAACAACATACTGATATTGATCAGCTCTGTGCAAGATATGCTGTTATGATGAATTAACATGACTGATACATTATTTACAAAGAAAACAATTACATGAACCCATGTACACTATCAAACACCCTCATGCATACACACCTCTTGCTCCGCTATATACGCATCACTATCATTCACTACACACATACTCAGCACCCCAATACCGCACTACATACACAGATGGAACCAAGGGGGTGAAACACTCAACCCTCCGATGCTGTGCTGTATGAAAGGGGTGCGACACTCAAACTGGTCAACGCACGTTTTGGCGGCTTTTCTTTCTTTCTTTGCCACCTTCTTCAGGACCTGCGACTTTGTAGAACTAATGCGGGCTGGATGATGGGGAAGAACAGTGGGTTCTAGATATATGTGTCGGGGCTGGCGTCCCCTACTGCCCAACGAGTTGGAATAGTATTCAGCTTCTTTCTTGTAGCCACACTGGATTAGCATTTGTTACAGGCATCTTCAAAAACCACCCTTTAAGAATTTTCACATGGTTGTCCACAGATGACAACGGGTCTACTTGACCACAGATGTCACATACTCTTCGTGTAGTGGATGCTGAGTTCTGTTGAGAAGGTTGCTAGAACACGCAGAATCTTACACAGTTCTTGGCCCCTGCCGCTTCGATTATTAAGAGAATATGTAGAGGGATTTTATTCTTGTAACAATTCATAACTGAAGAGCATTGATAATGTGTACACTGGACCCCGCGCATTTGGAATGTCAACAACAGGAGCAAACCTCTGGAGGTGCAAGCCACACCAGCCTAAAGCCTGCCACTTCAGTACCTTACGCAGGTTATCGTAGCACTAACCTTACCTACCCCTCCCTGGCCAGCCGCTTGGGCTCTTAGTCTGGTTCACCGGTTCTGGCTGCTTTCAGGTAGTATACCCACCTTCTTCTTGCCCAAGACTTTGTTCCTGTTCGCCAACTGCAATCCACTGGCTTTTGCCATATGAACCAAGCGGCATCGAACTCAGCATTTTCACTTCCTCAGCAGATGGAGGAGGGGCCAGGGAGAGCTGGATGAGCCAAAGCAAAATGAGATTTGGCCTGCACCCCGGCTGCACCTCTGCACTGCGTCACAGTCCAACCACATCAACGGTGGCCAATGGCAACTGGAAACAGGTTACAAAATGCACCGCTGTATAGGGGCCGGTGGGGGGCTGATGTAAGCTGAAGAAGGAGCAAGGGACCAGAGCCTTGCTGGCTTGCTATTGTCAACCACAGAGGGGCCCGTGAGGGGCAAGCAGGTGAGCCGGCGAGCTGAGAAATCTGGGTCTGAGCCGGGTAGTCCGAAGCACAACCCAGCCCACACTGTAGCCCCTCCACTCACTTCCTTCCCACTTCCTGCATCTTTGAAACTGTTAAGGTGAAATCAATGATGAGACATACATGCAAAGCTAGAAAGTGACAAACAACGTAAGGAGGATCTTATTTATTTATTTATTTATTTAAAACACTTGTAAAGCGCAGCTGTCACCTGGCAGGCATCCTGGCGCTGAGTGGTTTACTCCTGATTTAGAAGCTGTGGGAGTTGATTGGGGAGTGGTAATGGAAGGGGGATCTAGGGGAAAAGCCAAGTTTTTATTAGTTTCAGAAAAGGCAGAAGCTGTGAAGTTTGGCGAATGTCGGCGGGAAGACCGTTCCAGAGCTTAGCAGCCGCCACTCGGAACGATCTTCCCCGATCCTGGCTCTCTTGAATCTGGGTACTATTACAAGGCGGGCGGTCGCAGATCGCAACGCTCTAGTTGGTGTGTACCAGGTAAACATCCGTTGGAGAGGTCTAGGTCCTAATCCGTGTAATGCCTTGAAGACCAGGCAGAGAGACTTGAAGGCAATACGTTGCTTCAAGGGAAGCCAGTGCAGCTCGGCTAAGGCAGCCGTGGTAGAGGATCTCCTGGTCCATCCGAGGGCCAGTTTGGCTGCTGCTGACTGGATACGTTGGAGTCTGTCCAGCAGTACCATGGGGGAGTCGAGCAGGAGGGCATTGCAATAGTCAAGGCGACTTAGAATAGTGCACCTGACTATCTGTGCTCTGGCGGGTGGTGGAAGTAGAGGCAGGATTTTGCGTAATGAGCGCATGAGGGCCGAGCAGGTGGCGACAGTTCTTGATACCTGTGTTTCCATGCTCAGTTTGTTATTGAGCATGACCCCCAGGTTGCGAACACTGGCCACCGGTGGCGGATTATCTGGATTTTCCGGGGGCCAGAACTCGGCAGGCAGAAGACGAGGTATGCGGCTTGCTGGACAGAACAAGACCTCGGTTTTGGAGGAGTTGAATTGGAGGGAGTTGTGGTGTAACCAGCCAGCAGTTTCTCTCAGGCAGTCGTGGAAGGCTTCTAAGGTAATAGAGTCTTCACCCTCCCAGGAGAAAATAAGCTGGGTATCGTCCGCGTAGTTTACTGTAGTCATATTGTAGGATTTAATAAGAGTGACCAGTGGTGATAAGTAAACATTAAAAAGAATCGGACTGATAGAAGAACCCTGGGGTACACCATGGGGGACTGAGGAGAAAGCAGATTGAAAAGGGGGGAGGGATACCGCCTGTTTCCTTTCTCTGAGAAAGGAGTGGAACCAGAGCAGGGCTGTGCCATCAACCCCAGCCTCTCTCAGCCTCTCCAGCAGGATCACCTGGTTGACAGTGTCGAATGCGGCAGACAGGTCCAAAAGGATCAAGGCCACCGCTTGGCCCCTGTCTGCCCGCATTCGAAGTTCTTCCATGGCCGTAAGTACAGCTGTTTCAGTGCCATGGACTGGGCGAAATCCGAATTGGAAGTCGTCCAGAACGTGATTCTGCTCGAGGTGGGCTGACAGGCAGGTGCTGACCCATCGCTCCACCACTTTCGCCGGAAAGGGCAGAAGTGATATGGGTCGGAAATTGGAAAGGCATTCTGGATTCAGGGATGGTTTTTTCAGAAGCGGGGTTATTAGAGCTTGCTTCCAAGGGTTGGGAACCAGTCCACTACGGAGAGATTGGTTACAAATCCTCCGAAGGGTATGGAATAGCTCGTGCCCGCATGCTTTCCAGATTTTTGGGGGCAATGGGTCAAGAGGGGACCCCGAGGTGATGCCAAGTGCCAGTCTTTCAAATTCTGCTTCAGGAATCTGGGGGAAAGCCAAAAGACCTTCCCTGGGCGAACCGACTAAACTGGGATACAGGTTAGTGGAGCAGGTTGCCGGGGAGGTAGGCGGGTATTGGGATGATGAGATTGCCAAGTTGTTGATGATGGTCATGATTTTATCCAGAAAGAACTGTGCAAGATTGTCACAGAGGGTCTGGGATGGTGGGATAGTTTGTTTCTTAGCACAGTCAGGGTGTATAAGATTCTCTAAGATCTGGAATATGCTTTTAGAGCTGTTGGCTGCATTAACTATTGTGGAGCAATAGTAGGCCGATTTGCTCACTCTAATAGCCGCTTTGTATTCAAGAAGACTATTTTTCCAGAGGGTTTTATTCATGTCACAATAGCCCTGTCTCCACTTCCTCTCAGCCTGCTTACAAGCTGACTTGAGGGTTTTCAGGGAGTCAGTAAACCAGGGAGCAGACCCTCTCCCTTTAGGATTACCTTGTTTTAAAGGGGCAATGGAATCCGTGATGGATGTTATCCTGCTACTGAAGGTTCTGTAGTTGTTTTCCACCGAGCTAGTGGGAGAAAAACTATCCTCCAAATCGAAGACTGTGGTGACAGAGCTAAGCTTTTCTAGAGCTTTCCAGTTCCGGTACGTAAATTCAGCTGGACGACAATTTTTGGGCTTATTTGTGGTGGTACTAGTGATGTAAAGTTTGATGAGTGAATGGTCCGTCCAGCTCATAGGCAGAATATCGCCCACTTGTGTTAGGTCTGAGCTCGAGAAAATAAGATCGAGTCTATTGCCTGCAGAGTGGGTGGGTTGCCTAATCAGTTGGTGAAGCCCCACACTGTCACAGGAAAGCAGGAGGTTATCTAGTGCTGTGTCGAGGCTGCCATTTGGCCAAAGATTAAAATCTCCCAAAATAACTAATTTATTATGGGAGGTTGCCATATTAGTGAAAGTAGTGAGAAGTGCTTGTTGTTGCGAAAAGGAGAAAGCTCCTGGGGGCCGGTAGCAAATAATCACCGTGAAGATATCTCCTAGGTGGCAGTTTATGGCCAGACCGAAGAGCTCGACCCCAGGCACTGGGTCTATGTCTATAGTATTTATAGTCCAGGAGGCACGGAAGATAATACCGACTCCGCCGCCGCGGCCTTTAGGTCTGGGGAGGTGCAGGATATTGAAGTTGGGTGGGCATGCTGATGCAAGATCAATATCACAGTCGGCCTGTGTCCAGGTCTCGGTTAAGAACAGGACATCGAGATGGTGTGTTTCTATAAGGAGGTTGATTTCGGTGGCGTGTTTAGGTAATGATCTAACGTTCAGTAGGCCTCCTGAAATCAGGCCCCTATGGGAGAAGTCAGCTAGGGGAACGCAGTGTTCTCATAGGTGAGCTTACCTTCGGGTGCGGATCCTTGTAAATATAGCAGTGTGTCACGGGTGTAGCGTAAGGGATGCGGGTCAATTTGGACAGAGGTAGCGGCGCTGGTCGCGTCCTCGTCGCGGACGAGCTCAGACGAGCTTGCCTTTAGCGCGCCTTTGGCGCGCAACCGGCGCGCCCGCTGGGCATGTTCCTTGAGTGAGTGCCGCCGTACACGTTTTTGTTGACCCAAAACTGGGAAATTAGCCTGGGCTCACCCTCTTATAGCTTGTCCCAGAGCAGGCTTGTCAGTCAGGCTTAACTTAAGAGGCAATGTGCAAAGTATTTATGCAACACTAAAATGACTGAACAACAATGCTACCTTCCTTTTAGGTTCAAATTGTGCGATGATATAGTGTGTAGAAATAAAGTTTCAGCAAATATTTATCATTTGAGCATCACCAAATGAAGTTTCTCGATTTATTTTGATCCTATAAAAATCTTTGTTTCACCACCCTTCAAAATTACAAAAAAAAAAAACAGAAGGTGTGTGCTCCTAATTACTGATAGATTCTGAAATATTTGTACAGTTCATTTACAGGTATTTAAATTGTGTTGTGTGTTAAAAAAATTACATCCAAAGCCCTTACTTTCCCTCTCCTGTACACCAGTAAGCTTGTCACATCGTTCACTTTACATAATTCTCTCACTCTGCTGTCAGGGAAAGAAACGTAAAAACCAGTCTCCATGAGAAAATAATCAGCAGACATTTGCCAGAAAACATGGCCTTATGATCACTCTGACACCTTTGGGTAATCTTCGTGCTATAGAAAATCGCATTAAATAAATAAAAAATAAATAAATACATGATTGACTTTGGCCTTTTAATGCACAGCAACTGTGACAAGATAAAAACAAAACTTAAAGATATCTTTATTGCTCATTCATCTTCTAAATTTCTGCATGGTTATTTAGGTGATGTTCAGCACCCCCAGCACCCCTATTTCCATTGCCTATGGTCAGACATTTGTTTCTTCAACCTAAGATAAATGGAGGCACCTCAATAGATCTTATGGCCTTTGAAAATGACTTCAAAATACTTGACAAGACAAACATGCAATCTCAGTTGTAAAGAAAAACCTGTTAGATTACCAATCCACACCTAAAACACTGGCACAGAAGTCTGAATGATATCTGGGAAGAATGCTATTGGATAAAAAGTGGCGAAGAAAAAAGGATGGAGCATTCATATCAGAAAGGAACTGTGGGCCATATGTTTCACAATGTTCTTTTGCGATTCTCTAATAGCGATTTTTAGCAAATTGCTATTTGAGAATCGCAAAACGCTATATATGTAGGATTTGCAAATAATTTTGCGGCTCCTACATATTCCTTAATTGCACATTGCAAATTGCGATGTGCAATTAAGGAACACCTCCCCATTCATTCCTATGGGGCTAGAGGTCCATAGGAATGAATGGGAAGACAATCTCAATTTGCGATTCTCGATTAGAGAATCGCATATTGAGATTGCAATTTCAAGGGTGCCAGGGTGTCAAAAGGACACCCTGTTGCACCCCTGAAATGTGCATATGTGCACATGTGGCGGACATACATGCCCTAATGGCACGTATGTGCGCCACATGGCACTTTGAAAAATGCAAAAAAGTGAATTTTTCAACGAAATCACAAATTATCACCAACTTGAAGTTGGTGGTAATTTGCGAATCCTTAAGGCCAAATTGCACTTTTTCGGTGCCTCTTACATTGCATTTAAGAAATCGCAATTTGCGATTCCTTAAATGCAATCGCAAAATAGGGAATTGCAAATTTTGCGATTCCTTATTTTGCGAGGCAGTTTTTCTTTAATACATACCATTAAGCACAATTGCGATCGCAAACTCCGAAATTCTGCGAATTTCGGCGTTTGCGATCACAATTTGGAATGATACATATGGCCCTGTATGGTGAAGGAAACGCAATATTTTCCTATTGGTAAAGAACACCAAAAAAACTGGCAGAATTGAATAAATCAAAGCAAGGAGATTGTTGGATTAGTTGAGAGGAAACAGGTTCTCTTTCACATTTGCTGTGACACTGTCCCAAATTAGAGCGGTATTGGGACGAGGTGATGAAGGAGTTGGAGAGGGACCTAGAGGTAACCATGGAGACCCTGGAATTTTTCTTCTGGGACTTCCATCTGCTGGAGGGTTATCAGATGAACTGATGAGGGGGAAACAACTTACTGTAGGCTTGACGATGACTGTTCAGCCTCTATTTGTGGCCTACCACAATGCAGCCCCACAATCATTCTTTGATTGGATCAATATATTGTGGGACATCTCGGTGATAGAGGAAATAATAGAATTCTTAGAGCAATGCCTTCAATTGTGCAAGACAGTCTGGCCCCAATTCTATCTCAGGAGTATAGTGGGATGCACCAACAATGCTACATGAACAGTTTGATCCAGAACTTGAGAAACATTGTGAGTTCTTACAGTATTGCGGGAGAGGAAGGATGGGAAAGAAAGGGAGGTGTTAATTGGCAATAGCAATAATAGCATCTTGCTAATTAACGGTTGTAGGCCATGGGATGTTTAATTGAAAATCAGTAAATAAATTTGAAGCTAAATATATTTCAAGTGAAGTACATTTCAGTAGCCCTTCATAGCAATTAATAAATCCAGTCCTATTTATAGATCGGAGATTTCACACTTTTATTCTCTATTTATTTACATCACGCTTGATTGAAAAATCCTCAATGCATTTCATGCGAAAGCACTCCTCCATGAGATATGCTTTACATATATGTTTGATTTGGGTTTCTGGATGGCAGAGGTATGCATCCCGTCCAAGCAGGAACCACAGTCCTAGTCAGGGTAAGTGTAGTACACGCTAAACGTTAACTTGTGCTCACCATTTGGTAGCTTGGCACTAAGTAGTCAGATTAAACTAAAGAGACAATGTGTAAAGTATTTGTGCGCACTCACACACAGAGTGACACAGTGAAAACACCACAAAAGTACTCCACACCAGTTTACCGATGGAGCGCAGGCCAGATACAGAAGTCATGCAGACCTGCTGACAGTACCTTGAATTCAACAAAGCTTGGGACAATGCATTGAACAAAGCAGGAGTAGTGCTACTGTTGAAGGCGAGGCGCCATTTCCGAAGTCAGGCAACTGCGTTGATGCGTTGATGTCCAGAGCCCCATGTGTTGGTACGTGCTGTTGATGTCAAACTGCTAGGCTGTGGTGCCAAGCCGCACAGGGCCAGAAATGCATAGGGATGGTGCATAACAGATGTTGGCGATGCAGTTTTCAAGACTCACGCAGCAGTGGTGATTGCGAGGCGCTACATCGCGAAAGTCTGGGCTGCATTGTAAGTCAAGGTCGTTGCATCATGCAGTTGGCAAGCGGTGTCCATGACCATGGCTTCGGTGCAGGCAGCGGCTATATGTCGATATTGCAGAGAAATGCGCCAGTTCCCAACAACACTTTGGTGTCAATGCATTCATTTTTTGGGTTGCAGCACCAATAACTCCCTTACAAGTGCCCAGGACTGGATTTGGCACCATTTGGCAGAGCAGGACTCACAGCAGAGGAGCCCAGATGCTGGTAGCAAGGTGCTGGTGAAGTATTTGCTATCCCTGGTCCAATCCTCTCACTCCCAGGCAAGAAGCAGCAGGCCAACACAGCAAAGAAAGCAGTAAAGTAGCAGTCATCCCTTGGCAGCACAACAGCTCTTCTTAATGGTAGAATGTCCTCGATTCCAGATGTCTTCTAAGTATAGGGTGACAAAGGACCAGTACTTATACCCATTTTAGCCTTTGAAGTAGGGAGACTTCAAAGAAAGGTCTTTGTAGTGAACAAGGCCCTGCTCTTTCCTGCCTGGGCTCAGACACACTGCAGGGGGTAGGCAACTCTTTGTGTGAGGGCAGGCACAGACATATTCAGATGCCGGTGCCAGCTCCTCCCTCTCACTCTAGCTCAAGAAGACCCATCAGCCTGGTGATGGACCAAAGAGGATATTCAGGACACACACCAGCTCCCTTTGTGCATGACTGGCTGGAGAGAATGCACAAAGCCCAGCTGTCACCCAACCCAGAAGTGTATACCAGAGACAGACAGAGGCACAGAATGGTTAAAGTAAGAAAATGCAAACTTTCTAAAAGTCGCGTTTTCAGATCTGGAATCTAAAAAAACAACTTCACTGGAAGATGTATTTTTAAATTGCGAGTCCAGAGACACCAAATTTACTTTTCCTACCTTTTCCTAATTAGGAGTTGCACTTGTAAAGTGTTAAAAGGCAGCTCCAATGCTAACCTGTGGGAGAGATAGGCTTCTCTGTAGTAAAAAAGAAATTTGGCTGTATGCTACCAGGACATGTAAAGTTCCAAAGTACATGTCCTATCGTTTAAATACACTGCACACGGAGGGGGGGTGGATTTGGCGCCGACGCAAAATGGCGGTTCCTGTTTGAGCTCCGCTCTTCGGCGGAACTCGTATATCTGTAGAACCGTCTTTCCTTCGCCTTCACGACCCAAAACCACGGGCATCTACCTCGGAAGATGCCGTGAGCGCCTGGGCTCTGTTCTGAGCGCTTTCTTGCCCTGGACACTTCATTGGAGGCTTCATTATTTTCTCCTCACTACGATGTGGGCGGTGGCCATTTTGGGCTGTCGCGCCCGCGATTTCTCAACCGGTAACTTTTTTCATTTCTCCTATGAATGCCACATTATGGCCCCTTTTGCCGGCAACATGTTTTTAATTATTTTCATTGAGATGTTTTATTTCCTCTGATGAACATTGCCTCTCTTTATGTTTTCCGACGTGGGACAAGATTTTTGCATGCTTCCAGCTTTTCATTTCCTTTCCTAGCCATATGCCATATTATATGATTGCATGACTTTTAAATTCCTCAGATATATGGCTCACAATGTTTTTTTTTCCATTTTCTATTTCTCAACTTACCTGAAGTTTGATGCCATTTGCTGCCATTAGATGCTATTTTGAATGTGCTGGAACTATTCTTTTTTGCGTCCTCTTCAGGAATTTTCCTCTCAACAATTTCCTGCAACTTTTCTCATTGAACTATGTCGTTGTGTGGCTACTGTCTTTGGAGCTCCTGGATTTAGGCAACGATTTTAGGCTGCACTATTTCCATTTTTTCTCCAGACAGCTATATTTTTTTTGACGTCTGTTCCTCTACTAGGGATGTGGGCGGCCGCCATTTTTGGCCGCTGAGCTCACGTTTCCACAATTTATTTCTGCGACAAACTGCCGATTTGTTCTATCTCTACTTGAGAACTTCTTTGATTTCATCAGCTGGGGCTTCTCCTTGTATTAGCGCTTTTCTTGTGGCACAAATTCTGTGATATTTTACTACCTTCACTACAATGGCAAGCGATTTACACTCTACCAGACCCTCTGTTACGGGCACGAAACCAAAGAGGCACAAAAACGACCCACCGTCATCTTATCACTCCAAACAGAATCCCGTTCTGGATTCTATTTTTAATGAGGTAAGGGGTCTTCAACCTTTCATGACTGCAACAAATGAAAAATTGAAACAGATAGAGGATAGATGGATTGTTATGGAAAGCAATGTTTTGGATCTGGAACAACCTGTCAGTGATTTACAAGACATTTCTACTAAGATCCCAACTCTTGAACAGGAAATTCATAAATTAAAGATCCACACTGAAGATTTAGAAAATCTCAATCGTCGCAACAACCTACGCCTATATGGCCTTCTGGAAAATGTTGAAGGCTCCAATATGGTCTTGTTTCTTCCGAAATTTCTTCCTGAGCTCCTCAATCTTCCATCTTCAGAATCTCCCCTCAACATACAAAGAGCTCATCGCCTGGGTCGTCTCACTTCCAATCCTACTAAACCACGCGGCATCATTATGCTCTTTTTGGAATTTACTGAATTTATGAATGTTTTGAAGGCTGCTAAACTCAAACGTCCTCTCATTTGGCCTGGACACAACATCTTCATCTCTCAAGACATCTCTAATGCAACTAATGCACGTCGGAAAGAATTTCTTGCTCTACGTCCTCAAATTAGACATCTTAATATTCAATATGGCATACTTCATCCATGTCTCCTCAAGATTACTCATGCTGGGCGCTAACGCTCCTTTGATGATCCTGTACAACTTAAACTTTTCCTTCAATCCTTTTCTTCCAATGGAATGGACACTACTATCTAATTTTTTATGTTGCTCTTATCTCTTTGTTTCTCTCTAAATGACCTATCCGGCTCTCCTTTCTACACTAATCTGTTTTACTTTACTGCATTATACTTAATGTTTATTAGGCTCTCTGTTTCTCTTTTTGTATGAGGCCCCTAATTATGGTTCTCATTTTCCTATATCTTATTTCTCTTTATGTGATCCTCCTTGCCTCGCGTCACTATGCTTCCTCTTCATTATTTCCTTCTCTTCTTACAAATCTGGCTGTTCTGCTTTGATCTGTTTGTTCGTCCTTCTCTCCTTCCGCTATCCCTTTTTTCTTCTCCTTTTTCTTTCTCTGCTCTATCGTTGAACCTATGCTTCTTTTTTCTATTTATTTATATTTGCTCTTCACTGCTCTTTGTTATTGACTGAGGGTTAATGTACTCTACTATTGTGGGTTTTTTGTTGGATTTCTTCATGTAATTTGTTCGTGTGGGGTGTTCTTTTTTGTAGTCATGTCCTTGGAGTTTACCTACTCCACGTGTCTTCTACCCTCCCAAACTTCCATTATGTGTAACTTTGTCACGTGGAACGTCCGGGGTCTTGGGAATCCAGTCAAAATACAAAAGGTACTGTCTCATTTATCTAAACTCAATTCTCACATATCTTTTCTTCAAGAAACTCACTGTACTGATGTGGAGTCGCTAAAGTTGAAAAGACAATGGGTGGGCCAAGTTGTTTTTTCTCCTGCATCCAACAAAAAGGAGGGTGTTGCTATATTGTTTCATAAAGCTTGCTCAGTTCAAATTCTATCCACTCAAAATGATGATGATGGACGATGGGTAATGGCTAAGATTGTAGTACAAAATAAGACGCTAGTATTATTAAATATCTATGGTCCTTTTAAACCAGATCTCAAATTTGGGAAGGATATTAAAATTCTCCTTTCTCCAATTGATTGCCCTAATATTATTGTTGCTGGTGACTTTAACCAATAGTTAGACCCTTTTTCTGATAGGTTGTCCAAATGTAAATTTCAACCTGATAAATCTCAGAAATCTTTTCAGTCGGCCATTGCCTCTCGTCCATTACACGATGTTTGGAAAACTTGTAATCCTGATTTACTTGAATAAACCTTTTTTCTCAAATGTGCTTCACACTCGTTCTAGGATTGATTACATTTTGGTTAGCAAATCCCTACTTCCCTCTATTCAAAAATCTGAAATTGGATCCCTTTTTATCTCAGACCACGCACCTGTTTATGCTGTTTTAGACCGTTCACTTACTTCCTCTAAATTTAGCCAATGTAAACTTAACACCTTTTTATTATCTGTTGCAGTTTTTATCAACGACGTCACCACTTTTATCAATTGATTCTTTAGTCACAATAACCCATTAGATACTTCTGTCCCTGATAATTGGGATTCTTTTAAAGCTGCTTTCCGTGCCTTCACCATTTCTTATGTATCAAAAAAGAAGAAGGCCACAAGAAACAAATATGAGGACCAACTACAAAAACTTAAAGGAGTAGAGCATAAATATTTTACCTCTCGATCTCCTCATGCCCTTCATGATTTAATTGCAGCAAAAATCGAACTTACTAAATTAACAACAACTGAAGCATGTAACATTCTGCTTAAAATTAAATCTGAATATCATGGAGGTCAAAATAAAACAGGTAAGATGTTAGCTAATTACTTAAAAGTTAAATCTGAAGGTAAGACTGTTGGCCCTATTCTCAATGAATCTACTAGTAAACTAGTCTCATCAGATGAAGATATTGCCGAGGTCTTTCATGAATATTATCAATCTCTTTATTCTGATGACAATTTCCCCACCACTCAAAATTGAAACACCTTCTTTTCAGGTCTCCCTTCTCTCCATCTCTTCCTGATGAATTCGACGCATTGGAGAAATATATTACTCTACAGGAAGTAACCAATGCTATCCAATCTTTGAAAGAATCGAAGGCACCAGGCCCTGATGGGTTACCTGTAGAGTTTTATTGTACCTTTAACTCAATTTTTGCCCCCAAACTCCTACAACTTTTTAATTCCTTCATTGCCGATGCTAGAGCTTCTGGGTCTTTCATGGATACATTAATTGTTATAATCCCTAAACCTGATAAGGACCATTCTTACTGTAAAAATTATCGTCCTATTTCATTAATCAATTATGACTGTAACATTTTTGCCAAGATTCTCGCATCCGCCTAGACAGCATCATTCCTCTTTTGATCAAAACTGATCAAGTTGGATTTGTGAAAGGAAGATTAGCTTCTGATAATGCTCGGATGTTTACTAATATTATTTCCTATGGCAAAAAATATAAGGATCCCCTTGCAGCCCTGTCTTTAGATGCTGAATAGGCATTTGACCGTATTAATTGGCAATTTAAGTTTAAAACTCTCCACTTGTTTGGTTTTGGACCCTCTTTTATTTCTTATATTAAACTTTTGTATTCCTGTCCTTAAGCCAGTATTTTTGTCAATAATCATTTCTCTAAATTTTTATCTTTATCCAGAGGTACAAGGCAGGCATGCCCTCTCTCTCCTTTATTATTTATCCTATGCCTTGAACCATTTTTAGAGCGTATTCGGACTAACTCTCAGATTACTAGTTTTAAACTTAACTCTGTTGAAACTAAAATATCTGCTTATGCAGATGATATTCTGATTTATATGTCCAATCCTGTTGACTCCCTTCCACATTTTATGAATGAAGTTCGACTTTATTCCTCTATTTCTGGTTATAAACTCAATCTATCAAAAACAGAAGTTCTACCCTTAAATTCTATCTGCTATCAATTTATGTTTAGTGATACTAATTTTGCTTGGTGTCCCTCCAAAATTAAATATCTCGGCACCTGGTTCTCATCAACCCTAACTGATACCATTAAATTCACCTTTAACGCATTAATAAATAAACTTCAATCACTCCTCCTCATATGGTCTCCCCTGTTCCTTTCATGGTGGGGTAGATTGGATACTATCAAAATGATGATTGTTCCTCACATATTGTACACAATGTCTATGCTTCCTATCAAAATCTCTAATGTATATTTTTCTCGATTAAACTCAATTTGTATAAAATTCCTGTTGAATAATAAACATCCACGTATTGCTCTAAACAAACTTATTCGGCCTAAGGATGAAGATGGGGTCCACTTCCCTAACTTTAAAGCCTATCACTCAGCTTTTTTGATTAAACAATCTTTTTCATTAGCGTTTTATTTTTTGGATAGTCCTGTCCCCAGATGGATCCTTTTTGAACGTTCATTATTAAAAAACTTTTCTTTTCAACATGTTATTTTTATGTCAAACTGCACCTTTTTGTCCAAAAACCCTGTTCTGAAATACTCCCAAACTTTACTTTATAATACATTTTCTAAGGATTTGACTCCTCTTCAATGTTTTTTATCCTCTACTGTATGGTATAATACATTTCTCAAATATAAAGGCAAATCTTTTTACTACAAATACTGGAAGGAAAAGGATATTACTTTCGTTTATCAAATTCTCCATAATTATTCTATTGTCCCCTTTCATGAACTACACACACGTTATCAGTTACCTGACTCCCTTTTCAATGAATATAATATCATTGTTAATGCCATACAATCTCATTTAGCTACTTTTTCCCTCTCACCTGACTCACCATCTTTAACCCCTTCTACTCCTTTATATCCTTTGTTTTCAACCCACAGCCGCTCTTGTATATAAGTTATTGTTATCTAATGTTACTGATCGTTCTAAGTCCAATATTGAGATTGCATGGGAAAACGATCTGTCCATTTCTTTCCCTGTTATAACCTGGGAGAAACTGCGGTCCAAGTTATTCAAAGTTTCGGCTGCTGCTCGTATAACTCAATCTTTGTATTTTATTTATCATAGAGCTATTATTACTCCTGTTAGCATTTGTAAGTTTTCACCAACCTCCTCTCCACTTTGTTGGCCATGTTCTAGTGAATTGTGCACGTTAAAACATCAACTTTATGAGTGTTCTTCTGTTTTATCTTTTTGGAATTCAGTTTGGAATGTTTGCATTCCAATATTTAACTTCAATGCTACTTTATCATTGTTGCATGTTTTTTAGGATCCTTATCACCTGATGTGAATATTGTATCCTCTGTTTCTGGATTATTTGATCTTTCTGTTGCTTTAGCTTTTAAGGCGATTTTATCATCCTGGAAAGACAATTCCAAATTATCGTTACTCACTTGGTGGAATTTTATTTTTGATGAACACAGGATTGCTGGTGTTTCCTCTTCTTCTGTTTCTCAAAAAATCAAATCTGATCTTCTTTGGCTCCCCTTTACCATTTACCTTTCTTCACACCCTCCAATACGTTAACTTTTTCTTTTTCTATAATATTATCCTATATCATTTTAGTTCTTTCTGTCTCTTCTTTCTTTCTTTCTCTTTTCTTTTCTTTCCTTCCTCTCTTTCTCTTTTTCTTTTCTGCAATCCTTTCACTTTTATCTCTATTTAATCACAATATTGATATTCTATCATATGTTTTTTGCCTGATTGTTTATTTTATTTATGCTAGATATGTTTTACTAAGGCCTGTATCCCTCTTTCATCATTATTATTTCCATTTTCTTTGTTATCTTCTGTATTTGCAAAAATCCTAATAAAAATCTTCTTAAACAAAAAAAATACACGGCACCCTGCTCTTGGGGCTACCTTAGGCCTACCTTAGGGGTGACATATATGCAATGAAAAGGAAGGTTTGGGAATGGCAAGCAGTTGAATCCAAAACACAGTTCGAGAAGGACTCTTCCATACAATCAAAATAAGCTAATAAGTAAAATGAATACACAAGAGAGAGACCCTATAGACTGCGCCCTCCTAAATAAATACATTTTTGGGAAAACCCAAGGACTTTTTTTAATGCCCCCAACCACTAGATAGTGGCATTTTTCATCAAAGGGCCCGCTGTCACACCCTGAAGTGCTCCATCCTTTAGGGTGGAGTGCTAGTCTTTAAACATAAATAATTTTTATATGTTTGAACAGCAATGATTTCGAACCAGGGATCCCATAATGCAGGAAATGAATAAAGGTAAAACTACCTAAGTGGGTACCCGCCTATGACTTTATTAAGGGTCCCTCTTGGCAGGATTAAAATGTTTAGTAAACGGTATATCTGAGAAACCTAAGACTCCATTACCCTGTCTGCTCGTACCAACATATTTCAGCTTATTTTGTCGCCCATCAGGGTCGAAGGCCTTCCTCAGGATTCAGATCCCTTTCCAATAAGTTGATACTTATTCCTAGTAAATCACTATATATTAATTTGGGGTGTGCCTATGACCATACTTTCCTTTTTTTAGATATTTTTGTAGACACACATCGTGTGGCATACCGAAGTTTCATTGTTTGCAGTCCAAATCCGGGAGAGAGTGGGGACATTGCCCTGTAGTCACACATTCGTCAAGATGCAATGTGGCCCAGTGGCAGGCCTGAGTCAGGTTTTGTGGGCTAATCATGGGGGGTGAACAATCAGAGCTGCAGGCCCATAGTAGTATTTGATTTACAGGCCCTGGTCGTATGTGGTGCTGAGGGAATTATCAGTAAATCTTTATCACTGGTCCGCAGTGAAAAAGTGCACAGAGTCCTAAAGCCAGTAAAAGCAAATGACGAATGACGGGACAAATGTTTGGGCGAGACCGGGCACTAAGTACTACTTAGAGGGTATCTAGGGCTCATGACAGGATCGACATTTGATACATCCTGCTCATTCTAGAATACTGCGAGTGTGTGGCATGGTTTTAATTAAACCGACTGAATGTATGTACGCGGTTGTGGGCATTCTTGGCACCATGCACTACCAGGGAGGCTCATCACTACGAACCATTCTACTCCGGAAGGAGTGAACTGGGGGTCACCCTAGAGACAATAGACTCCTCTGTTTCTAGCCTCTAACAGCCGCTATAACTCTACATAGCCCCTGACACCTCTGCTATTCTAAGAGACAAGTCTACTGGTACTATAACTCAGTGTAGCAGCGAGTGAAACCCTGAATTTGACACAGCAATTATACATATGTAAGATGTCCAATTTTGAAATAAGACTAATGCCAGTTGTGTATCAACCAGCCTGTCCACTATGAGGTTCACCCGCTGTTCTACCCGCCGGGTACTGTTGTTGTAGCATATCATTACTTGATAGGTGAGTGCCTATAATAACTTATGTTGTAAATTGAATACTGCTGCTGCGTTTTTAATGATGTCTTTCCACGTGAGCATGCTGTGCACTGTGCTCACCATGGATGACTTATTATTGTTTTAATCACATGCTAGTAACACAACCACAAGCATGGAACACCGAGTGCTATCAGGTCACCCGCCTTGTTACAGGTTAGTTTACACTGTGTGAATTGCTTTCTCTTTTTTCTTCCCCCATCCAGGAACACAGAGCGCAAAACAGGTACACGACTTCCCCTTATTTTGACAATGCAAAATAGTGGAATAGCCATTCTGTAGATAGTTGTCTTTTAAACAACATAGTTAGACACTGGTCCTGAAGAATCGCCAGTCAATTTGACAAACAGGTGAGAAACATGTCGACCCAGTCACATACCAGGTTAGCCTTGTACTAGGGTACATTATTTCCCTACAAGTCTAGTCCTTGTTCAAATTTTAATTGGAGCCAAGGGACCTCCAGAATAAAATTGATCCTGGTACCCTTGCCCCCATTTTAAACCACTTCCACGTCTACACTCTCCTGGCACTACACCCGCACTTCACCTATACGGCAGTTGGAAAAAGATCTCCGCCAAAGAGCCCCTCTTTGAGGTGTTGACCGTTGGGTATTGCACCGCCGACCCAACGAGGAGCATTGCCGATGATGAAGCATGACACTCGCAAGGGTGTGTGAGGCCACTACATCCAACAAAATGGATGCCTGTTTGTAGGTACCCCACGTTGCCCTACAGCATCCCTAACCTGACTCCGACCAAACTAGCACTCCTTTAGGAACAGCCTGGTACCCCTCTTGTATTTGGTACTTCTGGCGAACACCAGGACTGGACCTTCCACTCCCCCGCACCAGCGGTAAATTCGCCAAACCTGGCACACAGGGAGAATTCTCGTTGTGCCTTGCCCCATTCCCCTTTTGTTAAATACAACCCTTGCACTATGGCCAAGGGTGTCTATGCTGGCGCCAGGCAGCTTTTGTTAGTGCCGGAGCTAGGGAAAACACGGGGTGGCCTTATTCTTGTAAATGCGGCACATACCTGCGTTTTGGAAATTGTGTAGCAGGGTGCTGCAAAATTTGTCTCAGCGCCGCTCTGCGCCATTTACTTGTACGTATGCCCCACGGTCTTTTTACTCATAGTCTATTTCTTATATACGAAAATGGCAGCCTCTCTAGCGGTGAGTGAGTGTGTCACTCTGTACCAGTTAGGAGCAGCACCTATTTAAAGTGACTCTGAGACAGTGGTTCATTTGTGAAAAACAAAACAAGCATTTGCAATGCAATCGATCGCGCCTTTGGGACCCTATATGTATTCAGCTATGCAGCACATTAACTCGGGTGCTGAAGCATCTACTGTTCTTTAACATGGAGGGAAAATAAGCACCAAACTGCGTGACACACCTGGGATGGGAACAGATGGAGGGAAATATTGCCTTTCAGCGAGAAATGGTATGGTCCAAAGCTCTGTTTTTTATATAAAATCAGGGCCTTCGGTGGTCATATCACTGATAATACAAGATTTTAAAAATTATTATTTTCCACGGGTGCTCATGGAAGACAATTTCTATGGACTGGAATCTAGAGAATGCTAAAGTGATTCTGGTATTTTACTGACCTCTGCTGGTCGTTTTCTATCAAGAAAGTTAAATAGAGGCAGGTGCCAGAAAAATTTAAAAAAGAAAGTCCCTAAGCAGAAAGCAATTCTGGTATTTTACTGGCCTCTGCTGGTTGTTTTCTATTAGGACAGTTTAACAGAAGCAGTTAAACAGAAAAAAAGGCCTTAAGCGGAATCAGATGAGTCCTTGGGCTGATCTTCAAAGCCCATAAAGTACATACCCATATAAGTATATACTAAAGTTTATACGAGAGGTCTCAAATGCTCAACCTAACAAAGTATGTGTGCCATGGCCCTTCCCAGGCAGCCCTTGGTAAGCTTGCTCCCACACTCATTGCCCTGCCAAGGATGTCATTGACAGTAGTAACACAACTACTAACCATCAAGATCTTACTAGTGTGATAGTTTATACCATTCCAGGCCACTCAAAGCTATAAGGCTGACGTTGGCAGCAGTTTTTTTTTGTGTGTGAATGATTAAACGCTATCTTGTGCTCATTTCAAAATTATAGAATAGTGCTACCATGTAGTGGACTGTTAAGTGTACCAGTGTTGAGAATGAACTGCGGAGGCCAAGCACAAAAAATCACGGACAGCAAGGGCAACACGGAGTGTGTTTGCTGCTGCAGCAGAAGGGTTCATAGTCAAAGCTAAGGAGATGGGATTCAAATTGATAAGTAGTGGTCTTACCCGAGGAACAAGAGTGGCTGCCTTAACCCTCGAATTCCCTGTCTGCCAAATGAGATAGAGTGTTTACCTAGTGTACTGTGGAGAGAAGTTTAGATGTACTATTCTTAACTTCACATCTATGCCCCATGAGGATATATATATATATATCACACAGGTTATTATATGTTGAGTAAGATATAGAAAAACTATACTTAATTACCTGTCGATATTTTGGATTTGAGATTCTGTCCTCAATATTCTCAATATTATGAACTATTGATATTTTTGTTTCTCGTTTTATTATTCATTGTGCACACTGTGGGATTTTATGTAAAGGCTTTCTTCAGGCACATATTAGATCACACTGAATCAATATTGCACAATCCAACTTTAACCCCTTCGCTGCTAGGCCTTTTCCCCTCCTGTGCTAATCCTTTTTTGGCTATTTGGGGTAGTGAGTGCTTAGGCCCCTGTAATTTTTTGACCACATAAGGTATCCACATCATTTTTGCGTCCTTTTCTTCCAACATCATAGGAATTCTAAAGGTACCCAGGGTTTGTGGATTTCCTTGGAGGGGTCCCAGAAATTAGGCAAAATACAGTGACATTTTTGGGTGTTTTCAGAAAAATTGGAAAAATGGGCTGCAAAGAAAGGCCTCTGGGTTTTTCCCTACAAATGGTATCAAAAAAGGGTTTGATGGGCTGAAATCAACATTTTCCCAGCTTTTAGGGAATGACAGTCTTTTGTCAGAGAACAAACATTTTTCACACAGTTTTGGCATTTTTCTGGGACATAGCCTATTTTTGCTATTTTTAGTTCTTCCAACCTCCTTCCAGTTAATGGTAAAAATGAGTATGAAAGCAATAATGGATCCTGGAAAGCTATACATTTTATTGAAGTAGACAGAATTCTGAATTCACAATGGGGTCATTTGTCTAAATCCATGAAGGTTTCTTCATAGAAACTAGCAGTTAAATATTGGAAAAAATGAAAATTAGTTGAAAAAAACAGCCTTTTGTGTCAACGTTTTCACCTGTAACTTCTTATAATTATGACAGCTCTTTGCAAGCAATGTACCATTACATGTGCTGGACCTTCCTGGTTGTGGGGATATATAGGACTTGTAGGTTTACCAAGAACCCGACGAACCCAGAGCCAAAAACTGTTCAGCAACTTGCAATGGAATTGTATTATGTACCGGGTTTAGATCAATTATTCTTCGAAAATGAATACATGGAAAAATCGGTATGAAAGACACCTTTGTATTTCTGAAATGGGTACAAATTATAGAGTTTATAAACAGTACATATTTGAACATTTTCAAAATTGGGAATACTCATACTAGCTTAAGAATTATTAGTCATTTTTCAAAATGACTTCTTTTTTACACAATGTCTTTCATTTGGAAGGCAGAAATGCATCAAAACTCAACAGGTATTAACAGTTGCTTTACAAATCTGAATTACCCCAGGTCTCCCGATAAAAATGGAGCCTCACTTGTGTGGGTCGGCCTTGTGCCTGCAACCTGTTGAGAGTCATGAGTAATCCCAGTGGCGTAACCACTCCAAAATGGCCCCCGAAATTGCCCCTGACATATCGCTTGCCCTTCTAAATATGTAGTGAGCATGCGCGGCGTTTAACTTCCAGCGCGCTGTTAGTTTCATGCAGAACTGATTCCCATCGAGGAGCCGCTCTATTGCAAGCCGGGGTGAGTTTTAGCACGCCATGTAGACCGGATATCTAACACCAGTTCATCCTACTAGAAAGATGCGCTTTTTGTATATTCCCCTTTGATTTTAGGGCAACTATCACCGTGTGGAAATTGGATCCCCATTGCGGACAATTCCTTTCTAATTATCGGTAAGCGCTTTACATGTAATATGGTTAGAAGGTGCCGATCTACACGGCATGGCGCTGGTAACTTAATTGATAATTACGTTCCCTGCTGTCTCCCTAGGATTCTGGTTTAAAATTAAAATTAACGCACTTCCATTGCGGACCGCTCCAATCGTCCTTGCTACCGCTTACCAACTTTACAGATAACTGCTAAATCGGTAAGCCCACACAATCGACCGTTTTACCCCCAATTCACTCGCCCGCCTTTTTACACAATAATAGTATAGGCATAATACGGAGTCCTTTTAATCTAAATTACAGGTAATTCAAGGTACCCCAAACCACCCGTGGCTCCCCACCACTTTGACGGGCTTGGTAAGTGCCAGCCCAGAAGAATTGTTACTAAATTAGTGCATGGAAACTACATAGTGTCAGAGTATAATATGAGTTTAGCTCGCCTGGCACTGCACTATTTTACTCATAACATGCACTGCACAGGGGTTCTTATGTTGAGTTTCCCTTAGTATGATAGGAATTCCTCATAAGAAATTTTGCTCAATCTTGTGGGTAAGTTCTGAACCATGTCACATGGGCTGCATGGGTTGGTGTTATTAGTCACTGACAACATAGTCAATGAGAAGTTGCTCCTAGTAAAGTGCTTTGGATTAATATGATCAAGTTGTGAGTAACTGGCATGCTACTTTTCTAATGATTTTGTGTTATTTCTCTCTTCTTCCTTTTTATGTGTATTTGTATGTCCAATTTTATGCTAAATTACAATTGTGTTATTGATCTGTGTAATTTTGTTAGTCATTGAAATTAGGCAAAGGATCAATAGTCCTGAAGATGAACTCTTAATTGATTGAAGTTCGAAACGTCGTCGACAAAATACACAAATGTCACTAATCTATTAGTATTGTGTGTGCATATGTGTACTTTATGCATAGTCTGTATATAATTTATGTCAATCAGACTGCTTTTTCTTTTGCCTAGAATAATTGTTTTGTATGTCTCTCCTTGGTGGAGTGTGTTGAGTCGGGCACCGGCTGGTGTCCCACTTATATCTTTTAAAATTTTGATACGATTTTTCTTCATTCTATGTAATTAAATTGTCCGGCTGGACATCAATATAGAACTATCTAGTCTATTTTGTATTGAATTTATTTGGTTGTTGTAGGGACCATTGTCTCTGTTAAAAAAAAAAAAATGCAACAGGAAACGGCGCAAAACACAACGTGGTCACACACCTCAATTTTTGTAGTGAACAATGACCCTTTTTTGGCAGAGTGCCTAGCTCCAGTTTTTGTACCCTTGCTCGGCCGGCACCTAGGGAAACCTAGGAAACCTATACATTTTTGAAAAGTAGACACTCTGGGAAAACCTGGATGGGGTGACTTGACTGCTTCCCACTAGGTTCTGTTACCCAGAATCCCTTGTAAACCTAAACAATTGACAAAAAAAAACATTTGCTCACATTTCTGTGGTGAAAAGTTCTGGAATCTGCGTGGATCAACACATTTCTACCCACCCCGCATTCCCCAAAGTGTTCTGAGAAAAATGGTACCTCACTTGCGTGGGTCGGCCTAGTGCCTGCAACAGGAAACGGCACAAAACGCAACGTGGTCGCACTTCAAATTTGCATTGAAAAATGACCCTTTTTTGGCAAAGTGCCTACCTGTAGTTTTTGAACCCTAGCTCTGCCAGCACATAGGGAAACCTAGCAAACCTACACATTTTTTAAAACTAGACACCCAGGGGAATTCAGGATGTGGTGACTCGACTGCCTCCCACCAGGTTCTGTTACCCAGAATCCCTTGCAAACCTGAAAAATTGGCAAAAAAAAACAAATTTTCCTCATATTTCTGTGGTGGAATGTTCTGGAGTTTGCGTGGATCAACGAATTTCCACCCACCCTGCATTCCCCAAAGTCTTCTGAGAAAAATGGTACCTCACTTGCGTGGGTCAGCCTAGTGGCTGCGACAGGAAACAGCACAAAATGCAACGTGGTCGCACCTCAATTTCGCAGTGAAAAATTGCCCTTTTTTTGGCAAAGTGCCTACCTGTAGTTTTTTAACCCTAGCTCTGCCGGCACCTAGGGAAACCTAGCAAACCTATACATTTTTAAAAACTAGACACCCATGGGAAATCAGGATGGGGTGACTCGACTGCCTTCCACCATGTTCTGTTACCCAGAATCCCTTGCAAACCTAAAAAATTGACAAAAAAAACACATTTTCCTCACATTTATGTGGTTGAAAGTTCTGGAATCTGCGTGGATCAACAAATGTCCACCCACCCCGCATTTCCCAAAGTGTTCTGAGAAAAATGGTACCTCACTTGCAAGGGTCAGCCTAGTGCCTGCGACAAGAAACGGCGCAAAACGCAACGTGGTCGCACCTCAATTTTGCAGTGAAAAATGGCCCTTTTTTGGCAAAGTGCCTACCTGTAGTTTTTTAACCCTAGCTCTGCCGGCACCTAGGGAAACATAGCAAACCTATATATTTTTAAAAACTAGACACCCATGGGAATCCAGGATGGGGTGACTCGACTGCCTCCCACCAGGTTCTGTTACCCAGAATCCCTTGCAAACCTAAACAATTGACAAAAAAATGCATTTTCCTTACATTTCTGTGGTCGAAAGTTCTGTAATCTGCGTGGATCAACAAATTTCCACCAACCCCGTTTTCCCCTAAGTCTTCTGAGAAAAATGGTACCTCACTTGCGTGGGTCAGCCTAGTGCCTGCGACAGGAAACGGCGCAAAACGCAACGTGGCTGCACCTCAATTTCGCAGTGAAAAATTGCCCTTTTTTGGCAAAGTGTCTACCTGTAGTTTTTTAACCCTAGCTCTGCCGGCACCTAGAAAAACCTAGCAAACCTATACATTTTTGAAAACTAGACATGCAGGGGAATTCAGGATGCGGTGCCTCGACTGCCTCCCACCAGGTTCTGTTACCCAGAATCCCTCGCAAACCTAAAACATTGACCCAAAAAACACATTTTCCTCACATTTATGTGGTTGAAGGTTCTGGAATCTGCGTGGATCAACAAATTTCCACCCACCCCGCATTTCCCAAAGTGTTCTGAGAAAAATGGTACCTCACTTGCAAGGGTCAGCCTAGTGCCTGCGACAGGAAACGGCGCAAAACGCAATGTGGTCGCACCACAATTTCGCAGTGAAAAATTGCCCTTTTTTGGCAAAGTGCCTACCTGTAGTTTTTGTACCCTAGCTCTGCCGGCATCTAGGGAAACCTAGCAAACCTATACATTTTTGAAAACTAAACATCCATGGGAATTCAGAATGGGGTGACTCGACTGCCTCCCACCAAGTTCTGTTACCCAGAATCCCTTGCAAACCTAAAAAAGTGACAAAAAAACGCATTTTCCTCACATTTCTGTGGTGGAAAGTTCTGGAATCTGCGTGGATCAACAAATTTCCACCCACCCCGCGTTCCCCAAAGTCTTCTGAGAAAATGGTACCTCACTTGCGTTGGTCAGCCTAGTGCCTGCGACAGGAAACGGCGCAAAACGCAACGTGGTCGCACCTCAATTTCGCAGTGAAAAATGGCCCTTTTTTGGCAAATTGCCTACCTGTAGTTTTTGAACCCTAGCTCTGCCGGCACCTAGGGAAACCTAGCAAACCTATATATGTTTGAAAACTAGACACCCAGGGGAATATAGGATGGGGTGACTCGACTGCCTCCCACCAGGTTCTGTTACCCAGAATCCCTTGCAAACCTAAAAAATTGACAAAACAAAAACATTTTCTTCATATTTCTGTGGTGGAAAGTTCTTTAATCTGCGTGGATCAACAAATTTCCACCCACCCCGCGTTCCCCAAAGTATTCTGAGAAAAGCGGTACCTCACTTGCATGGGTCATCCTGGTGCCTGTGACAGGAAATGGCACAAAACGCAATGTGGTCACACCTCAATTTCGCAGTGAAAAATGGCCCTTTTTTGGCAAAGTGCCTACCTGTAGTTTTTTAACCCTAGCTCTGCCGGCACCTAGGGAAACCTAGCAAACCTATATATATGTTTGAAATCTGGACACACAGGGGAATTCAGGATGGGGTGACTCGACTGCCTCCCACCAGGTTATGTTACCTAGGATCCCTTGCAAACCTAAAAAATTGACAAAAAAATGCCTTTTCCTCACATTTCTGTGGTGGAAAGTTCTGCAATCTGCGTGTATCAACAAATTTCCACCCACCCCACATTCCCCAAAGTCTTCTGAGAAAAATGGTACCTCACTTGATAGGTCTGCCTAGTGCCTGCGACAGGAAACGGCGCAAAACACAAAGTGGTTGCACCTCAATTTCGCAGTGAAAAATGGCCCTTTTTTGGCAAAGTACCTACCTGTAGTTTTTTAACCCTAGCTCTGCCGGCACCTAGGGAAACCTAGCAAACCTAAAAAAAATTGAAAACTAGGGGGAATTCAGGATGGGGTGACTCGACTGTCTCCTAGCAAGTTCTGTTACCCAGAATCCCTTGCAAACCTAAAACACTGACAAAAAAACGCATTTTCCTCATATTTCTGTGGTGGAAAGTTCTGAAATCTGCGTGGATCAACAAATTTCTACCCACCCCGCATTCCCCAAAGTCTTCTGAGAAAAATTGTATCTCACATTCTCACTTGCGTGGGTCTGCCTAGTGCCTGCGACAGGAAACGGCGCAGAACGCAACATGGTTGCACCTCAATTTTGCAGTGGAAAATGGCCCTTTTTTGGCAAAGTGCCTACCTGTAGTTTTTTAACCCTAGCTATGCCGGCACCTAGGGAAACCTAGCAAACCTATACATTTTGGAAAACTAGACACTCAGGGAAATTCAGGATGGGGTGACTCGACTGCTTCCCACCAGGTTCTATTACCCAGAATCCCTTGCAAACCTAAATAATTGACAAAAAAAACACATTCTCCTCACATTTCTGTGGTGGAAAGTTCTGTAATCTGCGTGGCTCAATAAATTTCCACCCACCCCGCGTTCCCCCAGGTCTCCCGATAAAAATGGTACCTCACTTGCGTGGGTGGCTCAAGGGCCCGCAACAGGCAAGGTCCCAAAACCTAATGAGGCGACATCAAAATTACCTATCACAAACCAACCCGGTTTTGCAAGGGGGTTTCCATGAGTTTTTGGCCCGGGGCTCGGCGGCCATCTAGGGAAACCTACCTAACCCACACATTTCTGGAAACTAGACACTCAGGGAGTCCAGCGAGGTATGGCTTGCGTGGGTTCCTCATCATTCTCCTACCCAGAATGCACTGAAAACCTCAAATTTTGCCTAAAAATTCACTTTTTTTCTCACATTTCTGTGTGCTAAAGTTGTGGAATCTGCGTGGATCCTCAAATTTCCTCCCACCCAGCGTTCCCCAGGTCTCCTGATAAAAATGGTACCTCACTTGCGTGGGTAGGCATAGTGGCTGCAACAGGAAAAGGCCCAAATCGTACAGAGGAGACTTTAAAATTACCTATAGTAAAACTACCTGTTTTTTGGGGGGGGGACCTGAGTTTTTTGCCCCGGGCTCGGTGGCCATCTTGGGAAACTACCAAAGCAGAACTGGTTAAAATTGTATTTTTAAAAAAAGGTAGTGTTTAGAATTCTCGGTCCTTTGTTGTAAATACCACTGTTTTGGGGTCTTCCTGGTCACAGGCCTTTGGCCCACCCACACAAGTGAGGTATCATTTTACTCGGGAGAACAAGGGGAACGCTGGGTGGTAGGACATTTGTGCCGGCACGGAGATCCCATGCAAAAATGTTTGGAAAAGTGTTTTTTAACCTAAATTTGAGGTTTGAAGGGAATTCTGGGTAGGAAAACGTTGGGGGACCCACGCATGCCATAGCTCGCTGGACTCCCCCGGGTGTCTAGTTTTCATAAATGTTTGGGAAGCGTGGCGGGGGCAGTGGAAACTCTTCCGCTGCCACCCCTACGTGAAAGACAAGGATCGATGCCCCATGAGGGGAGCGCCAGCGCTCACCCTGGGGGCTGTGCCGATGACAGAATGGTTCCGTCATCAGCACAGCCCAACCGATGCTGATGACGGAACCGCTCCGTCATCAGCATCAAAGGTGTTAAATCCTATCAATTATATGGGATTTAAAGTAAAGGGCTGTAACGCTGACTTATAATTTTGTGAATTTTCTTTTTTTTCCTATTTTTATCAAAATTACTTTACGTCTTCCCTAATTATCACATTTCAGGGGATATTATCAACAAGAGGCGATATTTATCGCAAACCTCGTTCAGCGCGAGTTTTTTTATCGCCAGAATCTATCGCCGCTGTACCGATGTATTATCAATACGTCGCTAGATGGCAATATTTTCCATTCCAGGCGAAAAGAGGAGGTGATAGATTTAGCGTGATGTCGCTAAAGCGACGCACGCTAGCGTGAAAAAAAATGACGTTGGGCCAATCAGAGATAAATATCGCAAGCCAATAGACCCCAGGCTTTTATTTTGCACGTTAGCGACCCGAAAAACATCCGCTAAGCCGAATAAATTACCTAGCACAATGCAGAACCTTGTAGATGATGGTGAGCAACCAGGGACAAGTGCAGAGGGCAGAAACAACACCCAGGAAGGCCAGGCAGAGACCCAAGGAAAGGCCAAGAGGAAGAGGAACACCAAGTTCAGTCCGATGGAGGACCAGGTCCTGGTTGAAGAGGTGAGGCAACACCAGCAGGAACTCTTCGTGAGTTCCACCGTCACCTTGGCAAGGAGAAAGGAGATATGGCAGGACATCATGACCAAAGTCAATGCCGTGGGGGAGAGAAGGAGGACAGTGAATGAGTGCAAGAAGCGGTGGCACGATACCTAGAGCAAGACAAAGAAGAAACTGGGAGCCAACCTTAAGGCAGCAAGGGAGACCGGAGGCAGCGGACCAACTCCACAGGAGGAGCTGGATGATCTGGAGGAGCAGGTGTCCAGCGTCATCAGCGAGGAGACTGTCGCAGGCCAGGATAGTGCTGAGTTGGAACGCCCACAACAACACCAGGGTGAGCATCAACCAGGGAAGGGGGAATAGGGTGGATGGGCACAGTGGCACCCATGTACTATGAAAGTAATTGTATTGCATACCCTCATGTACTGTCCAACAAGTCCTGTATACCCCTGTGCATGCTGGCATAGTGACATATTACCAGTCACAAACAGCAACTCACACAACACACAGGGCCATAGTAAAAGGAATTACGCCAGTGTAATCGATGCAGTAGCGGAAAGAGACAGCTCACAAAGCACTAATGAGGGGCATGTCAATATGATTAATTGAATGTAAATAGTAGGCCAGGTGCACACCAGAAGCTTTTTTGCCATTTGAATCCAATAGTACATATCAGCAAGCACCGTTGTGTCGCTGAAGCAGCATCACCCTCCTTAAAAATGTACAACAATGTTGGTGACACATTTCATATTATGGCCCATTGTGGCAGCCAGACTGAACATTAAATGTGCACTGAAAAGCTAGGCAAACAGTCCAATCACAATGCCAGAGCACCCCACATGTGCATCTGCAAAACACTCAGTGACACAACAACGTGACATGTGGAAAAATAACCAAATAGCCCCCTTGCCACATCAGCATGCACATACAAATTGACTGCACAACTACACATGTCACTCGGATGACACATTGTGGATGTGCAGGAAATGTCTATGCCCCTGCGCACAATCAGGCATGCCTCCCCCAACGTCTGCACACCTGCAGCATTGCCCACATGTGTCTGAGTAGTGTCCAAACTCGTGCAAGCATTGCCAGCCGGACACATACATACTTGCCTGGAGACTACTCAAGCACATGTGCCCAATGTCACCTGTGTGCCAATGTCGGAGGTGGCATGCCTAATTGTGCACATGAACATCAACATACACAGTGCATCCACAATGTGCTGTCAGAGTTGCATGTGTCTGTGTGCACAAATCAAATGTGTGTGGTGATTATCAAAATCAAAAATAAGACAACACCTGCAATCTCATGTAATGTGCCTCCTGGCCGATCCATAAGATATGGGGCCACATTACCCAGATAGGTGACAAAATCATCACTGCCTTGCAGTAGAAAAATGCTCTTAAAGTGGTGTCTGGTGTGACCCTGGGGTAGTTTGGGGGCATGTCGACAAAAAATTGCAGACAGTGACGTACAAAGGCCTGTCTTACCTTAGTATTTTGTTTAACGTCATTCCACTGACCTCCTTATTCCACTGTCTTGCAACGTCCACAAACACTTACCTGGGACACATGCATGGATTTGCAGAAAATCTACTTTTCATTGACAATGGCACAGCAAACTCCACCACTTCCCTTGGCTCTGACACTCACAATGGACTATGTCTGCCAATCCAACATCCATCAAATCATGTGTTATATGGGCCAGCACTGGTGCAGTCTCAACCTTGTGTTGTAAATGTGTTCACATAATACACACAGATGGGTGTTTACCTGACCAAGAAAGTATTCAACTGAGGTAATAAGTGAGGGACTGTGAATCCACAAGAAGGTCCACTAAGTGAAATAGAACCAATATACATGTGTCATCTGACATGGATAGGCAGTGAGATGACCGCGTAGGAGCCAATTATATATCTCAAGTTATCAAGCTGCACATCCATAAAGCACACCACTCAGCTGTGAGTGTCTCAATGCGCTGGGGGGAGATGCTGCTACTGCATGAAAAGCTGCGTCTTGCAGAGTCACCTGAAGGTTTGCATGTCCTGTGTGTGCTGCAGGAGGATGGGGAGAGTGCTCCAGGTCTGGGTGGTGAGGAGGGAGAATTTTCAGCCCTGGAGGTCGTTCACTGGATGCGGGGAAGTGTTACAAGGGTGAGCTTGGTGTAGCAGAGATGGCATGTATGTGAGGTAGAAGCTGAGTAGTTGTTAGAGCTATGCTGGGCCTGTGTTGTGGAGTGCCTTGTGTGCGTGTGTGAGGAGCTTGATTGTGACCCTCTTGTTGACAGAGAGCCAGTGCTGGCCTCACAGGTGGGGTATGATGTGGCTGCTGCGCAGAATGTTGTTGTTCATGCGTGCAGAGGCCTTTCAAATGTGTAGGAGTTGGTTCAGGAGTTTGGTTGAGGGGACTGCAGAGAGGGCCTTATCTATTGCCAACCTGCTGCTGCTGCGGGACCTGGGAGACCGTAATCCTTGTTACAGTGGGGAACCACCTGTACATTCTGTGGAACATGTGGAGGTTGTTGAAGCTGGAGGAGCAGATGACCGTTTACGGAGACCGTAGATTAGATTAAGAAGCACAGGTAATGTGCGTGGATGGGTGTTGTTGGAGCTGTTACCAGTGCAGTGGTTCACCAGGAGTTGTCACTAGCTGAGGATGTGGAGCGCAGTTTCCAGTACTACATCCACTCAGTGATGCTTACCATTCCTACATGGAGGTTTGCTGTGGTGGTGAGTGGGTCCTTGGTGAGGGAGAGCATCAGTTGGCTGTCGTTGTTGTAGGTGATGATGTAAAGGTCGTGTTGTCAGGCAACGTGGCCAAACAGTGACATGTACATGTTGAACTATGTTGTGCTGAGGGATGAGCCATGTGTACGCCGCATATGATTGTGGTGGATCCAGAGCTGAAAGGGGGATGCGGAAGCACTGGGTCATGCCAGAGTGGAAGGAGATGTTCTGCTCCAGAGTTCTGTTTAGCAACTTTGCGTTGTGGAAGCTTGTGCGTTCTGTCTGGTGGCAGACAGTGTTGAAGCCAGATGGCGGGTCCAGGAGGATCAGTGATGCGTTGTCTTTGTTGACCTGCAGTGCCCTGGTCTCATTGTTGTTGGCGATGATGGCACTTTTGTCGTTGTAGTTGCCTAGGTGTTCATCTAATGAGGGGTGGTGTCTGCCGGTGTTGTTCTTGGGTGCTTGGGAATTGGCATGTTTGTCCTGGAGTTCCTCAATGAACATGATGGCTCACTTGCTGGTGTGTCTGTGTGAAGCTATTGTGTTTGTGGACAGTTGGTTGGCACAGTCGTTGAGCCATTGTCTAAGGTCGTGTGCGGTGGGGTGTGGTTTGGTGTGGTTGCTGTTTTGGCCATGGGCAAGTGTGGTGGTTAGCTGGTCTATAGTGACTGTGCCCCAGCACTGGTGGGGGATCTGCTGTGTGTGGTGGTGTGTGGTGGGGTGCCGGGTGGTGAAGTGGATGCATACATGGGAAGTCTAGTGGTGTTGGGTGGTGTTTCTGAAGGAGACGTGTGACGAAGCTGGTACAATTTGCTCAAGCATTTTGCAGACAGAGTGTGTGGGTGTTGTAAGTAGTATCCTGAGTCAGACTTTTGCGAGACTGTCAATCTGGGCTGCGGAGGTGGTGGTGGTGGTGTCCTCACTGAGGTGGAACTTCAGGTCCCAGAGGAGGATGTAGTCTGTGCAGGCAAGGGCATGTGTACTGATGAAGTAGGCAATGTAGTAGCTGAACTGTAATCGTAATTGGGGGTCTGTACACAATTGTCACTCTGAGGGGTGTGTTGTGATAGGTGTGGATCATGAAGTACAGGTGTACTTCCTCTCTGATGAGGTCATTGCTGATCTTTGAGACTCTGAGACTGCTCATGTGGATGATGGCATTTCGTACTTCTACTCCGTTGTCATGGTCCCTGCAGATGCACTTGTGGCTGTCCAGGATGTCAATGACGATGATGTGTGCTGTGAAGGGGTACAGGCAGCTCTCCGGCAGGAAGGCAACGTCTGGTGATGTAGTGAAAATTTGGTCCCAGAGTACAAGGGTGTGTTTGTGGGCAGAGTGTGTGTTGAGAAGAATGGGTCTGAGGAAGGTGGGTTCACATTAGGGGTGGGCGTAGTTAGTGAAGTAGCGCTACGCATAGCTACGCAAAGTGCACTTTGCACTACGCGAGCTACGCGTAGCACTACGCCAACTACGTAGTAGCATGTCTGCACTGTGCAAGATGTCATTTCAATGATTACACAGTGCGGACAAGCATCTGGCACTGTGCAATCTTTGAAAACGGCATGTTGCACAGTGTGCGCTGTACCTTTCTGCCGCAGTACATTTTTACTCGAGCTGCAGCTTTCTCAATGCGAACTGGTGGTCTCTTATCGTGAGCGGTCTCGAGTATGTGCGACCACTAGCAATGAGAAACCTGACCTCCCCGCGTTGAGAATCTCGCCGGTCATTTTATTTTCCATGCTCGCTATCGGAAACTTGATGTTGCTGATTGCGAACACGGAAAAAGTCTCGCAAGGATGTCAATTTGCTTGCTTGCGGTCGCCAACTTGAAGTTGAGGACCGCGAGCAAGCAAAAAATGACCGCTGCACTATGCTACGCTACGCATGTTCGCACTGTGCTGCGTGCAATTCACGTAGTGCAAAGTTGCGCTAACTTTGCAAACTACACGATCGTAGTGTAGTGCTTTGCCCAGGCCTAGTTCACATCATGATTGGTGGATCAGTGGATCGGAAGCTGAATGAGCTTCAGATCAAATGTGAGGAGGGTCCTTGTGTGTGTTCTGGGGACGCTCGGAAGCAGGTGTATGATTTCCCATGTTGTGTGCATGGAGGCTGCTGCCATCGTAGTTGCATTGTATCATGTGGAACCTGTGTGTGGCAGGCGTGCTTGCAGTGTGCGCGGTCTAGGTGGAGATGGGCACATACGGGCCAGCATCATGAGCGCCATTGATGTCCCTTCAATGTGGATACACAGTGTCTGCCATTGGAAGGGGACGTTGGAGGGAGGACCATCTGTGAAGGGCTAGCGGGTCGATTTGCCTTGCGTGGAGGTGTGGACGCATGGGATGCTGCAGGAGGAAGTGAGTGTGGAGATGAGCAGAAGAAAGATATAAACAACACATGGCCAAATATAGAACATGAGGTACACTGACATTTCAAGGTGACTGGGGCACAGTGCTCAAAATGATTATACAACTGTAAAAATGATCTAAAATAACCCCTGAAGGCAGACAGTGGATAAGGTGCACAGGGGTGAAAACAACAGTACACAGGCTAAGATGCTGTGCCCACATATATCAGATATAACAAGCTAGCTATGTACCAAGTCTGATCCAGGCACATTGTTGATAAATGCATGTTTGACAGCATGTACAAGTCAGTCGCAGTACACAAGTAGTGTCCCACTGAAGGATTGGAAACCATATTCGACTAACAAATCTCCTTACGCTGGACGTGGCGGTCAAAGCTATTTGTGACGTTGTGCATTGCATATCACATCACTAGAGCAGAGCAGATTCACATTGGTGAGGTGAGCTAAGGTCACATGTGCAACATACATAGATTGTACTAGAAAGTCTGCAGCCCTACATTTGACTCCACAATAGTGACTGTAGCACATTTGCTAACTGTGTTACTGTCCATACCTGTGCACGAACAATGCCCAAAAAATACAGAGCCCTCTCATGCTGCACACAATGACTGCATATTGGCCAATGTGACCGTGGATGTCTGTAGTACTGCATTTAACATCTTGTGTGTATCTGTTGCAATAAATCTAGTGTGTCATCACTGTGAGGAAATGGCAAAAAAATAGCCTGGAAGACTGGCAATGACACTGTTGGTACAGGGAGCAATGCAACATGTCAGCACCTTGGTGATGCAGAACAGTGTGCCTGCAAGAAAACATCATCACTGACTAAGGCATCACTTAACTGATTAAGGGTGTTCCAAAAGGAAGATTGTACAAGTTTCATCAGTCTACCTACCAGTGCTAACCAAAAATGGCATCTTTGAATGACACCAATTCAAAAAGCATTACTCACAACCACATTACTCATGTGATACACAAACACTGTTGTGACCTGTGACGCGAACAATAAACACACATCTGACCCACATCAAGCATGTAGAGGAGATTGGTCATCCATGCACAGGAACATGGGAGGATGACCAAGCTGATGCACTGGCACCGCGCATCAAGTGTTCCAAGGTATGTGCAATGGAGATGGACTCTGAGCCTGGAGCATCAGATGTGCAGTTCTCCCAAGCCATATGTGTCATCTGGGGAATACATACCTCTCCATGATGAATAACTGTAGCAACTCTGACAGACTCAGAATGCCATGTTCCTATGTTGAATTTCAAATGTGCAACATTGTGCTGTGCAACTCTGTGCATCACACTTCATATGTTGTGCGACACTAATTAGATGTCACTAGACTAGGCCGTGCCCAATCCTATGTAATCTGTCAGCCATGCAAGTTAACTGTGCCCACAGCTAAGGTTTAATGGACACTATACATGCTGCAGAGTAACAGGTCTCATCCATAGTCACACATACAGGGATTATTTCTCAGATGGCATGAGTAGCGTACAATGTAGCAAGCTCCACACTCTGCATCCTCCCTGACATCAGTGCAACCAGTAATAAATCCAACAGTATTTATTCTATATAATGAAACTTAAAACAACCTACACTAACACTATTCACTACCGCTATCACTATATCTAAAAGAGCTAAACATATATTAAACTAAACTACACATGTAACACTAACTAGTCACTACTACACACATAATAAAAAAGGACATCAATCCCCCACCAAAAGATAAAAAAACGTAGCCCCAACTCTATCTTAACCTAACTAATAAACATATTACAGTAAAAAACTAACTATATCTATTCTAAAACTACTCTCTCTATCTAAAAACAAACAATACTAACTACACATCTAAAAACTTAATAACATTGTGGGAAGGGAAAAGAAGGGAAGTTCGAGCTTCTGGGGGATTTCATGAATCTGCCTGTTCAAGTACAGCATCTCGCTTCGCACCTCCCACACCAACTTATCGTTCCTCCGCATCTCCTTCCACATCAACATGAGTGCCTCTGTCATCTGAGGCAGAGTCGTGGGGGGGACAAGCTCCTCGCTTGTTGTGGGGGGAAGTGTCCAATTGCTGCTTGGGGGTTGACCTGTTCCCTAGCTGGTCGTAGTTGGTACTGGCACCTGGCTGCTTGTGGATGGGACCGGCACCTGGCTGCTTGGGGGGGGCTGTCTCCTGGCTGGTGGTGGGGGGAACTGGCACCTGGCTGTTGGGGGGGAACTGTCCCCTGGCTGGTCGGGGGGGGGAACTGGCATGTTGACGGGTGTTGCCAGCGCCTGCACAAAAGAGATCTGTCCCACACTGGCATCAGCGGTGGAGGTGGTGCGCCTTGCAGGGACCCCAACAACCTCTGGCATCGAGCACCACCTTTCTGCCTTCTTCTCTGACAGGTGCTTCCTTGACATGTCCCGGGACCCCTTCTTCACCCGTCGGACATGGTGTCACCTTTCTTTTGCCACCTGGAAGGCATGCACCTGTGCTGGAGTCATGTTGTCTGTAAAATATTCTTAAATGTCAATTTCCAGCCAATCACACTATGTCAAGGTCCAAATGAAAATAATTTCAAAAATCATATACAACATGGTAGGCAACACACAAGCCTAACTCTGTAAAGTTACAAAGGGACCTGTCCACATAAATGTCAAGGCAGGATTCGGTCACTACAGGCTATGGACAGTGACATGACAGTGCATGGCAGGGGACATGTACAGACAAATCAAAATGCTAATGTCACCATTGTGCATCCTGAGTGTGTGCAACATGTACAATTCACTTGAGTATGGAGGCATTACCCCTCCGTGGCCAGCACCTCCCTCATCTGATCCTGTGACACACTGCTGCTACTTCTGTACAATGCACATGAGCAGCCATGTGTGTCTACCAGCAACTGGGTAGAGTTCATGTAGTCAGTGCCAAGACTGGCACTCTTTTACATGAATGCTAGTGTGGCTGTGTGCAGGTGTGAATGTCAACCTATTGTAAGCTCTGCCTACATGCACAGGAACAAGACTGGGACACCCCTAATAACAAATAGATTTTGACTGCATCTCACATCACACATGAAACAAGGTTGTGCTATGAACGCTGACTTTACCACTAACTGCATTAACTCACTCAACCATCACTATACAATGTCTGACTTTTTGACCCTGCGAGGGGCAGATATCTTGTAACCCTTCATCCCACTCATGGGTGTCATGTAACCCCTAATCACACTGTCTGAGCCTGAGCACACCACTGCAGTGCACTAATATGCAACTGCAATTGATATATACATCCGTTTAATGTGTCGGTAACATTACGTTTCTACTTTTCACTATGAGCTACACACTGCCACTACTGTGAAGCAGCAATGCAGCATATCCTCTGATTTCACTGTGCCAACATGTCTACGCTTACATGGCGTTAACCTCACTGCATCCTGGCGCACAACGCAACAGCCACTGCACGCACATTGGACAATACACACAGCAGGGAAGTGTGCCTTATTGACTATGCAGTGTTACTCACCATGTGCTAAAATCAAGGAGTGTATTGCCAGCATCATTTTTGGAACAATGACTAGTTAGCTTGAATCTGTGCTAGATATCATGCACAGGAATTGAAAGCTGTATCACTGTCTCTTGATTGGCAAAGTCACAACTGAGAATGATATGCATTGCCCCACATCGAACTACCAATTCGCAGACAAATCGGATTCACAAAATACATCTGCACATTGTGGCAGAGTGACATGTAGTACACACCCATAATGCCAATCAACCATGTGTGCCATTCGGTACTGACATTCATGACACCACAGCATGGCAATTTTAAATGGCAATACTCACAGGTGGTGTGTGGGTCCCGGAATCGATCCACGCCACCCCGTGTGATGGGTTGACGACCATCTGTGAGTGAACAAATATAAATATGTGTCATTACCGGGCATCAAGAAACGTGACATAAACATGAGGAAAAACATTACAGTCACAGGAAAAACAACTTCACTGTGGAGGTGAATGACATGTTGTCCGCATGACCCTGTTCACTTTGACTGCCATGTACACATGGCCTGTGAATGCAGTGGTGGGCCACAAAAAACATCAGTGCTGTGAGACATGCACATAAGAGTTGTGTCACGCAATTTCAAGGCACCATTTCCACACAGGCATCATGTCTAAATTGTACTGCGTATGATGTCATCTCTGCAGTTTGTAAGAGGCTGTTACGCAGTGCTTTGGGATGTATGACACTCTGGAGCTGTCAAACTACTGTAGTGTCTTTTGACCTGACAAGGACATTACTGCACATGAACCATGTACAGGGGCTGTGTAGGTACAGTTCTGCTTCTCATGGAGCTCAGCGTTTGTCACACTGTGTCCTGTTCTGCACATAGGTCACACACACAATGGCTCTGCTTCTTTATGTACAGTTACCCTTACTGGACACACACACGGCATCCTGCACACAGTCTTTGCCCAACTGTACAAAGTTTGGCCCTACAGTGCCAAGTCTGGACTTTTGTCACCAGCTTACCGCTCAATATTGCAATCATTGTAACCTTTTACCATCCAAACTTTTCCCCCTCATCCATTTACTGATGCTCTTTCTTTCCTGGTAATCTGCTACTCACTCTATTTGTCCTTTTGGCCTTCTTTTCTACCATCCACGCACATTTCTTGGCCACCGATGCTGCCCCCGCGTGCCTCTTGCCATCTCCATCACCAACATCTTCTCCCTGCATGCCATTGCAACCTTCAACTACACGCAATTTGTAAACCACAAATCCCACATTGCTAAACAACTGTAGCCCAGCACAAATGTAATCCAGCATAATATATACAACATTGTACTCTGCGAGATTGTGACTGATCACAGGCACTCATCGGGACCCACAGCTGCGCCACACTTCACAACAGGAGAGTCAATGAGCTCATGCCACATCCCCATAATGGAATTGAATTACTGTTGATGTGTCCACTATACCTTCAAGCCTGTCACCATCCACAGAAACATGCTCCTACTCCCACAAATAGACAGCACCTGAATCGGTGCTCAACATCCACACACATCACTCAGGTACTCCATCACAAACATTGAGGAGGACTACACCAACGCCATTGCATCACAAGACATGCACAGATGCATCTCCAACAGCTACACAATAACCAACCACAAGCCAGCAATCAACAACTGGACACCCATCACCAACGCTGACACACTGTAGTGTATGAAGTCAAGCCACTCCATGTGCCGCATGGAACCCTGCCACTCAAACATCTTCTACTTGTATGCAAGATATTTCAGATAAACTCTGCCACGACATCAAACGTTCCCAGGCACATGCATTGTTGACCAACTACATGGAACACGGTGAGTTCAAGTCACTCCTGATTGGACACAAGGCCGAACACACAAACATCAAACACTCCATGGACAACTCCCTGCTAGCTATACCAGCCAAACTCATTGAGAGATCCATTGACAGCCTATTTGCAACTTTCATCAGAAGGTACAACATCATCCACACATGCCAATACTGCATCAAGTCATACCACAGTCTATGGACCCCATCATCAACACAAGGGATGACAACTGCACAGAAATGGACAAAGGTAACAGTGCTGCCCTCATCATACTTTACCTCTCTGTGACGTTCAACACTGTCTCTCAACACACACCAATGTGCAAAATCCATGAGGCATGGATCCAAGAGAAAGCCCCACCTGGATCTGCTTTATTATCTACATACAAAAGCAGTGGGACAGAGTCCCCACTTTCCTCTCAGACCCCACTACAGCAACCTGTGAGGTCCACCAGGGGACCACCCTCAGCCCGAGGTGTGGCAACATCTACATGGCTCAGCCTGCAAGCATTTTCCAAAGCAATGGAATCTCCATTGTACCATACAACTACTAGAAAAAAATCAGCCTCTTCACATCCAAATGACACATGTCCGCCATACCCAACTTTTGCTAGGGTATGGAAGGCCTTGCCATATGGATGACAGACAGCAGCCTAAAACTGAACGACAACAAAACGTCATTTCCCGTCATGCTCAAAGGCAGAGATGCATGGGTGTACACATGGTGATCCCATGCACTTGGAAACACCCCTCGGGACGAAGCAACCAAACTGTGAATATAGATGAACTGTAACATATATATATATATGTACCCCAAGATCTACCTCATCTCCTGCTCCTTCTACCATACCCTCTGCCCCCTATGTTAGGCCCTCACGTGATTACCACTCAAACACACATGAACAGTCACTCATGCCCTGGGCAACAGCTCATCCAAATACAGCCCCAATCTCACAGCTGGAATGAAGACAAAGCACATCTTCAAATTACAGGGCATCCCACAAGCCACCGCAGTACTGATCCTCACACTGCCAGGACACTGACACATCTCCCACCATCTGCGCACAGTCCACTGTCTCAACATTGGAGCCCGAGTCCTCCTCCAATATGTTCATCAACGCTCATACAGCCCTCTTCAACACTGGGTCAGCTTACCTCACTGTACAACTTACTTTACATACATGAAAAGACCCTATGATCAGGCCATCTGTCCTACAATGTGTCCATTGGCACAAGAGAGCCGAGATTGTGAGTCTGCTCCTTTTCCCACCTTGCAGACATAGCCCGCAATGAGATTCGTCCCCACCTCCAACAGACAAAAGTGCTCACCATCAAGGATGATAAAAGCTGGAAACATCTCTGCGACTGACTTCACCCTTGATGGACTTATACATGCAAAGACCCCCCGCGCATTGCCACCCTTACTGCTGAGTGGCCACTCACTATGACATTGTTAGTTTTTAGCAAATGTCACACTGGAGATCTCTTTACCATATGTGGTCTTCACAGCGCAAATATGTTTTCACACGTCAATTACAACGTGAATACTCACCACAACTGGCACTTGATGATGCAATACAATAAGGGATATTTGGAATGACTACTCACACACCTACTCTACTGTTGCACACACTGTGTTTGGAAGAGGTAGTCCTTCCAATCCTAAGTTACGTGAATCATGCGTAGGCAGTGGGGTTTTAGGTTTAAACCTATAATAACTGATAAAACTCCACTGAAAGAAAAATAGCCCATACACACTGAAAAAACACCTGCAACACCACAAACTAAATGCCATTCAAAGAAAGGAAAAATAGAGTGAAAGCGTAATTTTTTTTATCTTCCTGAAGGGGCCAATACAATGTAACTTTGTTATACAAGCTAGCAGTAAGAAAGACTGGGCTAACATTATTCTGCTTGAGTTTTGTTGTTTAGGGATGCCTCTAAAATATTGTTTCTTCTTCCTTCTGCTTTTTTGTTATATGGTCTTTGGTCTAAAGATTTAGGGTTTAGAAGCATGTTTTAGGCCTTGTTAAATTATGTTATAAACTGTAGACAATCAGGAAATATCAAACTCATATTTGATATTTCAGCTGCATTTGATTCTTTCACTGATAGGTAAAAAGGCTGGTTTCATAAGAATCTTTACTAAAAAGTGTCATCACATTTACCCACAGAGAATGGGTAAAAGCCCTTAATACATCAGCCCCCATGTTCTAGTGGGTCAGCATTGACAGTAGGTGAATTGCCAATAACTCAGGCTTTAAACATTCAATTCAAGGTATAATGACAAGTATATGTTAAAAGAGCCCTATAATGACAAGTATATGTAAAAAGAGCGCTATCACCAAGCATCTGGGATAATGGTGAAAACATGACAGACTACAGAAGATGGCCGCCGAGTAGGAGCTCTCTTGCAAGAGCTCCAGGGTAGAGGATCACTTCATCGGATAATATCCCTCGTTTTACCCACCATCCACCCGTTTCCGTCGACTTACAAGCAACACTACAAGTAACTGGATTGCATTAAGAAAAGAAAATATGTTCCACCTACCTGGACGACGCTCTACACCGATACGAGCGGGACCTTCCTGCCTCATCGACCCCCTCTGGGCTGGGCACCTCGAGGACGCAGGCCACGGGCTTCTCCTTCCAGGACTTCTCCACCTCGCTGTTTGCGCTGGTGACCCGACGCTCCTCCTGGCCTCTGACCGCCCAACGATTAATCCACCTGCAGGGGTCCGGCCTGGATTGCCACGGAGACCTTAACAGTGGGTCTGTGCTCTCTGCTCAGAGGCCGTGTGTGCTGGGCCCCCCGTCGCATCAGGGATGCAGCTCTGTTCTGATGAGCCGCACTGAAGTTTTTCCCCTGCTCCATGCCGCCTCCCTGCTGATAAATGTGCCGCTTGTTTCTCTCCTCTTGCGGTAGGTCAACGATTGACCTGTGACGATCGACCCAGCTGCTGGTTTGATTTGATCTCCTTCGGCAGAAAACAGCAGCATCTTCCTAATTCTTCCTAATTGCCACTGAGTGCCTGGGAGTACACTGCTCATCTCCGCTTCCTCTGAGTGCCTGTGATCTGCCAGGCGCCTTGGAACGTTCGAGCACTCCTGCTCCTTCCGTGGCTTGCCCAGTTCACCGCACAGCTCTCCAGGCCCAGTTTACTGCCATGATGCTGGATACTGATGACCCGACTGCCCGACCAACATCTGTTTGTGCGATGACCCCCCACCGGATAAAATTACTATTGGTGTGTTTGATCCCACACCGACTCAAGGTGAGACCTGCCTCTCTTGCGCTGCCTTGGCACAGCTCAGCGCTTCAGAACCGGCATTGATCCCGCTCTCCCTAACACGCCTCAGCTCACTCGACTTTGTGAGTTAGGACTCACGAGATCAGCTGACTGGTTGCCGAGCGGAGATTGCAGGCTGAGCTTTGAAACTCAACACCGGCATCAAGCGAGGCCTTCCTCGCCAAGCCCTGAAATGCCTTAGTTGTTTAGGTAATTTGAATTATTTAACTCAAGATAAGACACTTTCTGAGAGCGCTGATTGTAAATTCTAAATTGGGGGTTTAATATTTATAGTGGCAGGGCAAGGTGGAATTCCAGGAGCGAAACAACGCTGACTTGAATTGGACTAGTAACAGCTACACCGAAATTGCTTAATCCTAATCTAGCCATACAAAATGTTGCCAAAGCCAAGATTCTGACGACTTCGAGGCCCCTCAAAATGGACGCTTTGCCATTAGAATAACAACGCCACTTTTTCAACAGAAACACTCCTGATCTATCTTTCCTTTGAATTCTAAACTGCTCCCTTCCTTTAGCCTGGAGCTCCACCCTGTGGCCTAATCCTGAACTTCATCCCCCTATATTTATTTTATCCTACATGTCCTGTTAATTTTTCAATCTGCCCCTCATATGCTTATTATGGTTTTACTTTTGATGTTTCTAACTAGCTCCAGTTATAATATGTCTTATTTTTACCCCTTTAGTTATCTTTCACTGCCAATCTTGTAGTGATTTTTGTGTCAACCTCGATACAACCTCCTATTCCTTTGCCTTCCTAGCCCTCTAGGTTTTCTCATCTGATCCCCTTCTTTACACTATGGCCTATGACCTCCTTTTGTGTATTTGTGCTCTGATTATTTGATTCGTTGGACTGTCTTTAACAATGCACCCAACTTGAAAATATGTGCAGTTAGATGACCCGGTACTTTTGTTCCTGAGCCTAGCGATCCTCACCTTGTGTATCTTTGCGGGGATTGATTGTTGCTTTGCTGGGGATATTTCAACATTGCTTTAATTTTGCTCCCCCCATATGTAGCGGTGATGTGATTTATTTGTTTTGCTACACTTTATTCTGCTCACTTCCTTCGTACTTTACTTAACTCATATTCTCTTGACTCCGCCCCCTTCCTCTCATATCATCTCACTTTCCCTTTTCTTTGCTCTTTTCCTGTGCCGAATTCTCCCCTTTACCAACACTGCGTCCTTCCACTCCTCCCTTGCCAAGTCTCTCCCCCCACAGACTCAACCCACTGCATCTCCCTTGACTACGCACGTGATTATCTGACTCTCCTCTCCCCTTCATTTCCTTTGCCCATTATGCCTCCTCTCAATATCCCTTCCCCCTCCCAGGATCTCTCTCTATCTAAACATGGTCCCAACTCCTGGTCCATTCCGTACCCCCCCAATCTTTCTAAACACGCTAGAAAAAAACTCAAACACAACCTCCTCATTCGAAATCCTGAAACACTTATTGTTGACAACTATTACAGTCCTACCGCCCCCATTAAAACGAATTACATCTTCTACTCCAAACGCCCCTCTAAATGGAAAATAATTTTCGCACAACATCTCCCAGTCACTAAAACCTCCAAAATACCCCATGGCAACAGACTTTCCACCACTCCCTCTCCAACCTTTTGTGGGGAAATTAATATCTCCATTTTCAAAACTGGTAACATCCTCATCCAAGCGTCCGTACCCCATCTTAACACCTTCGAACTCCATTTCAGATCCTTGACCATCCAACTTTCCAATTCCACCAACAGCCCCCATACCCTCTACCTCTTCTCTCCCCACCGACCCCGCCCCACCAGCCCACCTCTCCCTCCCCTGACCTTCTACCATCCAATGACACTATGCATATGTTGTCACCTATCCCCTCTTTCCTCACTATGACCTCCCCTCTCCCTTTGATCCTCCCCTCACCCCCTCACTCCCAATCCCCCTTGCTCCCAACCAGCCCACCCATTTCCCTCCCTATTACTCCACCCTCCTGGCACTCTTTCACAGTCTCCCCTTCCATTCCTCCTCCAACCCCCCCTCACTCCTCCTCTCCCAACTCATCCTCACTCACGCCGAATAACAATACTCCTCACCCAGATTCCCCTTCCATTCCTCCTCCATCCTCCCCTCATTCCTCCCCTCCCAATTCAGCCTCACACCCTCTGAATCACACTACCCCACACCCTTCTTCTCCCAACTCATCCCCTCCCTCCCTGAACTATACTCTTCCCATTATCCCCCCTCATTCCTACACCAATCTGCAACTGTATCTCCAAACTTCTCTTCCACAGAGGTCTCATCTTCCCTCTACCCCGACATGCCACTCCTTCTCCCTTTTAACTACAGCCCTTCCTGCTCTCCTGCCTGCCTCGGTTCATCCCCTCCTCAGAATAGGCCTCCTGCCTGCATCTGCTCACTGCCTCCTCAGAGCAGACCCCACTCTGCAACTAACTCCGAACCCATTTGTCCTCCTCCCCCCCACACTCTATTTACCCCCTCACTCTTATCTCAAACTCCCTTCGCAACATCGAACTTAACATCTCCACTCTTACCAGAGATCTCTCTCGTCTTAGGAACGATTTCGTCAACCTCAAATCCAGCGATCCCCCTCCCCGAAGAAACACCGCTAGCCCTGGTCTAATAAACCCCACCACCTACAAACCGTGGAAAACAACTCCCTTGCTTTGCCGGGCTCAAAGACCACTCCGCACCACCTGCACCCTCTCTCACCGGGAGATCTCCGACCTTCAAAATTCCTTCCTTCCATACCCATCAACCATGAACACGCCTCCCCCCTTCTCGAACATCCCCGTCATATTGGGGACTAGTCGTATTCCCCTTTCACCTGTCTCACCTAGACCCCCTCCTCATCTCACCTCCATCCATGCCCTCCCATCTCCCAAACCCACTCCCAAACCCCTCACCTGCATGCTTGTTAACTGCCGCTCCGCTGCCCGACATGCCATAGAAATCCCTGAAACCTTCCTTAGCGAATCCATCGACATTGCGTTCCTTACAGAATCCTGGCCTAATGACCACTCTACTAGCATTCTTGACATACTCTCCCCCCGGGCTACTCCATCATTAGGAAAGATAGACCCATCCGAAAAGGTGGTGGTGTAGCTATCATCTTTAAAGACGAACTACAGCTCTCCCTTATCAATAACGCCGAATATGCCTCCTTTGAATACCTCATAGTCGAACTCAAAATACAGGGTTCCCCCCCCCATCTGCCTTGACAATATATATAATCCGCCTGGAAATCACTACTCATTCATTGATGAGCTATCCAACCTTCTTACCCAATCCTCAATTTCCAAATCTAAAAACATCTTCCTGGGAGACTTTAACCTCCATTGGAATGATACTAAAGATCCCTTAATCTCCCTCCTCTCTGACCTTCTCGAAATTAACGACCTCAAACAAATCTGTCAGTCACCAACCCATTCCAAAGGAGCCACCCTTGACGCTATCATAACCAGCAAAGATCTAGCCCTCCTATCTAACATCATTCCCATTGACTGGTCCGACCATCACCTTATCCTGTTCTCCATAACCACCTCTGCCTCCCCCCCTCCTTCCAAAACTATGAAACCCATGAAACTGATCAGAAATCTCAGTTATATCCCTCCCGACTTACTTGAATCTAAACTTCATGCCCAGCTTCTCGCTATCCCTCCCTCCCTTAACACGAATGAACTAACCGAACAATATAACAAAGCTGTCACTGCCACCCTTGACCTTTTTGCCTCTCTCAAACTCAAAAAACAAAGAAATTCCCCTCCAAATCATGGTTTAACACAGACCTAAATAATGAAAGACGTAGACTCAGACTGACTGAAAGATTATGGAGACACCACCCCTCTCCTTCTAACCTGACCCGACTCAGACTTGCTAGATCGTCCTACAAAAAACACATCTTTAGACAAAAAACTTCCTTCTTCAGGTCACAACTAGATCGAGCTCAGAATAGGCCAAGAGAACTATTCAACATTGTGCGCAATCAAACTGCTTCCGCTCCCCCTGTCCCACTGACCTCGACGACTAGATGTGAAGAAATAGCTCTCTTTTTTCAGACAAAATTAAACTAATTGAGCAATCCTTCCTCTCTACTTTGATCCCTCCCACCAATCCGAACATCTCTCTTAATATCCCACCCTCCACCATAACTCCCCCTACACACACTACTGCCCATCAAAACTCTGATCTCCCTCACCCCCCCTTGCCCTCCAATTTCCTTGACTCCAATCACCCCAACTATCTTACTAAAAATAATGCCACGTGGCTTAACTTCCAGCCAGTCACTGAAAGAGACGTCTTTAACATCATTTCCAAACTCAAGATTTCCTCCCACACCAAAGACCCTCTCCCCTCCAAACTTGTCCAAAACCTCAAACACATCATCACCCCTTCCTGGACCTCTATTATCAACAGCTCCCTTGCCACCGGCTGTGTCCCCACTTCATTGCAACTAGGCCAAATCACCCCCATTATCAAAAACCCTTTGGCAGACCTTAACGACCTTAATAACCTTCGTCCCATCTCCAACCTACCCCTTCTTTCTAAAGCCCTGGAAAAATGTGTCCTTCTCCAACTAGATAGACACATTGAACACTTTAACTTACTAGACCCCTTCCAATCTGGCTTTAGGAAAGGATGCAGCACTGAAACCGCCATGCTAAACATTGTTGACGACATCCACCACTCACTTGACAATGGTGAATCTAGCCTGCTGATCCTCCTTGAGCTCTCTACAGCGTTTGATACTGTTAACCACTCTGCTCTACTAAATGTTCTTAGGAATCAAATCGGCCTGAATGGTACAACACACAAATGGTTTGTCCCATACCTACAACACCGTTCTCAACAAATCAAAATCCAAAATTGCCTATCTAACCCTACCTCCATCTCCTTAGGAGTTCCACAAGGATCCATCCTCTCTCCCAATCTCTTTAACCTTTTCATGGAACCCCTCACGCTCATTCTTAAACAAGCCGAGATCAACTACCACCTCTATGCTGACGATACCCAACTCTATTATAAGATTAAAACTCATGCTGACATCCTTCACCTCAACAACACTCTCATCAAGATTCAATCCTGGTTCCACAGTAACCACCTCAAACTCAACCCTAAAAAAACTGAAATTATTCTTTTTTCCCCTAAAAATAACCAGCTCCCCATTCAGAATTGGATCTCTGACCTTAACGCCCTCAACTGCTCCTTATCTTTATCCTCCTCAGTCAAATCACTAGGGATCTCCCGTGACAACCTCCTAACCCTCAAGGTACACATCAATAATTCTGCCAAAGGAGCCCTCTTCACTTTCCGCCACCTTAAGAAAATCAAGCCCTTCATCCCGATCGATGATTTCAAACTAGCGGTCCAATCCCTTGTTCTTTCTCGCATCGACTATGGCAATGCCATTCTCACCGGAATTCCCAAGATCCATCTAGCACCTCTTAAATCTGTGCTTAACCTTGCAGCTAGGCTTACCTCAGACTGCAAGCGATTCGACCACATATCCCCTGCCCTTAAAACACTCAAATGGCTCCCCATTGAAGGTAGATCCACTTACAAAACAGCCTGCATTACACACAAAATTCTCCATCAGAATACACCGACCTACCTCGCTAGCAAACTCACTAAAGCCGGTTGCTCCCGTTCCTTGAGAAGTACTAACACCCTCCTTCTTATCCCCCCCCTTCTAAAAAAGAAAACCACCCAGTCTCGATCCTTTTCCGGCAACGCTCCTTGCATTTGGAATGCCCTTCCAACTGACCTTCGCTGCAACCCTTCCTACTCTAGTTTCAAAAAAGAACTCAAACTACATCTCCTCAATAAGTACTGGGGACCCTAATCCATATCTGTTCTCTTCCACTGGCTACATCTGTCCGACCCTAGATGCATTCGCCCTCCCTTTCTTTAGCCTTTCTCGCCCTTCCTCCTCGTCACTTCCCCCTCCCCGTTTACCACCTTCACTCCTCCTTGCTCCTGCCCTTCGCTTGCCCACCCTCACCTCACCTCAGCCCTCATCCCCTCCAACCCACCCCCCACTTCTGCCCCTCCCACTTCTCTTCCTTACCAATCTAACGGATCACTAACCTCCCTATCCTGACTCCGCAATTTTCTGGCTCTTTTTTTTTTCAATTTTGTGCCTTTTTGATATTTTTTATTTATCACATCTTTCACATTTTGTTGTGCTTATTTCCCATATTTATCATTTTGAAATCTGTCAGGCGGAGACCTATATGTTGTGTATTTACATTGATGCTATGTACGTATACTATGTCTTATTGACCTTTCTTGTCTCTTTAATGTAAAGCGCTCTGATACCCCCGGGTCCAGCCAGCGCTATATAAAACCTCTAAAATAAAATAAAATAAATAAAAATGACACCAGACTTTTGGAAAACATGGAACGCAGTGTCACTTGGAATGCTCTGCAAAAAAGATTCTTCCAAAGTTCAGTAAAGATTGGAGTGATATTGTTTGTATTTGCAGTGATTCAGCTGCGTATATGAAAAAGATGTGTGATGACCTGTCAAAATTGATACCCGAGCTGGAGTGATTCCCTGTAAGAGATCCTTGCCACTTGTTAGATGGTATGATGAAAGCATCTTTACAATCTTTAGAGTTAATGAGGGATACTATTCTTGTGCACTGTTTTCTTATGCACAGGAACTAAAATGCAAATATTTATCATGTTGAGCTTTGTGTGGCATCAAAGAAAGAGTCATCACAACTGTGCCCCTTAGCTGATCCTACTCAGTCCAAGGGGCTATGAATGCTATATTATCCATGTGGCAACCAATTACAGAATTTCTGCTGAGTGATGATGCCATAGGCAAGAAATTTGAGGATCTTTGGTCGCATATTGATAGTGCTGTAAAAAAAGGACACTCCACTACATGTTTAGATTTTTACAGGAAACCATAACTGCTGTAGTGGACATAATCAAAAAGCTAGAGTATGAAAAAACCCTTGTCTGCAAGGTGTTCAGCATAATTGGTGTAGATGTGAAACTTCTCCTTGAGAGTAGCCTGGGCGACACCTTTAGTGACTTTGGCACTGCAACGTGTTCCATGTTAGAGTGCTTGCCACTTGGTAAGCAAAGCATAACCCCCGCACTCTGCCCCACTCCCACATGTATACCACATTTGCCCATACAGTATTCCCTATCGGGACAATAAAAGCCAACGTACACGTTCGTCTTGTGGTGGTCATTTTTTGGACGCAGTTTATTAGGAATACAAGGAAACATGTATATACTTTGCATATTTTGCATGTTATGTCCTGACAAAACTTCCTTGTTATTGTCTCTTGGCCCTTCTGGGTCGTTTTCTTTGGTAGGTTGTTTTTTTGTTTGCGCTCACTTTGCACCGGAGGGAGTAGCTTCTGCCCCGGAGTTAGGCCCCCTCGCTACCTTGTCCGATTCTTGTTGTGCCCTGCCTGGGGCTGGGCTGCGAGCGCCGTCTCCATTTGCTACCCCCCCCCCATCTTTGGTAGGCCAACTTCCCAGCCGTGAGGCATCCCAGAGTGAGTGGTCCCACACACCTGTCCTTAGTCTGACTCACCCAGACTGTAGAACCTCCTTTTCTAGGATATTTTACTTCCTGCAGCGGGTACCGCCAGAGTCTATCTGCCAAACAGGAACTAGCTTACTTAACTTTCAAATATTATCCATTGCTCTCTGCCTGGTCCAAGCCATTTGCAGCAAGAATATTAACCATCTGTCACCTGTTATGTTATGTTATGTTAAAAAGATTTCTAGAGCGCACAGCTGCCCCAGCAAAGGGGCGTCCCGGCGCTGTCAGACCTGAAACAGAAAATTCAAGAGGGTACCGCACAAGTATCTAGAACATATCCTATAGAGAAGAGAACAGAAAAGTTTTAAAAGCTTTCCGAAACACAAGCAGGTCCTCCATGGCCCGAATGCGTAATGGCAAGGAATTCCACAGCTTAGCAGCTAAAAACCGAAACAAGGACCCTCCAGCCCTAGATCGTATAACACGTGGCACAGACGCCCGGTGCTGACCACAGGAATGCAGCTGTCGATGTGGCACATATGGGCTCAGCAATCCACAAAGGAGCGTTGGGCTATTAGACTTTAAGATTTTAAATGACAAGCAGAGAGCTTTAAACTGAATCCGCTTGTCGATCCGAAGCCAGTATAGCCCTTGAATAGTAGCCCCAACTGAGCAGTGGCGTGGGAGACCCACCAGCGCTCTAGCAGCGGAGTTCTGCACTCGTTGTAACCGCCGTGTCTCTGCTTTGTTGGCCCCTGAAAGCAGAGAACTGGCATAATCCAACCGGGACAGTATTGTGGACTGCACGATGAGCTGACGTACTGCCGGATCGAAAAATTTCAAAAGAGGTTTGAGGCCCCTTAGTAGTCCAACGCAGGTGGCCGCAACTCTCTTAGTGTGGAATCCATCCAGACCCCAAGATTTTTTACCACTGATTTAGGCGGCCGCATAGGACCAAGGGGTGCTGGCCACCAGTGCTCATTCTAAAGAGCGGCCTTCTTTCCTACCAATAAAAGTTTAAGTTTAAGTTTAAAATATTTATTAAGCGCAGCATACACCTGAGCGGTTTCTTGGCGTTGAGATAGCAAACAGCCTGCTAGGCAGAGGCAGTCGCTAAAGCATAAACTGAAGAGGGGAACAGAGGTTAAGACAGAAAAGCCTGAGTGAATAGAAATGTTTTCAATGATTTGCGGAAAATGGAATACTGGGTGAGAGACCTAAGGTGGAAAGGGAGAGAATTCCAGAACATGGGGGCAAGAGTGGAAAATTTAGAGCCACCCTGTTTCTTTTTCCTGAAGCGGGGGACTGCTAAAAGATGTTGTGCCGTGGAACGGAGGTCTCTGCCAGGAACATAGGCTTTGATGGCTGAAGATATAAAGAGGGGGGCCAGGCCCGTCCTGGCCTGAAACGCCATGCAGCCTAATTTGAACAGGGCGCGTTCCCGAACGGGAAGCCAGTGGAGGGTCTTCAGGAGAGGAGAGGTATGATGGAATTTGGGGAGACCGAAGGCAAGGCGGGCCGCCTGGTTCTGCACCAGTTGCAGTTTACGCAGGCTGTACTGAGGGATACCATTGAACAAGATGTTCCCGTAGTCCAGGCGGGACAGGACCAGTGCGGACATAATTAGTTTGAGTGCAGAGAAGGAAAAAAAGCGAGAAATAGAGCGGATAGTACGGAGAGTAAAAAAGCAGGAAGAAACCACCGAACCTATCTGGGAGTGCATAGTGAGTTTGTCATTTAGCTTGATGCCAAGAGTCTTAACAGAGGGAACTGGGGTAGGGGGAGAACCAAAGGAAGGGGGCCAAAATAGAGAGTTCCAGGGACTGGAGCAACCACCCGTAACCACAAGTTCCGTCTTATCGGGATTGAGCTTCAGGTGGTTGAAGTTCATCCAGTCCCTGATGAAAGATAGAATAGATTGGAAATTAGAAATAGAGTCGGGGGAAGAGGACAGATTAAAGATGAGCTGGAGGTCATCGGCATAGTTGTATACCGTGACCTCCAGCTGCTGTAGAGCAAAGATAAGAGGCGAAATGTAAAGATTGAACAGTAAGGGGGACAGAGAAGAACCCTGGGGAACACCGCACTGGACCTGGCAGGGGGTAGCTGAAAACTCCCCAAGATGAACCGCCTGGGTCCGGTCCCTCAAAAAGGACGAGAGCCAAATAAGGGCTGAGCCTCCTATGCCCGCCGCCCTGACACGGGAAAGTAAGATGGAATGATCCACAGTGTCAAAAGCGGCGGACAGATCAAGGAGGACCAGCGCCTGAGATTTGCCTACATCCATACCCTCTCTGAGGGTATCTGGTACTGACACCACCACTGACTCTGTCGAGTGCTTGGGTCGAAACCCAGCCTGACACGGGGCCAACCTCCCATTTTCCTCGACAAAGGAGCTGAGCGCAGATGTAACATGTCGCTCAAGCACCTTCTCCAAAAAGGGTAGAAGGGAGATGGGGCGATAGTTGGCCATCACGGAGGGGTCGGCTCCTGGCTTTTTTAAAATGGGAACGATGGAGGCGGATTTTAGTGATGGAGTGACAACCCCTTGGGCCAGTGAAGCATTAAGGAAGCTGAGAGGAGGCAAAGTACAGACAGAATAGACCTGCCGTAAGATGTGTGCCGGGCAGATGTCTGAGGGGGAACCGGATTTGATTTTGGGAAGGAGAGACAGGAAAATTTCCTCAGAAAGAGGGGGAAGGGAATTGAAAAAAGCTGGGGCGGGGGGTGGCAGGGGGTCAACGAAGAGAGGGGAGGGGGGGAATGTTGGATTTAATTGTCGCGATTTTTCCTACGAAGTAGGAATTCAACGAATCACAGAGTTTCTGGGAGGGAGGGGGTTTGAGTGAGGTCCTGTCGGAAAAAGCCAGGTCGTGAGTGATGGCGAAGATCTCCTTTGGTTGATTCTCGGCCGCCAAGATTTTGGCCGAGAAATAGGCTTTCTTGGCCTCTGTGATGTTTTTTTTATAAGTCCCTAGGAGAAGGACGTAGCGGGACTTGGAGATGGAAGAATAGTCCAATCTCCATCTGCGTTCTGCCTGTCGAACCGTAAGCTTCAGTGCTTTCAGATCGTTAGTAAAACCTCGGTCTTATTCGCATTGAGCTGTAGACAGTTATCTGTCATCCATTGTGCCACTGCTGTCAGCCCCTCTCTGAATCTGGTGACTGCAACAGATGGTCCCTCAGCTAAGGTGATAACCAGCTGGGTATCGTCCGCGTAGGACACCATTGTTAGATCCCATCTTTTAGCAACAGCAGCCAGAGGATGTACATACAGATTAAACAAAGAGGGGCTCAATGCTGAGCCCTGTGGGACCCCCTGTCCGATGGAATGGGATTGCAAAAGAAACGGGGGGCCGACACCCAGAAGGAACTCTCTGTTAGGAAAGACCTAAACCATTCCAGCGCCATCCCAGTCACCCCTGCTGCTTCCAGACGGTAAAGAAGGATGGCATGTGATACCGTATCAAAGGCAGCACTGAGGTCCAACAAGATCAACGCTGCACTTTGACCGGCATCCAAGACCGTCCGTAGATGTTCTGTGGTGGCTAGCAGTGCGGTTTCCGTGCTATGGCCTGGCCGAAAACCGTTTTGGGATGGGTCCGGAATATTGTGGGAGCTCAAAAATTGAGATAAGATGTTGTTAACATGGGCTTCGGCGATCTTGGCTACCCAAGGAAGGAGGGAGATTGGTCCAAAGTTCTCAGGTTTTAAGGGGTCTAGCGTGGGCTTCTTGATAATAGGAGACACCCAGGCCTCCTTCCAAGCCGCTGGGACGGTAGCCCTCATAAAGGAAAGATTCAGAATTTGGCAAATCGGCTGCTGGAGCAGCGTCAGTGATTCCATGAATTGGGGTGGCCTCATAGGGTCGGCCGGGGAGCCTGATTATATTTTACCACCCAATCTAATCAGATCCTCCTTAGAGATAGCCGGGATAGCAGATAGTATAGGGCAAGACTCATCTCTCACCGCTATAGGGAAGATATCCGGGACCACACTTGGAAAGGATTGGTAAATTTTTTTAACTTTTTCAACAAAGTAGGTAGCGAGCTCTTCACAATGTTGTGAGGATATAACACTAGGCGGAGTAGCTTTGCTACTCCTGAGCTCCTTTAAGATTTTAAATATACATTTGGTCGGATTAGAGCTCAGTTTTATTTCCTTTGCGCAAAAAGCCACTCGGGCCGCGCTAACCGCTTTGTGGTAAAGCTTGATTTTAGACATGTACCTTATTTTACCTTCTTCTATATAGTCCCTTCTCCATTCACGTTCAGCTTTCTTGCACGCTTTTCTCAGTGCTCTCAGGGATTCATTGTACCAGGGGCTAGAGTTGGAAATACGCCCCTTGGTCCATTTGGCGGGGATCAAAGAGTCTAAGCCCCTTAGTAACCAATCGCGGAACATGGAGTAGGCCAGCTCAGGGTCAGTCATTTCAGCTAGGGGGTTAGACATAAGAAAGGCATGAAACTCATCAAGTCTGAGCTTATGTCATGGTCGTCTCAAAACCCTATTCTGTGACTGTAGCGTTGCAGGTGTCGGACTCCTCTGGGCCTCTTCAGACGAATCACCACGGTCAGGCTGAAATAGGGGCTCTCCATGCTCATAAATGGGTTTACACGTGGGGAGTCGTGAAAGCCAGGCAATTTTCTTTATATCTCCTTTTTTTTATTTTTGCGGTCGGGCCTGAGCCCCTACAACATCACCTAGCAAGCTATCCCACTTATCCCTTATGAGAACGCAGCTTGGAATGCAGCGTAGGCCTATTCACCTAGTTGCCCGGGTGGGGGATTTTATAGGCATACCTTCCTATCCTGATGAAAGAAAAGTTGCACTGGTCCTACCAGGATTTGCCGGTTAATGTAGTAATTAACCAAGCTCCAGATTTCCCAACATTATTTCTGCCATGAAGGTAGTTCTGAAATGACAGGGAACCAAGAACCCCCGTACAGGGGTAGCTGTCTTAACTGAAGTTATCAAAACGCACCCTGTAAACCCCGACTGTATCTTTTATATAGCGCAAACTCGCCCCAGGGGTATTGGAGCGCTTTACATGGGTACCCTATTGACATTACGCATTCAGGCACGGGGAGATAAAGTGCTTTGCCAAGAATCACATAATGACTTTCATTCTGAAAGCATCTAGGTTCTTGCCTGTCGCCTCATGGGCTTTTGTACAATGGCCTGGTTCATTTTCACTGTCTTATTGCCGTAAAGTGCACGCACAGGCATACCGTATACCGGGGACAATCTCACGCTCTGAACATGCTTAGGGCAAGCCCCACCCCATGTCCCCAGTGTAATGGGCGTCTGGGCGGCAGGTACGAGTGCTTCTCTGCTCAAGTTCCCGAAAAGTTTTCACTTCCAGCCCCGCATTGTATCGCACAAAAAGGGGGTCGGGGGAGGGCCAGCAGTACAAATATATCCTGAGCTGGAAAACTATCTTCCACTAATATGGTTGTTCTACACCAACCTAAGAGTTTATATAGCTGACCCTCGATCCCTGAATCAGATTGCACTGCTGCCGTTATGCTGTCACTAATATTGTAATTGCGTAGTTCTCAGCTTGCATTCTGCTAGGCTTTGGCTTCTTCTCTAAGCCAATCTTGATTCTTGTGCGCAGCCGAGCCAGCACACAAGGGCTCAGGCATCCGTGCATATTCAGCCAATGCAGTGTGGGGGTGTGGTGCGAGGAGTGTTTCTCAAAACAAAAGCACGTTTGAAGCGATGGTAGCGCGAGTTTCTAATCTTCGTTTCCAGGCATGAGAGCACCGGGGGCATGTATCGTGTAGAATAGTCCTCCGTCTATCGTTTACTATTTTATTTTATTTACATTATTTCCATGGTATCTCTTTGCTGAGATCCCATGTTGGCACGAGTGTCTGATGTAAAAGCAGCGCGGAGCTGATCTAAGGCTCTACCCTGACCTCCCCGCCAGGGTCGGCAGCCGCAGCATGAGATGACCTACCCGCGCCTCTAGGTGGCCCGCCGCCATACCGCGGTGTGAGAAACCCTGCTTGAGATACCATTGGAAACCGGTCCTTCTGCGGGGGCACCGCCATAAGTGCCGCAACATCGATCTCTAGTATGCCACGGATGCTAGGTATCGGGCGCTTTCTATCCTCTCTATTTCCCTGTACCTTGCCATCCCGGGCAGCAAACAATATTCGCGCCGCCCTGTTTCTTACCTCCTTCGATGGCTGCAGGGGCACTGCCGCCCGCCCCGGCCTTTGTCATCTCGGGGGCACCACCGCCCGCCCTGTCCGTCGACCTGGCTGCTGTTCCTTAATTGTCCCAGCTGCTTGTGCCAAAACCTGCCAGCTGCCCTGGATCGCTTCCTCGTGAGTACCGCCGTTTGGCTTGAGGTGCATTCGGGTCGCCGTTCTGGCACCCTGCCCCGCCTCCGTCACCTTCCAACAGCTGGTAGTTTATCCCAACCTCCTGGACCCCGGTTCCCACGAGGTACCTCCTAGCTCTGATGTTGTCCTGCTGCTTGCTCTGTCCTGCGAGTCGGAGGGGGTACCTTTGCTTCCGGCTCTTGCTCAGGCCCGGTTCTAGCGGATGGGCCGGGTGGGCCCGGCCCACCCAAAGATGAGCCTGGCCCACCCAAACAGGAGCCTTGGCCCTCGCAGTGAGGGCTTGAAGGCAGGCGCAACGCGCAGGTCGTGTGTGTCAGCCCGGGGAGACAGCTTCCCGGGCGCACACACACACAGACAGTTTAAGATTATCGCAGCCGCACCAAAGTACTTAACAGGTCTTTAAAAGACCATTAACATGTTAATTAGGCTTTGTTTACTTTTTTCACCCCTTCATCTCTGCATGGTGAAAGGGGACAAATCCTCTATGCAGCGCAGCGGAAAAGTGGTCTGTTTATTCCTAGTCACCCCCTGACCCCTGCAGCTGCTTATCACATAAGGCTGTGACACAAAATATAACTAATGGAGTAGGTAAGAGAATGTGTTACAAAAAAAAATCTTTTTAAAATCTGCACAGGCCCAGCAGGACGCATACTTCATATGTGCTTCATTTAAACAGTTTTTATCATTTCATCATAGCCGATGCTGGTCAACAATAAAACAATACAAAATGGCAATGTCCAGATAAAGTTGGTGATTAATGATCCTGCTTTACAGCAATCGTTTGTCTGTTAGTATTTTTTTAATGCAGACGCACTGTATTTTATGTGGATAGCTCAGTGGGTTACTGCCTTTGTCACAGAGATCCTTGTGTTACTTCAGAAGTTACAATCCTAACAAAAGGCAGTGAACAATGAACTGCCACCAAAGAGCTGCAAACAAACATGAATGGTATAATTAGAACTTCGCTTTTTTTGTTTTGTGATATAGTTAGAACTTCCCTAGTCTTTTCATTATTCTAATGTTGCTAAAATGAGTATGTTTGGGCAGATATACATTTTTATCAGTAAAGCTGACCCCCATTGAATACTCTTTAAATCCTAAGGTTGTGTTTCCCCAGACCAAACCCTCTTAAAATATACTACACCAGAATGGATGACCTATGATTCCTACACCTTGTAATCCTCATTGGCTTATGTGACATTCCCTGTAGACTGATTTACATACCTGCATGATTCATTGTCTCTGTAAGTGTGTGCGTGGTGTAAAGTACTGACACACACTACATTGATATGAGCAGCGTTATACAACAAATTAAATGCATATGAGAGAGGGGATACGTAAACATGAGGGGCGCTGGTGGAGGGTGCCAGTGAGGGAATCCGAGGAGGAGGTAGTGGGAGGGGCTATGGAGCGATGAGGGGCACTGTTGGAGGATGACAGTGAGGGAATCCGAGGAAGAGGTCATGGGGTGGAGGGGGAAGCTAGGGAGAGATGAGGGGCACTGGTAGAGGGTGGTAGTGAGGGAGTCTAAGGAGGAGGTCATGAGGGGGATGGGCTACAGAGAGATGAGGGGCGCTGGTGGAGGGTGGCAGTGAGGGAATCCGAAGAGGAGATCATGAGGTGGAGGGGGAGCTAGGGAGAGATGAGGGGCACCGGTGGATAGTGGTATTGAGGGAGTCTGATGAGGAGGTCATGAGGGGGAGGGGCTACAGAGAGACGAGGGGCACTGGGGGAGGGTGGCAGTGAGGGAATCCGAGGAGGAGGTCATAAAGGGGAGGGGCTATGGGGAGATGAGGGGCACTTGTGGCGTGTGGCAGTGAGGGAATCAGAGGAAGAGGTCAATAGGGGGGCATGGACGGATGAGGTACACTGTTGGAAGGTGGTAGTAAAGGTATTTATAAAGAAAGAGGTTTTTGCTGCAGCACCCAAAAAGACTTCTGCATCAGCGCTGAAGCCGGCCCTGTCATGGCCTTTCTGTTTTTGTTTATTTAATTAGCAGTCGGGCCATATGGGCCACTGTGGAACATACTTTAAAGTGCGTGCTAATTATATTTATTGCTCTATTCAATGTTTTAAGTATGAAGGTGATTTTACTAATGTTTTTACCGGGAGATGGTGCCTGACATGGAGCGGGGCCCAAGGTCATCTTTGAGATACGGTGCACTGCAGAGGAATAGTGGCTAATCAAGCTTGTAAGGGAGTGAGTTGAAGAGTCCGTGGTCAGGTGGAGGTAGTAATGAAGAGGGATTCTCCCTGAAGGCTCACACAGAGGGAGCCCGAGAAGTGTCACTTGCCTGATACTCCCACCTCAGAAACCTCCTCTTCCCATCAAAGGAACATTACATAGAAAAAACACTTTTTGTGAGTGATAACATTAAAAAGAGATTTGGAAAAGAGTGAGTTTTACTGGGCCTTGTAAGACTAAGAAGAGGTAAAGGAGGGCCCTGAAGCAGGCCTGCCTAGACATATATGCGACAAATCGAGCCCGCCGTGGCCCACCCAAATGCGTCCTTGGCCCACCCAATTAAAAATTCCTGGAGCCGGGCCTGCTCTTGCTCGGTCGGTTCCTGCGAGTCCCTTCCCCCTTGGAGGCTGCCTGGCAAGGTGGTGTACTTCGATGCTGCTGGGCCGTGGCGGACTCGAAATCCATCGGCGCCAGTCCCCCCACTCCCTGCTGTGCCGTATGATGTGGCGGGGGGCTTCCGCCTTCTGCCTGGTCGCCGCACCTGGATGAACCCACGGTGCTGCAGGGGAGGCTCCCGCTCGCCGATGTCTTGCTCCTCGCTCCCGCTGTTGGGGCTGGGCGGGGAGCTCTGGGCCGTCTTTCACGCTCTTGCAAGTGGAACGGGGTGGGCACCCAGACGTCTCTGGAAACCCCTTGTTCCTCTTCGGGCAGCAGCGGCCGGTTCCTTCATCATGGAGGGCTTCGCCTTTATCACATGGAACCCTCAGATATAAATGGAACCCTCGACAATAATTTGGGCTCCAACGCCGGTGCTGCTCCCCCGCTCCGATGAGAAAGGAGCTTTCATGGGGGAGCAGTGCTTATATGCCCCCGTCATCCTCTAGACCAGGTGGGCACATGCCCATTGGGTGGTTCGCATCCCGCCTCGGCCTCCATTGGCCAGCGCCTCTTCAGCGGCCACCGCGGGGGGGGCGGTGTTTCCTTAGTCTTTTTTTCGCTTTGCGCGCCAAAAAACTGGTCCTTACTAGTTGTGTCTGGGGGCCCTGCGCTATTTATTGCACCGGCTCTCGAACCCCCTTTGGGGGCAGCCTCTGCAAATGTTGAAGAGCAATACAGGAACGTTTATTTTACAAAATTTCAGAAACGGCTTGCAATGATGAATAGAAATGTCCCTTCACCACCAATGGCATTTGAAGTCAATGAAACTTCTCTGTGGTACTCTGTACAAGTTCTAGATCCCTTCAGTAAAAGGGAATTTCCTCCGTAGTTTCAAAAGTGCTGCTTCATTTTTGACTGCTTCAATAACTCTGATGGCATAAGCGCCCAGCTCAACGCAAATGTTGCAGAACCTGCCCTGTGAATCGCAATCATCAAGTGCACCAGTATTGGAATGGAAAGCTATGTCAGTGGCCAGAGTTAACAAATTGTGTACTGGCTGTTTTGGCGTTGTCCGTCCCAAGTGCCAATGTTAAGAGGGCCTTTTCACAGACGTTTACATGGGAAAGAGGGAGCGCACATGACCAAAGAATCACTGAAGAAGTATTGTATGGTATACTACTAATTTGCAAAAACCTATTGTGACCTCATATAAAATATATGCACACTGTCTATATACTATGTGCTATCAGTGCAGAAAGCAAGCAATAATAAAAGAAAAACGTTCCATAAACACCAGAAAAACACTTTTCCGCGGTTTTTAGTGGCGCGAAAATGTGTAACCACTGATAACAACTGTTTTTTTAAGGTATTGAAACCACTTGAAAACACTGAGAAAACCCCACCAGAATTTACCAAGAAGCAAGCAATAATAAACGAAAAACGTTCCATAAACACCAGAAAAACACTTTTTCCGTTGTTTTTAGTGGCGCGAAAATGTGTAACCACTGATAACAACTTTTTTTAAGGTATTGAAATCACTTGAAAACACTGAAAAAACCCCACCAGAATTTACCAAAAATAGAAACTGAAAACAGGATTCATGCGTAAGTCTTTTCTGGCTAATAACATTGTCAGTACCACGTTGTCACAGTATAACAGTTATGAGACAGCATGTACAAGTCATACACACTTGTCACACACGTCACTCACTTTCATACTTAAGTTTTGTGATGTTAAAAAATGGGCTTAGTACTTGTAGACCAGGCATCACTCCTGTGTAGTCAAGCAGGTCCATCTTACGAGCCAACATGTCTTGCCAGCGGTGCTTCCACTGGCGCATGTTCCACCTGACTCCAAAGTAGCGTTCCATCTGCACCCTCACACGCTCCCAGCGCACCTTCCTCACCGACACCATGTACCCCTGAAGGATACGTCCCCCAGCCTCCAACATCAAAGGTAGGTAATACTTAACCAACCACAGAAATCCCCCAATGCCCCCTCACTCATCCTCCCCGACCTTCCCACAGCTGGCATCCCCCTGCACCCCGTTACCCTCTTAAAACTAATAAATAATAACCCACTTATCATACTGTATCTAACTAACTAACTAACTAACCCCACACAAATACAACAAGACTGAGGACGGTAGACACACAAACAATTTAAAACAATTAAAACAATTAAAACAGACCAAAGAGACACTTTTGACAGGACACAGCACACAGCACCACTCAAAATCCAACAGCACAATCCACCATACACCTCCTCCTCTCAGCACATTCACAAGCAATGTGCTGAAAAGTGAAAGTGAAAGTCAATACCAGACCCCTGTGACAGAAAGCAGTAATACATCACTTCCTGTGTGTTAGCGTTAAAAATTTAGCAATAGTGATGAAAATATGGACTCAAATAGGCCGCAAAGGTTAACATTGTTAAACTGATTTGAGAATGCTGCCCGTTTTTGGGAATGTGATAAATAAATGCTTGCTAATAACCCACAAAGGGCCCAATAGTGATACTGTATGATACAGTGGTGTATTTTTATGGTGATGATTATTAAAACTTAGCCTGGACTTTATTTGAATCACTTTAAAAAAAAACATTTTATTTTTCCCTAATGTTTATATGTTACATTTTTCATTTATATTTCATACATTGCGTATTACGTGATACAGCAGCATGTAGTTGTTGCAAGGCAACACCCATTAGGGAAGATCTAAACTCCAACGACCATACGTCACGGTGCTGAATTACATGCCCCTTGCGCCACTTTTATGCCGCCATTGCGTCCCTTCTTGTGATGCAGCTGTGGCGCAAAAGATGCACAATAACAGGGTGTTAGAATTGGGGGTCTCTGGCTGGCACAGGTAGGTACTTATGACAAGCAGGGACCCTCTCCTCTAGTCAGGGCAAGGGAATTACCCTCTTAAAATAACCCCTGCTCACCCTCTAGGCGGCGTGGCGCGAGCAGTTAAGGCTTATTTCAGTGGCGATATAAGTTAAGCATTTGTGACCACATGCAGTAACCCAGTGACAACACTACAAATGGACACCACACAAGGTTTTATATCAAAAATAAGTATACTTTATATAGAGTTATCACAAGACCAATAAACGACAAAAAGAATCCACAGTGCTATTAAATTTCAAGAGTTCTGGTTAAAAAGTTGTAAATCAAAGTTCTGTGCGAGTCGGTAGCCTGGTTCGGCTACAGCGTGCTAAAAGAACACAGAGTCTAACAAATCCAGCGGACCGCGGCGGTCTGAGTCCACTCAAATGTCGACAGAC